>NC_068937.1:50562451-51162451 GCF_016801865.2 Culex pipiens pallens | reverse complement strand
TGTGTAATTATTTTCGAAATGTATAAAAAATCCCGTTCATTTGGGACCCCTATTGTAAAATGTGGAAATTTTTAGTATGATTTCGAAAATACGTAGTTTTGTGAAAATTTTCAGTATTTTCAAAAAATTGTGTTGCATCCCCGTTTTTTGTGTTGCATTGTCCCGCCCGTGTGGATCAATCGGACCGCGCACTGGACTCACAATCCAGAGGTACGAGTACGGGCACTACTACCCAGTCAAATCAATCCGAATTCTGAAACGGAATCTAATTAGAATCGTACACAAATTCCGTTTCAAACGCAACAACCGGTTCGAACACGGAACCGGTTGTTGCGTTTGAAACGGAATTTGTATCCGATTCTAATTAGATTCCGTTTCAGAATTCGGATTGAGTTAACTGGGTACGATCACTGTACGATGGTATCGGGTACACGCAAAACGGAAATTAGGTATAATTTACTAATTTTTAGGTGCAGGCCAAGGGTGCATGATACTGATGATACTCGTCGGTTGACACCCAGGCGAGGAACATCCCGGAAGAAGCCCAACTACATCCGTAGTGCTGTTTGGACAAAACAGCATGGCTCTGGTTCCTTGCAAGTGTCCTATTTTCTTACCTCCACGTTGGCTTGGTTTAGTCATCATGATGACAAGGTGTAACCTAGCTGGTGGCCTGTGGAAACGACTCGTAAACCTTTGACCAGCGAGGGTCAGAGTGGAGACGGCTAAAAGAAAGCGGCGCGTCAATGTGGGAAAGGGAAGTAATTTGAGATTGTAGACGGTATTGTTTTGATTCGCAGTATGTTGAGTCAACTGCTGTGGATGTACCTGAGCATCGCAGAACGGGATTTCTCTTCTTTCCATTTCAGCTGCCACCTATCTTCTGTTTATGTTGTTTCACTGATTTTCTAAAACGGCTTCTGCTTACTATCCTCTGTTTGATTTCGATTTTACTTATTTGATTCTCTTATTTCTAAACGCTTTTCCACTCTATTTTACCAATTGATTCTGCTGTAAAAAAAAACTGTCTGCTTTCCCTTAATTTGGCAGCGATGTCAATTTTGTTTATCATGTGCCTTTTCTTTATTTATCTATTTGAATAATTTCTCATCTTCCCTGTAAATTGCCCTCAATACAATCTAAGCTTGTTTGTTACCTCTATTTATTAACTATTGTTAATTTCTTTATCTACTTCATAAATTACTATCTTGCTTTTACTTTTGATTCTTTACGTAGTATATTTCCTTCACTGTCCATTGTTTTGAAACTTCACCTTTTTCTTAAGCAAGGTTGGAGCCCTAACTCAATTTATGGAATGATTAAAGGATTAACACAAACATTACTATTGTACTTTTGGTAAACTTTAATAACATGCTTAGGACCAAAAATTGTAACAAAACACGCGACAAAAAAAAATAGCAACAGATAAACACGACTCAACAATAAGGAAGATTTCAGGAGAAAACAATGCACCGTAAAATAACAACTAGTTTTTGAATTCAAACTAAAAATAAAATAGTTTTTGCTTTAATGAAAATTGATAGGCACACTATAAATGGTTAGGCGCTTACCCGGGCAGACGGTAATAACAAAATTCATGCCATTTCAATAACAAATACTGTTAAAATAACAAAAAGTGTTATGGAATCTTCTTGAAAAATCAATTTTTGCATAAGGGTTTAATAACAGTTTATGTTATCATAACAAAATTTGTTATTGGTCTGATATTGGTTGAAAGCCAAAACAACTTTGGAATAACATTTTTTGTTATGGAAGAATAACTCCAACTGTTATTGGGATGATCGGATTAGTTGTTAAAATAACAAAAAATAATAACAAAGATTTGTTCGAATAATAACTAAAAATGTTATTAGTCTGTTATTACAATAACAATCCAATAACAAAAAAATCATAACAACGAATAACAAATCTTGTTATAAATAACATAAAATGTTATTGGCCTAGTATTTTCAAATATCAAAAAATGTTATTCCCAAGTTATTTCCGTCTGCTCGGGTATACTTACATCAAACCCTACGTAATGTACCACCCCCGGCCGAGTTAAAATGCGTAACCGGAAAAGAAGGTGTGCATGCCTGGCACGAACACTCAAAGCGTGTTCTAGCGTGCTGCTCGTACTGACTCAGAGCAAGGGTGAGATGTAGGTGTAAGGGCAGTGCGTGTTCGTCGGGAACCTGGTGCATAAGATCGGTCAAGGCCCGCTCTTACACTGAAAATTGCGAATTGCGAATTTACTAATTTTAGGTATAATCAAACCTGACTGCAATAATGTATTTCATTACTAATCGGCTAATAATGGGACCATCCATAAACCACGTGGACACTTTGTTGGGAATCTGTTACCCCCCCCCCCCCCCTTCGTGGACAACTGTCCATACAAAAAAAATCTTTTTTGTATGGATCGTGGACAATCGCCATACCCCCCCCCCCCCTAAAGTGTCCACGTGGTTTATGATGGTCCATAGTAATACAATTACAAATCGCGTTTTATTATCCACCGAGGCATGACTGTAAAAATTTACAAAGGGCTTTAGGACCCTATTGCCAGTTTTGCCGTCAGTGCTCGTCCAAAGGGTTAAACATGCATTTTAAAACTCAAGTGCAAAATTTTCATATCTGGCAACACTGTTCGTAAATTTGGAGTACGCCATTTGATTTTACGTCAAAAATTATTACAATTGGGTACTAAAGCCCTATGTCAATTTTTATGTACAACGGTAAAAAACACGATTAAAACCATTTGTGATCACTTTTTTTCATTTTGATGCAAAATTTTTTTTTTGACATGACAACATTTTTTCGATGGATCAACTATGGTCCCCTTGGAACGAGCTGTCAAGTAGGAGCTTTTCTGTCAAGAAGGACCGCGAGTTTAATTTTTCAAAATTGATTTAAAAATCCATCTTAAACTCTTTATGGTCGTACAAAGGGTCATTGTACTCTGAAAAATAAGCTTTATCGCTGTAAACAATAATATCAGCAATCTAAGCTTCATTTTAGGACCCAATTTGCTTACCCAAAAGTTGACTTTTTGTTAAGTTTTCTCTTAGGAAAAATCATTTAAAAATCAGGTTTTTCAAAAATCTAACAAAAAGAGGGGGTGCCACGAGTCGATGAAGGTCAATGACGGACGCTTGGTCACTTGGGAAGGAATGACGGTATTTGGAATAAAACAGACTGACAAAAAAAAAATAACTTCTTCCTAGGGTTTAAAAAAATTGTAGATTTTAGACTAGACCCTATGTTGGGATTGGATTCAAAAAAATGTTTATTCTTCCAGCATCACCATAGGCTCGTACAAGGTGGCCTTCTTCTGGACCGCCTCGACCGCGCTGGGAACCCTTTCGATGTTCGGTATCACAACTTTCTACAACGCTACCGGCACCGGCAACTACACGTACAACGCCCTGTACGCGGCCGCCCACCGGCTCGGCTGGAGCGCCTCCAACGGCTGGCTGGTGCTGGCTTGCGTAACCGGAAATGCTGGCCCGCTTAAGAAGTTCCTCTCATCACGGGCTCTAGTTCCGATTAGTCGGCTGACCTATTGTGCATATTTAACCAACGGACTGGTCGAGCTTTTCTTTAGTGCCTCGCAGCGAGTTCCGATCTACGCGAGTGTCCCCACGATGACCGCGGGCACGTTGTCCCACGTGTGTCTGACCTTCCTGATGGCGCTGGGACTGTGCCTGGTGTTTGAATCGCCCATCCACGGTATCGAGAAGATCTTCCTGCGGCGGATAAGCCCTACGACCGGCAAGGGGCAGCAATCGGCCAAAGAGGACAAAATGGTGGAAGCCAGCAGCAGCGTCAGCGGAACCACCCAGAGCAGTTCCGACGATATGTGCGCTTGATCGCGATCGGGAAAACTGCACGATCTGTTTGGCTTCTGAGATAGCTAACGAGAGATTTAGGGATAGGGTTACGCGACCGTAGGATGTTTCTCGACTAGTGAGAGCTAGTTTTGTAAGGTTTCTTTTCCAGATTGTATTTGTTCGTTTTTAAGCATTGATCAAGATTTGTAAATAGCTCAACAATTGTCCAGATTTAACCTCATCTAAAAAAACGTGATCATTTGCCGTAATAATAAAACAAAACACAAAACAAAAACCTAATCTAACGTTGTCGCTTGTTTCAGTGTCTTTTGCTTCTTGCTAATATTTCTTCGAAAACCATCAATTAATCGTCCCAATTTCGTCTCCACTGGTGTCTCCTAAACGGTGGGCTTGGGGTGCTTGGAGGGCTCGGCTCAGCAACCACTTCCGGCTTGGGTTCCTCCTTTTTCGGAGGAGGCGAAACGCTCGTGGTTCGAGTTGGCGATTGCGACTGGACTCCTCCGGCAGGTCTTCTGATCACTTCCTTTTCTTCGTCTTCTTCCTCCTCCTCCTCCTCCTCCTCTTCTTCAGCCTCCTCCTCTTCGGCTTCTTCTTCTTCTTCGGCTTCCTCTTCGATAACCTCCTCTTCTTCTTTCGAAACCTTTACCGGGGACGGGGCCTTGAAGGTTGATTTGGGGGCATCACTGGAATTCAAGATAAACGTCAAAAACCTTATTATGAGTTTTTGAAATCTACAAAAACATTTTTTCAGTGTTTCCAAAAATCCTTTACGCGGCGAATACGATGAAGTAGGTCTGGCCGCTCGTTTTGTGTACACTGGTTTGACACCAACTGTTGTCAAACGAACGGGGTCACTTTTTAGTTTGACACCCTCTCTACACAGAGCTTACACTTACTACCAAACGTTTTGTTTGATAGTATGTGTGAGTCCCTGCTAGAAAGTGACAGTTCATCACTTGTTAGTTTGACTTTGTCAAACCAACGGGGTACAAACTAGAAAAGTGTCAAAAGTGTTGTGGACGGCAACACTGCGAGAGTGTACACAAGAAAGCCGAGTCTTTTCGTGCATTCTGCGCGCCGCTGGGCTCTCCAGTTGCAGCATAGCTGTCACTGGTTGATGCCGTGACAGCGCATAGATGTGATCTGTCATTTTAAAGTGTTGTTATGTTTTGTTGATTCTTTCGTTGTTCGTGAATACTTATAGTCGTTCGTTTGTAGTTCTAGTAAAGAACCTTGTTTTAATTTGTTTGTTTCTGTCCGTAATCGTCTGGTCCTTGTGGTGTGGACCGGGTAAGGACGGGTCGCGGCTGGATCCAACAAAACGAAAAAGTTACCAACCACCGGGGGTTGAGTGTACAAAGCAGGGGCGCCGACTCTGGGGGGGCACGGTACTTTTTGCCCCCCCTAAAATTTGGCTGGGGGGGCACCCCATACATTGTGCCCCCCCAGAAATTTTGGAAGAAAAATATTCTTATATCAAATATAAAAAAAATCACAGAAATAATTGAAAATAATATCTAAAACTTAAATGGAACATTGTTTGTACACACGGATAGAATTCTTGTAAGCGAATCCGTAAAATAGTTCAAAAATATTTGTTGTTTCCGAAATCGCTGAAATTTTTTGAACAAAATCGTTTACAATTTTCTGGATTTAGATGCATTTTTATTCTATGTCGACAACATTTTATCTATACCACTGTGCTCTCTAGGGCAAATCAGTAAGCTTAGTACAAGAGCACATAGTCATCGGTAAATGATTTGAGAGATGTCGTCAACATAGATTTAACGGATTTGCTCATAAGATTTATATCTGTGCATGTTGTTTCAAAAACAAAACCAATGTACTTTTTCCATAGCACTTCATCTACAATCAAACTTACGCAAACTCTTGAGAAAACAATCATCATGTTTTCAAACGCAACATTCAGCGATTTGCCATTGTAGATCAGGATTTAGCGAATATAAACTGAAACACTTTTCAAAATGGTCATTTGTTGACTGCTTTACATTTACAAAAATGCTGATAAATTGGATAATTTGAACGATTTGAAAAGATTTCAAATACATTTGTTAACCGCTAACCGTTCTATACCAATTTTAGCCGAAAAATACAATTGTTTCAAAAAAAGTAATTTTTTGAAAACTAGCGCACCGCTTTACTGAGAAACAGACAAATTAAAACCAAATCTGAGACAATATCACATTATAACCTTAAAAAACACAAGTGTATCGCCTTCTGCCATTTATGGCATAAAAATAAAAATAAAAAGGCTGTAGAAATTTTAACTGCACCCTCAAAAAATATGCCGAAAAAAAACAGGAAATCAGCATTATTGAGTATTGGGATTCCATTTTAAAACGTCAAATTCTTAAATTCTTAAATTCTGAAAATTCTTAAATTCTTAAATTCTTAAATTCTTAAATTCTTAAATTCTTAAATTCTTAAATTCTTAAATTCTTAAATTCTTAAATTCTTAAATTCTTAAATTCTTAAATTCTTAAATTCTTAAATTCTTAAATTCTTAAATTCTTAAATTCTTAAATTCTTAAATTCTTAAATTCTTAAATTCTTAAATTCTTAAATTCTTAAATTCTTAAATTCTTAAATTCTTAAATTCTTAAATTCTTAAATTCTTAAATTCTTAAATTCTTAAATTCTTAAATTCTTAAATTCTTAAATTCTTAAATTCTTAAATTCTTAAATTCTTAAATTCTTAAATTCTTAAATTCTTAAATTCTTAAATTCTTAAATTCTTAAATTCTTAAATTCTTAAATTCTTAAATTCTTTAATTCTTTAATTCTGATGTATCATAATTTTGAAATTATCGATTTTTTATACATTGAATTTTATTGTTATTTCTGAATTTTTATTTTTTTTTATTTTGGAATATTGAATTTTGTGTATCTGTTATTTTTTTTCTAAATTGCAGATTTAAAAAAATGGATGTTTTTTAAATGTGTATTTGTATTTTTAAATTTATTATGTTTCAATTTTTTGCTTTTTACTTTTGTTTTTATTTTTAGAATATTTGTATTGTTGAATTTTTAAATATCTGATTATTTTTATTATTGACTGTTACTTCTAGAAAATAAGTGAGAATATGCCAATGAGAAGGAATTTGCCTTCCAAACATATAAAAATTTCCCCCCAATTAACATTCTCAATCACGATAATTCAGAAATCTATTACTAAAAAAAATGGATTCCGGATAAAAAAATCGTATCACATCGTAATATTTTTTTTTTAAATTCGTGATATACAAGACACTTTAACATCTAATCGCCACTCTTACCTATCGATTTCGGAAAACAACCGTGCCCCCCCAACATTTTGGACTAGTCGGCGCCCCTGGTACAAAGCAAAGGAAACATTTTACGATGACAGTTATGAACAGAAATGTCAGGTCTTAGAAAATTTGTACGTCAGTCTGGGTAGAATTTTGGTCAAATCAACCAAAACGAGCTGCTAGCTTTGGAAAGCATTGCCGAAGATTTAACATAACATGGTAAATTATAATAATATGTTATAAACAACAAAACACGACCAAACCCACCTCTCCTCGATGTCATCCCAGAAGCTTTTGGTGGGTGAAGCCGACACCGGTTCCGGTGTCGTTTCCCGCTTCCAGCTCATCCTTGGTCCAATATCATCATCATTTTTGTCATCAAACGGACTCACAAAGTCCGGTTCAGGATCCGCTTTCGTTTCCTCCGATTCCATCACTGAGTGTCCATTCTCCAGCGGTGCCTTTTCGGCCGTTCCGTTCTGCGTGACTTCGTCTTCTTTGAGTACAATTTCGGTGGTGTCCTTCTTCTCCATGCGGTCAAAGATCCCGGAACGATCGAGGGTCAGCTTAATGTTCTGGATGGGAAGATCGTACAGTAAGGTTAGGACGGTTGCTCCGATTAGCAACAGGAAGATCTCGGTACGGTTGATGTACCCGGCAAAGCTGAACACTTCGCTGCCGCGCGTCGTTCCGGCAAAGTAAAAGAACACCAGGAACTGGATGAGAGAAACCGAGTAGGAGATCTTGCTCAGGAAGATCATCAGCTTGCAGCTGAGGAAGCGATTAAGCAAGCAGTCCGTATTGGTAACGCAATAGTAGATGACCCAGCAGATCGCCAGGGCAAACGAGAGTGGGGCCAGTGCCGAGTACTGGGCAGCGTCGGCCAGATCAAACTGGAAGTCCTTTTCGGCGGTGTCCAGCGGGAAAGCGAAGCACCAACCGAACGCGATAGCTGCGCCGATCCAACCAGAAAGGTTGATGCCACGATCGTGCTTCACAAGTTGGGTCTCGCGGAGCAGGTATCCAAGCCCGAATCCGGCTAGATATGGAGTTGCACGGTGCAGGGTCTCCGAAAAGCTAAGGTTCACGGTTCGGTAGATTTGGGTCAGTCGGATTCCGTGGTAGATGTACGGGGATAGGCGATCCTCGTTGGTGTCGACGAAGCGGATCGCAGTTGACACTCCGTGCAGGGTCACGAACGCGGAAACACCGTACAATGGATTTTTGGTAAGGATGATCAGCAGGAAGGGCGCCAGGATCGCCAGCTGCATTTCGATGGCCAGCTGGAAGGTGTGTGGAGCACACTGCGAAACAGAGAGGACAATATTGTTTAAGCAAACAAAGAAGACCAAAGAGGTCACTCACCCCCTCCTCAACGGGGTACCAGTTCTGGATGAACAGCAAGTTGTTCCAGAAGTTGTGCTTGCACAGGTTGGCGTTCTTCACTACGACATCGCCCCACTGCGGTCCGCTGCCAAGGTGTTCCCAGACCCAGGAGTAGAAGATCAGCACCGGGATCAGCGGGAGCGTCAATCTGGAAGTAATCGAAAAATGATTTCAACACTGTTGCTAACATGTGGAATCTAAAGTTAGTTGATTCCGCATTTCATTTAAGCTGGCATTCTTGACAAGTAAATTTTTACCCACTGCTGTGACTGAACAGAATTTAAAGTGTAAAACTCATCTTGGTATCTACCTTTTATTTATGAATCTTGGTTTTAGCTATTTGACAGTTACTGGGATCAACGGAGCGATAAGTTCGCAATGAGCGCAATGCATGAATGACAGGGAATTAAAAAAAGTGTTTGTTTATGTTTACGTTATGGACAGATGGAATGAATCGATTAGTGTGTGTTTGATTGAGTTGTGCTGAAAGCTGTTGACGGAGTCCGGATCAGGGCACGATGCGATGAAACCGGACATCAGGTCAGTGGTTGGTTGGGTGGTTAATGATCGGCAGCGATGGAGCTGCATATGGAACGTCTACCACCTACCTCAAGTACCGCCCAACAATCTTCCGGAACCACGGCACCTTCTGCTTCTGCTGGAACTCCCCGACCATGTGATACGCCGCCAGAAAGCCGCTAATCACCAGGTAAACGTCCGCGTACAGCATCAACACCCGCAGCGCAACGCTCCATGGAGAGTTGAAGCTCTCGGTAAACTCGTTCCGGTTAGTAAACGGCTGGAAGCCCATCGGGATCAGTCGAAGTGCGCAGAACAGCACCACCGTCGCGATCGCTCGCAGCCCGGACAGACATCCGACGACGTCCTTGCCGGCCAGCGTTTCATCCTCTCCGCCAAACAGCTGCCGGACGGTTCGCTTCGCCGAGAACGACATAAGGATCTGATGGAGCAGGTTCGTTTCTTCGCTGCTGGTGGATGCGGAGTCGGCTTCGTCTTCCGGTTTGGCGGGTTTCGGATGCGGCTCGATCTTGATGACGCCAAAGTCGTTCAGCGAAGCTACAACGGTGACCACCAGGACGAAGGTGTAGAAGCCTCTGGAAAACGTTTGAGAATTAGAAGCTTGTTTATCAAACTCACTTGGTCTATCAAACTCACAGTGCCGCCACGAGGTGCCAGTTGCCCTTGAAAAGCTTCGACCAGCCGGCGGTCTGGCGCACGTGACAGTTGCCCTCCTCGATCTCCAGGAACAACTTGATGCCGGTGGTGTTGTACGGCTTGACAAAGTTCTTCACGATGCTGCCGGCGTCCTCGAAGCTGCACGCCGCCGGCAGACAGATGCCCCAGTTGATGGTGGTGAAGCGCGGCAGGAAGTGGTCCGGCTGGGGAAGATAGTGAGCATTGCGTTACAGATTCTGATAACCTGTTGCTTAAAACTATAATAGAGTAATTCATCCATTCCAAACATTAAAACTCAATCGGGGAAACGTACGGCTATGAGTGTAAACAACGCATCATTGTGTTCAACCCATAATCAACTTAACTCTTCTAAGTTAAGTGATTGTAAATAGACTTTTAGTTGCAATGCCACTGTTTGACAGTTGCCCTTGCTACCGTTTGGCAATCAATCATAAGAATCAAAACAATCTAAGCAAGCGCGTACTTGTCAGCTGCGAAAAGACACCGAAGTTGTAAGTAAATGTTTAGTTCAGTTGACATTGAACATTTGCAGTTTGACATTAAGAATCGGGATTATTTCTGTATTTCTGACAGAATCAAAATAAACAAAGTGGCAAAATTAGTCAAAAAAGAAGAATATATAATAACTTTATGCATAAAAAAACAAAGAAGGCCAATCTTTTAAAGCAGCTGTGAAAAAGACGAGGTACGAGATCTGTCAAACGAACGAACGAACAAGAGCGAGAGAGTAAATGTCAAACGGCAGTTGAGATTGGATCGCAGTACGGAGCGGAAGTGTTGACCGGAGATAAGATTCTACAATAAGGATTTTGATATTGTCTTCCAAGGTAAGTTATTTCAGGCAACAAAATTCATCCGTCGTAAGCGTCCCAGGAGGGGAGATTACACTAAGTTATGTTTATACACGGAGAGACCGGCCGGGGCAAATCTAAGAAAATCTTGGTTAATTTAACTAAAAGTTTGGGTTAATTTTTTACACAGCTTTTTTTCAACAATCGATTGTTGATTTTGTTAACCCGAAATTGCTGACCACCAGTAACTAAAATTAACTAAAAAAATAGTTGGAATTGCAATTATTGTTGGTTAAATGGCCGAAAAAAATTCTAGCAGTCGACTGCTAGAAATTTTTTTTCAGAAAATTAACTAAAAAATTCATGTTTTCAGCTGAAATATTGTGGAATATTCTGTTAAAAACTGGCTGGAACATATATTTCAACTATTTTTCAACAATTTTTTTCGTTGTATCAACCGAAATATTTTTGCATGCAGCAAATTATTAGTGGTTTGAAACAAAACATTTCTTAATTAGACATAATTTATGTAAGTGTTGATTTATATTTTCTTTAATTATCTAACGATATAGGCTGGGCCGAATTTCTAGCTATATTTTAACTAATTTCTTACTTGAATACACAAAAAATATTCGTACATGTAGTCAATAATTAGCTGTTGTTAGCAATATTTTTATTGAATTTGCAGTAAATTTTATAATAATGCCTCACAAATTAATGCTGAGTTTTTTTTATTTTAGCATTTATTCTGCCTAAAGATTTAACGTTTTGTACTAATTTGTTTTTTTTTGCATTAAGTTGTTTAATTACTGTTAAAAAGCATCAAAACAATTTTTTTAACTGTTGTTATAAAACATGTAAAGTTTGACTAATTTTTTAAAAAATTGCATTAATCTAAAAAAATAATAAAAAAGCATATTACAAATTTCTCGTGAATTCCTTAAAAATAGAAACCGAGCAAAATTTTCACCAAGTTTTAAGCTTATATTTTTATTATGTTGTATGAAATTAAGTGTTGTATTCACTTACCATCACTGTGAAATCATCCGATAAGTCATCATCAACTACAACGGTCTCAGGACACAGAATTTTCACCAAAGAGAACCTTTTGCTGCAAATAAACATTACAAAATTTTTAATTTCGGCTATAAACTGTAAAAAGAAACGTTAATAAATGTAATTATAATGAGGAAAGAAGAAATATCAATAATGCTACTTACCAAGCTTGCATTAATTTAACAATTACTTTTGGCAACACACTTTCACTGCATTTGATTCCATTTATACAACGTACTCCGAATCCTGAAAAAATATTTTGAGTTTAACTTACAAGTTTATTGAGCAGTCGTATTGCAACAAAACATTCAAGATAATAATTATCTTCTTTTATATATTTTATATATTTTTATTTTTTTTTATATTTTACTTCATCTCTACTTTTTATGTTGTCATGTGTACGCATTTCTATGTATTTTATAATTGATGATTCTGAAAAAAATAATGTTTCATTAAGATTTTATCCGTCGTAAGCGTGAAGCTTTTAAATGATTCAGTTTTCTAATAAGAATCACATTAGATAAATTATTGTGCAAAAATAAACCCACACTTACTTGGATTAACCAACATTTTGTTAAATTTGCCCGGGCTGCTCCATCCGTTAAGAGTTGGCCCGCATCTCCCTTCTACTGCCCTCTCTTTCCATCAAACATTCTTATAACGTGTTCAGCTCACTCGCATTAGAGGTCCTCATGGCGAAGGTCGTCCTGTTGCTCTTCATAGTTTATCACCTGCAAAGAAATCATCAACAAACCTACTCACCAATTCCACCTCCCCAGTTGCGACACTTTGATTTGCCACTTCAACATTAGCCAAATAGTGTAATTTTCACCTTTCACATCCTCTCACTTCATAATTAACAACACAAACTCAACAAATCGACCGCTCTCGTTCGGATCCTGACTTCAAATGACAGACGTAAACAAACCCAAGTTCATCTTTTAAATATTCAACCAATTGTTAATTATATTCAACCAAAAAAAATCTTGATTTTTCTAAAACCAAAGCTAACAGTCGAGCACGTTCATTCGAGTTCGGGAAATCTGTTAGCTTTTTGCCTCTAGTATTTTCAACAAACAGGTTAGTAAATTCATACTAAATTTTAGTTGTTTTTACGGAATATTGGCAGTAACAAGTACGTTTTTGTTACAATTTACGAAAGTAAAATCAACAATTTTAATTGTTAAAATTTCTGGGCACAGTCTCTCCGTGTAATAAACCCTATATCCTCCTGAAGAAGACTCAAACCAGTGTCGAAACGTCGAGTAATTTTGAAAAAAGGTGTTTCATTTGCCCCTGACTGTCACAGCAAACAATAAGCAGTACCACCATCTACAGCCGTTAAACTTGTCGTAGTCGTAAGCGTCGTAAGTCAGTCTACTAAAGTAAGCCAAAGATATCAGTAGGGTTTCGAAACTCCAAGTATTGATGTCAGAACGCATATGTCAGCAATCAGCTCTCATAAACCCCTCTACTCACATCGTTCAGCGTGCTCTTGATGAATCCTCTGCCCTGCAGCAGGTGCACCGGCAGCTTCAGGTCGTCATCTTCCGCCACCACATCCACGTGCGCCAGGCAGTACTTGCCCCTCATGCGCACCTGTTCATCCTCCTTGACCTTGACCTTGGTGGCGATGCCGGTGCACAGGTCGTAATCCCCCAGCTGGTTGGCGTTTCCGCGAAGCAGGCCGGACGTTACCTTCGCGCTGGCGTCGATCATCTGCAGTGCCCACAGCCGCTTGCCGCGCAGCTGACGCTGGAAGATCTGGCCCTGGCGGCGGCATTCGTTGTTCTTGAGGCGCGAGTAGTCCGGCACGAACGATGGGATGCGCAGGAGAAGGGACTCAAAGTCCTCGGGGGAGATCTCGATGCGCTGTTTGACCACCTTGGAGGGGGTTTGCTGTAGCTTTTTGACCTTCTTGGGATCGGTTGGGATGGCCGCTTCCTCCGGAAGGTCGTCGGATTTGAAGAGGGAGTTTAGAGGGCTTTGGTTTAGCATTTGTACGAATTTGGACGGTTTCTTGGTGTTTTCTTTGCTGCTGCTCGAGTCATCATCGTCTTCGTCACCGATTGGACGGAACTTGATCTCTTCGCTGCTTTCTTCCTTGTCCGAGTTCAGCAGAGTACTGAACAGGTTGATTAGTGGGTTTTCTTTTTCTCTGTCCTCGTTGTCATCGTCGTCTTTGTCTCCATCGTGATCATCATCGTCGTCATCCTTTTCTGTGAGACTTTTTAACCATCCAAAGATACCTCCAGATTTTTCGTCGTCTTCCCGATCCTCTTTCTCGTTGTCATCATCCCTATCCGAATCTCCACCGATCAAGTCCTTTAGCTTGTCTAACCAACTGTCGCTTTCTGTTTCATCATCATCGTCGTCGTCGTCTTCTTCGATAACCTTTTTGCTTGCTGATCCTTTAGTTTTTGCGCTCGGCACATCTTCCTTGTCTTCCACAGCCTTCTTGGATCCAAGCAGACCAAACAGATTGAAGATCGATTTCTCTGGTTGCTCAGATTCGTCGTCCTCTTCATCATCATCATCGTCATCGTCGTCGCTCTGTTGCACAATTTTCTGCAGCTTCGCCCCGCGCACCTGTTCCAGCTTGAACTTGCGCGTCGGTTTGCCCGACTCCAGCGGTTTCCGGGCCGCTTCCGTTTCACGCTTCTGCTTCGGTGACGCTCGGTAGCTGCGTCTCACCTTTTCAAACTTGTACTTGCTCTCGGCTTCACGCTCCTCATCCTCGTCGTCATCGGTCACCTCTTCGTCGTCATCGTCGTCTTCGTTTTCATCGTCCTCCTCTACCAGTAGTCGCTTCTTGACCACCTCATCGACCGCTAATTTTCGGTACTGGATCTTCCTGCGGGATGCCTCCATCGTCGTACGCTGATCCTCGTCCACGTCAAAGTCACGTAACCGGAACCCATCGGCACTGGTTAGCAGGCAGACCAGCAGACCGATGGTCACCAGCGCCAGCACCCAGGGTCGAAATAGGACGGCCATCTTGGATTGTACTTTCTTCTTCCCGGAAACTGATCACAGCAATCCGATGCGGTCAACGGCTGTTCATTGCCTGCTGCGATCGGAAACCTTTGAAAAAACACACTCTACACTTAATCGAAACTTTAACACTACAATTCCTAACACGAGCTAAATCTAAATTCGAAAAATGCCACCGTTGCGAAAAAAATAGCGCAATTTGAACTTCCTTAAATAACTAAAATTATGACAAACCGAGCGCGACGCGGTGGAGCGAGCGAGATGGAAGATCGGAGCGCGCGCGGGCCGAAAAACTGCGATGTTTCCTGCTCGAGCGTGTTTCAGCGACAAATTTAAGTCAGGTTGCCGCTCGGTGGACGAACTGCCGGGAAAACTGCGCTAGCCGGAAAAATTCTCTCTCGATTTTGGGCGGGAAGGTGGTAAAACTGGCACATGTGCCAAGTTGGGTTTTACAAATTGAAAAACATCTATCCAAATCGTAAACAATGTTAACGAATTTGCAAGTTTCCAGTTTTGAAAGCGATGACAATGTTTTCAGATTCGAAATCAACTACACGGATAGAAATGTTGTGAACAAATTTGTGTTGTTTTCGTAATCGATTAGATTTTTAAAGAATATCAAAACAATATTAAAATCGTCATTTTTTTACAATTCTATAAACGACCTTATGTCTGTCAACTGTCAATGTTTCACGTAAAACAACATTCTTGGTTTCTTCATTAGTCATTTTTGCGATAACCGTTGGAAAAGTGACAAAAATATCTCAATCGAAAAGATGTGAGGAAAATTTGAGAGAAAATGCTAATGAGCGTTAATTTAATTCACCACCACCACCACCAACACACCACGCAGCGCGCGGTGGTAACGTGTGGTGAAAATGGCTTAATAAATAGAAGAAGGGAGCCAAAACAAAACAAGCAAAGTCGTGTGTAGTTATGTGAGGGAAAAGCGCAGTTTTCCCCAACGCATAGGATTTGTTTGAATGTGAGCCAGTTGTATTTAATAATAGGAAGCCGGCAATGCCGGTTGTGTCTCGTTTATTAGTTATAAATAGTATTTAGAAAGAGAAAAAGTCCGAAATAGAAATGCTGGTGCGTGGTTGAGTTATTGAGCGCCACATTGTTGTTAAGAGAGTTGAATGATGCGGTTAGGGCGATGGAATATAATGTCTGACGATTTTTTGTATTTTATTTTTTATTGTATTTTGAAAAAGAGTTTTTTGATCGAAGACACCAGTTCAGCAAAGTTGTAAAGAGAATGGAGAAAAATGCATATTATTT
This sequence comes from Culex pipiens pallens, assembly GCF_016801865.2. Lineage (NCBI taxonomy): Eukaryota > Metazoa > Arthropoda > Insecta > Diptera > Culicidae > Culex > Culex pipiens. Next base: position 51,146,581 of record NC_068937.1, on the reverse strand, counting down.
TATTTCAATCACGCAAAAATAAATTTGAAGAATCTCTGTGTGTCCATAAAAGCTTGTATTTGACCATGGCAGAGCGTTTTAGGTAGAAACTAATAATAATAATATTTTTTAAGTGATTTTTTTTTCAAAAATCTATCCGCAAAGTGAGCCAAACATTTTTGCAACCAAAACTGATGTACTGATAGAGCTTGTAGGAAATTTCACGGAGAACATTTTATTTTTTTATCGCTCAATTTATATTAACGCAAAGCCGAGATATTTGCATTTTAGTAAAGCTGTTATAAAAATGCATTTTAAAACACATTTTTCATGAAAATTTGGAACTATGGCTTGTTATTTCAATATTTATATTTTTTTTATTTTTTGTTTAACGTTTAAAATGTAATGAAATGTCAAGTTTGCCTTTATGAATAATATCGTTCTCAGTGTTTTCTGGAAAGAATTTGAAAAGAACAATTATTGACAATCAAGTTTAAACTGAGGATATCCCGGAAAACTATTTAAGTTATCATTTAAAAGTCAAATTGAAAGTTAAATAAAAATGACTTACTATCAAAACCTTTCGCCAAATCAAAAGAGCAATTAAATTTATGAAAAAAAAAATGAATTCCGTAAAAATCCGTACTATACGAAAACATCCGTTCTATACGAAAACATCCGTACAAAAATTCCGGCCTGTTCAAAATCCACGAAGAGGGTCGAAAATCCGTACGATAAGGAAAAAACCGTACAGTTGGTAGCCTTAGTTGACGCATTAGGGTGTAATATCAAAATCGATTTTCCAGCACAGCATTTTTTCAGTTCCTTTTGGGGTCCTAGATAACTTCCCAAAGTTTGGGAACGATTGGTTTAGTCCTCACTTTGCGCAAAGCGATTCAATTTTCCATATAAATTTGTATGGGAAAAATATTTTTTTTGAATTTTAATATATGGGTCATTCCACCTGAAGTGTGCAAGAAAAAATGCAAATTTGAAAATTACCATCTCCGATTCTGCTCAAATTTGGCAGAGCTGTTGAGACTGTCAAAACATGTAAAAATCCCGAATTTCATCCAAATCGGACCTCCCCCTCCATTTTTGTACCCTCCCAAAAAATCGACTTTTTGGCTATTTTTGAGCGAAACCCCTATCTTCGAACGACGATAACTCAGGAACCACAAATCTTAGAGAGTCGGTCTTAGACTCAATTTTGAAGGAAATTGGACGTAGAATCCATTTCTGTGATCAAAATTTGGATTAAAATATTTTGTCTACCTGTATTGCGCAATTGAAAACTTTGAATGGCCGTATCTCAAAACAGCCCTATTTATTTTTTAAATTTGACCTCACCATCGTATTCCCCGTCCAATTTTACATAAGAATCACTTATCGACAGAAAGGAATATGTTTCGTTCCAGAGATATCGAATTTTAAAGTTTTGAGTATTTGAGATTACCTAAATTAGCTACACTCGCCACATATGCTAGAAGGACTCGGGCGCGCTGATCAATAACTGCTACCTGTTTATTTATTGAAATACGATTTCATCCAAATTAATCATTAGCAAATTAGGCAAAAATTGTAGGAAAATGCTGTATTAATCTTAAATTTAAAAAAATAGTATGGGGTGAATTTATGTGCTAGCCCACAGGACAGAGCAAGAACGACACGCAATACAGAGCAGAATGGAATTCCCGCTGTGCTAGCAGGAAATTGAAATTGATGTTGTAAGTAACACTTAAGAAAAAGTGTACAATACATTATCGTATCAAAAATTATGAATTAACATGAATAATACTCTCGTGAAGCATGATTAAGCAAGAGGATTTCTGGAAAGTATAAAGCTGAAAAAAGTAAGAAAATCACAAAGATTAATTAACCGTTCGAACAATTATCTTTTTTTTTATTTGTCAATCATTTCGAAATCTTGGAAGACGATACAGCTGCTGTCCACATGTATCAGAAGTATATGGTTTCGTTTTTGAAATTAAATGTACCAGAATTGAAAAAAAAATCATCAATTTTTCAGATGAAACTGGTTCACAATATAAAAATCAGTTTAATATGATAATGCTCAATCTTTCAAACCGTAAGGCAGATTTTGGGGTTTATTGCTGAATGACACTATTTTGCTACCGCACATGGCAAAAGCTTTAGAACCCATGAGAATTATTTCATCTACTACATCCAGCTCTACATTTGTTCTTGCTTCAAATAAAAGAAATAATTTGATAAAGTGGGAAGAAATGAGGAATTAGGAAAAATATGAAAACAATAGATTTTTGCCTTCCTCACTGAGGTAAGGCTATAATCCTGCTCTAAAAATGAACTTTTTATTAAGAGCTCAGAGACACACCTTCATGTATACTTATCGACTCAGAATCGAAAACTGAACAAATGTCTGTGTGTGTGTGTGTATGTGTGTGTGTGTGTATGTATGTATGTGTTCAAAATTCTTGCCAAGTTTTCTCAGCACTGGCTGGACCGATTTTGATCAAACTGGTTTCATTCGACTTGGTTTAGGGTCCCATACATCGCTATTGAATTGTTTGAAGTTTCGATAAGTAGTTCAAAAGTTATGTATAAAAATGTGTTTTCACATATATCCGGATCTCATTTGTATGCATGTAAACGATGTCCGGTTCCATCATCCGACCCATCGTTGGTTAGGTAATCAAGAGACCTTTCCAAAGAGTCCAGAACATTCAAGATCTGGCAACCCTGTCTCGAGTTATGACCACTTAAGTGATATTTATGTACTTTTTTGAAGCCGGATCTCATTTATATGCATGTAAACGATGTCCGGATCCATCATCCGACCCATCGTTGGTTAGGTAATCAAGAGACCTTTCCAAAGAGTCCACAACATTCAAAATCTGGCAACCCTGTCTCGAGTTATGACCACTTAAGTGAAATTTATGTACTTTTTTTAATCCGGATCTCACTTAAATGTATGTAAACGATGTCCGGATTCATCATCCGACCCATCGTTGGTTGGGTAATCAAGAGAACTTTCCAAAGAGTCCAGAACATTCAAGATCTGGCAACCCTGTCTCGAGTTATGACCACTTAAGTGATATTTATGTACTTTTTTGAAGCCGGATCTCACTTAAATGTATGTAAACAATGTCCGGATCCATCATCCGACCCATCGTTGGTTAGATAATCAAGAGACCTTTCCAGCGAGTCCTCAACATTGAAGATCTGGAAACCCTGTCTCGAGTTATGACCACTTAAGTGAAATTTATGTACTTTTTTGATGCCGGATCTCATTTATATGCATGTAAACGATGTCCGGTTCCATCATCCGACCCATCAAGAGTCCCTTTCCAAAGAGTCCAGAACATTCAAGATCTGGCAACCCTGTCTCGAGTTATGACCACTTAAGTGAAATTTATGTACTTTTTTGAAGCCGGATCTCATTTATATGCATGTAAACGATGTCCGGGTCCATCATCCGACCCATCGTTGGTTAGATAATCAAGAGACCTTTCCGACGAGTCCACAACATTCAAGATCTGGCAACCCTGTCTCGAGTTATGACCACTTAAGTGCTATTTATGTACATATTTTTCTGGATCTAAAAGAAATAGCTGAAATATGTGTCCAAACCACTCATATTACCCATTGTTGATAAAAAGTGAGGAAGGCATCAACCACATAGGTGGATTAAGTTAGTTTTTTTTTTAATTGTGTTGTAAAAACGTTGTAGCATTTGCAAATAAATATTGAAAGTTCAAATTTTACCTAATATGGTTCAATGACACTGACATCAGGAAAAACAGTGCATTCAAAATTACCCAATAAATATTCCTTAAACAAAAAATAGATTGTTCAAGGTATTGATTATCTCAAAATCGTATAAAATTATAAAAATAATTCATCTTTCAGAACACCAGGTAGTAATTATTGATCAGCGCGCCCGAGTCCTTCTAGCATATGTGGCGAGTGTAGCTAATTTAGGTAATCTCAAATACTCAAAACTTTAAAATTCGATATCTCTGGAACGAAACATATTCCTTTCTGTCGATAAGTGATTCTTATGTAAAATTGGACGGGGAATACGATGTTGAGGTCAAATTTAAAAAATAAATAGGGCTGTTTTGAGATACGGCCATTCAAAGTTTTGAATTGCGCAATACAGGTAGAAAACATATTTTAATCGAAATTTTGATCACGGAAATGGATTCTACGTCCAATTTCCTTCAAAATTGAGTCTAAGACCGACTCTCTAAGATTTATGGTTCCTGAGTTATCGTCGTTTGAAGATAGGGGTTTTGCTCAAAAATAGCCAAAAAGTCGATTTTTTGGGAGGGTACAAAACTGGAGGGGGAGATCCGATTTGGATGAAATTCGGGATTTTTGCATGTTTTGATAGTCTCAACAGCTCTGCCAAATTTGAGCAGAATCGGAGATGGTAATTTTCAAATGGTGTTCCGCTTCAGATGGAATGACCCATATTAAAAATCCAAGTTTCACGCAGAACTAAAACCGGATTCATATTCGGATGCTCTGGAAGGTGCTCTACAACTTTCCCCAAGAGAGTATGGTGCTAACTTGCTCCTGAAAGAAGATACAGTGTCCTCAAAACTCGTCTAAAACGCCATATTCTATTCGGGAAAGTTGTAGAGCATCTTTCAGAGTATTGGAATATAAATCCGGTTTAAGTACAGCATGATGCGTGAAATTTATAAATATCAAAATCCAAAAAAATGGTTTTTCCCATACAAATTCCCATAGAAAATTGAATCGCTTTGCGCAAAGTGAGGACTAAACCAATCGTTCCCAAACTTTGGGGAGTTATCTAGGACCCCAAAAGGAACTAAATTTTTTTATTTTTTTCCATACAACCATATTACACCCTATTGACGCATATGTTTTGAATAATTTTATTTTGCTTTCTCAAAAACGATATTTTTATAAGATTGTGATTTGTGAAATTTCAAAATGAGCAATTCCATGTCGACTAAGGAATCGGTTGTGCCTGAGCTTCCTTAAAATGGTCTATTTTTTATTTTCAAATTATCCTGCTGTATCTTTAAAGAATAAGTCATAGGACAATATGGAGACTTTTATTTAGAATGTCAAATCATAGAAAAGACGTGTATTTTTCTTTCAGTTTTTTTTTTCAGAAAGCCCATCAAATTTCATACAGAGTGGAATGGTTAATCCGAAGAGAACTGCATTCGAATTACCTATTCTGAATTCGCTAAATGAAACAACTGACAGCTGTCAAAATGACAAAACCACGTGCTCGGAAATTAACGATCAAAGGGGTCGAAATGTAAACATTAGTTTGACAACTCAATTTTGTCGTTTGAATACTTTTTAATTCGAATACGTTCGAGTTAGCAGCCATTCGAAGAAGCGAAATTTGAATTAACCAATCCGCTCTGTACAAGTCTTTGATCACTTTTTGATACGAATGACTATCAATGATGATTCTGTGTATAGATTCTAGAAATAGTACCCAAGTAACCACAAGCACTAAATTGAAGTATTTATTCAGTACTAAATCAGCACTCGAATGCTTTGAAGTAGTAAATAAGCTTTGCGAATGCCTCAAAGTACCAAAACTTTGCAGCATTACAACTGGCATTAAATCACCATTTACGACCTTGAAAATGTGCTCCAAAGCATTTGATGTTTATCAACAAAGTAACCCATCCATACTAGAGAGCCTGGATCTTATTAGAGAACGGACATCTCAAACCAAAAGTACCAATCGAAGCACGAGAACTGTCAAACGGAGGTACCAATCGAGCAAAATCCTTTGTCTTATGCTCGATTGGTACCTCCGTTTGACAGTTCTCGTGCTTCGATTGGTACTTTTGGTTTGAGATGTCCGTTCTCTAATAAGCTCCAGGCTCTCTAATCCATACGGGAAACATTTCAGCCAGTCACGCTCTTATTGACTTTTATCCTTCTCCCGTTATACTGTTCCAATAAGCGTGCGGGCTAAGGCGCATTTCCCCCAGTGTGCAACAGTTTTATTTTTGCGTGAACTGGGTTCAATTCCCGCTGACTGAAGTGTTTTTTTTTGTTTATTTTTTTTGTGGAAAACTGCAGCCTGTAATTAAGCCAAATTTTTCGAAACATATGCCCATAGCACAAAGGACATTATCAAAAGTTCTCTGGTAAATTGAATGACTTTTCTCGCAAGCAAAAAGCTGCTTTCCGGAAGTCTGATACACTTTGTGAAATTTTGCCAACCGTGGACCAAGCACACCTCGGAAAAACAGTTTACGTTAGCCGTTAGCCATTACTTGTCCCTATTAACCCCAAGCCTTCCGTAATTGATTGTACTGTACTTGACTGGATGGCCGCAATTTGCTGAGTGACTCGTCAATAATTTTCGTCCAACAAAATGACAACGGGTTTTTCTCATGAACCAGAAACTCGAAACAGCAGAAAGAAAGTCTTCCTTAATGTTCGATGCATCAACCACATCGATTAAAACTTTCAAAACAAACACTCATTTCAGAATACATCAGTTGGCTGGCGCGCATCCTGGAGATCGACGAGAAAAATGCAAGAATAACATCAAAGTGTCACACTCACACATGAAACGCAACAGTAGAAAAAAAAACAAAGGAGGCCCACCACCAAGTGTGTGGAGCAGCTAGCTGTCCTTTTTTTTCCCCCAGCCTTGACGTCGATAAAGCAGTTTGTTTTTGTTCGAGCTTTCGGTGAGGCATTAAAACGGCATCACTGTGCGCCACTTGAAATATTTCTCAAGGGAAAAGTGCTGATTTAATGTTTTGAAGCATTATTTGCTGGTAAAAAAAAAAACGAAACTATTGGCACTACGCCCCCCGGGGCATGGCCTTCCTCTAACGTGGGATTTCTGCTCCAGCGCCTCTGACGAGACAGGAGAAACCGGGACCGACGTTTTACTTCACCATCCGATAGAAGCTCAGTGGATAAGGCGGGAATCGAACCCGCGTCTCATAGCATCATCGGGATCGGCAGCCGAAGCCGCTACCCCTGCGCCACGAGACCCTGCTGGTATTAAATGCCAATATAATGCTGATTTAATGCCGCTATTTAGTGCCTCGCGGTTACTTGGGTAATCACGGTATGTAAAATGCTTCTACCAACAACAAATAAAAACCCAATATTTGATAGAAGCAATCTGAAACAAGATTTTAATGTTTTTTTTTCTAAATCAAACATGGCCGACAATTGGCCGATTGTAGGGGAGAGTGGGGAGACTTGATCCACTTTTTTTTGTATCGCACATAACTCACGGCTACGTCACAACTGTCATCCACATACAAGGCGAGTGAAGTCAAAATCGAACCAAGATCGAACCAAGTTTTTGGCGCGTAGCGTTTGAAAAGGTCGTATGCGCATCGGTCATAATTTGCATAAATTAAAACTTTTTCAGTTTATTTTTTTCTTTAGAAAGATTTTCATTTAATCTCGGACCTGAACTTTGAGATCAGCATTTGATTCCATCAAGCACCTTTTGTAGGCATATCACCTTTTTGGTGAACAATTAAAACTAGTTTAAAACATTTTCGACGGAAATTGAGTGAATATTTTAATAGCGCAATTCTGAAGTTTTTTTTTAAAAGGTCCAATAAACCAAATTTCCAGTTTTTGCTTTTTGGGTGTTTTTGAAACCGGCTTGAGTCAGGGGTATTGAAAAACACCCAAAAAAGGAAAAACTGAAAATTTGGTTTATTGGACCTTTTAAAAAAAAACTCCAGAATTTATTTTAAACCAACGGTCAGGAAGAATCAAACGTAATTTATGTTGTTTCGAAGAATTGAATCTATTTCATTTTTAGTTTAGTGTTTTGTGATAAATTGCTTAGATGGTCAAGAAAAACATTGTACTATTTTGATATTATTATTGTTAAATGTGGAGAAATTTAAGTAATATTTGTAATTACCTCAAATATATATGCAGAAGATAGTAAAACAAATAATTTGGAAAAATAATTATGTATGCATTTCATACGTCCTTTTCAAAAACCACACGTAAACAATACTGACAGCGCCACTGGCGTTGACATCAGAAAACTGCATGCGTGTCAGATCCATAACTTTGTCAATTTCTCACAAAACTATGAACTTTTTGCATGAAATGAAAGCTTAAACATTCAACTATGTTTGGCTGATAATGGTATTCATTCAGACGAACTCTCCGAGTCATGCCAAGCGTTTTAAAATAATATTTTAAACCGGCATTTTCAAAATTTTAGGGGTAACTTGATCCCTCTTTCAACATTTTACAGAAATTTTAAGCTAAATGTTTCTTATTCATCCAAACCATTGATTTTCTATAAGTTACAGCAATTTCACATAAAGCCTGAACGTTTGTGTTTAAAAAAATAACAATTTTAAATATTTGAAAACTTAAAATATTAATTTTTATACCAAAATTGAGCATGTTTACAAAAGCTGGTAGGGGAACAGCATCTAATTCCAGCGTGCCTCTAATGTTGGCAGGTCAGAACTTTGACATTCAATTAAAGCTAATTAAAAGCGTTTTCAACTGAAATTGAGTGATAAATAGCATAAGAAGTGAGCAAGCAAGTTTTTATCAAAAGTTTTGCAAAATTAGTTGTTTAAATAGTGAAAATCAGCAAATTGGATGGAGTTAGGAGCGAGTGCTTAACCTGCCAAACATACGAGAATTTCCCCTAATTTGTGTTTACAAAACATTTGAAAAATGGTTCAAACTGCAGTAAGTCATCTCCAACTATATTAAAGGAGACCATGTACGAAAAACCAAACCAACTAATTCAACTTGAGGCTTGGTGTCCATATTTGTTTTGAAATTGTGTTTAGAAAAATCAACAAAAAAGTTGTTTGTAAACATTTCAACATTTTTTAAATTGTTTTGAAAATACTTGCTTTTTTTTAAATTGGCGCCACTACAAAATTTGTTTGGCAATTGTTCTCAGTGAGAACATTGGAGCCAAGTTGGTTCGAATGTTATCTGCAATCTTCAACTTTAAAAGCGCTTTTAGCGCTGAAAAATGACTTGTTCATAATGTGGCTCATTTCATTCCAATCGTTAATAGAGAAATCGATGTTTAAAAATGATTTGCCATTAAGACGAAACTTTGTGATGATTTGGGTAAAAATTGAGATTCTTGCTAGTTTTGATGGTTTCAACAGCTCCACATACAGAAAATGTCGATTTCAAGTTCTGATTCGTTTAAGGTGGAATGACCTATATTAAATATCATGTAGACAAAGGATAATTTCTTTTTCGTTCTACCATAAGGAAACGCACAAAATGTTTACATTTCAATAATTAGTGAGATTCAAGAGTTGTTTCTATTATGCCTGTTGTTATTTTGCTGTTTCCTTTGCTATTGTTCCTTCGCACAGTTGCACACTTTCCTTTCTTTGATCTTCATGTTTTTCGCTTCTGCTCTGCAAATTTCACTTTCGTTGATTTTCCCGTTTTATTTTTTTCTTGTCTTCTTCCTTCTAAATGTGTGTGTGTGTTTTTTTTTTGTAGTTTCTAACCATATTTCGATTTAGTGTTATGCCTGCTCCATTTTTTTCATTTGCAAATTGTTGTGAACCGTTTGATTGATTGATTTGTCTTGTAGTTTTGCTTTGTTGCTTGTTGGTTTACTTGTTTAAATATATATGTTATGCTTTAGTTTGTTTGTTTGTTTGCTTTCGAGGAGTTGAAATAAAAATTACGAAAAACGGGCTGCAGTTTTTGAAAGAGGAGGTGCGATTATTATCTGTGTTTTTTTTTGTGTTCGAAACTTCTACTGCTTACAACTTTCATACATTTTCTTTTCTTCTTCTTTTTTGAGTGATAAATAGATTTAACTTGTTTTGCTTATTTGGTAGTACTTTTTCCTCTATCGTTATTTAAAAATCTTTTCGAAAGGCTTTAGTGTGAGTTTGTGTGTTGTTGATGTGTGTGTGTGTGAGTGAGAGAGTGATACTTCCTACGGTGATAACGTTTGTTTTCAAACAAAACAATGCATGTGGTTTTTCTTTTAGAATTTCTAGTAAGTGCAATAAATATGGTATTCTCGTTAACATTTTAAGTAAAATAATTTAACAGATACTAAACAGCGATCCTATTACACTAAAGTTGGAATGTTTATGAAAATAGTTCTTTTATTTAGTGTGTAACTTTAACTTAAATCGAGTCCAAAACAAACCAAACTGTCAAATTGGTTCAATTCAGGGGTGCCAAGTCAGTGCAAGTGTGTGTGTGGGTGTCTAGTGAAGTAATAAGGCGATTTCAATGGTGTGCGATTGACGGAACATTTCCGCAATCTAAACGCATAAAAGTGTGGTGAGTGTTTTTCCGAGTGTGGGTTTGTGTGAGTGTGTAAGAGAACGTATGGTTTAGGTACCTTGGAACATGTTTTTACTTCTTCTTTTCTAAAGACGATTCCGTGAAACGAAATGGCAGCAAATACACTCTATTTACACCTCTACCTCTCTCTTTCTCGCTTTAGTAGATACTTTTAGTCTGCTCTGGAATCGTTGGCTCAATATGCACCATCAGATTTAGTAAGTAGTTCGTTTTGTTATACGTTGTTGATTTTTTTCAGTGTCTTGCAAGTGTTTGTGCACGCACATTTTAAATAACGCAGATTTTGACATTTGCCTCGCCTACTCAATTTTGAGTATGTTTGGTTCAGCCTTAATCTGAGTATTTTTGGTGTGCGTGTGGGAGAGAATTGTTTTGTTTACATTTTGCTGGTGAGAAATAATTTCTCGTTACAAAATACAGCGGTCGAAAAAATAGGATTTGTATCATATTTTAATCTTGTTTCTTTTTTTGGTTAGCTCTCTGGCTCGTATAGTTGACGGTATGAAAATATGTTTTGCTTCAAGTTTAAAAGTTGTTGTTGCGGTATTTTTTTGTCTATCTTTTTATTATGGTGTGTGGGACTAGCACGACGTACTAAATTGTAATAAAGTTTATCTTTCTGAATTCTGAATCGCTAGATTTACCCTTCCTTTCTTTTTAGTTTGTTTTCCCTTCTTTGTTTGTTCTCTTTTGGTTTCACTACGGATTTGGACCCTTTATCCTAGCTCTTTACACTAAATATGCTTTAGTTTGTTTTGTTTATTTACTTTAGTTGTTGATTTAAATCTTGTTTATTTCCTCATTTTCTATCGTAGCTTCTCTAGTAGGTGCTAGTGGTACTTTTGTGTTTTGTAGTTTACCATTTTGATTCCTCATATGTGTGTGTGTGTGTGAGAGTTTGTTGTGACAAGAATGATCAAAAATTGGACAAAAATCGACGAGTATTCTGCAATCCAAGTGTGTGTTTGTGAACGTGTGATTCTTTTCAGTGCACGTTAACCGATGTTGGTGTGAATGTGAGAGTGTATTGGTGTGATGGGTGCGCGTTTGTATGTACAGCTTAGTTTGGCAACAGTGCACGAGTGAAAAACTTTTTTTTTGTTGCTGATTTTACTATCGATACGATTTTCTCTGTACTGAAAAAAGTGGGAAAAATTCACATCTATTAAGTGTTAAGTGGTTTGAAGATCACAATTTTAACAGTAAAGTCGTACTGGTAATTCGTTTCCTTGTTTGTTGTCACAGCTGTCAGTTGCGCGTGGCGTCGGATTTACGAGCAGTGCTGCCAGTTGTTTTGAGGTGAAATCTTTCTAAAAACTTTTGTGGAATATTTAGGACAAACTAAATGTTTAAATTTAACGCAAAGAAACGTGCAGTTGTGTCCACTTTGGACGACGATTGTCATTAGCGGTTTTATTTTTCGAAAAAAGAAAGATTAACTATTTACAGTACTTTTTTGCACGCAAGATTGCGCGAATATCACACACTGCCATCTGTCCGTCGAGTGACGAATTACAGTTTGATAGATTTGACTTTTTATCTTTTTGTTAGTAGAAAAGTTGTTTTCTTCAATATTTTGCGAGGATATTTGACACATTTTTGTTCCGTTCGGCCGAAATTGATCCATTCCGGTCCACAATTGGGCTCTTTTTTCCACCTTTCCGCGCCCAAACTGGCTGAGAATGGGCACGTGAGGGATAAGGTGGATAAAACACCACGCTGTGGATAACCTCAAACTTTTCTCAGTTGCCTTCCTCAAAATTAGGACAATAATTCGCATGAAAAGTCTAGGGGCACGAAGACTTTCCATCAAGCTATTGTCGCGACATGACAATTTCAATTTTGTTTGACGTTTCTAACAATTTAGTTAACTTTGGGAACGTCTCCCTAATTCCAGTGCTCCAAACTGCGTTTGGAATGCTGGAGAGCTCAAGTTTGCTTCTTTCGAATATAAATATTTACAACTGTACAAAATGGCGGGAGATTTCCGAGTTAGAAACGTCGAAGAAAATCACGTGACCACTTGTTTCAGTGTTTGTTACAGCTACAATTTTTATCGTACAAAGGAGTTAACGAGTACTATTTTATATTCAAACGGTTTGCTTCACAGAAAAATCACATTTCAAGTATTTGCGGTAATGCTTCTCATTGTTATTTTAAATCTGGTTTTTACGACGTTAGAGCGATTGGAGAAAATTTCAAAGAGTTCTTCTTTTTACACGTTTTTTCGACTATCGCTACGATTTAAAGTTAATAATTGACATCAGTTTTCTTGTTTCTATATTTTTCCCAATAAACATTCCTCCAACGCGAACTTTTTCCCCATCAAACTCGATAAACTCTCCAATTGATTTAACTAGAAAAGGTGGAAACAAACTAAAAAAGGTTAAACTTTTTCTCAGTTGTAACTTTTAGCGTTCACTTTAAGGGCACATAGTTCCGTTCGATTTGTAACAGTCGAAGCTTAAAAAGAAATAAATAATTTAGAAGAAAAAAAAGAAGTTATCAACAGCTAGAAAACTTTGAAACGAAACGTCAGAAAATTGCTTTTGAAAAACAAAGCATTTTCGCGCTCTCTGCTTTGATGCGCTCATTCGCTCTCTCCTGGTCTCTTGTTTCACGCTGTTCTCGCTCGCTCTCTTCGCTCGCGCACGCACACATTCAAACTATCGCGATTCGTGAATCGATTGGTTGGTTCGGCTCTCTTTTGTTTTTGTTTTGGTAAGTTGACTTGAAAAACAAATTCAAATGCGAATAACGCATTTTTTCAAATAACCTCAATTTTAATTTTGAAAATTTAAAAATAATTTTGTTCCTTAGAAAACTTAACACGGAAAAAACCAAACAACTCAAGGTAATTTTGATACTTCTCGAGTAACAGGAATTCAAAGTTGAAACAATTCGAATAACCTCGAAAAATCAGAAACAACCTCTGCTCAACCAACGATTCCACGCACGCCTCCAATTTCTACAGCAACAAACGGGGTTTATCCATTTCATTGTGATGAGATGAGCCTCCAATTTCGTAAATAGTAAGTTAAACTTACTTGTACAAGTGGTGAGAATGTTTGTTTTGTTTGTTGTGTTTGTTCGATGCTTTTTTTTATCATACTCACCCAAACACGCTAAATTTTTCTTACTGCGTTTTATTTCCCTCTAATATTTTGCTGATGGCCAAGTCTTTTATATTGTTGTTATTTGTTATTCTTCCCTTTTTTGGATTCCGTCAGAGGGTTGCATCCTTTTGCTTGGAAGATGGAGTGAGAAAGAGATATTTTTTAGCGCTTGAACTCCGTTTTTGGTCAAACTTTGGAATATCACTAGCTACGATTTTACCCACTTCGATTCCGTCCTCTTACAACGGTACTTATCTTTCAAAATGGCTATCTAAGTTGATGTTTATATTTTGCTCGAAGATAAACACGTGTGACTAAATTGAAACGTAACAATTGAGAGGATAAGAGGGGGTCAACGATAAATGCCGTAGCACGAGGAACAACGGTTCGGCGAGCGCTACTCGCCCTTTAAATTCGATGGTAAGCCTTTGTTTCGTGATATGTTATTAATTTTTAAAGGGTTGAATAAAGTTCAAAAATAAACAAAAATCAAAAAATTTCTTCCGAAAGATTCCACCCCGGTGCAAAAACAACTGGCAACTGTGTCTCGCGTCAAAATCCACGCCACCTGACGTCGCTTTCTTAATTCGTTCGCATATTTTTTTTCGAGACGTTTTGATTGATTTATGTTTGTCCTCCGCGCCGTTTCTTTTTCACTGGTCGCACACAAATTAGTGCGCGCACGCTGAGATTCGCCGTTTTTCGCTCACTGGGGCGCTGCTACGCAGCTGGCTTCTAATTTGCTGATTAATGTCCCCGATTACCCCACTTCTAACTTTCCCCATTGCGGTGTCCTGGACGATACCGCTCCCACGCCGATGTCGATGTATAAATGTGAGGCTGTTTTGTGTGTTTTAGTGAGTGTGTTTGTGTATAGAATATTTGATGATTAATTAAACCCATTTGTTAACACAATTTGACTAGAGAAATTGCCTTAATTTAACCCTTGTGATTGTTTTGTAGTGTTTTCTTCTTTGTTTTCTTTATTTAGAGGAAAACGCTGCGAAAACTGCGTCAATATTAGTTTTTTAGAGTCTAGATTTATTCACTTGTTCCTGATCTACAAAAAATTAAACCGATTTTATTCTACTTATCGATCAAATTGTAAAACAATTCAAAGCTTTTTTTTTTATTTTTTGCCTTAATTCAAAAATTTGTCAAAAATCTGACATTTCCAGAATGATTTAGCAAGCTGACAACCCTGGTTTGCTGCATGCACATTTAAATCACTCAGTTTTCGTTAAAACCAAACCTAGTCAAAAATGAGTAAATAAGGATCTGTCAGATCTGAGTATATTTCACTCAGATCTGGTTGAATTTCACTCTATTTACGTTGAATTCTCAGATATAGGAGAACTTACTTATTTTTCATGTGATTATGAGTAATATTCATCCAAATCTGACAAATGGTTTATTTCCAGAAGGTTCAAATCAAAGCAACATATATTTCAAAAATGTCAGTAAAATGTCTGCAACCAATGTTGATTATCTGCAAATCTGACATCTGAGCGAAACCACTAATAATTGAGTTAAATGCTCCAAATTCTAATAAAATTAACCCAAAACTGATCGAGAGAAACAATTTAATACTCAATCTTTAGTACGATTGGTTTTGATGATTTTTTTTTTAACATTTTGAAGAAGAATAGTTTTAAATATTATGCAGCAAACTCTTCAAAAATAAAAATGTTTGAATGAATATCTGATTCCGAAAAAGGCCTAATTTCTGACAGTAAATGCAGTTTTCCCAGCGAATTCCTCCTCAGAATATGGTTCGCACTAGCTCTGCACGATTTCCGCAGTCAATCGAGTTTCAGTTTTTCAGCGAAATGTAAATATAGTGGAACTTTCAGTGCAGCTCGCTTGAATATTTGTAATAGTAGTTATAAAAGATATATAGCTTTAACCTAAAACCATTCGCTAACAGCTAAGTGTACCGTGTTTATAGCAATAAATAACAATGAACAATCACCCGAAAGTGGCCTTTCCTTCCCTTTTCCCTTTCTTGAACGTTAAACGAAAAATAAAACAACGAAAAAAACAAAGCAAACCGCTTTCTAGGACAGGACGCAGTCCCGCAGGTTCTCGACCAGGACACCACACAGCGGCTAGGAGAAGGAACACTGCCGGCGGCTGGCCGCCGATGAGGATGAGGACGACGACGACGGGACCGGTGGGGGTGGGTACGACGGCGGCGGAGGACGCCTGTCTCACGCACTCGCCTGGTAGTCGGCGAGCTGGAACTGTTCTTGGTCTGTGAGGAAGGAAAGCGATTTAGTTCAGTTTAAATAGAACCCAAATTCTAAAAAAAATGGGTTTGTAAATCAAAGTTGAGTAATTTAGCCTGAGCGTGTAATAAGTTTGACAGCTCCCAAAAAAACACGGAGAAAAATCATTCCCCCAAAAAAGCAGTATAAATCAGCTGACGGTACGGTACTCACTTTCAAGGTAGCCGGACAGCTCGCGGTCCTCGGCCTCGAGCGCGAGGAGTTTCGGCGTCCGGCCGTTGTTGTCCTGGATGATGAGGCTGGCGCCGGCCGCCACCAGCATGTAGCAGATGCTGCGCCGCTTCGTCAGGGCCGCCTTGTGGAGGGCCGTTTGGCCGCTGGATGGGGAAATATTTAGATTTAGGTACGTTGTACTAAGGATTGGATCTGTGTAATGGTTTTTTCAAAAAGATTTATTTTTATGATTCACTCAATTCACTGACATCTAACGTGAACTCAGTTCCACCAAATTTGCAGTACCTAGCTCTGCCAAATATGTATTTTCTCAACCTGTAGAAAAACTAACTCGAACGCTTTTTTTGTTGTTTGCAAAATCCAGGGGATAGCGAAGAAGCCGCCATCTTGGAAGTTCAGAAAACAAACACTGAGAATCAGTATATCGAAAAAAGTGATTTTTCTGTTTACCTTTTTTCTTTTGGTCGACCAAACAGTGCATCCGTACACTGAAAATCGGTAAATACATATTCGAGGGGCAGGACACAGTTAATCGACTATATTTACACTAATTAATTACAGCTGATTTTGGTCAATTAGCTAATTGATTAGCGCTGATCTGATATCTCATTCCTATCCCACATCAAATTACCTTGACATCTGGAGACGAGCCATTTTGACAGTTTGAAAACGTGTTTTGCATTAGACTGAGGAAACCAGAGTCTCGGCCCGAAACTTCAAACACGAACAAAAGCAGAGAACCGAAGATTGGCAATGACGTTTTGGAATTTTGACAGTTTGGAACGCATGAATTACCCCATTATCGGTTTCCCGCATGGGTGATGTGGAAATTGTTGCACATGGCTGAAGTTGGGAATTTTGCAACTTATTTTGATTTATGCCAAATTTCAAAATTTAAACACAAATCCACAGCGAATCGATGTGAAAACTAAAGATGCACTAAAGGCATGATGATTTGATGTGCAATCTTGATCAGAATCTCGATAAAAGATGTTTGAATTGAAAAATAATAATAAAACAAATTCTGGTCTAGAATTTAACGAAATTTTGTCTGTTTTGTAAGACTTAATGTTATTGCACAATGGTTATAGAATTTTTTACAAAATAGGAAATTTTTCATTTCGTCCACAAACAATCCCATGTTTGTAAACAAACGACGCCATATTGCCAATGTTGTTCGGTAGCTCATATCAGGCCATCGCCGGGGCCCTGGAGGAAACAGAACTGCATCAGAACAAAAAACATTTATTTCGCACAATTATCTGTAAAATCTATGCCCGAGTGCGGTTCATCCGGTGCAGGCAGGTTATGGGCTCCGCCGTAGCATGGATTACGGCAACCCGCTGAGCGAGGCCCAGCGAAATGCAAGATAGGCACGCCGAGAGCTGGAGAAGGAGGAAAAAGCTCCAAGAACCAGAAAAAAACGGGGCCGGAGTGGAAGCAAGCAAGCTGGTCAATTCAGACCGGTACAATCCGTGTGAAGAAAGCCGGGAGAAAACGAGTGCAAAAACGTAAGAGAAAGCCGCAAAGAAAAGTGCTAAACGGCCGCAAGGGACCTCCTCCACCGGATTTTGTCACGTTGCTTAAGCTGGCAGAGCAGAAGCAGCTAGATTCATCGGAGCCTAAGCTGTTGAAATAAGTTAGCTTCCTGCAACAGCTACTGCCGCGACCAGATCTCATCTCCTCCCGACTCAAGTGCCGACAAAAAGTCACTCTCAAATTCAACTCCCAGCAAATCATCCTCGCTACCATTAACGGAATCGCCCATTCTCCCGGCGAACATCCAACGGACGAATTAGTCTTCTCTCCCGATGTCCAGGGTTGTGGACACCGACATCAAGTAGGACTCCGAGATGGATGATTTAATCGACGAAAAATAGAAAGTTATTTTGAAAATTCTTAATTCGACCGTAACGAAGAAACTTTCGGTTCTAATAAACGTGGGAAAATATTCTAAATTAAGTTTTAATTTTACTCAATCGAAATGCCACAAATCTTTGAACCCTGTGGCAAGACTTCAGCAGAATGCTAGCTGTTCTGGGATACAGGACAGTCGGGAAACCTGGAGATTAACTCTGGGACCTGCGCTGTGGTTTGCTGTTCCGATTACGACACGAATAACCTGTCCGTAAGGACGCCGTTACGATTCCATTCGGCTTCGCACCGGTAGGATCTTGACCGCGAACCTATTCTCCACCCTAAACTGCGGCAACGGCTTCGACTGTTGGAAGATTTGTTGCGAGTTGAAACTTCCCGGAAAGAATTTCCTTTGCCTCTTTTGGTAGTCGGTTCTGACGACGGAAACTACCTATGTTCTTATCGGCTTCCCTCCTCTGCTCGCGGTAGCCACTTGCACCTAACCTGACTGGTTCCGGCTTGTCTAAAAATATGAGTTGTTAGGAAAACATCTACGCTGGGCAAGCTCTCCAATCGGCGATTGTCCTGGAGGTGGTTTTATCGGTTCCGGAACCAGTTAGGCCAGTTTCGGGCCGCAAGCCGGATTTTTTTTTGTTTTGTTGATGTTTTGACGTTTGTTCGTCAGCCCAAGGTAAAAGTGAAAAGGAGGGATGCGCTTATTGATTAGCAATAATGCTAATCAACTAACTGTAAATTTTAATCAACTAACCGATTAATTATCGTTGATTAGAGCTTGTGTCTCACCCCTCGTACATATTACTATGGTATACGAAGTGTGTTATGCTGGTTGAACTCAAAAGTCCCGCATGAAAATGTGTAAAAGCAAACCGAAAAATGTGTTATGCCGATTTTCAGTGTACGGATGCACTGTTTGGTCGACCAAAAGAAAAAAGGTAAACAGAAAAATCACTTTTCGATATGAATTTTCAGCCGATATTGGGATGGAATCTCCATTTATATGATGAAAGTTGCCATCAGCAACACAATTCAGGAAATTTATTCTAAGAAAACTATTTGTGCGACATAAACTTTGAAAAATATTTGCAACGACCTAAATGCACCCCAATATTATTTTTTTAAACATTTAGTTTTAAAATGTGGTTTTGACCCATTCCATATTTTTGTAATTTTTATTTTTTCGCCATTTTACATAAAAATCAATGTAAACCTGAAACTTAAATGAACCACTGACTTGAAACATCGATTTTTTTTTCTCAAAAAGATTGATTTTGCAAAATACAGCACACGGAAGTAGTTCTACAAAATTACCAAATGACAATGACAGCGGAAACGTGATGTCTTAGTAGACCATGAATACCGCTAGCAGCAGCTCTGTCTATTTCTGTGTGGAGAAATTCTCTACGAATTTGGCTCAAACTTGTGGGGACCAAATAAGCAATTTTGTGTCATTGGGTCACCCATACAAGTCTCCATACAATTTTGACAGCTTTTCATACAAAAATGGCACGTAAATATTCAAACAGCTGTAATTTTTGGAGGAATTTTCTAAATCGATTTAGTGTCTTGGGCAAAGTTGTAGGTAATAATGAGGACCTTTCAGGAAAAAATAGGTACACGAAAAAAACTAGTTTGCGGGTTTTCAAATTAACTTTTTTTCACAAAAAATCAATCAATCCAGAAATCTTTTGTGCCATTGAGAAGTACAGTGGACTCTCTGGCTGTCGATCTTCTCGATACCAATATTTCTCCAGCTGTCAATAAATTGTTCAGTCCCTTCAAATAGATTGCCTTGATTTTTCGTTCTATAATTTGATAACTCCCGCTCTCGACGGTCCCTTCAATATCGACAACGAGAGAGTCCACTGTATGATCAAAAATTTTGCACCCAAGTTGAAAAAATAAAAGGTTTAATCGATTTATTTTTGTACTTTACATTTTAATGTAAAATCAAATTTGCAATCGAAAAGTATATTACAGATTTGTTGATATAGTGGAGCGTTTTCAAGATATAGTCACTTAATGTTTAATTTTTACTGAAAAAATCCCGATTTCCGATTATTTGTGTTAAAGTGTCCATGATTGTCCATTCCGGAAAAAAACTTTTTTCGAAAAGTTTAGAAAATTTCCAATAAAATTGCCTAAGAGACATTGAAGATTGGACTTCTGTTTGCTAAAATACTGCTGCTAAAAAAATTAAATCAAGACTAACATTTTAAAAAGCCAAACATTCAATATTACGCCCTCTTGAAATGTCAGTCTAGGCAATATCTTGTAAAAACGGGGCCCTTTATAAAAAAATCTGTTAAGTTTTTTTCGACTGAAAATTCCGTTTTGCATATAAAATTAGGTAACAATAAAATGTTTTGCATGAAATTTCGGTTTTTTCCCTAAAATCACTACTTAAAAAAAAAAAAAAAACATAACTCAGCGGCAGAGTTTTGATCATACTTCTCTATGGTTCAAAAGTTTCGGGTTTGGTCCCCTAAAACATATAAAAAATCTCGTAATTGAAAAAATACGTATTATGGAAAATTGAGTTTTTGTGAATGAAAAGGTAATTAAAAATCGGCAAATTTTGTCCATATACTTATTTTTTTCTGAATATTCCTCAACAATACCTACAACTTTGCTGAGGACACCAAATTGATCAGAAAATTCATTCAAAAATTACAGATTTTCGAATATTTACGTACCACTTTTGTATGGACAGCTGCCAAAATTGTAAGGAGACTTGTATGGGTGAACCAACGACACAAAGTAGCTTATTTGGTCATAGGGAAGGCCTCGACAAAGTTTGAGCCAAATCAAAAAATAAAATCCATTTCCAATTTTGATAAATAATTGCACAATCTGTTTAAATAAGGTCATTAAATGAGTCAAATTTAGGTTTTTGTGTTCTTCCAAGGTGGTTTATGTCGAAAAAATTTGTCGGAATATGGTTTCTGAAAGAAATTTTGACCGTTGAATTCGAATCTGAAATCTATTTTAATATAAACGGTGAAGCTCTAGAACTATGCTCATTTGAAATGTTATTCACGTTTTTTAGTTGTAACCTCTCTTTAAATCACAAAATAAACCTTATTTTGTGTTTTGTTTCCAAGCGATTTTCGATAATTTGATATTATCAGTAAATTGAAGAGGGGTGCGAGAAAGTTTTTATTTATTGTCTGAGAACACTTTGTTCCTGTTTTAAAAACTGAGCACCCAGATTTCCTCATCATGATTAATGGTCATGGGCAGGGTTGCCAGGTTATCAAACATTAAAACTTAACGAAAATGTATTTCAATCTTAATGGATGTTTCAGCAATGTAATTTTTGGAGATAATACGTAGGCCATTTCGTCACTATCGAATGCCTGGTAAAGTGAGTATTTTAATAACGCAAAAGTGTTGTTTAATTCATCCTAATAGGTATACGAATTCAAAATGTTAACTTAAGGGGTTACATACATGTGGATTGGCAAAAATTAAGGGTTGGAGTATGAGCACACACAATAACTGTTTTTCAATTTGTTTTCAGGGCATTAATTTACACATTTTCAACTATTGACAAAAAAAAATTTAAGACATTTGGTTGTATCATTGCCGAGATACAGCTTTTTCAAGTTAGCAGTTTCAGAAAACACTGCTTTGACTAAATCGGCTCAAAATTTTGGTGAAGACTCGTTAAACTGGTCTCATGTGCATGACGAAGGGTGATTTTCAAAAAGTTTGTTAAAAAAAGATAAAAATATCTTTATGTATTTCATATGAAAAATCTTCAGTTTTAAATTTTTGTATTTTTTTTAAATAAATGAAATATCTTCATGATATTTTCAGGAGTGATAGGAAATCATCTTTTGTATGGATTGAAAAAAATCTGTAATATGATTTTTTAGATTTTCAACATGTGTGAAACCCCTTAAAGCAATTTTACTCAAATGATCATAGCAATAAACAGGGTTGCTGTTTTCATATGCATTAAAAATACGCAATCATTTGAAATTATCCCCAAAGACAATGGTATGTTAGATCTTGCAGAATAATATATTTTGTTAAGTTTCAGTGTGTTCACCAATATTTGTCAGCTTCCCAGAATTTGTTCCAAAAACGGATGCGTCAATTTTAAAATGATCCCACGCTAATAATTTAACGGAGACGCTTGGTAGCTGGTAAGAACACAACAGAAATCTCAGGCAATACTCACGTTTCGTTGTCGATCATGTTGATGATGGTGTTGGGCGCGTACGAGATCAGGTAGCGCACGATCTCCTTGTGGCCGTACCGGGACGCGTAGTGCAGGCCCGTCTGGCCGCTGGAGTCGATCGATAGCAGCGAGTAGCCCTGCATGTGGAGGTCCTTTAGCTGTGTTTTTTTTTTCAAAGAAAAAAGGTAAGGTGTGATACTAATTAGTCATGCGATATCAGGGGTACTTTTTTTTGGGGAGTCTAAACTAGGTGAAGAGTGTTAAACAGAATTTTAATGAGACTCTAATTAACTTCTGTGAAACTACAAGTTCAACAAAAGCTTCTTTAAATGAACTTTTAATTAAAAGCACGGTTTTCCCTCCACTTCTTCTGGCTCGTTTCGGCGGGTACCAGACCGAAGCCTTCAAGCGAATTATGACCAGCTTGCTCTTTATAAATGAAGCTTTTTTGGTGTGAAATTTATACCACAGAGAGCGAGAGGAAGCTGCTAAAGTTTTGCTGGCTGGTTGGCTGCCGGTTTATGAAAACCCCAAATGCAGAGAAGAAACGGTGTTTTACTAAGTAAAGTTAAAAACAAGAAGAGAAATAATTTTGTCAGGTGAACAGGGGCAGGGTCCATTCTTGAATTACGTGATATTAGGACAATGTAAGCTAAAATATTAATAAATCGGAATTAAATTTAGGATTTTGCCACATATTTAAATTAAAAATTTTGATGAAAATTCAGAAAAAAAAATCCATTTATTTGGACTTAAAAAGTTCAAAAACCATTCTTGAATGGACCCCTCCAAAACCCAAGGAAACTCAACAGACAGCTCACCGAAAGTTTTCCCAACTAAAGTCGGTGGTTCGCTGGAAAAGGGAGGAGCTGTTGCTGCTGCTGCATTTACTGCGCGCGAAAAGTTGAAATTTATCGCACTTTCAAGTGGGTTCCAGCATACTTTTTCCTCCTCCCCCTGCCCCTCGTCCTTTTGTGTGAACCCACTCGGAATAAGTCCCAAAAGTGTGTTATTTGAGTTAACTTTGCGCCCAAAAGCTGCCAAAATGGCTGTTCTCCCCTAATTCCGAGGATCAGACTTTCGCTGGGTTTCAACGCCAGCGCCCGCGAAAAACTTGTTGAATGTTGAATTTGTGCGCGCTGGGTGTAGTTAAATTAGGGAAACTTTTGGGGAAGAAAATCGTGACTTTCCGGGAACAAAGTGGGAGTTTGGCCAAGTTTTCCGCAGAATGAACCAGGAGCGCGAAAGAATCTGGGGAAAGCGATAAATTTTATGAAGTGGCGACTGCTGCTGCGACCTAATGGCATTTATTACGTGTTTAATGTTTGGTGTTTCATAAAGAATGACGGATGGTGGCGTTTTGGGGGGATAAAAGTTGGCCGAAAGTGCACAATGCTTTCAACAAGCAAAGTTTCAATGGGGATGCAAGATCTTGAGAGGAGTGTTGATAAGACTCTTTAAAAGAGTGTTCTTTGAAAAGTGACCTTATTTCAATTCTAAAGAAAATTGACGATCATGATGATTCTGCAATGCATTTAAAAACTGTTTTTTAGAAACACCGCCAGTTTTCCAAATTTTAGAAACAAGCCAAACATTTGAAAAAGGTAAAAAAATAAGATTTAACATATTTTCAATTGTTTTCATCAAAAAGAGCAGACAATTTCACAGTTAAGCAGGTAATTCTCTTCGTTTTCGCAAGTCGCATTCTCTTTGTTGGTTTTGTTTG
Source organism: Culex pipiens pallens (assembly GCF_016801865.2). NCBI lineage: Eukaryota > Metazoa > Arthropoda > Insecta > Diptera > Culicidae > Culex > Culex pipiens. The sequence goes on along the minus strand of NC_068937.1, from coordinate 51,122,923 downwards.
GATGAAGCTTTTTCCATGCATTCCCTATGTAAAAAGAAGTCATTTTGCATCATTGGTTTTTCCATACAGGGCTCCATAAAACTTTGCAGCTTGGTCACGCAAAATGGGTATGTGAAAATTTGAATGTCTGAAAATCTGAAGAGATTTTCGATCGTTTTGAACTCTTCAGCAAAGTTGTAGGTTGTTATTAGGACTATTTTTTGAAAAAAAAAACGGGTATGCGGAAACACTTATTTTTGATTTGATTAAACTTTTTTATCACTAAAGCTGACTTTTCAAAATACATATTTTTTCAATGTTTTTTTTCGTACATTTCAGGAGACTAGAAAGGCAACTTTAACGCAAGAGTTTGAATGGTGCAAAATTTGGTATTGGAGATATAAATTAAAAAAAATATTTAAAAAGTAAATAAATTTGAAACATTGTGAAATTAATTAATTAGATTATTTGCAATAAAAAATTACATTGACAAATCATTTTAGCCTAATTTGAATGATTGATTGCCTATTAAATTACCAAAGGCATTTTCCCTACAATTCAATGCCGCCATTTTGGCCGCCATGTTGGATTCAATAAGAATCTGAATCGCGTTAGAGTAGAGAAATTAAGGAATAATACTTATCCCGACAATCAAAAATAGGTCAACGAAAAAACGTAACTTTCGTGAAATTTTCCGGGCATTTGAAGATAATATTATTTTTCGAATATTTTTCTTTTGTTTCCAATTTTAAAAATCTTGAGAATTTATATTCCTGAAAAAAAAAACGTTAGAAACGCTAAGAAAGTTTCATACAATTTTCTTTTTTTTTCACTGTGTTGATTGCTGTTGCTGATTGCTAAAATACATTTTATTTTTATTTAAAAATGAGTTTTTCATTGTCGTTTTATTATCCTTAATTTTTAAACTCGTGATAGCTCGGAATCTATTGGGTTCGATTTTAAATATAAAAAATGCAACTTTTGCGAAATCAAAAAAACACTAAATTACTTTAGGCTTTAAAGATACAAGAGCAACTTTTTGAAAGGGCTTAAAACACACTTTGAACGTTTTAAAATTTTGGGAACATGAATTTACACAAAATATTGAAACAACATCAGTTTTCTGAGGGCTAGTTAAGTTACACTGAGAAAAAAAAATTTCCTTAAAATTAAAATTTAGGAGATTGTATCTCAGAAATCAGCAGTCCAATTAATTAAGTCAACAAAGTAAATTTTCGAAGCCTTCAAAAAATATTTTTTCAGGGCTGGTTGTTCTTTTACTGCAAAAAACTATCATTTTTGGAAAAAAAAATCTTTAAAATGTCTCTAATGGTACACCTTATTCTCAAAAATTTTTCGTCATTATCGTTTGCAAAATTGGTTTTGCACAAGGGTCCTGATTTTCGGTTCAATGAACAGAAACCACTCACTCATTGCCCATCCATTCGTCGCCTATTCCAACCCGCTAGCATTCATGAGCGAATGAGACTCGCATGCAGCCAGCGAGCGGCCCGAACTGTTCACTCAGCGAACAAATGCATCGTGAAAATATTTGCCTACTCCGTCGCTCGACGACACTCACACACTTACATGCTCAGCGAAGAGCCTTTCTCACAAAATGCCAGCGCGGCAGTCTTTTTGTCTTCACGCCCTCAGTTTGCCATCAATTTGATTTTTTCTTGGTGGAAGTTTCTTTGAATGGTGTCTATAATATTATGAAATCAAAATAAATGCACAATTTAATTGATAACATTGATTTTAGGCAACCCAAATCAATGAGTATAACGCAGCGCATCAGAGAAAAAATATTTTCAGTTCAGAGTGATCAGAGCCGGTCGGCCTGCCTGAGCCGTTCGGAGACTGAGCCGATCAGAGAGAGAAGGAGAGTAGGAAGAGAGTGTTCGGGAGCGATTGGTGTGAAAGTGACAAACGGTAGGAATTCATCAGGGCAGTATCGCGTCGCCTGCTATTTGTGCTCGCGAGTGGAGTGGTTGATTTTGAGCAATCAGCACCCTTGGTTTTGCATCTACATCCCCATTGAGATTGTAGTTTTGATTAGCTCCAGTTGACGGTAGGTTGAATTACAAATTTGATTTTGCATCTAAAAATGTATTTTTATTTTTATTTTTTTGTGTTTGATATTTCCATCAAATCAAATATTACTAGATTTTGCACCTTACTAAAATCATGCGCAAAAAATGGCTTTATATCAAAAATAAAAATTACTAAATCAAAACAAAAATGATAATATTTAATTTATGTTCTGTTTTTAAAAGCTCATTTGATTCAAAAATCTTTTAAAAACTCTATTTGTATGATACTCAATTATTTTACTCAAAATTAAACAAAATGAGCCTTAAGTTCGTTAAACAACTGTCATCTCGTAGACAAAGCAACTGAAATTTCACCCCTTTGGCCGAACCCGACCGCAGGTAACATTACTTCTGGTTGGCCAAACGTCCCAAAACCCATAATTAATTAAATTTCCTTCACCTGGCAATTTGCATAACCCAAAATGATACCACAAATCCGCCCAGTTACTAGGAAGCTCCTTTACAGGAATAACGCATTTTAATGCTCCCCCTTTTGAAAGGTGGGTACACTGAAAAAAATAAACTGGTCAATTTAACGCTTTTTGTTGCTATTTTTGTTAAAATGAAAGTATGATTTTACAACCAAAAGCCTACATTTCATATAAAACATTTTTTTAAACCGTGTTTTCGCCTTAAATAGCTTAAGAATGTAGCAAAAATGTTACTCACCATCACGAGATCGCCCGTTTTTGCCGCCTTAATTATCGCGTCCGTCGTCTTCTCCAGCAGATTGCTGTGTACGGTTCCGAGAGTTGTGCAAACAGGGTTGGCCGATGGTCACATTTTGGGTTGAGACGACGACGCAGCGACGAAGAACGGAGAAAGGAAAGAAAATTTGAGTAATTTAATTTGAGTGTGTACCTTTTTGGTCCGTGTTTACGAGTAGCGTTTTTTTACTACAAAATTGACGTCGAAAAAGTACGACGCTCATAGGTTTTGAGTGTAACATTGTGAAAGGGAGTTCATATGGTACGTTCGTTTGAACAGCCAGTGTGGCACTGAGTGCCGCACTCGTCGGTGCCAGTTTTGGTTCAAACGAACATTCTTTTTCAGTGTGCATGGAACTCGCATGAAACTGAAAAAATATCGAGTACGGCACTAGAGTTTCAGTTCCAAGATGGCGGCGAAACTCGTGCGGAACTAGCGCGAGTTTCTTCAAAGAAACACTTTGACAGCTCTGAGTGCGGCACTCAGTGCCGAACTAGCCATCAAACGAACGAACCAATAGTAATTTTATAAAGCTAAAAAAGTAATTGTACACTGAGAGAAATTATCACGTGGTTTTTGAAAACAATTTTTGACGTTTTTGAAACTATTTGGTACAATTATTCAATTGACCTTTTCACATTGTGACACTCGAATCCAGCGAAATGTACACCGAGAGAAAAAAAAGCAGTACAGATTATGCTAAAACAATTAAGGATAGCAAAGTTGCTAGACATGACACATACATATAAATCATGCTTTTTGGTTTGTTACATCCTTTTCCGGAGGTGGAAATTCAACGTGGCACGGACACACGTGATATACGACACCTTAATTATTAAAGTGACGAGATTAGAAAACGGGAAGCTAATTCAAAAGGACACAACATGGGGCAGAGGAGGATCTAGCGTAACTGTAAACAAATTAAGGGACGGGGAATCAACAAGAAGAAAGCTGTAATAATAGACATAATTTAGTAGATTTACACAGGTGACACGACCGGTTACGGAGACAAGAATATTTATTGAAGGTAGCTAGGTTGAGATAATAGTCTTGTGTGCCTAAATAAACAAATTTTGATTTGAAAGTCTGATGAAAATCTTGTTGGATAGGTCGTTGACGCATTTTAGCAAACTTGGAAACAGTGCTTCAAAATGGATTTGACAACAATGTCAAGGTGTTTATTTTGTAGATAAACTTTTTCGTTGAAGCTGCAAAAATGTCTTCACATACGCCATTTTGAAAGCATACCACAGGCAACCTAACCTAGCAAAAAGCACATCCCCCGGCATCCTTGATGCAATCGAATGCTGTTTACTTTCTGCAACAAATCGGCTAATTAGACAGCTGCTTCCAAATGTGGATCGTTAATGAGCAATGTTCGCCACTGCCTACTGCGATGCGTTTCGGTCCAACTTTTCCGCGGAATCTAATTACAATTGGGTCCTAAAATGAAGCTTAGATTGCTGATATTATTGTTTACAGCGATAAAGCTTATTTTTCTGAGTACAATGACCCTTTGTACGACCACAAAGAGTTTAAGATGGATTTTTAAATCAATATTGAAAAATTAAACTCGCGGTCCTTCTTGACAGAAAAGCTCCTACTTGACAGCTCGTTCCAAGGGGACCATAGTTGATCCATCGAAAAAATGTTGTCTCGTCAAAAAAAAATTTGCATTAAAATGAAAAAAAGTGATCACAAATGGTTTTTAATCGTGTTTTTTACCGTTGTACATAAAAATTTACATAGGGCTTTAGTACCCAATTGGATGTCAAATTTCGGGGAAGTTGGATGTGTGTGTTTCTCGCTGGTAATTGCAGGTTAGGATTTGGTGTTAGTCGATAATGTGATTGGATGTTTGGCGCCGTGTTAATTAATTAGCGGGCGTGCCGTGTACTGCGTGATTGAGGGATGGTTTTGAGCGGATTAGATTTAATTTTGTTAACATGACGGTTTTCAAAGTTCGTTAGCTGTTTTGGGTGTAAAGTTCATTTAGTTGTTGGATAACGGGTTACTGATTTGTCTTGGTTTTGATCATTTTGCAATGTCTGAAACTTTTTTGAAAAGTATTATTTTATTCGTTTGATTCTTCAAGCGTCTTCAAAATTATTTTTTTTCTTTTCAAGAGAAAAGTATAAGTACAGTCTAGACTCGATTATCCGAAGGCCTCGGAAAAATTTCACTTTGGGTAATCAAATCATCGGATAATCGAATCACGAAAAAGAAAATTTGTTGTTGTCTTATTTTTGATTATCGAGCTTAACCCTCTACTGCCCAAATTTTTTTCGAAAATTTTTATTTTTCCCCTGTTCAGGAAGTCATTTTGAGCAGTTTTTGTTCTACGAAAAACTTCTCTTCTCTTGTTGTATGTTTTTCTTGTTTTATTTTTGGTATTTTAATTTGTAATTTTCTTGTTTGGTTTATGTTTGTTTTTGGTAGTATTTGGCCTATTCTACCACCTCCTATTATTTCTTTTTTGCTTATCTAATTTTTTCATGTTTTTACAGTCATTTTTTCAGTTTTTTAATTGTTTTTCACATTTTCTGCTATAAAATGGCACCATTATCATTTAAATTGTAAAAAATGCGTAGAGGCATTGTCTAGGACACTACAAAAATTAATGCATACTTATTTTTACTTAAAATATAGGAAATGTTAGTAAAAAAACACAGCCAAAGTTGACCCCTAAAAAATTACATTTTTAAAAACATTGGCAAAGTCACATAAAACAAGTAAAACTTCTAACTCTAAAATTTTCTAAAATTTTAAGAGTTTCTCTTTCCAATGCATTATAAAGATCAAAAATTGGTTGAAAAATGTTTTTTTGGCGATTTTTCAGATCGAAGCCTGTCTTAAGGCGGGGTAAGTTGTGGAGGGTTAAGTATGACCCCTAAACTACGCTAAAGTGATTTAGAATTTTAAAATCCAAGATGGCGGCCAATATGGTGATGACGAAATATTGAAAAAGTTCATTTAATTATTTAATAGGTAATCAACTATTCAAATTTGACTAAAACGGGGTAGCTGAACTCGAATTTGATGTTAAAAACAATAAAAAGAAAAAAACGAAAAAAAAATCCCATTAAAACCTTCGGATAATCGAGGCTTCGGATAATCAAGCCTGGACTATATCATTATTTTAATTTTGCAAAAACATGATCATTTATGATCATAGCTTAGCTAGAATGCATTTTAAAGAAGGTTTAGTTATTTAAAGTAAGACTATTTTAAATATTTTTTGAAGTCTAACACAAACAAAGTAATTTTTATCAATTTTTATTTATGCTTTTTGTTTCTATTTTTATTCTCTGCAAGATTTAGAAAGTTCAAAAACGAGAATTATAGAGTATTTTCTAAGCTGTTTGAAAAAAAGAACTCAGCAAGGGATCATGGTAGACACTCTAAAAAATCTTTTTTTTTATAAATTAAGTAGTTTTTAATGCAAACTCGATTTTGCCATTGAACTTTTTTTTATGTTAATTTTCGACACTTTTCAAAACTTGAGCATTTTTTGTCAGTACTTTTGTTTGGTTTAAAAGTAGCCGTTTTATATTTACTCACAAACTAAAAACATGTTTTTTTGTTGTTTCGCTTTTTGTGTTGAAAATGAACAAACAAATCAATTACTTTTTAAGAGTGTACTTATTTGCCTCAATTCTTCTTTCTTATATCTACAACTATGCTGAAGACATGGTTACCAGGTATGAATAAAAAAAATCTGGCAAAATAATCTGGAAAAATCTTGAAAGTCACTTTTATCAAACTTATCAGCAAAATTGAGTTAAAAATGGTGTACTGTCTCGATTAGACTCGATTTTCCGAAGGCGTCGGAAAAATTTCACTTCGGAAAATTTAATCTTCGGATAATCGAATCACGTTTTTTTTAATATCTTATTTTCTATTGTTAAGCTTAGGTATATTTTCACGTAAAGCACTCTAAACTGGTTAGGAATTTTTAGATCGAAAATGGCGGTGATGGAAAATAAAAAAAATGCATTTGGTATTTTTTAAGGCAATCAACCAGTCAAACTTGACTCAAATGGGGTCGTAGAGTTCGAAATGGATAGTAAAGTCAGAAATAGAAAAATACAAAAAAATGTTCATGATTCAATTATTCGGAGTCCCATACAAACCTTCGGATAATCGAGTCTGGACTGTATTTGCACTGTTTATACATTATAGCTTACCAAAATAGACTTAACACTCCTCCGTCCAAGGCGGAAAAAAAGTTGGAACGCTAACTTCAACTCGCTGGTTCTCAGCCAAAACTCAACCAATCTGGATGATTCCTTTTTCCAGAGATTTGTACGGATCTCCAGATGAGCCTAGAACTTTGCAGATCTCGATTTGATCAATCCTCTAATTACTACGACTAAATTAGTCGGAGCAACTTTTTTTCCGCATGTATTTCCGAAAAGCGACTCAAGCGGGAACATTTTTGCTACGCTGCAAAGTACAATAACTTTGCTAAATTGTTAGCAAAACCCATAAAATTATATATCAAAATTTCCGTTATGATCTCAGGATTATGATAAGCTTCTCAAATTTCCATTATTTTCACAAAAAAAAATCACAAAACTACGTAAAACTACAGAAAAAATAAAAATGCCTCATTTTATGACTAGAACTTTATGGTAAAATAATTGATTTCATTGATTTTTTATGAAAATGTTTCAAATGATCTAAATTATATGTTTCAGAATTATTCTGAGTGTGTTTTTTCCTGAATACTACAAAATTTTACCAAAACTACGTAAAATACAGATAATTCGATACATACCATTAGAACTTTATTTGCTTCATGGTAAAATCATTGATTTAGTTTATGAAAATGTTTCAAATGATCTAAATTACAAGTTTCCGAATTATTCTGAGTGTGATTCTTCCTGAATACTAAAAAAATCTACCAAAACTACGTAAAATACAGAAAATTTGATACTTTCCTTTAGAACTTTATTGGCTTCATGGTAAAATCATTGATTTAGTTTATGAAAATCTTTCAAATGATCTAAATTACAAGTTTCCGAATTATTCTGAGTGTGATTCTTCCTGAATACTAAAAAATTCTACCAAAACTACGTAAAATACAGAAAATTTGATACTTTCCTTTAGAACTTTATTTGCTTCATGATAAAATCATTGATTTAGTTTATAAAAATGTTTCAAATGATCTAAATTACAAGTTTCCGAATTATTCTGAGTGTGATTCTTCCTGAATACTAAAAAATTCTACCAAAACTATGTAAAATACAGAAAATTTTATACTTTCCTTTAGAACTTTATTGGCTTCATGGTAAAATCATTGATTTAGTTTATGAAAATCTTTCAAATGATCTAAATTACAAGTTTCCGAATTATTCTGAGTGTGATTCTTCCTGAATACTAAAAAATTCTACCAAAACTACGTAAAATACAGAAAATTTGATACTTTCCTTTAGAACTTTATTTGCTTCATGATAAAATCATTGATTTAGTTTATAAAAATGTTTCAAATGATCTAAATTACAAGTTTCCGAATTATTCTGAGTGTGATTCTTCCTGAATACTAAAAATTTCTACCAAAACTACGTAAAATACAGAAAATTTGATACTTTCCTTTAGAACTTTATTTGCTTCATGATAAAATCATTGATTTAGTTTATAAAAATGTTTCAAATGATCTAAATTACAAGTTTCCGAATTATTCTGAGTGTGATTCTTCCTGAATACTAAAAATTTCTACCAAAACTACGTAAAATACCGAAAATTTGATACTTTCCTTTAGAACTTTATTTGCTTCATGATAAAATCATTGATTTAGTTTATAAAAATGTTTCAAATGATCTAAATTACAAGTTTCCGAATTATTCTGAGTGTGATTCTTCCTGAATACTAAAAATTTCTACCAAAACTACGTAAAATACAGAAAATTTGATACTTTCCTTTAGAATTTTATTTGCTTCATGATAAAATCATTGATTTAGTTTATAAAAATGTTTCAAATGATCTAAATTACAAGTTTCCGAATTATTCTGAGTGTGATTCTTCCTGAATACTTAAAAAATTCTACCAAAACTACGTAAAATACAGAAAATTTGATACTTTCCTTTAGAACTTTATTTGCTTCATTATAAAATCATTGATTTAGTTTATGAAAATGTTTCAAATGATCTAAATTATAAGTTTCCGAATCATTCTGAGTGTGTTTCTTCCTAAATACTACAAAATTTTACCAAAACTTCGTAAATTACAGAAAATTCGATACATACCTTTAGAACTTTATTTGCTTCATGGTAAAATCATTGATTTATTTTATAAAAATGTTTCAAATGATCTAAATTACAAGTTTCCGAATTATTCTGAGTGTGATTCTTCCTGAATACTAAAAAATTCTACCAAAACTACGTAAAATACAGAAAATTTGATACTTTCCTTTAGAATTTTATTTGCTTCATTATAAAATCATTGATTTAGTTTATGAAAATGTTGCAAATGATCTAAATCAGCGATTCTCAACGGGGGTACCGGGCCTACTTGATTTACATGGTAGGGGGTACCAGCCTAGAAGAAGGTTGAGAATCGCTGATCTAAATTATAAGTTTCCGAATCATTCTGAGTGTGTTTTCATCCTGAATACTAAAAATTTCTACCAAAACTACGTAAAATATAGAAAATTTCACAGTTCTGTAAAAAATCATCTGTTGTAGGAAAATTTGCTAAATTTTTTTATGAAAATCTTTCAAAACATCTATGAGCAAGTCACTGAGATTTCGGTCATTTTATTTTTTGTATTTTTTAATCCGGCTGAAACTTTTTTGGTGCCTTCGGTATGCCCAAAGAAGCCATTTTGCATCATTAGTTCGTTCATTTAATTTTTCATACAAATTTGTTAGCTGTCCATACAAAAATGATATTCGAAAATTCAAAAATCTGTATCTTTTGATGAAATTTTTTGATTGGCTTGGTGTTTTCGGCAAAGTTGTAGGTATGGAAAAAGACTACACTGAAAAAAAGTAATACACGGTAAACAAAAATTTGGTGATTTTTAATTTCACTTTTTGTCACTAAAACTTGATTTGCAAAAGACACTATATTTAATTTTTTTATTTTCTGATATGTTTTAGAGGACTTCAAACGCCAACTTTTCAGAAATTTCCAGAATGGGCGAAAAAATCTTTGACCGAGTTTTAATTTTTGAATCAATATAGATTTAAAAAAAAAATCGAAACATTCGTCGCAAAAATGTTTCAACTTCATTTATCGATGTAAAATCGAATTTTCAGTCAAAAAGTATTTTAGTGATTTTTTTATAAAGTGCACCGTTTTCAAGTAAAGTCATTTTAGGTAACTTTTTTGAAAAGAAGTCACAGTTGTTCATTTTTTAAAATTTGTGCCCATGTTTGCTCACCTTTGAAAAAAATATTTTTGAAAAGCTGAGAAAATTTTCTATATTATTGAACTTTGTTGATACGACCCTTAGTTGCTGAGATATTGCCATTCAAAGGTTAAAAAACAGGAAAATTGATGTTTTCTAAGTCTCACCCAATCGAAAAAATATTTTCAAAAATTTAAATTCAAGACTAACATTTCAAAAGGGCATAATATTGAATGTTTGGCCCTTTTAAAAAAAAATCAACTTTTCAAAAATATTTTTTTCAAAGGTGGGCAAACATGGGTACTAATTTAAAAAAAAAAAATAACTGCGACTTTTTTCAAAAAAGTTACCTTAAAATAGCTTGACTTGAAAACTTGCACTGTATAAAAAAAAATCACTGAAGCTCTTTTTGATTGCAAATTCGATTTTACATCGAAAAATGAAGTGGAAAGTTTTTTGCGAACAATATTTCGATTTTTTGAAAAAATCTGTATTGATTCAAAAAATCATAACTCGGTCAAAGATTTTTTGCCCATTCTGGAAATTTCTGAAAAATTGGCATTTGATATCCTCTAAAACATATCAGAAAACAATAGTGTTTTTTGCAAATCAAGTTTTAGTGACAAAAAGTGAAATTAAAAATCACCAAATTTTTTTTTACCGTGTATCATTTTTTTTCAGTGTAGTCCATATTCATACCTACAACTTTGCCGAAGACACCAAATCGATCAAAAAATTCCTTCATAAGATACAGATTTTTTAATTTTCACATATCATTTTTGTATGGACAGCTGAGCAGTTCTCTACGGAATCGGTCTTTTTTCTTTAATTTTAATTTTTGTATTTTTTAATCCAGCTGAAACTTTTTTGGTGCCTTTGGTATGCCCAAAGAAGCCATTTTGCATCATTAGTTTGTCCATATAATTTTCCATACAAATTTGGCAGCTGTCCATACAAAAATGATATGTGAAAATTCAAAAATCTGTATCTTTTGAAAGAATTTTTTGATCGATTTGGTGTCTTCGGCAAAGTTGTAGGTATGGATATGGACTACACTGAAAAAAAATGATACACGGTAAAAAAAAATTTGGTGATTTTTTATTTAACTTTTTGTCACTAAAACTTGATTTGCAAAAAAACACTATTTTTAATTTTTTTTATTTTTTGATATGTTTTAGAGGACATAAAATGCCAACTTTTCAGAAATTTCCAGAATGGGCAAAAAATCTTTGACTGAGTTATGATTTTTTGAATCAATACAATTTTTTTCAAAAAATCGAAATATTAGTCGCAAAAAATTTTCAACTTCATTTTTCGATGTAAAATCGAATTTGCAATCAAAAAATACTTTAGTGATTTTTTGATAAAGTGCACCGTTTTCAAGTTATAACCAATTTTAGGTAACTTTTTTGAAAATAGTCGCAGTTTTTCATTTTTTAAAATTAGTGCCCATGTTTGCCCATCTTTGAAAAAAATATTTTTGAAAAGCTGAAAAAATTCTCTATATTTTGCTTTATTGAACTTTGTCGATACGACCCATAGTTGCTGAGATATTGCCATGCAAAGGTTAAAAAACAGGAAAATTGATGTTTTCTAAGTCTCACCCAAATAACCCACCATTTTCTAATGTCGATATCTCAGCAACTATAGGTCCGATTTACAATGTTAAAACATGAAACATTCGTAAAATTTTCCGATCTTTTCGAAAAAAATATTTTCAAAAATTTAATATCAAGACTAACATTTCAAACGGGCTAAACATTCAATATTACGCCCATTTGAAATGTTAGTCTTGATTTTAAATTTTTGAAAATATTTTTTTCGAAAAGATCGGAAAATTTCACGAATGTTTTATGTTTTAACATTGTAAATCGGACCTATAGTTGCTGAGATATCGACATCAGAAAATGGTGGGTTATTTGGGTGAGACTTGGAAAACATCAATTTTCCTGTTTTTTAACCTTTGCATGGCAATATCTCAGCAACTATGGGTCGTATCGACAAAGTTCAATAAAGCAAAATATAGAGAATTTTCTCAGCTTTTCAAAAATATTTTTTTCAAAGATGGGCAAACATGGGCACTAATTTTAAAAAATGAAAAACTGCGACTATTTTCAAAAAAGTTACCTAAAATTGGTTATAACTTGAAAACGGTGCACTTTATCAAAAAATCACTAAAGTACTTTTTGATTGCAAATTCGATTTTACATCGAAAAATGAAGTTGAAAAATTTTTGCGACCAATATTTCGATTTTTTGAAAAAATCTGTATTGATTCAAAAAATCATAACTCGGTCAAAGATTTTTTGCCCATTCTGGAAATTTCTGAAAAGTTGGCATTTTATGTCCTCTAAAACATATCAAAAAATAAAAAAAATTAAAAATAGTGTTTTTTTGCAAATCAAGTTTTAGTGACAAAAAGTTAAATAAAAAATCACCAAATTTTTTTTTACCGTGTATCATTTTTTTTCAGTGTAGTCCATATCCATACCTACAACTTTGCCGAAGACACCAAATCGATCAAAAAATTCCTTCAAAAGATACAGATTTTTGAATTTTCACATATCATTTTTGTATGGACAGCTGCCAAATTTGTATGGAAAATTATATGGACAAACTAATGATGCAAAATGGCTTCTTTGGGCATACCGAAGGCACCAAAAAAGTTTCAGCCGGATTAAAAAATACAGAAAAAATCGAATGACCGAAATCTCAGAGAATTGCTCAGCTGCCAAATTTGTATGGAAAATTAAATGAACGAACTAATGATGCAAAATGGCTTCTTTGCGCATAACGAAGACACCAAAATAGTTTCAGCCGGATTAAAAATACAAAAAATAAAATTAAAGAAAAAAGACTGATTTTGAAGAGAACTGCTCCCATACAATAAGCTTCCAAAACAATGCTCTACATTCTAATACCAACATAAAATTATAAAAATTATAAAACTTTCTGTATTTTACGAAGTTTTGGTAATTTATTTTTAGTATTCAGGAAGAAATTCAGGAACTTATAATTTAGATCATTTGAAAAAACATCATAAAATAAATCAATGATTTTTCCATGAAGCAAATAATGTTCTAAAGGAAAGTATGAAATTTTCTGTATTTTGGTAGTTTTGGTAAAATTTTGTAGTACTCAGTAAGAATCACACTCAGAATAATTCGGAAACTTGTAATTTAGATCATTTGAAACATTTTTATAAAATAAATCAATGATTTTACCATGAAGCAAATAAAGTTCTAAAGGTATGTATCGAATTTTCTGTATTTTACGTAGTTTTGGTAAAATTTTGTAGTATTCAGGAAGAAACACACTCAGAATGATTCGGAAACTTATAATTTAGATCATTTGAAACATTTTTATAAAATAAATCAATGATTTTACCATGAAGCAAATAAAGTTCTAAAGGTATGTATCGAATTTTCTGTATTTTACGTAGTTTTGGTAAAATTTTGTAGTATTCAGGAAGAAACACACTCAGAATGATTCGGAAACTTATAATTTAGATCATTTGAAACATTTTCATAAACTAAATCAATGATTTTATCATGAAGCAAATAAAGTTTTAAAGGAAAGTATCAAATTTTCTGTATTTTACGTAGTTTTGGTAAAATTTTGTAGTACTCAGTAAGAATCACACTCAGAATAATTCGGAAACTTGTAATTTAGATCATTTGAAACATTTTCATAAACTAAATCAATGATTTTACCATGAAGCAAATAAAGTTCTAAAGGAATGTATCAAATTTTCTGTATTTTACGTAGTTTTGGTAAAATTTTGTAGTATTCAGGAAAAAACACACTCAGAATAATTCTGAAACATATAATTTAGATCATTTGAAACATTTTCATAAAAAAAATCAATGAAATCAATGATTTTACCATAATGTTCTAGTCATAAAATGAGGCATTTTTATTTTTTCTGTAGTTTTACGTAGTTTTGTGATTTTTTTTGTGAAAATAATGGAAATTTGAGAAGCTCATCATAATCCTGAGATCATAACGGAAATTTTGATATATAATTTTATGGGTTTTGCTAACATTTTAGCAAAGTTATTGTACTTTGCAGCGTAGCAAAAATTTTCCCGCTTGAGTCGCTTTTCGGAAATACATGCGGAAAAAAAGTTGCTCCGACTAATTTAGTCGTAGTAATTAGAGGATTGATCAAATCGAGATCTGCAAAGTTCTAGGCTCATCTGGAGATCCGTACAAATCTCTGGAACAAGGAATCGTCCAGATTGGTTGAGTTTTGGCTGAGAACCAGCGAGTTGAAGTTAGCGTTCCAACTTTTTTTCCGCCTTGGTCGTTCGTGTAAGTACGGGATGCCTTGGACGGAGGAGTGTTAATATATTTATTTACCTTTGTGTAGAAGAATTAGACAATTATTTTTTTCAAATTGTCACTCAAAAAATCTGGCAGTGACAGAGTTATTTGACAACCTGGCAACCCTGGCTGAAGACAGCAAATTGGAAAAAAATCAAGATACAAATTTTGGAATATTTAGATACAATTTTTGTTTCAACGTTTTACTACATTGCATGAATCCTTCTATGGACAAACCAATGATGAAAATTGCTGTTTTTGTTATAGGGAAGGCCCCAAAAAAATATAATGTAAATAAAAAACACACAAATAAAATTTTCTAAAATTTGCAAATTTTTGGGAGAATTGCTCATGTGGGACAACAATGCACACATGAACAGTGAATCTTTATGAATATTTGTTTGTTTTTTTCCCTTCACTTGCTCTAGACCCTAAAGATCCTCTGTAATTACTACATATTAGCTATATGAAGAATGTTATTGAGCAATTCTCTACCAAAACCGGAAATGGATTTTATTTGTATTTTTTGATTTGGCTCAAACTTTGTGGGGGCCTTCCCTGTGACCAAATAAGCTATTTTGTGTCATTGTGTCATACACCATATTCTTGATTTACACAACGAAATGGGGGTGTTTAATTCGAGAATCGTTTAAAAAAAGAATGTCCATGACTTAATTTGAGAATATGACTTAAATTAAGAATCTTTGGGATTTCGTAATTTGTCGGAGAATTTTCAAAATGTATCAATATTATTTTGTTTGGTTATGTTATTAAAACATTTTTGCATGGTTTTGGAACACCTGGGATGTTCTAGTCCATCCGAAACTTCCGGAAATTTTGTGCAGCAGGCTAACCGAAGAAACAAGTTGAAACTTAAAAATTTTGACAACGGATCCTACCCAGACTGCTTCAGTGAGTGCGGTAGGCTACAGTGCATTGTTGTAGTAACTGATTGGGATGATCTGGGACATCCAAGGACTCCCTGGAGTTAAGATCTGTGGGTCTACCGCCGTAACAAGCCAGAGGTCGACGGATTTTGACCCCGGAACATACCCGCATAGCTTCAGAGAGTATGGTAGACTACTTTGCTGATGTGTAGGGATGTCCTGGGTCATCCAAGGACTCCCTGAAGTTAAGATCTGAGGGTCTACCATCGTAACAAGCAAGAGGTCGACGGATTTTTACCCCGGAATATACCCGCATAGCTTCAGTGAGCATGGTAGACTACTTTGCTGATCTGTTGGGCTGTCTTAGGTCATCCAAGGACTCCCTGGAGTTAAGATCTGTGGGTCTACCGCCGTAACAAGCAAGAGATCGACTTATTTTGACTCCGGAACATACTCGCATAGCTTCAGTGAGTATGGTAGACTACTTTGCTGATGTTCTAAGATGTTTTAGGTCGTCCAAGGACTCCCTGATGATCTGAGGGTCTACCGCCGTAACAAGCAGAAGGTCGACGGTTTTTGACCTCGGGACATACCCGTATAGCTTCAGTGAGTATGGTAGACTACTTTGCTGATGTGTTGGGATGTCCTGGGTCATCTTAGGACTCCCTGGAGATATGATACACCACCAGATCTTAACTCCAGGGAGTCCTTGGATGACCCAAGTCAGCCCAACACATCAGCAAAGTAGTCTACCATACTCTCTGAAGCTATGCGGGTATGTCACGGGGTCAAAATCCGTCGACCTCTGGCTTGTTACGGCGGTAGACCCACAGATCTTAACTCCAGGGATTCCTTGGATGACCCAAGTCAGCCCAACACATCAGCAAAGTATTCTACCATACTCACTGAAGCTATACGGGTATATTCCGGGGTCAAAATCCGTCGACCTCTGGCTTGTTACGGCGGTAGACCCACAGATCTTAACTCCAGGGATTCCTTGGATGACCCAGGACATCCCAACACATCAGCAAAGTAGTCTACCATGCTCACTGAAGCCATGCGGATATGTTCCGGGGTCAAAATCCGTCGACCTCTTGCTTGTTACGGTGGTAGTCCCACAGATCTTAACTCTAGGGAGTCCTTGTATGACCCAGGACATCCCTACACATCAGCAATGTAGTCTTCAATACTCACTGAAGCTATGCGGATATGTTCCGGGGTCAAAATCCGTCGACCTCTGGCTTGTTAAGGCGGTAGACCCACAGATCTTAACTCCAGGGATTCCTTGGATGACCCAAGTCAGCCCAACACATCAGCAAAGTATTCTTCCATACTCACTGAAGCTATACGGGTATATTCCGGGGTCAAAATCCGTCGACCTCTGGCTTGTTACGGCGGTAGACCCACAGATCTCAACTCCAGGGAGTCCTTGGAACATTGCACTGTAGCCTACCGTACTCACTGAAGCAGTCTGGGTAGGATCCATCGTCAAAATTTTGAAGTTTCAATTTGTTTCTTCGGTTAGCCTGCTGCACGAAATTTCCGGAAGTTTCGGATGGACAAGTCAGCCCAACATATCAGCAAAGTAGTCTACCATACTCTCTGAAGCTATGCGGGTATGTCACGGGGTCAAAATCCGTCGACCTCTGGCTTGTTAAGGCGGTAGACCCACAGATCTTAACTCCAGGGATTCCTTGGATGACCCAAGTCAGCCCAACACATCAGCAAAGTATTCTTCCATACTCACTGAAGCTATACGGGTATATTCCGGGGTCAAAATCCGTCGACCTCTGGCTTGTTACGGCGGTAGACCCACAGATCTCAACTCCAGGGAGTCCTTGGAACATTGCACTGTAGCCTACCGTACTCACTGAAGCAGTCTGGGTAGGATCCATCGTCAAAATTTTGAAGTTTCAATTTGTTTCTTCGGTTAGCCTGCTGCACGAAATTTCCGGAAGTTTCGGATGGACAAGAACATCCCAGGTGTTCCAAAACCATGCAAAAATGTTTTAATAACATAACCAAACCAAATACAATTGATACATGATGAAAATTCTCCGACAAATTACGAAATCCCAAAGATTCTTAATTTAAGTCATATTCTCAATTTAAGTCATGGACATTCTCATTTTAAGTCATGACTTAAAAAAGTTGCGTAAATCGAGAATCGTTTAAAAAAAGGTGACTTAAAAAAAGAATATGGTGTATGTAAATATTCAAACAGCAGTAACTTTTGAGTGAATTTTCTGATCAATTTGGTGTCTTCGGCAAAGTTGTAGGTATTGTTGAGGACAATTGAGAAAAAAATATGTACACGGAAAAAAAAATTTGCAGATTTTTTTATCAACTTTTTTTTCACTAAAACTCAATTTCCCAAAATACGTATTTTTTGATTTTCGAGATTTTTTGATATGTTTTAGGGGACTAAAATCCGCAACTTTTGAGCTATAGAGAAACATGGTCAAAAAATCTGCCGCCAAGTTATGAATTTTGAAAAAATAGTGATTTTTGGAAAAAATCCAAATTTCATGCAAAAACAAATTTGAAATCAATTTTTAATGCAAAATTGAATTTGCAATCGAAAACTACTCTACAATTTTTTTGATAAAGGGCTTCGTTTTCAAGATATAGGCACCGAAAGTTTGATTTTAACAAAATATTTGCAGTTTTTCGATTTTTAATAATAGTGACCATGAGCGACCATTTCGAAAAATATTTTTTTGGAAAAGTTCAGAAAATTTGCTATAAAATTGTCTAAGAGACATTGAAGATTGGACCTCGGGTTGCTGAGATACAGCCGCTTTAAGAAAAAGAAACACGAAAATTGAAGTTTTCTAAGTCTCACCAAAACAACCCACCATTTTCTAATGTCGATATCCCAGCAACTAATGGTCCGATTTTCAATGTTAATACATGAAACATTCGTGAAATTTTCCGATCTTTTCGAAAAAAATATTTTGAAAAAAATTAAATCAAGACTAACATTTTAAATGGGCGTAATATTCAATGTTTAGCCCTTTTAAAATGTTAGTCTTGATTTAATTTTTTTCAAAATGTTTTTTTCGAAAAGATCGGAAAATTTCATGAATGTTTCATGTTTTAACATTGAAAATCGGACCATTATTTGCTGAGATATTGACATTAGAAAATGGTGGGTTGTTTTGGTGAGATTTAGAAAACTTCAATTTTCGTGTTTCTTTTTCTTAAAGCGGCTGTATCTCAGCAACCCGAGGTCCAATCTTCAATGTCTCTTAGACAATTTTATAGCAAATTTCCTGAACTTTTCAAAAAAAATATTTTTAGAAATGGTCGCTCATGGTCACTATTTTTAAAAATCGAAAAACTGCAAATATTTTGTTGAAATCAAACTTTCGGTGCCTATATCTTGAAAACGAAGCCCTTTATCAAAAAAATTGTAGAGTAGTTTTCGATTGCAAATTCAATTTTGCATTAAAAATTGATTTCAAATTTGTTTTTGCATGAAATTTGGATTTTTTCCAAAAATCACTATTTTTTCAAAAATTCATAACTTGGCGGCAGATTTTTTGACCATGTTTCTCTATAGCTCAAAAGTTGCGGATTTTAGTCCCCTAAAACATATCAAAAAATCTCGAAAATCAAAAAATACATATTTTGGGAAATTGAGTTTTAATGAAAAAAAAGTTGATAAAAAAATCTGCAAATTTTTTTTCCGTGTACATATTTTTTTCTCAATTGTCCTCAACAATACCTACAACTTTGCCGAAGACACCAAATTGATCAGAAAATTCAATCAAAAGTTACAGCTGTTTGAATATTTACATACCATTTTTGTATGGACAGCAGTCAAAATTGTATGGAGACTTGTATGGTGGGTCTCGTGGCGCAGGGGTAGCGGCTTCGGCTGCCGATCCCGATGATGCTATGAGACGCGGGTTCGATTCCCGCCTTATCCACTGAGATTCTATCGGATGGTGAAGTAAAACGTCGGTCCCGGTTTCTCCTGTCTCGTCAGAGGCGCTGGAGCAGAAATCCCACGTTAGAGGAAGGCCATGCCCCGGGGGGCGTAGTGCTAATAGTTTCAGACTTGTATGGGTGAACCAATGACACAAAATAGCTTATTTGGTCATAGGGAAGGCCCCCACAAAGTTTGAGTCAAATCAAAAAATACAAAAAATAAAAATGGTCGAATTCGGCCGATTTCGTAGAGAGTTGCTCTATTACGACAGCCGACTCGGTCCTAACCAGGTCCCAGCACCGAAAAGGACCTCATAAAAATATGCTGATGAAAAAAATAGTTTTTTGTATTACCATATCTATAGTTATTTGTGATCTAATTATTTTTAGACAATTTTTCCATAAAAAGAAGGCCTAGAAATTGTTTTATTTTGCCTCCTTCACCTCTAAATCTAGACCAAAAACCGGAGGAAAAAATACTTAAATTAAATATGAAATGGCCTAATGATCTGTTAAGCATCTTTATGTGTACTTATAATTTTTTTATGCGAAGATGGCGTTACGAATGGTGCTCGCCCGAAATGTCATAATCACGCAGTGGTACCAACATTACAAAAAAAAGTTTGCCATGGCATGACAGCCACACTTTTTTTTAATGTTGGTACCACTGCGCGATTTTGACAATTCGGGCGTGCACCATTAAAAACGCCATCTTTGCTTCAAAATCTGGAAGAAATGTTCACATGTTAAAAAAACATATGTCCAAAAACTATTAGCTCGCCTTGACACAATTAAGGTCATTAGGTCATTGTAGGAGTGAAGGTAGTCAGAGGTCAGCCTGCTGGAGATCAATTTGAAACATTTTAGAAATTGATGAGAAGTCATTCTTATCTTTCTTTTGTACAATTTTGAGTAGTAAAAACAGGATTCACAGGAAACAGGATTGTTTTTCTTCACCGAAATATTTATTTCACTCTAATTTTGTTTACTCTTTTATTTTCTAGCCCTTGAAGCAACAGCACACATGTGATGACACATCGATGGTATACCTAAACAACACACACAAAATAAGGATGTTTTTTTTGCACTAGCCTACAAAATAAATTTACATTGAACGCGCTTCAGAAACTAGCCAACATCAAAACAACAAATCGAATAACGAATCCCCATTTGTGTTGTTATAAATTTTTTCACCTGAATCCGAAGGCATCTTCATTCAACCCGAACAATCGCTCGTGGAAGCTGATTTTTCAATGATTGATTTTGTTGTGATAGTGGTTGTGATAGTAGTAGTAGTAGTAGTGGTTGGGATTTGCGTGCAAAATTTGAAGAAATTTAGTAAAATAAACAGCAAAAAGAAATAAATTAGTACGAGAGTTAGTGTTGCCTAAAGGTCGATCTAGAATTGAAAAGATGTTGACTTAAAAAGTTACATCTGCTAAGCGCCAGGTGAGTGAAAGACGACGATTCGCCTTTTGCCAGCTCTATTTTGCATTATATATTTTCAGTTTGATGCCAGCCGTACCGCTGGTTCATTGAATAGCACCAGAAGAACATCAGAAGGACACGTGGTTGCTTTGATGTTTGTTGTTGTCACCGACCGATGGAATGAATAAAAAAAAAGACGGTGAAGAAGAAGAAGAGGGCTTTGGACTTGAGTTGGTATGCAAACATCATTTAAATTTCCATTTAATGAAGAGCAAACATGACACGTGGAGCAGATAAAGGTGGCTGGCAGACAGGTAAGGCAGGCCGGCAGAGTCGTCTTTCGTTATTCACCTGATGCTATTGCTGCTAAAGCTACTGCTGCTGAATAATGCACGAGAGTGAGTGAGACGGGGAGATAACACTGGCTCTTTTCAGACTGGTATTTGCGCTTTTTCATGGATGTGATTCTTTGCAGAACTTTGCAAAAAAGTGCCAATTTGAAGCCGATATTTTTGTAGGTAAACGCAGAAGTGAATTAACAATAAATCAAGCTAAAAATGTAAATAAGCCAATGATCGAGGCCAATCAGTCTATCCTGCTCGCAAAGTTTAGCAGGATAGACTGTTTTACTCCTAGGCATTGGCACCATTACATTGTTTTGCTTAAAATGATTATTATGTACAATTATTCTTGTAATGTTAAGTTACGCCCTTTGGTAATCTAAAATTGACTACAATGATACAATATGTTAATTCGCTTTCAGAAAATTTCACGAATCGATCTGAACATTCAATTTCAAATCAAAGTAGGCGTCTATAAGGTGGTAGATGGTGTATTTCACTTTTGGGGCAATGACTGGTCAATGATGGTTCTGAATTCAAGGTCCAGAAATAGTAAATTGAAATGAAAAAAATAATCACTATATGAAAAAAGGTTTAACAAGCAACACAAAGAAAACAATTGTTTGATTAAAACATTCTGAATCAAGATTTGAATGTTTTTTTCTAAAACAAACATGGCCGCCAAATGACCGATCGGGAATGATGCCTTTCAGAGCCTTAAAGGTCAAAATAATTTGCAAATCAGTGCGGTTTGGTGATCAAATTTGCCAAAACTGCACCGATTTCGCTGATTTTGTTGCCTTGTTTTGACCAAAAAGATGCATACTTTGATAAAAAATTGAAAATCCAAAAAACAAAACCGAGCGATTGCTCTCAGTCAATGGGTGATAAATGTTCAAAATTGGTTTAAAAAAAAACATTTCTGCAAAGGGAAAATCTCTTAATAGATTATAAATAAACACAAACAAATTTTTAAAAAATGCTGCAAAATGACAGGCTTTCAAATACATCACATTATCGCAAACATTAACATTTAAAAGGGTTACTCAAAACAAACTCAAAAGCTTAATCATTTAGTCTTTTTAGACTACGTCGAAAAAATCTATAAAAAAATTTAGAAAAAAGCTCTACAGTTTTGTTTTGAAAAGGTCTTATAAGCTATTGTGTTTCATATGTTTGCAGGACCTTTAACAAAAAACTCTAACTTTTTTTTAACTTGACAATTCAAATTGAAGTAAAATTCAAAATGTTTTAAAATGATCTCAAGTATTTGAAAAATGAAGAATAACAAAGAAAATGCTTTTTTAAACAATTTCAGGCCATTTTAATTTTAAAAAAATTCGTTGTTTCTGAAGACCATTGGATTTTTGATTTTTTTTTAGAAGGGTTTCTTCTTCGTTGCATAAACATATCCTCAGCCATTCCACGTCAAACAGGAAGTCTCCAAATCAAAAGTGCTCCGATTTGGCTCAAATTTGGAGTGGGGGTTCTTTGGCCCAAATAATTAGACCCGTATTTTTTTGTTTGGCGATTAGGGTGGTCCTATCCGAAACACGGTGATCCAAAAAATTGCGTTTTTCGTCGATTTTCGCAAAAACCACATTTTTCAAAAAACCATATCTCCGGAACGGCTGAACCAATTTTGGAGCGCCACAATTCAAAAGAAAGGTTCTTAGTTGGGCTTTTAAGGAAAAATATTTTGAGGTCCAAAAAAACTAGCGGAATATTTGAAAAGGTCCTATGAAAATTTCATTTGCCGGTTTCAAGATCTCGGGACCAAAGAGCCCATGTCTGAAAATATTTTTCCCTGATTCCTTGTAATATCAGGTAAAAATCAACCTTTTCACTAAAACTGCGATAACTCAAAAATTTAAGCGATGACCTATAGATGTTTGGGTACCAAAATTTTTGTAATTGAAAGACGCAACTTTTGGTACCCTAACATGTATAGATCATCGCTGAAATTTTCAAGTTATCGCAGTTTTAGTGAAAAAAGTTGATTTTTACCCGTTTTCGTCATTTTCCCGTTTTTGCGCGCGGCGCGTCGAAAAACCCAGTTTTTATGTTCAAAAAATCATATCTCCGAAACGTGTTAATGGATATTCGCAATTTTTTTATATGTTATGTATAATATTACAAGGAATCAGGGAAAAATATGTTCAGACATGGGCTCTTTGGTCCCGAGACCTTGAAATCGGCAAATGAAATTTTCATAGGACCTTTTCAAATATTCAGCTAGTTTTTTGAGACCTCAACACATTTTTCCTTAAAAGCTCAACTAATAACCTTTCTTTTGAATTGTGGCGCTTCAAAATTGGTTCAGCCGTTCCGGAGATATGGTTTTTTGAAAAATGTGGTTTTTGCGAAAATCGACGAAAAACGAAATTTTTTGGATCACCCTATTTCGGATAGGACCACCCTAATCGCCAAACAAAAAAATACGGGTCTAATTATTTGGGCCAAAGAACCCCCACTCCAAATTTGAGCCAAATCAGAGCACTTTTGATTTGGAGACTTCCTGTTTGACGTGGAATGGCTTAAGGACTTAAAAAATATTTAAATCAACCAAATAAACCTTTTAGAAATTTAAGATATTCTCATCTGCAAAATACAAATGTCATAATTATGAGATTAAATAAGAGACACATTTTTGAAAAATGTTTGCAACGGCTTTGAGTTATTTTTTAATTAAAGATATTAGAATTAAAAAATTACAAATATTATTTAGCACACTTACAATTTTTTTATAAATTTATGGCCAATACAAATTGTATTACATGTTTTGTCCCACCTTTTGAAAAAATACTCAAAAAATCATGGGGCGAAAAATAATTGCTTAAAATCTCAATTCATTTTTTGAAGCAGCACAACTGCAATTACGTATAAAGCCTGTGGCTTGAATCTGAAAAAATGTTTTTTTTCTGACTTAAACACATATTGCAAGTTTCTTATAAAATCTAGCTCAATATTTCAAAAGGTCCAACATAAATGTTTTAAGTCCTTTTAAAAGGTTACTCTTAATTTTGAAATTGTTTTCATGGAAAAGAGCAGAAAATTTCACAAAAAAAATCACTTTTTAACATTAAAAATCATTTATCACAAAAAACAACAACAACCAGCATTCCGGTCAACAAAGTAAAACAAAGGTAAGAAATTTTCTCGGCTTATTGAAAACATTTTGAGCAGGGGTTCTTTTCCTTTATAAAGCTTTTTTAAACTGCATATAACGATATAACTGAAAATTATTCGAAAAAAAACTACGAATGCCAATTACTATAAACGGGGCACTTTATCAAAAAATGTGTACTAAAATTTTTGATTGCAAATTTTGAATTTAAAAATGCTTTCTGAAATTTTGTTTGACAATATTTTAGATTTTTTTTCCAAAAAAAAAACATGTTTTCAAAAAAAAAAAAAAGAACACTAGTACAAAAGATGCCTGTTTGGTCCTCTAAAACACAAAAAAATGAAATTTCAAAAATACGTATTTTGAGAATAAAAAACGTTGCTTAATCCACCTTTAGGTGGGTGGTGCCTTCCTTACATTCATAAAGCTAAAACACTATAGAGCCTCAAAAAAGAGTATAAATAAGACTTATTTTCATCAAAATATCTGAGATCCGGCCTAAAAAAAGTGTATAAATAACACATAAGTAATTATAACTTTTGATAGGGTTGTCAGATCTTCAACATTATGGGCTCATTGGAAAGGTCTTTTGATTACCTATACAAAGACAGGTCGCATGATAGATCCGGACAACGTTTCATCAAAAAAATTGAGATCCGGCTTCCAAAAAGTGCATAAATAACACTTAAGTGCTTATAACTTTTGATAGGGGTTTCAGATCTTCAACGTTTTGGGCTCATTGGAAAGGTCTTTCAAATACCTTTCTAAAATTTTATAGCATGACGGGATTTCTTACAAAAACCACCCTTTTTACAATCTTCCGAAGTTTAGCTAAAATCGTTTTTTTAGCATAACTTTTGAAGTACTTTTCTAAACTTCATAATATTAACTAGGGTCTTGTGGGACCCCAAGACGGATCGAATGAGACCAAAACGGTCCAAATCGGTTCAGCCAGTCCGGAGATAGTCGTGTGCATATTAGACACACACACAGACATTTGTTCAGAATTTGATTCTGAGTCGATAGGTATACGTGAAGGTGGGTCTACGAGGTCGAATAAAGAAGTTCATTTTTCGAGTGATTGTATAGCCTTTCCTCATTGAGGTGAGAAAGGCAAAAATATATTAAAAAAAAAACTGAAAACTGATTTTCACTTTTTAAACATCTTTTTTTTGTAAAACTAACTAACTTGCCACAAACATTGAAATGTTGTTAAAAAAAGAATTAAAAATTGCTGTTCTGGTAAAAAACAATTTTGTAAAAACAACCTAATATACGATTTGTCAGTGAGGAAGGCAACAACCACCTAAAGGTGGATAAAGTAAGGTTTTTTTTTTTAAATAAAATACAGAGTAACGATTTGTGGAGTTGCTGTGTAGTTGACCATGGGTAGCGTCTTTTATTTCGTAACGCAACCCCTCCCCCCCTCTCTATTGTAACCAAATTTTAATACACATTTTTAAATTGCGTATGACCCCCTTCCCTCCTTCCCATTCGTACTCTTCCCGAGTAATCCCCCCCTACTTATTGTGTTACGCAATAAAAGAATCCCCTAACACTGACACCTCAATGATAATGTCAGCACCACAAACACCGCTTCCTCCAATAATTATGCGAGAGTTATTTGTTTACATTTTTTACTTTTTTAATTTATTATTTTGGTCGAATAATATCCAATGAATTTTAAACTTCACTACTAAGCTCGTGTAATTCTTTAAATATCGAGACAAAATTAATCAGCAACATAAATGACACAGACATTTTTCAGAAGATATGCAGACTCTCATTTGAAACAATGTGGCAACCGGGCGATACGCATGCTGCGCGACTCTCGCGCGTAGGCAAATAGATCCGGCCTTTGAGGTTATGCAAAAATCACCCTTTTTTGTAGCTACAAAAAAACTTTTTCGTGTCATAACTATAAAAGTACTTCACTAAACAGAATAAAATTTAATAGGGTCTTAGGGGACCCCAAAACGAACAGAATAAGGCGGATCCGGCCAAAATCGGTTCAGCCAGTTCTGAGATAATCGTGTGGAAAAAAAATCATGTCTACACACATCCCCACAGACATTTGTAGAGAATTTGATTTCTGAGTCGATAGGTATACGTGATGGTATATCTAGGAGGTGTTTTTAAGAAGTTCATTTTTCGAGTGATTTTATAGCCTTGCCTCAGTGAGGTGAGGAAGGCAAAAAAGAAAGAAAAAGAAATCAAAAAAGCCTTTAGTAGAAAATCTAATGATGCAAAATGGCTTCTTTTGACATAAGAAAAAGCATAGACAAAATTTCATCTAAATCAAATAATACTAAATCAAATGAAAATAACAAGGGACCATCCATAAACCACGAGGACACCTTAAAAGGGGGGGGGGGTCAGCGATTGTCCACGCTCCATACAAAAAAGATTTGGTTTGTATGGAAATTGTCCAAGAGGGGGGAGGGGGAGTGGGGTCTATGATTTTAAAAAAGTGTCCACGTTTATGGATGGTCCCCAATTTTTTTTTGCAAAATTCTAGAGTATCCAGATTTTTAAGCGAAGATGGCTTTACGGGTGTACGCCCGAAATGTCAAAATGGTGCAGTGGTACCAACATCAGAAAAAAGTGTGACTGTCATGCCATGGCACACTTTTTTTTTCTAATGTTGGCACCACTGCGTGATTTTGACATTCCGGGCGTGCACCATTCGTAACGCCATCTTCGCTTAAAAATCTGGATAATTCAGTCCACTCAGACGATTGTCTGATAATACCAAGGATAAACCATTGGGGTTAATTTTAAGTTTGACAACCCTTTCACACGAAGCTCAAGCTCACACACACACTGCAATATATTTGTTTAAAAAGTGCGTGTGAGCTCCGTGTAAAAAATGACAGTTCGTCACTTTTTAGTTTTACTTTATCAAACCATCGGGGTACAAACGGTACAAGCTGAAAAGTGACCAAACACCGGGCTTTTAGTGTATTTGGTATTGCACAAAGGAAACGAAATATAAGTTCTTTTTACATTTGATGGCTTTTTTTGTGAGAAAAGCTTAATGTAAGCAATTTGGCAAATGGTGGAATCATTCACGGAGAAAAAATAGTTCCCAAAATCGTGAACAAGCGTTCATGAAAATGGGAACCACGAACAAAGTGTTCAAATCCCATGGTACGATTTCGAAAAACGTACCATGGCATTTGATCACTTTGTTCGTGGTTCCCATTTTCATGAACGCTGGTTCACGATTTTGGGAACTCCTTTTTCTCCGTGTTATGTTGAAACATTATCAAGTGTGGGAATCGCATGTGAAATTTCATGTTGAAAAACTTTGTCGAAGACCGCAAAACGATCCGAGTTGATCCTGAAAAGCTTTCAGTGATTCGTTGAAGACGTTTTAGATTGAAAATATAAAAGTTTCAATTTTATTTATTACGCCAAAGATGCCAGACAATGTCGACTTCACAAAGAATCGCTCCATTCAGACGGCATCAATGGCACAAAAGTGCACGCAGAGAAAAGAGCCAGTGTGTTTGTTTGAATAGAATTAGAGAGCAAACGACGTGTGCGGAGGTGGTTGAGGTGGTGAGAGATCTCGAGAGAGCTGCTATAAAAGTCGAATGAAGGTATGAATGCAAACCAGAGAGGTATTCGAGATAAAAAAAATGTCATAGAAAAATACAAGTGCTAATAGAACTTTCTCTCTCTTTTGAGGTGAAGAGTCGCCTCTTTTGCCACTTCTCACCTCTTGAAGTTGACTAGCTGGTCCAGACTCTGGCCATTGCCGAGCGTTCCTCCGGTGGCGGGTCGATCATCCGCGCCACGTGGACTGTCGTGCGACCCGTGCGAACCTTGCGAGCCCTGGGAACCTGCGAGGGAAATTTATACAATTGCCTTAAAATCAAATCCTCCAAAATTATGCAACTCACTCTTTCTCGATGGAATGTCTACGGCCGGCGATAGCGAATCCGAGGCGCTTCCCGAGCCCGGTCCCGACAGTGACCGCTGGAAGAATTTGACGCCGCCCGGCGACTGGGGCGTACCGTCCCGCGAGTCCCGATCGCTCGACTCGACGCTGCTCAGGTGGGACGGCAGGGCGGACAGTTGGCCACCGCCGCCGCTGCTGCCGTTTTCGTCCTCGGGCGTCTGGGGCAGGGTGGGACACTCCTGGTCCAGCACGAAGATGCAGTCGGTGGCGATGTCGGTGATGAAGTGGAGATTCTCCTGCGCCCGGTCCACCCGGAAGAAGCGCTCGGCCGTGCAGGCTGTCGGAGGGAAGAGAAGCAATCGAACGGGTAAAGTTAAAATAAACGGGTAATAATGGTAATAATAACCTAAAAGAGCTAGTCTTATAGAGGCGTGTATTCATTTGACAGCAAAAGAAAGCTAGTAGGCGCGTGTTTGTTTATGTTTACGTTGTGGACGGTTGAGAGTGAACGTTTGGGGCGGAAGTGCGAGTATGATTGAGTTGTACTGAACCGGTGGACACTACACTTATCAAAATTAATTAAATTTTGATACAAATTTGGTTTCAACTCACAATCGATAAAGCACCAGTCCGGCGACAGCTTGGGCGCGTCCGGCTGCTCCTCGCAGTACCGGTTGATGAGGACGCGCACCTGCTCCAGATCCGTCACGGGCACGTCCAGCGTGCCCAGATTGACGGCGGCCTGCTTCAGCAGCTCCTTGTCGTAGTGGTTCTGCTCGTAGTCCGCCATCATGATCTTCAGCAGCGTTATGTTGAGAGATTCTTGCTTTTCTTGTCTGTTTAGGAGCAAAATGAAAAAAAAAAAAGATTGAGGTTAGGTCGAATTGTGACCTCAGTCCTTAAGCAGCAACTCACAGCACGTTGGCCCTTCCGGGCTTTCGCTTCGCCAGCATCACAGCCTTGTTCAGCAGGGTCATCTCGATCAGGGACGGCTTCAGCTTGCACGCTTCGCCGTCCACCTGCATCGGGATCGTTTTCGACGTGACAATCTTCGCCGACTTGCACTGGGCGATGCACGTCCCGTGGCCACCGGCCTGCAGCAGCGGCAACTGGTACGTGGTCAGTCCGACCACCTCGATCATGCCGTCGTCGGTGGCCGGCTCGTACTGGCCACCGGACTTGTTCCACGGGTGGGTTCCACCGCCATAACTGAAACAACAAAAAGAAATTTAGGTTAGAACAATTCTTCCAAGAAATACCGTGTCTTCAAACCCACCTTGGAATGTTGAGGAATACTATCGCGTGCACCTTGTGCTCCTTTAGCTTCGGTGTCAGGTCCTTGCCGTCGCACTCGAGCGTCACAAACTCGGCCAGGCCCTTCCACTTGCGCTTGAGCAGGTCCTTGCCGCCGGCCTGGCCGTAGAACATCTTGTTCCGCAGCCGGGAGTTGAACTTTTCCGGGTGGGCCTCTGAGGAGATGAAAAATAATTTTAACAAATTTAAAAAAAATCCGAATTTTTAGAATTTTCAGATTTTTTTTTGAATTTTTAGAATATTTAGAATTTTTATAATTTTTTGAAATTTTAGATTTTTTTAAGATTGTTTAGAATTTATAAGAATATTTTCGATTTTTTTTAATTTTTAGAGTTGTTTGATTTTTTAAAAATTTTAGAATTTTAAGAATTTTAAGAATTTTAAGAATTTTAAGAATTTTAAGAATTTTAAGAATTTTAAGAATTTTAAGAATTTTAAGAATTTTAAGAATTTTAAGAATTTTAAGAATTTTAAGAATTTTAAGAATTTTAAGAATTTTAAAAATTTTAAGAATTTTAAGAATTTTAAGAATTTTAAGAATTTTAAGAATTTTAAGAATTTTAAGAATTTTAAGAATTTTAAGAATTTTAAGAATTTTAAGAATTTTAAAAATTTTAAGAATTTTAAGAATGTTAAGAATTTTAAGAATTTTAAGAATTTTAAGAATTTTAAGAATTTTAAGAATTTTAAGAATTTTAAGAATTTTAAGAATTTTAAGAATTTTAAGAATTTTAAGAATTTTAAGAATTTTAAGAATTTTAGGAATTTTAAGAATTTTAAGAATTTTAAAAATTTGAAGAATTTTAAGAATTTTAGGAATTTTAAAAATTTTAAGAATTTTAAGAATTTTAAGAATTTTAAAATTTTTAAGAATTTTAAGAATTTTAAGAATTTTAAGAATTTTAAGAAATTTAAGAATTTTAAGAATTTTAAGAATTTTAAGAATTTTAAGAATTTTAAGAATTTTAAGAATTTTAAGAATTTTAAGAATTTTAAGAATTTTAAGAATTTTAAGAATTTTAAGAATTTTAAGAATTTTAAAAATTTTAAGAATTTTAAGAATTTTAAGAATTTTAAGAATTTTAAGAATTTTAAGAATTTTAAGAATTTTAAGAATTTTAAGAATTTTAAGAATTTTAAGAATTTTAAAAATTTTAAGAATTTTAAGAATGTTAAGAATTTTAAGAATTTTAAGAATTTTAAGAATTTTAAGAATTTTAAGAATTTTAAGAATTTTAAGAATTTTAAGAATTTTAAGAATTTTAAGAATTTTAAGAATTTTAAGAATTTTAAGAATTTTAGGAATTTTAAGAATTTTAAGAATTTTAAAAATTTGAAGAATTTTAAGAATTTTAGGAATTTTAAAAATTTTAAGAATTTTAAGAATTTTAAGAATTTTAAAATTTTTAAGAATTTTAAGAATTTTAAGAATTTTAAGAATTTTAAGAAATTTAAGAATTTTAAGAATTTTAAGAATTTTAAGAATTTTAAGAATTTTAAGAATTTTAAGAATTTTAAGAATTTTAAGAATTTTAAGAATTTTAAGAATTTTAAGAATTTTAAGAATTTTAAGAATTTTAAGAATTTTAAGAATTTTAAGAATTTTAAGAATTTTAAGAATTTTAAGAATTTTAAGAATTTTAAGAATTTTAAGAATTTTAAGAATTTTAAGAATTTTAAGAATTTTAAGAATTTTAAGAATTTTAAGAATTTTAAGAATTTTAAGAATTTTAAGAATTTTAAGAATTTTAAGAATTTTAAGAATTTTAAGAATTTTAAGAATTTTAAGAATTTTAAGAATTTTAAGAATTTTAAGAATTTTAAGAATTTTAAGAATTTTAAGAATTTTAAGAATTTTAAGAATTTTAAGAATTTTAAGAATTTTAAGAATTTTAAGAATTTTAAGAATTTTAAGAATTTTAAGAATTTTAAGAATTTTAAGAATTTTAAGAATTTTAAGAATTTTAAGAATTTTAAAATTTTTAAGAATTTTAAGAATTTTAAGAATTTTAAGAATTTTAAGAATTTTAAGAATTTTAAGAATTTTAAGAATTTTAAGAATTTTAAGAATTTAAAGAATTTAAAGAATTTTAATAATTTTAAGAATTTTAAGAATTTTAAGAATTTTAAGAATTTTAAGAATTTTAAGAATTTTAAGAATTTTAAGAATTTTAAGAATTTTAAGAATTTTAAGAATTTTAAGAATTTTAAGAATTTTAAGAATTTTAAGAATTTTAAGAATTTTAAGAATTTTAAGAATTTTAAGAATTTTAAGAATTTTAAGAATTTTAAGAATTTTAAGAATTTTAAGAATTTTAAGAATTTTAAGAATTTTAAAAATTTTAAGAATTTTTAAGAATTTTAAGAATTTTAAGAATTTTAAGAATTTTAAGAATTTTAAGAATGTTAAGAATTTTAAGAATTTTAAGAATTTTAAGAATTTTAAGAATTTTAAGAATTTTAAGAATTTTAAGAATTTTAAGAATTTTAAGAATTTTAAGAATTTTAAGAATTTTAAGAATTTTAAGAATTTTAAGAATTTTAAGAATCTTAAGAATTTTAAGAATTTTAAGAATTTTAAGAATTTTAAGAATTTTAAGATTTTTAAGAATTCTAAGAATTTTAAGAATTTTAAGAATTTTAAGAATTTTAAGAATTTTAAGAATTTTAAGAATTTTAAGAATTTTAAGAAGTTTAAGAATTTTAAAAATTTAAGAATTTTAAGAATTTTAAGAATTTTAAGAATTTTAAGAATTTTAAGAATTTTAAGAATTTTAAGAATTTTAAGAATTTTAAGAATTTTAAGAATTTTAAAAATTTTAAGAATTTTAAGAATTTTAAGAATTTTAAGAATTTTAAGAATTTTAAGAATTTTAAGAATTTTAAGAATTTTAAGAATTTTAAGAATTTTAAGAATTTTAAGAATTTTAAGAATTTTAAGAATTTTAAGAATTTTAAGAATTTTAAGAATTTTAAGAATTTTAAGAATTTTAAAAATTTTAAGAATTTTAAGAATTTTAAGAATTTTAAGAATTTTAAGAATTTTAAGAATTTTAAGAATTTTAAGAATTTTAAGAATTTTAAGAATTTTAAGAATTTTAAGAATTTTAAGAATTTTAAGAATTTTAAGAATTTTAAGAATTTTAAGAATTTTAAGAATTTTAAGAATTTTAAGAATTTTAAGAATTTTAAGAATTTTAAGAATTTTAAGAATTTTAAGAATTTTAAGAATTTTAAGAATTTTAAGAATTTTAAGAATTTTAAGAATTTTAAGAATTTTAAGAATTTTAAGAATTTTAAGAATTTTAAGAATTTTAAGAATTTTAAGAATTTTAAGAATTTTAAGAATTTTAAGAATTTTAAGAATTTTAAGAATTTTAAGAATTTTAAGAATTTTAAGAATTTTAAGAATTTTAAGAATTTTAAGAATTTTAAGAATTTTAAGAATTTTAAGAATTTTAAGAATTTTAAGAATTTTAAGAATTTTAAGAATTTTAAGAATTTTAAGAATTTTAAGAATTTTAAGAATTTTAAGAATTTTAAGAATTTTAAGAATTTTAAGAATTTTAAGAATTTTAAAAATTTTAAGAATTTTAAGAATTTTAAGAATTTTAAGAATTTTAAGAATTTTAAGAATTTTAAGAATTTTAAGAATTTTAAGAATTTTAAGAATTTTAAGAATTTTAGGAATTTTAAGAATTTTTAAAATTTTAAGAATTTTAAGAATTTTAAGAATTTTTAGAATTTTTAGAATTTTTAGTTAAGACTCACCTCTCGCCTCGTGAAACTCCAGCGCGATGTGGGCATCGACGCCCAGCGAGAAGTAGTTGTTGACCACGTTCAGCGGCAGGTTGTCCTTGCCGGGATCGGCGTTTTGCACGGACGGATTTGGCTCCACCTTGAGGTTCCACCGGTCCAGCAGCACCGTGTCCGAGTCGCCGATGTTGTCCAGAATCTTCCCGATCGGTTCGTCCGTGTAGCCCTGCGGGAGGGGAAAATAGAACAAGTAAACGAGTCAGTATTCGATTTCGATTCCGATTCCGGCGTAATGACACGGCGATGGCAAATTCAATTTGCCGTAAATAATCCGGGAATCGTTTGGCCTAACCGGAGGGGCTCTTTCCGCGTCTATAGAAGTGAGGACAAATTTCAAAATCAATTCCGATTCCGATTTCCTGTGGCAAACCAAACCGAGGAGGACGACAACATCAAAAACAATCACGTTTTCAATCAATTTATTTTTATCTCTTCAAATCAAATATTATTTTATTTCTATACATGCAGTGCGAGGAATTTGTACAGATGGGTGCTTCGAGTACTTTCGAAAGAGAGCCCACGTGGGGGGTGGCCAAAGTTGCCTAGAGATAGAATGAGGAGTCGAATGGAGAATGGTTGAATCAATGTAATGGGATATGTTGTAACGTTTAATAGGTTGGCCAATTTCTGGAGAAGATTATTTTGTGTCATTACCAGAATATACCCATTTAACAAGTTGTTTTGAGGCACATATTTGCGTTCTAAGACAATATTTAAATTTACATATTAGTTGAACGAAAATTGCACTTGAGAAGGAATCTTTGGATCGATTTGGTTTTTTTTGCAAAGTTCTAGGTTACGATTTGTACTTTTGAGAAAAAAGGAACACGAAAAAAAATATATATATTCTGGTTTTTCATTTCATTTTTATCGCTAAAAGGTTACTTTCCCAATGCTATTTTTATATGTTTGGGAGAGTAAACTATAGAACTTATGCAGTTTAGGATGGTGCAAAATCTAGTAACGCAATGTATTTTTGGATGGATGAATCAAATTTGCTATCGAAAATGACTTTACACATTTTTTTTAAAATAAGGTACACCGTTTTCAAATTGCGGGCATTTTGATTTATTTTTTTCCAAAAATGTTCAGTTTTTGCAATAAAAAAAAAAATAAAGAAAAGAACCCCCTGATTTTTCAAATTAATATCTCCGGTGCCAGCTTTGTACAGTCCGACACTCTTGAGTAAAATATGCATTGTTTATTCCCCAAAACATATAAAAAAGCGGAAAAAAAATATTTTTTGGAATAAAAATTTTAATGATAAAAAGTCAATTAAAAAACCCGGAAAGCTTTTTTTCGTGTACTTATTACTTTTCTTTCTCCTTAACCAGAAAATCACTTCTCAAGATACAGATTTTCGAATATTCACATGTCACATGTCACATGGTCATACAACAGCCCGCAAAATTGTATGAAGCCTTGTAATGAAAAACTTATGGTGCAAAATGTTTTTTTTACAAATAACCCTTTGTCAAAAAAAAAAACATGGATGTAAGCAAGCATGGACAAAGCTTCATTCAAATTTAACAAATACAAAAAAGTGTAGACATGCGAAAATGTAGAGAATTACTCTTCAGTAAATTATAAAAATATTATTTGTTATTTATTAAAACTCTTTTGAAAAAAAAACAAACATTTTTTTTCAAGTTTCTAATTTTTTTTTAAACACAAAATTGTTCAGAATTTTCAGTGTGGTTATCAAATGACTATCAAAACTTTGTTATCATTTTCAATAAATAGAGTTTTTAGTGTTAATTGCTAAAATTTTACAAAATACCGTGTTTTATATAAAAAACTGGATTTTTTATTGATATGAATTGAATCACAACATAAAGTTGTGTAAAATCATTATTTTTTTAAGTGTCAAATATTTTAATCAAAATCTATTTCAAGTTAAAATTTAAATTAACTGAACATTTAAGAACATGTTTAACTTAAAAATATATTTTTATTGAAATGTTCTTCAATTGATCACCCTAACAGTTTCCATCAATGGCGCCCTCCCTAGTTCAACCATTGGCATCCCAGACAGACCATAGAAAGCGCAACCAAAAGTCGTTTAGCTAAACGGTTTCGATTCCACATTCCAATCCAATCCCGATCCATCAGAGGTACGTATTCGACGACCACGCGCGCCATTTACTTTGCTTCGTCAATAATATTTGATTCGATACCATTTTTGCCGGTTTTTCCACTCCTCATTTTGTGTGCAAATCATCAGTCATGATGATGCTCGATTTGCTTGCGACAGCGAAATGAACACGAGCTAACGAGTCTTGTTAAATGGCTAAACCAAAAAAAAAAAAAAGAAGAAATACTTACACCACCCCATCCGAGGGCTCGAGCCAGGTCGTTTCCGGTTCCCAGCGGAAGCACTCCCACCGCCGGCGGAGGCACAAAGTTAATTTGGTCCAGCACGGACAGAACCCAACCGACGGTTCCGTCGCCACCGCAGGCCAACACCCGCAGCTGGGGCACCTTGCGAAACATCTCCAACCTAGGTAGGAACAAACGTTGTTAGGATTAATCGATAACAAATGTTGTTATTTGTCACAACTCACCCCATTTTTGGTCCCCCTTGCGTCAGATCGAACACCTGCCGTGGGTTCAGCAACCACTGGAACTTTTGAAGCAATTTGGCACCCTGCAAGCGAAGAAAAAAACACAATTTGTTAGCAACAACAAGCTTTGTTCGCTTTCAACCTCCCCACTTACTTGATTTCCGCCCGATTTCGGATTGATAAACACCAGCACCGGCGTCAGGTTCGCCGTCGGGATCGGCTTGATGACGAACGTGCGCGGCTCCTTCGGCACCGACGGCTTCTTGCCGGCCTTCTTCTTCTTCTGGGTGGACTTTCGCAGCGACGACTTGAAGCTGCCCTTGCGCGGCAGCTTGACGATCCACGACGGTGGCACCACGATGCTGCGGTGCGTTCCTGAGGGGGAGAAAGGATGTTTGTTATTTTCTTAGAGCGCCTAATTTTGAACTTTTAGTTTTATGGTGTCGTTGTCGATTTTATTAGTTTTTACTTTTTTTTTTCTTTCTACACTGATTTTTCATACTTATGTACCCATTTCTTTCTGTTATTTTAAATATGTTATTGACATAT
This sequence comes from Culex pipiens pallens, assembly GCF_016801865.2. Lineage (NCBI taxonomy): Eukaryota > Metazoa > Arthropoda > Insecta > Diptera > Culicidae > Culex > Culex pipiens. The sequence goes on along the minus strand of NC_068937.1, from coordinate 51,086,595 downwards.
TTTTTACATTATTTTGTGCAATGTATGAAAAATCCTCTTCTTTCCTTTTTAGTTCTGTTTTTTTGTCAAGTATTTTTTCTGTTTACTGCCGAATTTAGTAAAATCTTACCGAAATTCGGTAGTGTAGTTCATTATTGCTCTTTTGTTCATTTTACCAGATGGTTCACTGATCTAAACTTTACCGTTTTTTCGAGTATTGTGTCTTTAATCTTTTCTATTTAATCATTGACATTTCCTCTTCGACATTTGCTTCAAGGTCTTAGAATGTATGTTTTTTCTGCATATTTTTTATGATTTTTTTGTTCCCCAGCAATTTTTGTTCTGTCTTATCATTTCTAGAATTCCTACAACTTCGTGTTCTTATCGCTGGTATTTTAAATCCATGGATGAATCCTGCCTCCTGATGTTTCATTGTTCTAGTCTTGCATTTTTTAAACAGTTGGTTTCTTTTCTCATAACGTTAGGGTTTTAAAATTTCTTATACTTCCTGTTTGCAGTTTTTTTTAATTTTCATTTGGTTTTCCTATTTTTTAATCTCACCCATTTTCTATTTCTTTTATTTTTCTAGCCTTCAATTCTTTGAACTCTTTTAGGCTTCTCGTCTTCAGTTTTTTTTGTCCTTATGAGCAGTTCCCTATAATTTCGCAAAAGAAAAATGTTTCTATTTTTTGTATTTTTTAAATTTCGATGAAACTTTTTCCACCAATTTCTGAGATCCAAATAAGTCATTTGGATCATTAGTTTTTCCACACAAGTCTTCATACAAATTTGGGGGCTGTCCATAGAAAAGTGCCATGAAAATGTTTAAAAAACATGTATTTTGAGAAGGGATCTTTGACAAAGTTGTAAGTTGTGGGAGCGTTCTGTTATTGAGCAATTCCCTGAGATTTCGGTGATTCGATTTTTTTTTTGTATTTTTTAATCCGGCTGAAACTTTTTTGGTGCCTTCGGTATGCCCCAAGAAGCCATTTTGCATTATAGTTCGTTCATATAATTTTCCATACAAATTTGGCAGCTGTCCATTAGGGTGCCCAAAAAAATGACCCCCTGCTCCACAAGCGGAAAACGGTTTTTTGGGTTATTTTAAGCATCTGTGCAAATTTTGAGCGAAACTGGTTGAGATTAACCCATTGATACCCAAGCTTAAAGTTGGTGAAAAAAATGTTTTTCATACAAAAATGACTTTTTTAAATCGCTAACTTTTCAGGATCAACTTTTGGGAATATATGAAGAAAAGTAGCGCACCGTGCAGACCAAACCGTTAGAAAATTGGGTTTTCCATAAATTTTTTCGATTTTTCCCATACAAACTTCACCTTCGAGTATCAATGGGTAAATGTTGACCGATTTTGCTCATATTTGGCCCAGAGTCCTAAAATAGCTCAAGGAACAATATTCAGCTTGTGGAGCGAGGTTTTGAGAAAAAGTCCCATATTCTGGGCACCCTACTGTCCATACAAAAATTATATGTGAAAATTCAAAAATCAGTATCTTTTGAAGGAATTTTTTGATCGATTTGGTGTCTTCGGCAAAGTTGTAGGTATGAATATGGACTACACTGAAAAAAAATGACACACGGTAAAAAAAATGTTGGCGATTTTTTATTTCACTTTTTGTCACCAAAACTTGACTTTTACTTACTTATATTTTTTTTTCTGATATTTTTTTGAGGACATCAAATGCCAACTTTTCAGAAATTTCCAGAATGGGCAAAAAATCTTTGACCGAGTTATGATTTTTTGAAACAATATAGATTTTTTCAAAAAATCGAAATATTGGTCGCGAAATTTTTCAACTTCATTTTTCGATATAAAATCGAATTTGCAATCAAAAAGTACTTGAGTGAAATTTTGATAAAGTGCACCGTTTTCAAGTTATAGCCATTTTCAGGTAACTTTTTTCAAAATAATCGCATTTTTTCATTTTTTTCAAATTAGTGCCCATGTTTGCCCACTTTTGAAAAAAATATTTTCGAAAAGCTGAGAAAATTCTCTAAATTTTGCTTTTTTGAACATTGTTGATACGACCCTTTGTTGCTGAGATATTGCCATGCAAAGGTTTTAAATAGGAAAATTGATGTTTGCTAAGTCTCACCCAAAAAACCCAACATTTTCTAACGTCGATATCTCAGCAACGAACGGTCCGATTTACAATGTTGAAATATGAAACATCCGTGTAATTTTCCGATCTTTTCGAAAACAATATTTTCATTTTTTTTAAATCAAGACTAACATTTCAAAAGGGTTAAAAATTCGATATCACGTCATTTTCAAAAAAATTTCACTAAGGTACTTTTTGATTGCCATCCCAAGCAACACACTTTGTCAGATAAACGTATTTCCTAACTAGTTGTATAACCAATCCGCCTCGTTACCACAACTTGTTCTACAACTCCTGTGAACTGGAAAAAGCGCACTTTTTTCTGTTGTATAACTTGCAAGAAAAAGATGCAAGTTATCAGAGTAAGTTGTACAAATGTATTTGACAACACTGTGCTATCTAACAAGAGATTCAACGAAAAAAAGGGGGCGTGGTTAAGGGCTGTGCTGTCAAATCAAAGCGCACACTGGAGAGGAAAGTTAGATTGAAAACAGCTGTCTAACCGTCGACTAACTTACATGTAAACAAACGTTTCTTATTAGAATTTCAATCAACGACGAAGCTAATTAAAAAAAAGTTCGCTTGTTTCTGCCAGATTTATTAAAAATAATTCGAAATTGAATTTAAAAAAAGAAAAACAATTTTGGCCCGCAGTCTACCGGTGATCCGATGATTTCGACGATTTGTTGTTATCTCCACGGCAGGTCCAGGCGCGCTTCCACATCTCTCCACTGGGCTTCATAGTAAACAAGCTGGCCCAAGCGTCAATAAGAAGGCTGCTGTCTGTTTTGTTAGCTAAAGAACTCAACTCCAACGAAGGCTGTCATTGGAATTGAAGTTATATAAGTTTGTTTCAAGTCAGTTTTTATAACTCCAACATATTATTGAAACTCTAAATTCCTCATGTTCAAATTTTACACCGCCTAACAACACGCAATGTCAAGTTGAATATGTATGTTGAGCATCAGTTATATAATCTATTCTCCGAGAACATTTGTGTAACAAAGCGAGAAAACCTAAGGTTATTTATAGAATGGTTGGCCACGCACATTTTTCAGAAGATGCCGTCACATGACAATGTTAGATAAGCAGTGAAACAAACAGTGCAATATTGTTTTTATTCAACAAACTGTTTTCGAGTAAACATTGCAGATGAGGGAACAGCATCTTGGCATATCAGCACTTTGACGTTCAATTACAGCTCATAAAAAGTGTTTTCAAGTGAAATAAAGTGATAAATAGCCCAAAAGGAAGTGAGCAAGCAAGTTTCTATCAAAATTGTTCCAAAATAAATTGTTTAAATAGTGAAAATCAGCAAATTGGATGGAGTTAGGAGCAAGTGCTTACCCTCACAAACATGTGAAAATATTCCCTATGTTGTGTGTTAAAGTTGGAAAAGAGTGATGTTGACTGTGTTTTAACACTTGTGTGGCACAAATCTCAAGAGTTACATAAGTAAGTTATACAAGCAGTGAAACAAACAGTTATTTAACTAACGTTGACATTTTTTCTCGTATGTTGATCAAAAACAGCTGTCTAACTATTATTCAACAATCGACAAGTTATGAGTGCTACTTGGGATATTCATCCTACAACTTTGCCCAAGACACCAAATCGATCAAAAAATTCCTTCAAAAGAAACAGATTTTTGAATTTTCACTTATCATTTTTGTATAGACAGCTGCCAAATTTGTATGGAAAATTATATGAACGAACTAATGATGCATACCGGACGTACCAAAAAAGTTTCAGCCGGATTAAAAAATAAGAAAATTAAAATTGAAGAAAAAAGACCGATTCCGTAGAGAACTGCAGTACCAACCACTAGTGTCTTCCTTTTTTATCTACAAGGACTTCGCCGCCCTGGGCTCCTAAGTGTATGAAAGTATGGCACGGAGCGACGGCGCCGAATACCCATATTTACATAAAGAATTTTAGAGCGCCCGCCGCGGGATTCGAACCGGCGACCTCTGGATTGTGAGTCCAGTGCGCGGTCCGATTGATCCACACGGGCGGGACAAACCATTCAAACCATTCTTAAAAATAACCTTTTAATTCATATTTTGAAAAAGAGCGAAAGAGCCGTTCAAAAGAGCGGCTCTTTTTAATGAGCGAACGAAAATGAGCGGCTCCTAAAAAAGAGCGGCTTTGCCCACCTCTAGTTTTTACTGAGTTTCAGTAATTTTTACCGTTTAACAGCATATTTCCAAAAATCAACTGATAGTTCAGTAAAATTTGAGTTTTCAGCACAATTACGGTCAAAAAAAAAAACGACTGATGCGTTCCTGCTGTAGTGTGTTGACTCTCGTGAACAATTTCCAAAGAAAAAAAAATGTGTTGCAAAGAGTTGCTTACCACACTTATTTGCAATTCCGAAAAAACGCTTTTTGAATTGAATTTCATGTCAAACATCCATGTGCTAGAAAAATTCACCGTTCAAAACTAAAAAATATTGAAAATGTTACTTTTCGGTACTAGTGTTCAAAAGTTCAACTTTTCAGCACTGGTATTGAAAGGTGTTAATTTTCCATTCTGTTATTTTTGGTAGGGAAAAGTAGGCCATTTCGTTTCTCCAGAAGGACAGGAAAAGTTGGCAGTTTCACAGCGGAATTGCAAAAAAAATCTTTTTTTGTATGGATCCATGGACAATCGCTGAAACTGAAAGAATTGATGGATAATACTGACCAACAAAAATTGATAAAATTGAATGCGCAGGCTCAACCCGAATGGAAGCCTAAAATTTGAGGTCTCCAGAAACACGTGCTATTTGATATTTTTTTTTAATATTTAAAAAATATAATATAGATTTTCTCCAAAGTTTGTATGGGGATGGGGACCCAAAATTCCATGAACCTGCGCAGAAGTTTTGTTGGTCGGTGTTATCAAACCGAGTTGGGTCTGCTTGCTTTTGATTCAAGTTTATAGATTTGATTCTTTCTTTTTTAACGATGTCGATTTCTGTTCAGATTTGATGTTCTTTAAATTTGCGTAATTCAATGTAGTCAATGCCGTCCTCCATTATCATTCCAATTAGCACCCTCTTTTATTTACAGGTTATAGTTTAATCCAGTTGAGCTACAATTGTAACATACAGGCTGATGCATCTATATAGATTTCCCAGAACTATCTGTAACAACGTATCCCAGCCGCTCAATCATATTACACCTTTCCAACTGCAATTATAATCCCACAAATCAACGCACAACATTGTTGCCGAAAGGCTCCGATTACACCGCAGGGCTCTGAACCCCCCTCCCACACCACATGTCTACACTCACCTAGCGTGCACTCCTCGCCGATCCGTTCCGGGTTGAAGCACGCTTCCTTGTTATGATATGATGATTTACACCAGGCACATGATAAAGCAACAATTTCCTTAGAACTAAACGAGAGCTTCGCTTGGAGTGACTGCAAAAAAGAGAGGTGGAAAAGTGAAAAGAAAAGTGGAGAAAATATAATTAATTTTGCAGGGGTTGGTACTCTACAATTCCGGTAGAGTGGGGGAAAAACAAGTGCAGTCAGAAGAGCAGAACTTAAGGTATAGCACATAAGAGCAAGGAGAAAGCGCTGAGGTTAAGAGCCACTTCGCGGGAGGAAAAAGTGCAAATCCATGTTCTGCGGTACGTTGTTAGTTTTAATTTATGTCTTGATTCTTTTTTCCCCTCTTATCTTTACAACTCAACGTTTGATTCGCGGGAAAATGCCCTCTCGCATGGCACACGCAATCGTCATAAAATGGAAAATAAATAATACAGAGAGCCACCGTTTTCCTTTTTTTTTGCGACAGTGGCGCCGCCACCATTTAGAGCGGTAATAATGCGAAAATGAATTAATTATTCAACAAAGCGTGTCCCCACAATATGGTGGCTTGGCCAGGACAAATTGAGTTGGACCAAAAAAATCGTGTGTATGTGTGTTTTCTCTTTCGTTTTGTGTATTAATTATTGGAGGGTTGTGTTTGTTGTTGTACACATACATTCAGGCGGCGGGGCGATAATTGGAACGGAATTTGCATATTTTATGATTGGCCGAGTAATCCATATAATTAAAACGAACTCTTGGTGTAAAAGACATTATGGCTGGTTTGACAAATGTATAGCAAGTGAAACAGCTTTTTCACATCGATATAGATCTTTATTGACGACAAGAAAAGACAAGAAAGAAGTCTCGAAGCCAAAGCCATAAAGAGAGATGTCTTTCTAGCATTTCTTGTTTTTTTTTCATTTTCGTGTCTTTTTTTGTCTTTTCTTGCCTTTTCTTGTATTTTCTTGTCTTTTCTTGTCTTTTCTTGTCTTTTCTTGTCTTTTCTTGTCTTTTCTTGTCTTTTCTTGTCTTTTCTTGTCTTTTCTTGTCTTTTCTTGTCTTTTCTTGTCTTTTCTTGTCTTTTCTTGTCTTTTCTTGTCTTTTCTTATCTTTTCTTGTCTTTTCTTATATTTTCATGTCTTTTTATTTTTTTATGTCTTTTCTTATCTTTTCTTGTCTTTTCTTATCTTTTCTTGTCTTTTCTTGTCTTTTTTTTGTCTTTTCTTGTCTTTTCTTTTCATGTCTTTTCTTTTCTTATCTTTTTTTTCTTGTCTTTCTTGTCTTTTCTTGTCTTTTCTTGTCTTTTCTTGTCTTTTTTTGTCTTTTCTTGTCTTTTCTTGTCTTTTCTTGTCTTTTCTTGTCTTTTCTTGTCTTTTCTTGTCTTTTCTTGTCTTTTCTTGTCTTTTCTTGTCTTTTCTTATCTTTTCTTATCTTTTCTTGTCTTTTCTTGTCTTTTCTTATATTTTCATGTCTTTTTATCTTTTTATGTCTTTTCTTATCTTTTCTTGTCTTTTCTTATCTTTTCTTGTCTTTTCTTGTCTTTTTTTGTCTTTTCTTGTCTTTTCTTGTCTTTTCTTTTCAAGTCTTTTCTTTTCTTATCTTTTCTTTTCTTGTCTTTCTTGTCTTTTCTTGTCTTTTCTTGTCTTTTCTTGTCTTTTCTTGTCTTTTCTTGTCTTTTCTTGTCTTTTCTTGTCTTTTCTTGTCTTTTCTTGTCTTTTCTTGTCTTTTCTTGTCTTTTCTTGTCTTTTCTTGTCTTTTCTTGTCTGTTTTTGTCTTTTCTTGTCTTTTCTTTTCATGTCTTTTCTTTTGTTATCTTTTCTTTTCTTGTCTTTCTTGTATTTTCTTGTCTTTTCTTGTCTTTTCTTGTCTTTTCTTGTCTTTTCTTGTCTTTTCTTGTCTTTTCTTGTCTTTTCTTGTCTTTTCTTGTCTTTTCTTGTCTTTTCTTGTCTTTTCTTGTCTTTTCTTGTCTTTTCTTGTCTTTTCTTGTCTTTTCTTGTCTTTTCTTGTCTTTTCTTATCTTTTCTTATCTTTTCTTATCTTTTCTTTTCTTATATTTTCATGTCTTTTTATTTTTTTATGTCTTTTCTTATCTTTTCTTGTCTTTTCTTATCTTTTCTTGTCTTTTCTTGTCTTTTTTTGTCTTTTGTTGTCTTTTCTTGTCTTTTCTTTTCATGTCTTTTCTTATCTTTTCTTTTCTTGTCTTTCTTGTCTTTTCTTGTCTTTTCTTGTCTTTTCTTGTCTTTTCTTGTCTTTTTTTGTCTTTTCTTGTCTTTTCTTGTCTTTTCTTGTCTTTTCTTGTCTTTTCTTGTCTTTTCTTGTCTTTTCTTGTCTTTTCTTGTCTTTTCTTGTCTTTTCTTGTCTTTTCTTGTCTTTTCTTGTCTTTTCTTATCTTTTCTTGTCTTTTCTTGTCTTTTCTTATATTTTCATGTCTTTTTATCTTTTTATGTCTTTTCTTATCTTTTCTTGTCTTTTCTTATCTTTTCTTGTCTTTTTTTGTCTTTTCTTGTCTTTTCTTGTCTTTTCTTTTCATGTCTTTTCTTTTCTTATCTTTTCTTTTCTTGTCTTTCTTGTCTTTTCTTGTCTTTTCTTGTCTTTTCTTGTCTTTTCTTGTCTTTTCTTGTCTTTTCTTGTCTTTTCTTGTCTTTTCTTGTCTTTTCTTGTCTTTTCTTGTCTTTTCTTGTCTTTTCTTGTCTTTTCTTGTCTTTTCTTGTCTTTTCTTGTCTTTTCTTGTATTTTCTTGTCTTTTCTTGTCTTTTCTAGTATTTTCTAGTCTTTTCTAGTCTTTTCTTGTCTTTTCTTATCTTTTCTTGTCTTTTCTTATCTTTTCTGGTCTTTTCTTGTCTTTTTTGTCTTTTCTTGTCTTTTCTTGTCTTTTCTTTTCATGTCTTTTCTTTTCTTATCTTTTCTTTTCTTGTCTTTTTTGTCTTTTCATGTCTTTTCTTGTCTTTTCTTGTCTTTTGTTGTCTTTTGTTGTCTTTTCTTGTATTTTCTTGTATTTTTTTGTATTTTCTTGCCTTTTCTTTTGTGTGATAATTCAACTGTCTTTTCTTGTCTTTTCTTTTCGTTTCTTGTCTTTTGTGTCAAAATTCAACAGTCATTTCGATTATCACGTGACACTTTTAAAATAAAATCCTCCCGAACCAGCTTAAAATTCACTAATTTATCAAAGGCTCCACAAAGCTCGCGACTCGTTCGTCGCGTGGCATTTCGCAATGAATCAAACGGGCTTCGCTGCCATCCCTGATTGCACGTGCACGTGGAAATGGTGTGCATTTAAGCTTTTCCTTTGTTCCACACTGTCTGTTGCGAGTGCATTGACGGGATGAATTATTATGCTTCTTAGTTCTTTGTCGTCGTTGAGCTCGATGCTGCTGGCTTTTATTATCCTTGGGGCGTCGGGAATCTTCTGTAGTTTTACGATACGGTAAGGATTCGAACTTTTTAACGATTCCATTGAGAAAAGAAATGTTAAAATGGAGTAGAGGTTAATGAACCAAGGCACCTAATAAAGTTAAACTGCTATAAAATTATACATTTTTATACTGCTTTTGTAGTTGGCACTGCAACTGATGGTTGCCCGACTTTGTGACAGTTACAGTTAGGCCGTTGCAAATATTTTTCAAAGTTTATTTCACCCCCCCCTTCTTCAAAATTGGTTCAAAAAATCGGGGGGTAAAAGCATATTTTTTTTCAAAAAAAACTTGAAAATTTCAATGGAGATAGAAGTCTAATAAACTGAAAACGGTCTAAAATGCCCTATTCTGCATTGATAATCACATTTAGAAGGTTTGGCCTCGTTTAAAAATATTTTGAACTTTTATGGAATTCCAGTGTACATCATCGCAAAAACTTTTTTTTACACAGAAATATTTTTTTGTCTATACTTAGAACTATTTTTTGTAAAACAACAGGACAGATGTGTGATGCACTTTAAAACACCTTTTCCATTCAAATGTTGAAACGGTGTGGCATGTAATTTCAATTTTTGAACTTTTTTATTTTTTTTTGTATTTTAGTATTTTAGTATTATAGTATTTTAGTATTTTAGTATTTTAGTATTTTAGTATTTTAGTATTTTAGTATTTTAGTATTTTAGTATTTTAGTATTTTAGTATTTTAGTATTTTAGTATTTTAGTATTTTAGTATTTTAGTATTTTAGTATTTTAGTATTTTAGTATTTTAGTATTTTAGTATTTTAGTATTTTAGTATTTTAGTATTTTAGTATTTTAGTATTTTAGTATTTTAGTATTTTAGTATTTTAGTATTTTAGTATTTTAGTATTTAAGTATTTTAGTATTTTAGTATTTTAGTATTTTAGTATTTTAGTATTTTAGTATTTTAGTATTTTAGTATTTTAGTATTTTAGTATTTTAGTATTTTAGTATTTTAGTATTTTAGTATTTTAGTATTTTAGTATTTAAGTATTTTAGTATTTTAGTATTTTAGTATTTTAGTATTTTAGTATTTTAGTATTTTAGTATTTTAGTATTTTAGTATTTTAGTATTTTAGTATTTTAGTTTTTTAGTATTTTAGTATTTTAGTATTTTAGTATTTTAGTATTTTAGTATTTTAGTATTTTAGTATTTTAGTATTTTAGTATTTTAGTATTTTAGTATTTTTGACAAAATTGACAAAATTGACAAAATTGACAAAATTGACAAAATTGACAAAATTGACAAAATTGACAAAATTGACAAAATTGACAAAATTGACAAAATTGACAAAATTGACAAAATTGACAAAATTGACAAAATTGACAAAATTGACAAAATTGACAAAATTGACAAAATTGACAAAATTGACAAAATTGACAAAATTGACAAAATTGACAAAATTGACAAAATTGACAAAATTGACAAAATTGACAAAATTGACAAAATTGACAAAATTGACAAAATTGACAAAATTGACAAAATTGACAAAATTGACAAAATTGACAAAATTGACAAAATTGACAAAATTGACAAAATTGACAAAATTGACAAAATTGACAAAATTGACAAAATTGACAAAATTGACAAAATTGACAAAATTGACAAAATTGACAAAATTGACAAAATTGACAAAATTGACAAAATTGACAAAATTGACAAAATTGACAAAATTGACAAAATTGACAAAATTGACAAAATTGACAAAATTGACAAAATTGACAAAATTGACAAAATTGACAAAATTGACAAAATTGACAAAATTGACAAAATTGACAAAATTGACAAAATTGACAAAATTGACAAAATTGACAAAATTGACAAAATTGACAAAATTGACAAAATTGACAAAATTGACAAAATTGACAAAATTGACAAAATTGACAAAATTGACAAAATTGACAAAATTGACAAAATTGACAAAATTGACAAAATTGACAAAATTGACAAAATTGACAAAATTGACAAAATTGACAAAATTGATAAAATTGACAAAATTGACAAAATTGACAAAATTGACAAAATTGACAAAATTGACAAAATTGACAAAATTGACAAAATTGACAAAATTGACAAAATTGACAAAATTGACAAAATTGACAAAATTGACAAAATTGATAAAATTGACAAAATTGATAAAAATTGACATAATTGACAAAATTGACAAAATTGACAAAATTGACAAAATTGACAAAATTGACAAAATTGACAAAATTGACAAAATTGACAAAATTGACAAAATTGACAAAATTGACAAAATTGACAAAATTGACAAAATTGACAAAATTGTCAAAATTGACAAAATTGACAAAATTGACAAAATTGACAAAATTGACAAAATTGACAAAATTGACAAAATTGACAAAATTGACAAAATTGACAAAATTGACAAAATTGACAAAATTGACAAAATTGACAAAATTGACAAAATTGACAAATTTGACAAAATTGACAAAATTGACAAAATTGACAAAATTGACAAAATTGACAAAATTGACAAAATTGACAAAATTGACAAAATTGACAAAATTGACAAAATTGACAAAATTGACAAAATTGACAAAATTGACAAAATTGACAAAATTGACAAAATTGACAAAATTGAATTATTTTTCAGCATTTTGTGAACTGAACCAGAACAGAAAAAGTCGTCATTACTGAGCTCAAAAAGTGAGTATTCCAGTAAACTGTGCCGCACTTTTGTTCCAACCCAACTCGTTAGTCGATTCTAGCAACTTTTTCATCGACTTCAATCAACTTGAAATAAACCACGTGTTCTCGTTTTCAAAGGGGGGATGAAGTACTTTTCAAATTGATCATCGATGCAGAAGAAAAAAAAAATGTTTCATTTCGCTGCGGTTTGAAATTAATATCCGCACTGAACCGTAAAAACCGGCAGTTGCTGCTGCACTCTTGGCGCGCGCTCACTTGTCGCATGACTTTTTACGACTTTGGCGATCGGGAAAGTGTTTTTCCGCGCCACTACTTCCACGAACCAATATATCGCGAGCAAAAGTGTGTCGATAAAGCGCTGACACGGTCGTTAATGGGGTGGTTGCATGTGTGTGTGTGTGCGCTTTTGCTATAGGGTCATTAAAAAGTATTTACTGGTTTTGAGCGAACAGTGCACGTTTTGGACTTTATGAGCTTTGTAATGGACTTTAAAGATTTTTTGACTGCCCAAAAAATTCTTGGTTTATTTAAAGATGCAAAAGCATACAAAAATAGTCTCTCATTCTTCATTCACACTATTTCCATTTTGAAAGTAATGAAGCTTTTTGTGCTCCATTCAGTAGCCAATCTTCATCAAATCGGAAAAAAAGAGAGTGTTCCCATGAATAGGACAAAAGATTGATGATTTACTTGGTGTATGAGTTTTTTTCCTTTTTTCCAGAATTTTTCATTCAATACTGAGAAACTGAACTTGATGATATGCAGAAAGTTTTCCTCATTTTTTAGTTGTTGCTCCTGCCTCTCTTCTTCGATGATTGTGATTTATGGCAAAGTTTTCACTCACTTTTGTGGCAACAATGTGCTGCAGAGTTGAACCTGATGGAAGTTGGCAAAAATTGGATGAAATCCAATCGTTGAAAGTTTCGAGAATACGGAAACGAGTTGGTTCATTTCTTGTTGTCGATGTACTCTGCAGGTTGAAGAATGAATTTGTGGAAGTTATCTGATTTCGTGGTTACGATGGCAATCATAAAAATAAATTTTGTTCAAAGTCTCAGATAATTTCCCAGCTGAAGCACCAAGTTATCTTTTTTCAAATTTTTCAACATCTTTAAAAAGAGGGTTTAAAAGCTCGATGTGAACAATTGGAGGGAAATTCCTGCCATAGCATTGGCCACCATCCTTTCCATTTTTCTTCTGCTTCAACTTTCCCACACTTGTTCATGATTTGCGACAAGTGTTGCGATACACAACAACATCGGCAACAATTGCACCGCCTGCCAAGATCGCAGATAAACCGTGGCGCGAGCGCTGCTGACAAGAAGAAGAAAGTAGGAAGCACGTGCCACGTGGCGAGGATGCAAACGAAGCAAGATATTTTTTCTTGATTTTTTTCTGTTTGAAAAGTGAAGGTTTTTCTTTGTCTAGTTTTGTTTTTTAATGCATGGAATGTTTTGCATTTTTATTGACATTGTACGGAGAAAAAAGAGTTCCCAAAATCGTGAACAAGCGTTCATGAAAATGGGAACCACAAACAAAGTGTTCAAATCCCATGGTAGTGTTCAAATTGCCATGAGATTTGAACACTTTGTTCGTGGTTCCCATTTTCACGAACACTTGTACACGATTTTGGGAACACTTTTTTCTCCGTGTGGAAATGGATTTTGCACTGTGGAAAAAAAACAAGAATATTGTGACCGGTTTTTAAATTAACTTTTCTTATGGTGTTTCATGCACTATTGTTGCTTCAACTCCAATACAAAACAATAAAAAACAGAGAAAATGTCACTCATTCTACTTTCTGTGGTCTGATAACCCTCAATTTGATGACCACTTAATGATTTAAAAACATATTTTTTTTAATGTTCACTGAACTAATTATAAAGACCAAATGTAAACACAGATACATTAAAAAATAAGTATAGTTTAAACCTGTTTTGATTACTTTTTTTTAAACAAAAGTGCGAATAGAAAATATAAAGTAATTTTCAAAGATCCATTTGAAACCACTTTGCTTCCAAATTGCAATCAACAATCTCAGAAAAACACAAGTAAATCCATCCCACGTGATAGGATTTGTGAAAAAGTGGAATTAGAAGTTCTACAGATCGGGAAAAGAAATAAAACCAAAGAAAAATTTTTTTTATAAATTCATAGAGATTTTGGAAATGCCGGTAGTAATATAAATGCAACAATGTATAAAGTATTTTGTGATATTTTTTGCTACCGAATTTTGAAAGTTTGGCTTGAAATTAGAAACCCTACCACCCCTTAACCATCCTTATAAAAGTATCAATATATATTTTTTAATATTTATTGTTTTTTATTAATTTCCAATGAATTTCAAAAGAAAATATTACTCAAACTTGCAATATTTGAAAGTAATACTCCATTAATAAGTTCCTTTGTATATTTAAAAAAAAGCAAAACTAGCAAGGAGAAACTTACCAAAAAAGTATTTAAAACAAAAACAAAAAAAATACTAGGTTTTTGAAAAAAAAACAATGCTTTTTTGATTCGATCTGAAATTTTAAAGATTTAGGTAAACAAAAAACCTGAAATATTCGAAAATCTTAATCTTGAGATTGTGATAAATCAGGTGTATTCAACAGGGTATGATTAGGACTATAAGGGACCATCCATAAACCACATGGACACCTTAGGGAGGAGGGGGGGGGTCAGCGATTGTCCACGCTCCATACAAAAAAGATTTGTTTTGTATGAAAATTGACCATGAGGGGGGGGAGGGGGAGTCTGAGATTTCAAAAAAGTGTCCACGTGGTTTATGGATGGTTCCTAAGAAAAAAGTTACGCGGAAAAAATCCCGTTTTCCTAATTTAATTTTTAATCACTAGCCATTGCAATTCTTATTCAAAGTTTATGTCACTCCCCTTCAAAAACATTGTTTTATACAAATAGGAGTTTTATCAACAGAAAATAATTAGAAATCCATTTTCCCGCATTGATAATCATATTTCGCATGGACTCATATTAAAATATTGAGCAATTCTCTACGAAATCGGCTGATTTCAACCATTTTTTTCTAAACTCAATTTTCCAAAAGCCGTGTGTTTTGATATTCGAGATTTTTTTTATATGTTTTAGGGGACAAAATCCCACAACTTTTGAGCCATAGAGAAGTATGGTCAAAAATTCTGCCACCGAGTTATGATTTTTTGAAAAATAGTGATTTTTGGAATAAAAACCAAATTTTATACATATTTTTTGGAAATTCAATTTTTATGTAAAATTGAATTTGTAATCGATAAGGACATTACAGATTTTTAGATAAAGAGCCATATTTTCAAGATATAGCCACCGAAAGTTTGATAGCAACTAATGATCCGATTTTCAATTTTAAAAAATGAAACATTCGTGAAACTAACATGGACTAACATTTTAAAAGAGCGTAATATTGAACGTTTGTATCAAAAAATCTGTAAAGTACTTTTCAATGGCAAATTCAAATTTACATAAAAAACATTAAGTCAAATTTGTTTTTGCATAAAATTTCGATTTTTTTCCAAAAATCATTTTTTTTCAAAAATTCAAAACTCTGCGGCAGAGTTTTTGACCATACTTCTCTATGGCTCAAAAGTTGCGGGTTTTTGTCCCCTAAAACATATCAAAAAATCTCGAAAATCAAAAAAAAACATATTTTGGGAAATTTTCCAAAAAAAAATTGTGAAAAAAAAGTTAATTAAAAAATCGGCAAAAAATATTTCCTTGTACCTATTTTTTTCTTAAAAGTCTTTAACAATGGATTACCGGATTTGAGTGGAAGAAATGACAGTTCTCCCATAAGGAATACATTGTAGAAAAAAAAGCAAAATCTGCTTGAATGGAAGTGCACCATACCTACAATCTTGCCGAAGACACATTTATCAGAAAATTCATTCAAAAGTTACAGATTTTCGAATATTCACGTAGGTACCATTTTTGTATGGACAGCTGCCAAAATTGTATGGAGCCTTGTTTGGGTGAACCAATGACACAAAATAGCTTATTTAGTCATAGAGAAGGCCCCGACAAAGTTTGAGCCAAATCAAAAAATAAAAATAAAATCTATTTCCGCTTTTGGTAGAAAAGTGCTCTATTTGGATTTTTTTTTGTTGAATTTTGATGTAAAGTTTTTTCTTCGCGTATAAAATTCTTCGTCATTACTTGAAAATTTTCAAACATATGACTGCAAAACAACTGTACTGGGGTAAAATGCATTTAAATTTTTTTTTCATTCACACATTTCACATTCTTATAATTTATATTTTGAAGTTGATAGGCTTGATCTAAAAACATGAAACTACTTTATTGATAAGAATGAAAAAACGAAGTTGACTTTATAGCTGTCGGCCACCATTGCTAATGCCAACCACTAGTGTCTTCCTTTTAATCTACAAGGACTTCGCCGCCCTGGGCTCCTAAGTGTATGAAAGTATGGCACGGAGCGACGGCGCCGAATACCCATATTTACACAAAGAATTTTAGAGCGCCCGCCGCGGGATTCGAACCGGCGACCTCTGGATTGTGAGTCCAGTGCGCGGTCCGATTGATCCACACGGGCGGGACAAAAGATAAGAATAGTTTTCGAGATATCGATATATCAAAAAATATTTTTTCTAGGTGTTTTTTGATAAAAAAAATCTGATCATTCAATGCTTTTAAAGATCAAAAATTGGTTAAAAATATATTTTTGGCTCATTTGTAGATCGAAACCCGCCTGGTAGAGGGTTGAAGGTGATTTTAATTTTTTTATAATCATTTCCAAAAAAACATCATTGTTCTCAAAAATCAAAAAAAAATGTTATGCATATATTCTGGCGTAAGAGATGGTTTTGATCCCCTTAACATAAAAAATCAGAAAATTTAAAAAAAAGTTTAGTAATAAAAACTTTTATAAAAAACCAGGATTTTTTCCGAGTTGCTTTTGTCCGAAAGGTTTTAATCCTTACCTACAATTTATGTTAGAGACACCAAGATCAGAAAATCCCATCTCAAAATTCTGATTTACGTTGTACGAATTTAACGTGCATGAATTTATAAGCGTCAGAAAATAACGTCATGATTTGAAATCCGGACACTTAGTAGCATATAATGTTATAGCTGGCAAAAAATCACGTAATAAGTTTGAAATGAAGAAATATCATCAGGTATAAACTGTTAGTTTTAAGAGAATGCATGCAAAATATGTCTTTTCTACCAATTTTAAATCAAATTTTAAAATTAAAATGACCTGTTGTGCTTCGAATCCCGGACACTGATAAAAGCTGATTCGAAATCCGGACACTTTTGCTTCGAATTCCGGACACTCGATTTTGCTTATGAAACGCACAAATTTGGACTGAAATGTTAGTGAATGGCATTCTTCAGGTCTCAAAAAAGCTGCTAACATAAAAAATCGATATTTTGTATAAAAATTTGCTAGAATTTAAGGGAATCAAAACCATAAATTTGTGCTTTGTCTTCCCGGTGCTTCGGACGCCTATGAAATATCTCATTGAAATGTTTCACATTTTAGGTAAACTTAAAATTTTATTTTATTGTTTTGACTTTAACTAAAACGTTCAAACAAACTTTAAATGAAAGTTGATGTTAGAATTCATCAAATAACACAGTTCTGACACTCATAATGCAAATTTATATCCAAATAATTGATAAAACAAGATGAGGTGTCCGGGTTTCGAAGCGTCCGGGAATTCGAATCATGACGTTACTAAATTTTAAGTTTGGTTTTTTGAAGACGAAAGGATCATAATATTTTTAAATCTAATTGAGTCGCAAACAAATCTAAGCTAAAATTTCAGTTGACAGCTTTCGCATCCAATATTTTTCTCCGTCCTTTAAAATATAAATAACAAATCACGTTGCGTTACGCTTCCTTCCATCCTCCGGAAATGGAATCAGTACAAAGTGGTTGTTAAAACGATCCCCGAGTATCACACTGGCAACACCGCTGGCTGGCTGTGCTTCCGGAAGCACATCAAGAAGCTCGACTTCATGTACAACGGCAGAAAAAAAAACCCGAATGAATAAACTTGTCGTGGATTATTTCCATCGGATAAAATAAGATATCATAATATTTTATTTCGCTTGCTCGTTCTTCACGGGTGCGGGACATTTCGCCGAATGTCGTTTCGCCGATGGTCATTTCGCCGAAGGTCATTTCGCCGAAGGTCGTTTCGCTGCATGGGACGTTTCGCCGAATGGGACGTTTCGCCGAATTGACAAATAATCGTATATTAAATATATAAAATGGACACAAATTGTATTAAAATATTTTGAAAAAGTATAATGTCCCTAAAAGGTGATTTTGCAATCTTTTTTAAAAAATATATTTTTTTTTGTCTCTTGGTATGTTATTTTTATAAGTTTTCGGCATTATTATATGCATAAACAATCGATTAAAATATAATCTAGTTGAAAAAAAATCTGCGAGTTTTTGCATTCTTTCAAACTTGAGCAGTTATTTAATTTCAGCATATAATTTCTGTGAGTTTTTGCATTAATTTCTGTTAGTTTTTTGCATTCTTGTTTTAATATATCATTTGAATTATTGCTGTGAGTTTTTGCGTTCTGTAAACCATGAGCAGTAATAATTTTATGAAAAAAAGAAAAAAAAAAAAAAAAAAGAAGAAAAAAAAAAGAAAAAAAAAAGAAAAAAAAAAGAAAAAAAAAAAAAAAAAAAAAAAAAAAAAAAAAAAAAAAAAAAAAAAAAAGAAAAAAAAAAAAAAAAAAAAAAAAAGAAAAAAAAAAGAAAAAAAAAAAAAAAAAAAGAAAAAAAAAGAAAAAAAAAAAAAGAAAAAAAGAAAAAAAAAAAAGAAAAAAAAAAGAAAAAAAAGAAAAAAAAAAAAAAGAAAAAAAAAAGAAAAAAAAAAGAAAAAAAAAAGAAAAAAAAAAAAAAAAAAAAAAAAAAAAAAAAAAAAAAAAAAAAAAAAAAAAAAAAACCGTGAGCAGTTCTTTTAATTAAACTGCTTATAATTTTGATAAATTTCTGTTAGTTTTTGCATTTTTTGTTTTTTAAGCATATTATTTGTATAATTTTTGTAAGTTGCTGTATTCTTTCCAACATGAGCAGTTCTTTTGTTTTTCAGCATAACATTTTGAAAAAATGCCGGTTAGTTTTGCATTATTTGTTTACTGAGCATATTTTTCAAATTATTTATGAGAGTTTTGCATTCTTTCAAACATGAACAGTTCTTTTATTTTTTGCTTATAATTTTGAATATTTCTGTTTGTTTTTGCATTCTTTGTTTTTCAAGCAAATTATTTGTATAATTTTTGGGAGTTTTCGCATTCTTTCAAACATGAGCAGTTCTTTTGGTTTTCAGCACAACATTTTGGAAAATTTCTGTAAGTTTTTGCATTCTTTGTTTTTTAAGCAAATTATTTGTATAATTTTTATGAGTTTTTGCATTCTTTCAAACATGAGCAGTTCTTTTGATTTTTAGCATAACATTTTGGAAATTTTTTGTTAGTTCTCGCATTCTTTGTATTTGAGCATATTTTTTTTTAATTATTTCTGTGAGTTTTTGCATTCTTTCAAACATGAGCAGTTCTTTTAATTGGCTGCTTATAATTTAGATTATTTCTGTTTGTTTTTGCATTCTTTGTTTTTCAAGCAAATTCTTTGTATAATTTTTGGGATTTTTTGCATTCTTCCAAACATGAGCAGTTCTTTTGGTTTTCAGCACAACATTTTGCAAAATTGCTGTCAGTTTTTGCATTCTATATTTTTGGCATACTTTTCAAATATTTCGGTGAGTTTATGCATTATTAGTTTTTTAAGCATATTATTTCTATAATTTTTGGGAAGTTTTGCATGCTTTCAAACATGAGCTGTTATTTTGATTTTTAGCTTAAACATTTTGAAAAATTTCTGTTAGTTTTTGCATTCTTAATTTTTTAAGCAAATTATTTGTATTATTTCTGTGAGTTTATGCATTCTTTGAAACATGAGACGTTCTTTACTTTTTTAAATTATTATATTATTATCTTGCCACTCCTTTTCAAGTTTGCATGAGTGAATTACAAGATGGCACTGCAGCGAACAGATAGCATAAATTATACAAAAAAGTTAATTTTTATTCAATTCGGAGAAACGTCCATTCGGCGAAATGACTTTCGGCGAAACGTACCATTCGGCGAAACGACATTCGGCGAAATGACCGTCGGCGAAACGACATTCGGCGAAACGTACCAGATCCGTTCTTCACAGCAGTGCATCATCGGCCACCAAGTTGCTGTTGTTGTCTGGAAGAGGGAGAACGAACTGTTCTCCCCGCCCGTCCTAATCTTATTTCACCCTCTCATGACACCGTGGGTTCTGGGTTCCGCTCCTTGGGCAACATTGTTGATTGTTGTCAGTTATGGTCTCGTTAATGTACTTTCTCTACCCGTTTCCCTCCTTAGGCTAGGAAAAGGGCTGATGGAAAGTATTGCGAATCGGGAAAATTGAAAATTTTGTAAAAAGATTGAACTAGCTCGAAATGGTGCAACTTTGCAACATAAAAAACTTGTATGCAACAAAGATGTTGCAAATAGGTTTCATTAAGGTTACAAGCCGATATTCCAGCATTTTTCATGTTCCAAGGCTGAAATTCAACTTTGCACAACCTTTCAACCGGCACTGTACCGTGTGGGGGGGGGGGCAGAAGAGGAAACCGGGGTCCAACTGTGGACATTCCCTGGCGAAATAAAGTGGTTGTAATCTATCAAACTCTCTCTCGCTCGCTGTCTGAGCTGCGTTCCCAACCGCCCCACGTTAGCAAACCCGGAAATGGTCCGTTTCTGACGCCCTGCCGACCAGGGATGATGGTGCCCCGGATGGTGCTCCTCCGACGACGAGCAGTGCGTTCCACAAGGTAATGAGGGATGGCCAAGGTGGGTTGGGTTTCGCTTAAAGAATGGAAACATTGAGGTTTTTTTGTAGTTGTTGAAGAATTTGTCTCCAAATCCGCAGGAAGATTGATTAATTCGGGTAAATTAATCTTCTTTTGTCGAGTTTACACGACTGATTTCCGTAAATTTTTCACTTTTCAAAGTTTTTTGGACCGAATTTCCCCAGATGACTCAATTCCGCGCAAATTATAATCGATCCATTGAAATGTTAATCACTAGCAAATAGACTCACGTCCAGCCAAAATACGAGGAAAATTTGCATTCCAGAGCCCTTGTTGAACACGCCAAAAACAAAACCGGCCCAAGTCATTGTGCCCTAAAGCTACGTGCTCGATACTCGGGCACGGGACGCAAAATAAACGGTAATAACATTTAACGAGAAAACGAAATCTCCATAATTGGGATAATTATGTAGTCAGTACACTCGCGCGGCGAACGCAAGCACACAGCTGGTACTGAGGACTGTGGAAAGTTGGGTGGTTCTGAAATTTAAGTGCTGTGATAATGAGTTGAAGTCCACAGTTTGAAAACTTGGCACAGACTACGTCTATTTTCAGATGTGTTAAAAATTGGGGCAAATTGACTCATTTCTAGGCCACCAATTTATTTAATAGACAAACTATTCAGAAATTTAAAAATTTCAGAAATTTCAGAAAAGAATAATTGTTTGTTTTGAGGTTTCAAAGGATTTTTAAACTTTTGTATTATTTGACAATTACACTTTCTATTTAATTTTGAAGTAAACCTTTCATAAATTACCCAATATGGTCAAGTTTGAAGATAAATTGAAAATTTTAAAGTTTTTATGGTTACATTAAAATTTAACACGGTTTTTTGAAGTTAAGACTTGAAGAAATTCAACCCTCTACCGCCATTTTTTTCCAAATTTTTTATTTTTCCCGTGTTCAGGAGGTCATTGTGAGCAAATTTTGTTCTACGAAAAACTTAACTTCTCTTGTTTTATGTTTTTCTTGTTTTATTTTTAGTGTTTTAATTTGTATTTATTTTGTTTATTTTATCTTTGTATTTGGTAGAATTTGACCTATTCTACCACCTCCTATCATTACATTTTGACTTTCTAATTTTTTATGTTTTTAAAGTCACTTTTTGAATTTTTTGCTTGTTTTTCATATTTTCTGGTCTAGAATGGCACCATTATCATTTAAATTGTAAAACAATGCGTAGAGGCATAGTCTAGGACACTACACAAATTACGACATGCTTATTTTTACTTAAAATATAGGAAATGTTAGTTAAAAAAACACAGCCAAAATTGACACAAAAAAAAACATTTTTAAAAGCGTTGGCAAAGTCACATTAAAACAAATCAAACATCCAACCCGAAAAATTTTCTAAAATTTTAAGAGTTCTTCGTTCCAATGCTTTTTAAACATCAAAAAATGGTTGAAAAATTGATTTTTGGCGATTTTTTAGATCGAAGCCCGCCTTTAGGTTGGGTTGTAGAGGGTTATTGAGTTGGGAGTTTGTAAGTTTTAACAAGTTTGGAAACTTTGTTGGTTCGCAATGATTAAGGGTTTGACATGTTTGATTACTAAGGGTACACGTACAAATTTGAAAAATCATACTACAGAAAAAATATTAAATGCATTAAATAAATGATTTCCAATCACTCCTGAAAGTTTCATGAAGTTATGTTATGTTACTGATAATTTAATTGCAATTTTTTTCTCGCATTAACTTCTTTTTTTTGTAAGAAAGGCTCTATTTAACCTTTTGGTGTCGATTTGGTCAAAGCAGTGTTGATATATCTTGGTACCCATATTTTGAAATTGCTCACTTCAAACAGCTATATCATAAGAGCAATTCTCGAACAAAATCGGAAATGGATTTTATTTCTTGATTTGGTTCAAACTTTGTGGGGTTCCTTCTTATGACCAAAGAAGCCATTTTGTGTCATTGGTTTACCCATACAAGGTTCCATTCAATTTTGGCAGCTGTCCATTAGGGTGCCCAGAAAAAATTACCCCCTGCTCCACAAGCGGAAAACGGTTTTTTGGGCTATTTTATGCATCTGAGTAAATTTTGAGCGATATTGGATGAGATTAACCCATTGATACCCGAGACTAAAGTTGGTGGAAAAAATGTTTTTCATACAAAAATGACTTTTTTAAATCGCTAATAACTTTTCAGGATCAAATTTTAAAGCTTTGGTATGTTCTACAAAGTTGTAGAGCATTAAATTTCCTATTAAATTCTCACTTTTGGGAATATTTGGATGAAAGTAGCGCACCGTGCAGACCAAACCGTAAGAAAATTGGGTTTTCCATACATTTTTTCGATTTTTTCCATACAAACTTCACCTCCGAGTATCAATGGGTAAATGATGACCGATTTTGCTCATATTTGGCCCAGAGTCCTAAAATAGGTCAAGGAACAATGTTCAGCTTGTGGAGCGAGGTTTTGAAAAAAAGTCCCATATTCTGGGCATCCTACTGTCCATACAAAAATGGATAATCTGTTACTTTTGAAGCAATTTTCTGATTGATTTGGTGTCTTCCGCAAAGTTGTAGGTATTGATGAGAACTATTAAAAAAATAAGCTGACGTACATTTTTATGGCAATTTTTAAATTAACTTTTTTTAACAAAAGATCTATTTCCCAAAATCCCGTATTCTAATAAAAAAAAATGATATGTTTTAGGGGACAAAAAACCACAACTTTTGAGCCATGGAGAAGTATGGACAAAAACTGGTGGAGAGTTCGGTTGTCAAACGCGCAAGTCACGTCGTTTCGGGTTCCGCAAAAAAAGACGGTTTTATGGTGTACCTTTTGTGAATTTCGGGTCGAAAATGGTATCAAACGTTCGGTCGTGAAGTGCTCTTTCCGAGGATTATAAAATCTTCCCTGATTTTTGAAGTTTTATGTGGATTTGGATCAATTTAAATCATGGTTGGTTCTTTTTTTTTCGGCGTGGTTTGGTATCCAGTGAAGGTGAACAAAAGGGACGAGAAAAGTGAGAGAGAATATCAAATCAACACAAATACACCCATGGAAAGTGTAGGAGTGTAGTGATTGACTTGTCGGAAGAGAAAAAAGAAAAATGCTCTATGCCCCGGTGTGAAAAAGTGCTTGAAGTTTCAGCACCGAAGCTTATGTGTGTTTTCTGTTTGGATTTGAGAGAAAGAGCTGTATTACAGAGGGAGGGAGAGAGACATGGAGAAAGAGAAGCTCGTGGTGTAGTGTCGTGGTGTACAGCAAAGTCTTGGTTTTGCGCTTTGGGAGCATCTGGGAGTGAGAGTGAGTTTGCGTGTGAGCTGTTTGGTTCGCCGATGACATGTCTTCTTCGGCGCGCGCATCTTGCGACTATGTTGTGCGTGTGTGCAGTGAGGGGGTTTGTGGGTCGGCTGACTTTGAGGAGAGCTAGCTGTGAGTGAGTGATAGGCAATCAAACGTCAAAATTACCCCCCACTAGAGGGCGCTCAAACTTGGGGTGATGTTTTCATTATAACCTACAGCGAGTAAATTGGTTTGAAATTTGAAATTGTTTTATTTCATCATAAAATCGACATTAATAGCAAATTATACCATTTTCAGGTAAGAAATAATTAGCTTAATTGATATAAACGAAAATATTTTTGTGATGGTCGATTTAACCTGTTCATTATCTGATTCAAAATATAGGAATGTTTTAATCAACCAAAACATAACTAATCAATTGAGAATGTAGATTATTCAAGTGGACAATTATTTTTTAAAGTCACTTCTACCATAAAAGCAAAGATCTGCTTGAAAAATGATAATTGGATTGATTTTCAAAATTAGCAATCTAACCTCATTCTCGCGTTTTCAATCCGGATCTCAGAATTTTCAATGAAAAAGGCAACTTAGCAAAAAAATCAAAAAGTCAGTCGATAGAACTTTTTATTTCTTACCTCCTGTTAACTTTATTTTATTCCAAAAAATCAATTTTCTTTTAAAAAATCTTAGAATAGTTTTCACTCCCCTTTGCACTTATCGCGCAAAACCGTAAACGTAACCTTGCACCAAAGTTCTCCTACTCGAATGTAGGTGGCGAATAGAGTTTTTAGCTTTGGTTTTGGGGGCCTATTGTCTACATGAAGAGAGGCGGCTCCTCTCTCGGTTTTTATGTTGGTGGCATCATTTGTTGGTGCAGGAGCGAGACTGGGATGGCAGCCCTGCGTGCTTGCTGAAAGAGGTGCTGGACTAAGGTTCAACACTTGTCCGTCGCCCGGAGAGAAGGCAGCATCGATCAAGCAAAAAGGCTAGTATGGAGATCGGAAGGAAAGGGGTCAAGAAACAGCTTTACGAACAGCAGAACAAAGGAGAGGGAGCGTTTTCTTGGGGCTTTTCTTCACCCTCTCTGGCTTGCTTTCGCTGCCGCTGCTGCCCATTTGAAATTTTTCTTGACCGGTTCCTTCCGATGTGCGTATACCGCTAAAGGAAGGCGTCTGTTTAGCATGCTTTGTCCCGGGTGAGAGCGTTCTTTTTTGTGTTGTGTGTTAAAGTCCTACTTATCGATTCTAGTGCAAGCAGCAGTGATTCTATTAAATTTTGTGTGCTTTTGTGCTCTATTCGCATTCCAATTATTCATCTCCATCTGGAGCATTTGTTTTTATATTATTATTTTTCACTGCTTCCTGCACTTTAAACTAACTGCTAATATGTATTTATCTATTAACTATATGATTTATTTATTGTATGATTTTTTTAAATGTTTACATTTTTGCTTATCTTATTCCTTTTCCTTTATTTTACCATTTCCTCGTACCATATATGATCAATTTGTATAAACTAACGACACTTACTAAAACAGCAAGGGAACCATCTGGAGCATTTGTATTTTAAATTATTGCTATTTTTTACAGCTTCCTGGAATCATCTTTATTTATTATATTTTTCATTTATTATCATTACAAAACTATATGCTTATTAGATAATACACTAAAGACTCACATTTACACGTACAAACTTCCAAATCATTTAATACATTACGCATTCAACCATTTTCATCGGCCCGATGAAATTCCCCTAACCCCCATTCCAAACCTCCCAAAAATATTCCGTTCACTTTTAAAAGTCGCATGGGTTCCCTGCACTTTTGCCACTAGTGAACAACAAAAACATCCTCTCCCAAATCCCCACGGGACTGTATGGGCGTAGCCTTGGAGCACAGTGTGGAAATTTACGTTCTTAGATATTTTTGGATGTACCGGGCAGCAATCAAATTGTCTAAGAATATTGAATTGACCATTGTGGCACCCCCTACAGCGTGGTGCAGACCCGTTATGCTATGCTATGCTATGCTATGGAGAAGTATGGACAAAAACTTTGCCACCATAATGATTTTTTGAAAAAGTGAGTTTTTAGCAAAAAAAAAAAAAATGTGTGACTTCAGTTTTTTATTAACAATCAAATTTGAAATCGAAAAGTACTACAGTCAAACCTCGCATAAGAGCGCCTCGCATATGCAACTTTGCATATACGAGTCATTCCACCTGATTCGGTTTTGTCGCAAGAGTTGCATATGCGAGGTACAGGGCTTATGGGATTTTGGCTATATGGGAGACATGGCCTATATTGTTATAAAAAATCATCTTAACTATGCAAATTTATAGTGTTTTGGAATCGTTATGAAGTCAGCTATACAGCTACACCAAATTTACAAGGTTTACGATGTTCTAGGTCATCCGAAACTTCCTCAAGTTAATGCCTATGTGTTCACCGCCGTACAAGTATGAGGTAGCGATTGTGACTGTGGTTTTTGACCTCAGATCATATCCATGTAGCCTCAGGGAGGTTCAGGGACTAGTCTACCGATGTGTGGTAATGTTCTGTGTTTTCTGTAGAGTTCCGGGAGTTACGACCGATGGGTCTACCACCGTAACAAGATAGAGGTCAGTGGTTTTTGACCGCAGGTCATATCCGGATAGCCTCAGGGAGGTTCAGGGACTAGTCTACCGATATGTGGTGATGTTCTGGGTCTTTTGTAGAGACCCCGGAGTAACGACCGATGGGTCTACCGCCGTAACAAGGTAGAGGTCGGAGGTTTTTGACCTCAGATCATATCCGGATAGCCTCAGGGAGGTTCAGGGACTAGTCTACCGATATGTGGTGATGTTCCAGGTCTTCTGTAGAGTCCCGGGAGTTACGGCCGATGTGTCTACCGCCGTAACAAGACAGAGGTCGGAGGTTATTGACCTCAGATCATATCCAGATAGCCTCAGGGAGGTTCAGGGACTAGGCTACCGAAATGTGGGGATATTCTGGGTCTTTGTAGAGTCTCACAAAATGGCTTCTTCGGTCATAGGAAAGTCCCTTACAAAGTTTGAGCCAAATAAAAAAAAAACATCATAAAAGAATGACTGAATTTTATAAACAATTGCTCTAAAGGAAAACCAAAAATAACTTTGAAATCATTGAAAACATTTAAAGATTTTAAAAGAGTAATAAACTAAAATAAATAAAAGACACATTCTCCAACGACATAAACAGCATGTTTTGGCTGATGGATCATACATTTTGAATATTTATTGTTTGGGTCAAATCAACAATCACCTCTAGAATTAGTAAGAAAGGCAAAAGCGTCACGGGACGAAACCGGGTAGAAAATGCAATTTCCAAACAGAATAAGTTTCGATAATTTCGTGACGTTGCAACGCCGGAATGTGTCAAAATAAATTTCAAATGAATTATGATTTGAAAAATGTAGACGAAACGAAAGTTTATGGTTATGCATAAATTAGAGCAATGATTTTGCGACTGTGTCATTTTGGAGATTCAAAAGCCAAACATTATTTAGAAACTTTAAAGGTTGAAGAAAAACATTAGTGTTTTCAAATTTGATGGATAGGAGGCTTAAATAATGTGGAGACTTTTAAGGATAAGGTGATAATTAAGTTGTGGGACTTTGAAAGTAGAAAGGCTTCAATTAATTGAAGAGTATTTTACTATGCATTTGCATTTGCCTCAGAATAAAGATATGAGACTTTAAAATCTAACTGTTTCGAAAACTTTGAAAAAAAAATTCAAATGTCGGTGCAATAAAAGTATCACCCCATGCTAAATCCCACCCATATTATCCCAGGAGTGGCCACACCTGGTGCGGATGGTAACCAGCGTAAAATTCCACGTTCCTGCCACAGGGTCGGACAGTTGGTTTTGTTCAACAATTTTCCCAACCCAATGTTCCTTAACTCATTACACCACCCCTTTTCAATCCGGCCGGTTTGGTTCGGAATTTATTAAGCAGAAATGTAGCAGACATAAAAGCGAACATATATTTAGCAAATTTTCTTGGAAAACGGAAACAGAGAAGGAAAATTTTGCAAGCTCAAGAAAAATGGCAGGCCATGGACTTGGAAGCAATAGCAAGCACAGTTGAACGCAGTTGAGAAAAAGTACAGACGGCCATTAAAGAGGTACAAACCATTCGCATCAGACGAGGTACGGTTACCTTTAAGTAGTGATTATCCGATTGCTTTAGGGTCGGTTTTTGAGAGAAACAACACGTAGAAGGGAAAGTTGATTTTGATAAAGATTGGCGTGTTAATTTTGATCGATTGGTTTTGTTTGATTGTTAATGTGTAGGAATATTTTTTAATGTATTAAAAAAGTTGAACAAAGACATGCTTCAAAGTTTGAAATAACATTTCAAAGTAAAATTGAGAACTTGTTGAGCAGTAAATTTCATGCAAAACTTTAAAATAAAAACACAAATTTTGAACAGAACATTCGAAAAAGGCCCAAAAACACAAGCTACTTGTGTTATTTATTGAATGATTTATTAGTTTAGTAAAAGTACAAGAAAACAGAGAAAACGAAAATCAGCTCAAAAATGCTGTGTTCCAATTTCCTTCCAACTTCACTCACTGACGCTTAATTATGGCAACCTAATTAAAGATCCTTTTTCTGCATTCCCAAGTTGAGCAAAAAAAAAACCCCTTCCAAATTCAGACCAAATCAGCGTGTAATTACCAAAACTCTTTCCCTTTTCGCACCCCCCCTCCCCTCCCCCAACATACACAAAAAAAGAGGTGGGTAAAACTGGGTCACAAATTTCGGGAGGGTGAAGTTGCACTTTAAGGGCTTTATTTCAGGCAAAGTGGGAGGTAAATGGCGATGCATGAATGACGCAAGTAAAAGTTGAGTCCTCAATTAAGTGGGAGGGGGGAAACCGTTCTGCACACTCGACGGTGGAGTTCCGGATCATGTCTTCATCACAGTTTTACGACGATTTTCCCGTTCCATGCTTCTTCTGGTTCACATTTTTGTGGTTGCCAGAAATGGGTGGTTACATTTTTTTCGGGTGGGGGTTTGTGGTTTGACACAGTGTAAAATCAATTGAGAAATTAACAATTTTGACAATTTTGACAATTTTGACAATTTTGACAATTTTGACAATTTTGACAATTTTGACAATTTTGACAATTTTGACAATTTTGACAATTTTGACAATTTTGACAATTTTGACAATTTTGACAATTTTGACAATTTTGACAATTTTGACAATTTTGACAATTTTGACAATTTTGACAATTTTGACAATTTTGACAATTTTGACAATTTTGACAATTTTGACAATTTTGACAATTTTGACAATTTTGACAATTTTGACAATTTTGACAATTTTGACAATTTTGACAATTTTGACAATTTTGACAATTTTGACAATTTTGACAATTTTGACAATTTTGACAATTTTGACAATTTTGACAATTTTGACAATTTTGACAATTTTGACAATTTTGACAATTTTGACAATTTTGACAATTTTGACAATTTTGACAATTTTGACAATTTTGACAATTTTGACAATTTTGACAATTTTGACAATTTTGACAATTTTGACAATTTTGACAATTTTGACAATTTTGACAATTTTGACAATTTTGACAATTTTGACAATTTTGACAATTTTGACAATTTTGTAAATTTTGACAATTTTGACAATTTTGACAATTTTGACAATTTTGTCAATTTTGGCAATTTTGACAATTATTTGATTTGATTTGACATTTTGTTGTTGGTTGCCAAGTTGAGTTTTTTGTTGTTGGTTGTCGTTGGTTGAGTTGATTTGTGTAAATTTCAGTTGATCTTTTTAACTGTGTCGACAAACTTCCTGTTGCTTCTTGAAACATTTATTTTTGCGTTCCAGCTCACCCTGGAACGGGGATGCCAGTGGAAACTGTGGCAACTGGCCAAGAAGAAGTCATTAAACAGCAGTTTTGGGCATCACTGGGAGGGATGGGCGGGCCGGCAACAAGCTCGATGGCAGATTTTTGGATCGAGAGCTTCGACGTCGTCATCGTGCCATGACCACCAATTTCCAGACGAGATGCTGCCTCCAGGGGGAAGCTGGAAACAGCGAGGATAAGGTGATTACACCATTTAGGGGGAGGTCGTTGTTCGACAGCATCAGTTCAGCAGTTGGCAGTTTTTGGAAGTGGGTGGAAAGCTGAGTAAATCTGGCAGATCGAATTAATCCACGCTGTTCGGGGTTGGACCCCGGTTGAAGCAGCGTAATTTTACACGCTTTCGGCAAACGGGAAAAAGGGACACGTGTTGAGTTTTAGTGGATTCTACGAAATTTATACGATTCGATTACGTGGGAGTTTGAGCTTAAAGGATTTACGGTTTGCCAAGCAATTACTATCATAAATCCCAAAATTGTGCTAAATTTCTCGATTTTTTTTTCACACAATAATCTGAGAAAGGACTTCAAGAACAGTACTGTTTCACAAACTAGAATCATCACAATATTCGTCAACAACTTCATCTTTTCTCCCCTAAAAAGTCAGCACCTTGCTTTTAACGGCACCACTAGAACGAACGTTCCATGCCCTGCGGGTGGTCGTAATTTGAACCTTAAAATGGCTTTCAGAATTTCTCTGCCACTTTCGCGACGAAGTCGTCGAAGTTCACAAAAGTTGGCCACCGCCAGTCAAAAAAGGTTGAAATCAAGTAAGCTAAAATGTGGACAATAATCGGCGCAGTTACCTTCCCCAAAAATTGTTGGAGCACTTTTTCCTCTCTATTTGCTAATGAGTGATGAGGGGGGATGGCAGCTCTATTATACCAGGTACCAGAAGTTTGAGCTACCTGTCGACGACAGTGCCTTCTGACGATGAAAGTAAACTAATCGATTGCACTTGAATCTGCGAAGGGCAATTAAAGGGTGAATATGGATGAAGCTTTTGAATGAAAATTTTTAACAAAATTGTCAAAATTGTCAAAATTGTCAAAATTGTCAAAATTGTCAAAATTGTCAAAATTGTCAAAATTGTCAAAATTGTCAAAATTGTCAAAATTGTCAAAATTGTCAAAATTGTCAAAATTGTCAAAATTGTCAAAATTGTCAAAATTGTCAAAATTGTCAAAATTGTCAAAATTGTCAAAATTGTCAAAATTGTCAAAATTGTCAAAATTGTCAAAATTGTCAAAATTGTCAAAATTGTCAAAATTGTCAAAATTGTCAAAATTGTCAAAATTGTCAAAATTGTCAAAATTGTCAAAATTGTCAAAATTGTCAAAATTGTCAAAATTGTCAAAATTGTCAAAATTGTCAAAATTGTCAAAATTGTCATAATTGTCAAAATTGTCAAAATTGTCAAAATTGTCAAAATTGTCAAAATTGTCAAAATTGTCAAAATTGTCAAAATTGTCAAAATTGTCAAAATTGTCAAAATTGTCAAAATTGTCAAAATTGTCAAAATTGTCAAAATTGTCAAAATTGTCAAAATTGTCATAATTGTCAAAATTGTCAAAATTGTCAAAATTGTCAAAATTGTCAAAATTGTCAAAATTGTCAAAATTGTCAAAATTGTCAAAATTGTCAAAATTGTCAAAATTGTCAAAATTGTCAAAATTGTCAAAATTGTCAAAATTGACTAAACTGTCAAAATTGTCAAAATTGTCAAAATTGTCAAAATTGTCAAAATTGTCAAAATTGTCAAAAGTGTCAAAATTGTCAAATTTTTCAAAATTGTCAAAATTGTCAAAATTGTCAAAATTGTCAAAATTGTCAAATTTGTCAAAATTGTCAAAATTGTCAAAATTGTCAAAATTGTCAAAATTGTCAAAATTGTCAAAATTGTCAAAATTGTCAAAATTGTCAAAATTGTCAAAATTGTCAAAATTGTCAAAATTGTCAAAATTGTCAAAATTGTCAAAATTGTCAAAATTGTCAAAATTGTCAAAATTGTCAAAATTGTCAAAATTGTCAAAATTGTCAAAAGTGTCAAAAGTGTCAAAATTGTCAAAATTGTCAAAATTGTCAAAATTGTCAAAATTTTTAAAATTGTCAAAATTGTCAAAATTGTCAAAATTGTCAAAATTTTCAAAATTGTCAAAATTGTCAAAATTTTCAAAATTGTCAAAATTGTCAAAATTGTCAAAATTGTCAAAATGTCAAAATTGTCAAAATTGTCAAAATTGTCAAAATTGTCAAAATTGTCAAAATTGTCAAAATTGTCAAAATTGTCAAAATTGTCAAAATTGTCAAAATTGTCAAAATTGTCAAAATTGTCAAAATTTTCAAAATTGTCAAAATAGTCAAAATTGTCAAAATTTCAAAATTGTCAAAATTGTCAATATTGTCAATATTGTCAAAATTGTCAAAATTGTCAAAATTGTCAAAATTGTCAAAATTGTCAAAATTGTCAAAATTGTCAAAATTGTCAAAATTGTCAAAATTGTCAAAATTGTCAAAATTGTCAAAATTGTCAAAATTGTCAAAATTGTCAAAATTGTCAAAATTGTCAAAATGGTCAAAATTGTCAAAATTGTCAAAATTGTCAAAATTGTCAAAATTGTCAAAATTGTCAAAATTGTCAAAATTGTCAAAATTGTCAAAATTGTCAAAATTGTCAAAATTGTCAAAATTGTCAAAATTGTCAAAATTGTCAAAATTGTCAAAATGGTCAAAATTGTCAAAATTGTCAAAATTGTCAAAATTGTCAAAATTGTCAAAATTGTCAAAATTGTCAAAATTGTCAAAATTGTCAAAATTGTCAAAATTGTCAAAATTGTCAAAATTGTCAAAATTGTCAAAATTGTCAAAATTGTCAAAATTGTCAAAATTGTCAAAATTGTCAAAATTGTCAAAATTGTCAAAATTGTCAAAATTGTCAAAATTGTCAAAATTGTCAAAATTGTCAAAATTGTCAAAATTGTCAAAATTGTCAAAATTGTCAAAATTGTCAAAATTGTCAAAATTGTCAAAATTGTCAAAATTGTCAAAATTGTCAAAATTGTCAAAATTGTCAAAATTGTCAAAATTGTCAAAATTGTCAAAATTGTCAAAATTGTCAAAATTGAGCTTAAAGGATTTACGGTTTGCCAAGCAATTACTATCATAAATCCCAAAATTGTGCTAAATTTCTCGATTTTTTTTTCACACAATAATCTGAGAAAGGACTTCAAGAACAGTACTGTTTCACAAACTAGAATCATCACAATATTCGTCAACAACTTCATCTTTTCTCCCCTAAAAAGTCAGCACCTTGCTTTTAACGGCACCACTAGAACGAACGTTCCATGCCCTGCGGGTGGTCGTAATTTGAACCTTAAAATGGCTTTCAGAATTTCTCTGCCACTTTCGCGACGAAGTCGTCGAAGTTCACAAAAGTTGGCCACCGCCAGTCAAAAAAGGTTGAAATCAAGTAAGCTAAAATGTGGACAATAATCGGCGCAGTTACCTTCCCCAAAAATTGTTGGAGCACTTTTTCCTCTCTATTTGCTAATGAGTGATGAGGGGGGATGGCAGCTCTATTATACCAGGTACCAGAAGTTTGAGCTACCTGTCGACGACAGTGCCTTCTGACGATGAAAGTAAACTAATCGATTGCACTTGAATCTGCGAAGGGCAATTAAAGGGTGAATATGGATGAAGCTTTTGAATGAAAATTTTTAACAAAATTGTCAAAATTGTCAAAATTGTCAAAATTGTCAAAATTGTCAAAATTGTCAAAATTGTCAAAATTGTCAAAATTGTCAAAATTGTCAAAATTGTCAAAATTGTCAAAATTGTCAAAATTGTCAAAATTGTCAAAATTGTCAAAATTGTCAAAATTGTCAAAATTGTCAAAATTGTCAAAATTGTCAAAATTGTCAAAATTGTCAAAATTGTCAAAATTGTCAAAATTGTCAAAATTGTCAAAATTGTCAAAATTGTCAAAATTGTCAAAATTGTCAAAATTGTCAAAATTTTCAAAATTGTCAAAATTGTCAAAATTGTCAAAATTGTCAAAATGTCAAAATTGTCAAAATTGACAAAATTGTCAAAATTGTCAAAATTGTCAAAATTGTCAAAATTGTCAAAATTGTCAAAATTGTCAAAATTGTCAAAATTGTCAAAATTGTCAAAATTGTCAAAATTGTCAAAATTGTCAAAATTGTCAAAATTTTCAAAATTGTCAAAATAGTCAAAATTGTCAAAATTTCAAAATTGTCAAAATTGTCAAAATTGTCAAAATTGTCAATATTGTCAATATTGTCAAAATTGTCAAAATTGTCAAAATTGTCAAAATTGTCAAAATTGTCAAAATTGTCAAAATTGTCAAAATTGTCAAAATTGTCAAAATTGTCAAAATTGTCAAAATTGTCAAATTGTCAAAATTGTCAAAATTGTCAAAATTGTCAAAATTGTCAAAATTGTCAAAATTGTCAAAATTGTCAAAATTGTCAAAATTGTCAAAATTGTCAAAATTGTCAAAATTGTCAAAATTGTCAAAATTGTCAAAATTGTCAAAATTGTCAAAATTGTCAAAATTGTCAAAATTGTCAAAATTGTCAAAATTGTCAAAATTGTCAAAATTGTCAAAATTGTCAAAATGGTCAAAATTGTCAAAATTGTCAAAATTGTCAAAATTGTCAAAATTGTCAAAATTGTCAAAATTGTCAAAATTGTCAAAATTGTCAAAATTGTCAAAATTGTCAAAATTGTCAAAATTGTCAAAATTGTCAAAATTGTCAAAATTGTCAAAATTGTCAAAATTGACAAAATTGACAAAATAGTCAAACTTTGTCAAAATTGTCAAAATTGTCAAAATTTACAGAATGCCAGCTTATTAAGATCTAATGTTGATTATTATTGGATTCTTTTCTAAACATAATTATGAACTGAAATTGTTCAGAAATGGTTTTTTTTGGTTATGCTTTAGGTTCAGTTGACAAGAGGATGAATGGCTTTTATGCAGAGATAATAAGCCCAGTATTGAAATGTTTGTTTTGTAAACTATATAAATACCATGCAGAATTAATCGGCCAGAAGCAAAGTTAACAGCTACTTCTAACAACGCAACAATTTTTCGCACTTTTTAACGCAATTAGCTACTAATCAGTATGCAAAGTGACAAAGCGAGAGAGAGAGAGAGTTAGTGTTAAGGTTAGGGGGACAGTCCCAAAAAGAGGAAATCTTTGTGCACTGGTGGTGTTACAGAAGAACAAACGAGAAGGACTCCCATCTCTTACCTTGCCGCACTGTTTGCACTTGCCCTTCTCGGTCCGCCGGTGGATCCAGTGGTGGGTCGTCTTGGTCTGTTCCCGGTACTGCCGGACGCCGACGTCCCGGAAGGTGGGCTTGCACTGCAGCTGCGTTCGCTCCATCAGCGCCGAGATGCAGCTCGCGTGGGTGATGATCTTGCACGCCGAGCACTTCATCCTGGGACCGTGCTTCTGCAAAAGCATGAAAAAAGGTGAGGTTAATCGATGTGGAGTCTTCTATTATTAGGGGGATCAAACGAAGAGTCACGATTTCACGGCGACGACGGTGGCGGGATGTGAAAATTTAATGCAGTCGTGAAAGTTAAACGGCTATTAGGGACGGACGACAACGACAATAAAGTCAATAGATTACGGCGAAGAAGTTTTAGAAGTTCAAAGGACCATGGGTCTCCATTAAAAGACATTGATTCTAAAAATTTCGAATTTTGTTAGTATATTCTAAGCCTGAGCCAAGTTATACTTTTCCATAACTTCACAGCCGGGGCATTTCAAATCTACCGGATTAACTGGACCACATGCAAATTTTCCTCTTCTCAACTAATCCAATAAATTCCCTCCACTACTCGAACTCGTTAAAGTCCCATTCCAACTCGCCAAGTCCACGATAAGACCTCAATTTACCGTCAAACGCGCACTTTCGCTGCCCTCAGGCCGTATACCAATCTAGGTGGCGTCGTCACCAAGTTGGGGCCATTTTCCAACCACTCGATTGATGTCAATCCCCCGGGGGAATGTGTGGTGTTCACGGGCCGCGCGTAAGCTAATCCTTGAAGTGATATCTCAAACTTGTCCCATTTCGTGGCACCACGTGGCGCGGTTGGCGACATTTGACGATAAGACGGCTGTCCCACGTACGGAAAAGTTCCCGGAATATCCTTTTAGCTGAAGAAGGGGTTGTTCATGAATTACGAGGAGGAAAATTGATTTTTTTTGTCAATTTTATCACCTCTGTAAATTTTGACAAAAATAAAGGTAAACGCAATTTACGGATGACCCCCTGTTCAAACAGAACACCCATCGAGTTAGAAGGATAAAACAAAGTCATTTAAGGAGGGCAGCTTTAGGGCGATTTGCAGAACGAAACGGACGAACGTGGCTGCCTGGATGGTTGGACATCCCTATCCCTGTCAGGATCAGGATTCCTGTGTAAGCGTGGGTAGAGATGGGGTGGCAAAGTGAAAGGATATGACGGCACTTGAGTGACACCCACCGGGTAATCCTTGAAGCCATTCATGGTTTACTGTTTGCTGCTTAATCCAAGATTTTAGAAGGGGTTTAAAGTAGCAAGTCCACAATTTAATAAAAAATATTCACAACAAGTGCATTGGATCAGCTCCACAAAAAAATAACTTCTATTCAGATTAGATTCCCACACCTGCGGTTTCTTGCAGTGTTGCTTTTCCTGCGAAACGAAATCCAATAAAAATGCTAACCCAGCGAGCAAAATAAACAAAATTAGTTACAGTAGAACGAGGTGGCGATGACTTTTCATATTTTCGCAGGAAGTTCACGCGAAGCTTTTCCCTGCGTTTTGCGTGAGCGTTTCTTCTTCTATTTCGACCATTGAACGATTCGTGCAAGTCTGCGGGCTGGATTAAAGGAAAGTGATGAATAAATTTATGCGCTTGATAGCATAATGCGCAATCTGGTTACATAAATTTGGCATAATAATTTAAGAAATATTTAATTGTTAATTGAAATCAAAGTTAAATTGTAATATTTTCAAACTCAGCATTGAGCTTGACATTTCGGTCAAGTAGATTTCCCATACTCATGTTCTACGTGAGCAATTCTCTACCAAAACCGGAAATGGATTTTATTTGTATTTTTTTGATTTGGCTCAAACTTTGTGGGGGCCTTCCCTATGACCAAATAAGCTATTTTGCGTCATTAGTTCGCCCATACAAGTCTCCATACAATTTTGGCTGCTGTCCATACAAAAATTGTATGTAAATATTCAAACAATTGTAACTTTTGAGTGAATTTTCTGATCAATTTGGTGTCTTCGGCAAAGTTGCAGGTATTGTTGAGGACTTTTGAGAAAAAAATAGGTACACGGAAAAAAATTGCAGATTTTTTAATCAACTTTTTTTTCACTAAAACTCAATTTCCCAAAATACGTATTTTTTTATTTTCGAGATTTTTTGATATGTTTTAGGGGACAAAAATCCGCAACTTTTGAGCCATAGAGAAACATGGTCAAAAAATCTGCCGCCGAGGTCTGATTTTTGGAAAAAAATCGAAGTTTCATACAAAAACAAATTTGACATTATTTTTTAATACAAAATTGAATTTGCAATCGAAAAGTACTTCACAGATTTTTTGATAAAGGGCTCCGTTTTCAAGATAATGACGATATCTCAGCAAGTAATGATCCGATTTTCAATGTTAACACATGAAACATTCGTAAAATTTTCCGATATTTTCGAAAAAAATATTTTGATTTTTTTAAATCAAGACTAACATTTTAAATGGGCGTAATATTCAAATTTTTGGCCCTTTTAAAATGTTAGTCTTGATTTAAAAAAAAACTTGAAAATATTGTTTTCGAAAAGATCGGAAAATTTCACGAATGTTTAATTCTTTAACATTGTAAATCGGACCATTAGTTGCTGAGATATCGTCATTAGAAAAAGGTGGGTTGTTTTGGTGAGATTTAGAAAACTTCAATTTTCGTGTTTCTTTTCCTTAAAGCGGCTCTATCTCAGCAACCCGAGGTCCAATCTTCAATGTCTCTTTGATAATTTTGTAGCAAATTTTCTGAACTTTTCAAAAAAATATTTTTAGAAATGGTCGCTCATGGTCACTATTTTTAAAAATCGAAAAACTGCAAATATTTCGCAAAAATCGAAGTTTCGGTGGCTTTATCTTAAAAACGGTGCACTTTATCAAAAAATCTGTAAAGTACTTTTCGATTGCAAATTCGATTTTACATCGAAAAATGAAATTGAAACATTTTTGCTACCAATATTTCATTTTTTTTTTGAAAAAATTGTATTGATTCAAAAAATCATAACTCGGTCAAAGATTTTTTGCCCATCCTGGAAATTTCTGAAAAGTTGGCATTTGATGTCCTCTAAAACATATCAAAATATAAAAAAATAAAAAATAGTGTTTTTTTGCAAATCAAGTTTTAGTTACAAAAGGCGAAATTGAAAACCCCCCATTTTTTTATACCATGTATCATTTTTTCAATGTAGTTCATATTCATACCTACAACTTTACCGAAGACAAAAAAAATTAAAGAAAAAATACCGGTTCCGTAGAAAACTGCTCAAATGTATAGTAAGGCCGTTGCGAATATTTTTCAAAGTTTCGAAAATCCTAAAACTTTAAATGAAAATTAAAGTTTAGTCCACCGAAAACCAGTTAAAATGCATTTTCCTGCGATTATAATCAAATTTAGCATTTTTGAACTCCTTAGAATATATTTTAAATTTTCATGAAATACCAATGTCAGTCCCACGAAAAATTTGTTTTTTTCGCGAATAAAAAATCGTCTATACATTGATATTTTCAAAACTAATGATTGGAAAGCACTTTTTTCATCCAAATGTTGAAACCTAGGCTTGTAATTTCAATTTTTATGTATTTTTTTGCCCTCCCTTCGGATAATCGAACTTTGGATAATTTAAACTTCGGATAGTCGAGGCTTCGGATAATCGAATCTGGACTGTAATTTGAAATACAATATTG
Source organism: Culex pipiens pallens (assembly GCF_016801865.2). Lineage (NCBI taxonomy): Eukaryota > Metazoa > Arthropoda > Insecta > Diptera > Culicidae > Culex > Culex pipiens. The sequence continues at coordinate 51,048,011 of NC_068937.1, read as the reverse complement.
TTAAAATCAAATGTATTGAGCATTTTGTCATTTGTTATAATTTTCAGGAATAATCAATATATAAATGTTTAAACTGCAATTATTGAAATTTAGCCTAAACTTTTGTTAAAATACTCAAATTGCCCATTTGTTGAAATTTACAAAAACAAACGAAAAAATACTACACATCAATTACTATTTCTACTTTTGATGAATATTTGGAACTTTGTCTATGTTGAACTACTGCTACTACTGACACTTTTCAGTAAATAATAATGCTTAATTAAAACGTTTTAACGTTTATTTTAAGTATAAATAAGAGTACTAAGAGTTTTGTCGTGCAAAATCACTAGCCTATTTTGGTTTTTGAAACACGTTCTTGCAAAGAATGCATGTTAAGATTAATAGTGTTTAAGATGTGAAACAACTCTCCCTTAATTTTCTATAAACGATCTGTTGTAAATATGATATATTTTTTTTTATCAATTTCAATACCGTATACATTCGTAATTTTATCTGATATATTCTTAATTTTTGTTTAAATAGCTAAATCAAACATTCTTAGTCAAACAAAATGGCATGGTCTACAATTCTAAAGTTTTTTTTTGCTATTGTCTTTCATATGTTTATAGGACCTATTAAAACAACTCTAGAATTTATGAAAAACTACTAAATTATTCACCGTCAATCATTTTTTTTCAGGTAGGGGAACTATACCCTTTCTCAGCCTATTTCTATTATCGGCCTATCAGCACTTTGATCATGAATTACAGCTTATATAAAGTGTTTTTGACTGATCCAAAGTAATAAATAGCTCAAATAAAAGTGAGCAAGCAACTCTCCATTGTTGATACATCTGAAAATGTTGATATAATGGCAGAAACGGTAAAAGTGATGAGAATTGGTCGAACGGCTTAGTGTGATTAAAATGGGTATATTTCCCCTACATACAATGAAGTAGTTAAACCACAATTTTAGCATTGTTCAACCGTTACACTCACACATACGTCGTCTATGTACCCATACACAAGACACATGTCACGGTGAATTCAGCAGCGAAGAAAAATGCCAGTCGCAGCTGGTTTTGCTCTCACTTCCGTCAGTGATTGGCCTCCATTTCAATCTTTTTCTCACCTGGTAAGGTCGTTTTTGTGACGGTTTAGTACGCATTGTTATTCAAGAAACAAAATAGGGCAAAATGCGATTTTGGGACTGTTTTAAAATTTGGATGCATTTTAAAATTAACGGGGTTAATTAAGATTGAACTTGTTTGTTTAATTATTTAAAAATATTTGTTTTACAAACATTTTTGGACATACAATGCTTTCCAGTTTGGAACTCCCATTCAAACATACATGAATTCCATGTCCCAGCAAAGGGACGCCACCGAGAACCGTAATCTAACTCAAACGACGACGGTGACGGCATGTGTGTGTGGTGGGTAATGGAATCTGGCGCTCGTCAGTCATTTTCAGCGATGGCAGCAAGTCCTTTTCCCAAACACCTCTAACTTTCCTGCGTTTTTTTTTCGTGCACAGTTAGAATGAATGAAATGTTTTTTAAAGGAAAGAAAAAAAATTGTTCCGATTTTTATTTAAATTCTTGTTATGCTCCAAACAATCAAATAATTTTTGTAAATATTGTTTGGTGAATTCTTTTTGAATTTTGTATAATTTTATTTTTAGTAAATTAACTTAACATTTCAAAACATTAATAGATTTTTAGAATGTTTTGTGTAGTTTACCAACTAATTTATATGACCTTTTCGTCAAAAAGAGGAATGTAATGCTTTTTATGTTTTGTTTAGCTGTGCTCCCCTTCTACTTTTTTCCCTCATTTTTTTTCTTTCCCCCCCTAAAGGCTCAGAAAAAAAGAGTCATATCACGCGTCGTCGTCGTGGGTGTGGAAATTTGAGTGATCTGAATGTGAAATGCAGTCAGTTCTGGAGAAAAAGTGAACGTTCCCTTTCGCTGGCAATAAAAACGACCCCAGGAAACGAGTTACCAGAGCCGGTGGGGGGCTGTTCTTCAAATATTTAATATCTAGGTCTGACTTTGCGCGAAAAACCGTGCTGGAACAGGATTGCGGCTTCATGAATATTTTCACGTGTGTGTGTGGATTTGAAGTTACCTAGTCAAGTGTGTGTGTGTGTGTGGGTGAAACCGGAATCGAATTACGAATTTATTTTTGAAAAAGGAAAAAAAACATTGAATAAAAACGCACGCGGAAACATTTTTCACCCTTGAATGGTACTGTTTGTTTAGGTTATGAGCTGGAAAAACGAACATGAAGCATTTCTCGTGAACCATGACGGAAAATTGCTAAAAAGAGATTTATGCTTTTTTTTTGGGTGGGAAGCAAAACCGGGCAGGAAGTATAACGTTTTGTGACAGCTTCAAATCTGACAACGAGCGGAAATGACATTTATTTGGTTGTTTTAAGTGTTTCTATGAAGAAATTTGGTGTGATTAAGTATAATTGCAGTAAAGTAGAAGTTGAATTAGAAGTAGAAGTAGAAGTAGAAGTTGAATTAGAAGTAGAAGTAGAAGTAGAAGTAGAAGTAGAAGTAGAAGTAGAAGTAGAAGTAGAAGTAGAAGTAGAAGTAGAAGTAGAAGTAGAAGTAGAAGTAGAAGTAGAAGTAGAAGTAGAAGTAGAAGTAGAAGTAGAAGTAGAAGTAGAAGTAGAAGTAGAAGTAGAAGTAGAAGTAGAAGTAGAAGTAGAAGTAGAAGTAGAAGTAGAAGTAGAAGTAGAAGTAGAAGTAGAAGTAGAAGTAGAAGTAGAAGTAGAAGTAGAAGTAGAAGTAGAAGTAGAAGTAGAAGTAGAAGTAGAAGTAGAAGTAGAAGTAGAAGTAGAAGTAGAAGTAGAAGTAGAAGTAGAAGTAGAAGTAGAAGTAGCGATAACCATGACATCGTGACAATCTCCACCTTTTCTGTTGGTCCTCAAAAAAATGACCCAATTTAAGAGAGAGGAAAGTACCCTGCCATCAATCAAGTCCTAGTCCCGGTACTCACCGTGCAATCGCTGTCGCCCAGGTAGCAGCAGTCACCGGACACTGACGTCGGCACCCACAGGTGGTCCCCGGACACGGCATTCTCGCTCCAGTCTGGCGTGCACCGGATCTGCCGACCGTGGGTATCGGCACTGGTTTTCCTGTGAAGAAATGAGTTATTAAATTAGGCGCAACTGTAATGACCCCCTGGAAATTATACTCTTTTTGAGGTTATGCGCTAGAAATAAACACAATTTTCGAAAAAAATTAAATAAAACTGTCAAAATCTCACAAATAAAAATTTGAAGCTTTTGAAAACTGTAAAATGAATAATTCTGCAGAATTTTTAAAATTTTTCCAAAAATCGTGTTCCTTTCAAGCGCCACCCTGAAACTTTTAACCCTTAATGGCCACTGGCGTTGGGGACGATGACGGTGACGACCTTAATGGTAACTTATTACAATCTGCCAGCACAGAAAAATACTAATAAACCAACAAAAATCATTGCCCAACCACCCAAAAAAGGGGCACGTTCTGCAGCGACTCTCTCTCTCTCTCTCTTTCTGCTTCCCAGGGAAATTAAATTTTCATTCTGCAAATTTACGACTTCATAAATTGCGATTACCATCAGCTGGCTGGAGAGCTTTTTGAAGGTTGATTTTTTGCTGCTGCTGCCACCGAAAGCCTTTTGCACTTGGATTTTGCAGGCCAGGCCTGGCTGCAGCATCTGGTGAAAAATAAATTTATTTCCCCAAGAAGCCAGCGGGAGAGTTTGGCGTGGTGTGAACAGAAAGAAAAAAAATATACGGGAACGGGGCATTTGTTATATCTTTTAATTGGAAAAACGGCTTCGTTTTGAATAAATGCGCTGCAGGTCAGGGATTTTCCTCGCTAGGGGCGGTGTTAACTTGGGGATAAAGATGGGATAAAGGGTTGTTTGTTTCATTGAATTGTGATTCAAGTTGTGTTGTACACAGCAAAAAAATTGGAATGCTGAATATTTGGTAGGTTGAAGAATATTACCTCTTTTTTGAGTAATATTACCTAAAAAATGTGTTCACCAGATACTGATAAAAATTCATCATTTTCTGATGTAATATTACACATTTTTTTGCTACAAAATCTGTCACCATTTCCTGATGAATATTACCATCATTTTTTCTGTGTAGTGTTCAGAGCAGGGCGTCTAAAAAAATTAAGTTGTTCAAAATCTTGGTGCTCATTTTAAATGTCAGGAACAATATTTCCAAAGAGAGCAGTTCTCTACGGAATTGGTCGTTTTTCTTTAATTTTAATTTTTGTATTTTTTAATCCGGCTGAAACTTTTTTGGTGCCTTCGGTATGCCCAAAGAAGCCATTTTGCATCATTAGTTTGTCCACATAATTTTCCATACAAATTTGGCAGCTGTCCATACAAAAATGATATGTGAAAATTCAAAAATCTGTATCTTTTGAAGGAATTTTTTGATCGATTTGGTGTCTTCGGCAAAGTTGTAGGTATGGATATGGACTACACTGAAAAAAAATGATACACGGTAAAAAAAATGGTGATTTTTTATTTAACTTTTTGTCACTAAAACTTGATTTGCAAAAAAACACTATTTTTTATTTTTTTATATTTTGATATGTTTTAGAGGACATCAAATGCCAACTTTTCAGAAATTTCCAGAATGGGCAAAAAATCTTTGACCGAGTTATGATTTTTTGAATCAATACAGATTTTTTCAAAAATTCGAAATACTGGTAGCAAAAATTTTCAACTTCATTTTTCGATGTAAAATTAAATTTGCAATCAAAAAGTACTTTGGTGAATTTTTGATTAAGTGCACCGTTTTCAAGTTATAACCATTTTTAGGTAACTTTTTTGAAAATAGTCGTAGTTTTTCATTTTTAAAAATTAGTGCCCATGTTTGCCCACCTTTGAAAAAAATAATTTTGAAAAGCTGAGAAAATTCTCTATATTTTGCTTTTTCGGACTTTGTTGATACGACCCTTAGTTGCTGAGATATTGCCATGCAAAGGTTTAAAAACAGGAAAATTGATGTTTTCTAAGTCTCACCCAAACAACCCACCAGTTTCTAATGTCGATATTTCAGCAACTAATGATCCGATTTACAATGTTAAAATATGAATCATTCGTGAAATTTTCCGATCTTTTCGAAAAAAATATTTTCAAAATTTTTCAATCAGGGCTAACATTTGAAAAAGACCAAAAATTCAATATTACGCCCTTTTGATATGTTAGTCTTGATTTAAAATTTTTGAAAGTATTTTTTTCGAAAAGATTGGAAAATTTCACGAATGTTTCATATTTTAACATTGAAAATCGGACCATTAGTTGCTGAGATATCGACATTAAAAAATTGTGGGTTGTTTGGGTAAGACTTAGAAAACATCAATTTTCTTGTTTTTAAACCTTTGCATGGCAATATCTCAGCAACTGAGGATCGTATCAACAAAGTCCGAAAAAGCAAAATATAGATAATTTTCTCAGCTTTTCAAAATTATTTTTTTCAAAGGTGGGCACACATGGGCACTAATTTTTAAAAATGAAAAACTGCGACTATTTTCAAAAAAGTTACCTAAAAATGGTTATAACTTGAAAACGGTGCACTTTATCAAAAATTCACTTAAGTACTTTTTGATTGCAAATTCGATTTTACATCGAAAAATGAAGTTGAAAAATTTTTGCGACCAATATTTCGAATTTTTGAAAAAATCAGTATTGATTCAAAAAATCATAACTCGCTCAAAGATGTTTTGCCCATTCCGGAAATTTCTGAAAAGTTGGCATTTGATGACCTCTAAAACATATAAAAAAAATAGTGTTTTTTTTGCAAATCAAGTTTTAGTGACAAAAATTTAAATAAAAAATCACCAAAATTTTTTTTACCGTGTATCATTTTTTTCCAGTGTAGTCCATATCCATACCTACAACTTTGCCGAAGACACCAAATCGATCAAAAAATTCCTTCAAAAGATACAGATTTTTAAATTTTCACATATCATTTTTGTATGGACAGCTGCCAAATTTGTATGGGAAATTATGTGGACAAACTAATGATGAAAAATGGCTTCTTTGGGCATACCGAAGGCACCAAAAAAGTTTCAGCCGGATTAAAAAATACAGAAAAAATCGAATGACTGAAATCTCAGAGAATTGCTCAAGAATAAAAAATACCCAAAAATGGTTTACAACTCGCGCGCTAAAAAAAGTGCTATTTAAAATTATTTTTGTTTAGAAATACATGTTACAAACATACTTTAGTCATATAAATGTGATCGTCTAGTGCTTCAAGTTATAGTTTAATGTCTCCTGAACAAATTTCTGTAGTTCATGAATGCTTGTGTTTGGGCATGGCAGGGCGTTTTAGGAAGAGCCGATGCAACTTTTGTTTAAGTTTATTTATTCAATTTTGTTTAACCCGAACTCACCCCCAGTAGAGCTGGGACTTCGGATATCCGGAAAACTTGCAGCATTAATAATTCTATTAGAAAATGAACTACCGTAATCTGGAGCGAATCGGGACTTCAGTCTGAATAGGGACAGCAGTTTTTAGAGTACTTAAATCTTTTAAATTTGGATATGGATGTACACATTTTAATGGTCTGAGTCTGTTCTAACCGAAACCAACCAGAAAAATCAAAATATTGTGCTCCAACATGGTTAAAACTGCTGTCCCAATTCGCCCCATGTGTCCCGATTGACTCCAGTTTACGGTAACTCATACATTTTAATTTTATGTCACACGATTTATGATCGAATACTTTTATCCGAAAAACTATCCGATCCGTTTATTTTTTATTTTTAAATAAATTTTGAGTTCATCAAATATTTTTAAACCAAATAATTTTCAGATCTGATACCATTTTCGTACATCTCCTTTGATTTGGTTTGATTGAAAAGATGATATCAGATTTTTTATAGAAAAAATGTAAATTATCCGATTATCCGAAGTCCCAGTTCTACCCCCCAGACCTAATGTCGCCCCTGATGACGGTACGTCAACCGATTGTTGCTTGTTTTGATCGAGAATTACCATGATACGATTTTTCGAGAAAAAACAACGGCTTTCAGAACATCAATTGAACTCAAAGTTGAAAAGTTTCTCCATCGAAAAGTCTTTTCAGTACATTTTGGTGGAGACGCATGGTGCTCTATGTTCAAATAGAAGCCTGTTACTAAATATTCACCATTTTGAATATGTTAAACATCCTGAAAATAACAGAAAAATATTTCAGCAAAAATAATTAAAAACGTATTTTCTCAGACCAAATCGTAAAAAACGGGTCAGATTCTGAAGTTCCGATTATCCCAAGTTCGACTATCTGAATGTTTGTATGGGACTTCGGATAATCGAATCAGGAACATTTTTTTCCTTTTGCCTTTCCTACTAAAGAAAGGTATAGGTTTTACTTTATGGCTGGACATCATTTTCATCTTTGTAAATAAGACGATTCAGCATGAATTTTAATTGGAAAATCGCTAAAAGTCACACTGCATCAATTTTCGACGCTTCGTCGCTAAGTCGTCAAGTTGTCAAGTTAAGCTTCGAATACTGGCGCGAGAACGCTGGCGCATATATTTCGTGGCTCAAGAAATATTCGTTTGTAGTAGCTCATCTACCGATGTTTCCTACAATATATAAGATATCGTAGCTTTTCGGTTTCTTTTGCTCTGTCCGTTTTTGCATGACTGTCCAATGTTTATGCAAACACTTTTGTGACATAGGACATTTATCCTGCTAAAATCAAATTGTTTCCCATGTGCTCCTAAAATCGCCTAAAAGTAGACTTCATTTTTTTCGTGATTTCGTAAGTTTATTTAACAGAGTACATTGAATTCCAGTAGGAGCTTTCAAAGCTTCTAAGCTTTACATCGTTTTCAAAGTGTTCAATGCGCGCGACGCCAACGGCTATCTACCTAAGGTACTCTCGGTTGAGTGTGTAAAAATAGCTTTCTCTGACAAACGTTCCTGCACCAAGAGGCACACGCGGTTCACTTTTTAGTCAAATTTGAATAGTTGATTATTTAAATATAAAATGCATAAAAAAATATAAATCACTTAAGCGTAGTTTCGGGGCTCGACAATAAAAAAATAAGACAACGAAAAACTAAGTATTGCTTGATTGAATTATCCGAAGTGAATTTTTTCCGAGGCTTTCGGATAATCGAGTCTGGACTGTTTTGGCCAAAGAACTCCCATACTTTTCCTTTTGATGAGAAATCGGATTGAGAACACTTATTTTGATCACCAGAGACAGCGATTTCGGAAAAAATATTTGAAGATAACGCGTAGTTTTAGCTTATATTTTTTCAGCTTTAAATTGTCACCGATATTCCAAATGTTTTGAAACCTAATGTGGTGTGGCCTTAAAACCGAATCACAACCACGACAAAGGCAAATCCGCCACCACAGTCAACATACATTTTATCACATTGACAAACAGATTAAAACATGCATGTTCGGGTGGTTCAGGTTATAACTTCAGCATGTGTTTATCGAGTGCAGCAATTGAAAAGGGTTTATTTTACTTCCTTGCGGACAAATGCGTTTTTAATTGATTTTCATAACTCCCTTTGCAAAAGTGAAGTTCGAAAATGATACAGTACAATATTAACGCATGTAATGAATACATATGGAAATCAACAAGCACATTATTATAAATTTATGCCACCACACAGTTACACACAAACACAGCTCCATACGCCAATGAGCATCAATTAGCATATGCCAACGGGCAAAAAGTCCGCCATGGCACGTACTAAATATCCCTCGCTCATTCAACCCAGAATTAGCCGGAATGAATAATTACGCACCACCACACCACCATGATCCTACCTGATTCGGAACGGCAGCAATGCCCGGTCCCGATAACGGACGGCCTTTCGGCGCCCGGACCAACCCCGGCTAAACCTCGAAGTCACCGGGCTCCGAAAAGCGGGCGCCGAAATGCTGCGTCCACAATAGCCCAAAACGCGCACCGGAACAACGGTACACGCACCGGTCACCGGAACCGGACAGCTGCAGCTGCGCCGATAAACCCGGGCCGCACAGGCAGGCCGGTGGTGCCGGACGCTCCCAGTTACGGAACCGTTGCGCCGCACCAGGCAACTGCCAATGACACCGACGGAACAGGCAACCCGAGCGACGCGCGCCGGCCAGCGGCGTTGACCGGCGTTGACGGTAGTTGCGGATATTGACGGTCGGCGGCGTTTTTTCTTCTTTTTGGACGGGGTCCGGATGAGACCGGGACGGCCGTAGCACGGAAGGCACAGGCGACCCGTTGCGGCATTGATGATGACCATTTTGGAGGTCTAGTTGTTATTTTGCAGAGTTTTTTGGCACTTTTTCTGACACGACACTTAGAGATGAAGCGTCTCCATTTGGTTCGAAGGTTTGCATCTATTTTTTTTTTTGAAAAATAAAAACCAAACTTTACGTGACTTTATTACCTTATCTTCAAAACGGTGTGCTTTTATACGAATTCGGTTGAATATTTTCCGACTTAAGATTTATTGTTTTGAAAATGCTATTTCAAAACCTAAAATAAATTCTTGAATTGTAGTATCCCCCATTTCAAATGTTATCCAGCGGAATATTCGGTACGATTTTGCAAATCGACTTTTCTTTGTATTTTTTGAATTTGAATGATACTTAGTCCATACAGTCCCCACGTCAAAAGAAGCACATTTGATTCATTAATTTTTCCATGCAAGGCTTCAGCAATTTTGCGGACTGGTCATACCGAATTAGAGCGTCCAATTTCCCGTCCCGGGAAAAAAATTCCCGGGAAATCCCGGGAATTCCCGGAAAAAAATATTTCCCGTTTCCCGGGAAATTTGTAAATTTCCCGGGAATTCCCGAAATGCAAGCGGAGGTATACATTTTCCTACCTTTCTGCACCAATGTTTTGAAATTATACAAAAAATAATAATTATTAAACTTGATTTATTTTATTCATTGCAATCTACTGTTCATATTGAACTAATTAGTTTGTCTGTAAATTTCATGTCAAGGTTTACTTCAGATAATATTTATTTTTGAATTGAATTTGAATTGACATAATTAAATTTTTCAAAAAGGGTTCTGCGAGACGAATTTGTTTAAAAGTATTCGAGAAATTACAGTTTGAAGTTATAAATTTATGAAGCACGTGAGCTACCAAGGGCGTAAGAGGGTTGAATATAAAAAAATAGCGATTAATTTCAACCACTTCTACACTTAACTTAACTTAACTTAACTTAACTTAACTTAACTTAACTTAACTTAACAAAAATCATACCATAAATGAAACCATGAAAAATCGTTAAAAAACAAATTCGTATAATATGGAATCAACCCAAAGAATGCAACCATATTTTCAAAACTCGCTTCATATATTTGAAAACTTTGAGTTGTGGTTTCATGAAATAGTGTTTCAAGTTAAAAAGCACCAGAAATTAGATTTTTAAGGCAAATTCAATAATTATCTATTTATTCATATGTAGAAAATACTTATTCTGTTAGAAGTTATTTGCCATGATGAATAATATTTCTGCATGATTTTTTTTCATTTCAATTTATGGTCACTGAGAAAAATTTAAAAGCAATTGTATGTTGCCATAGATTTTTATTGTTCAAAAAATTTGATTAAAAAAATACTACTTCTCAACAAAAAATTCTGATTTTTTTTTCGATTTGGTACGATTTGAAGACAGTCCAAAAAATTATAAAATTTATTTATTTTCTCAGAGCTGGATGATTTTTTTACAAGCAGTCAAGCAATTAATTTATCCTAACAATTATTTTGATCATTAAAGTTGCTGTTCTATACAAATGTGTTGCAAAATATTGATCAGAAACAGGATCAGAATGATTTTCGTTGAATTTCAAATTTCCCGGGAATTCCCGGGATTTCCCGGGAAAAATGTTGAAAATTTCCCGTTTCCCGGGAATTTTGTAACCCCGGGAAATTGGACGCTCTATACCGAATGGTCATGTATGAAATTTTATAACTTGAGAAGACATTTTCTGATCGATTTGGTGTCGTTCAAAAGTTGTAGGTCCATACGGAAAAAAATTAACCTCGTAGACCCACCTTCACGTATACCTATCGACTCAGAATCAAATTCTGAACAAATGTCTGTGCGTGTATATGTCTGCAAGTCCGTGCACCGAAAAATATTTACTCGAAGATGTCCGGATTGGCTGATGTGTGTTAAAAAGATTTTTCCAACAAAACCAAAACATCGATGATATGATAACCCTATCACAAGTTATTAGCACTTGAGTACGTTACAGTACTTAACCGATTTTTTGACAAAAATGAACGGGTTTGGAGTTATAGCCACTTTTAGGTAATATTTTTTGGATTTATTAACATTTTTCATTTTCTATAAATAACTTTTGAAAAGTTACCCCTGAAAAAATACTTTTGAAATTTTCTACATTTTTTTCTCTAATGCTTTGAAGGTAGGACAATAAGTTTTTGAGAAACAGCCTTAAAACCAAGAGTAACATTTTAGGCTTTATCATAGCTATTACAACCGCTGTAAAACCAGTCACCCAAAACCATCAAAACCATTTAGTCGTAACAAGATCCCTAGAACCCCGTCTTAATTCCCAAAAGGACCTCCGCAAAAGGTTGATACGGCCTATTTACAAAACCCACATAGGAGTTCAAGGCTTTGCATCTGAATCCTTACAAGCTCCACAAATCCTTGTTAAACCTTTGCCGAAACCAAGTCAAGAGTTATGGAATAATGACGTTTCATATGTCTTCAAACGTCTTATGTCAAATAGGTTTTATTCTGGCAAAAAATAAGTTTTCGTCTTGCCAAATGATATAATAGTGATGGTTTGTAAAAATGGCGATGATAAATATTAGCGATTGCAGGAAATTAATGTAATTTGAAAGCTTATTTCTCGCCAACGGTGACTTAAATTCAGCTGCGGTTGAAATTTTATTGATAAATGTGGGGGAGATAGAGCCGAAAAAATCAACTCGCTTCATCAAAAATTATTCTTTTGTAATTATAGTTTTTAATGCAAAAAATGATTGCAATGTTAAAATCAATTTTAAACTTCTATCGCTATGCTAATTATGTACGAAATTCAGCATAAATGTGTGTTTTCATCAAGTTTTGATAAAATTTATGTTTTTTATATTTTTTTCTGTCATTCATACTCAATCAGACCACGCGTTTAGCGCCATAATTAGGCATTGCTATTTGGCTGCCTTAAATGCTCTTTTAGGAGCTCATGGTTTTAAGTGATCTTTGTGTATGCCTAATGGCACTTGACGCTACAACAATCCTGGGTTTAAAGAAGCATGCGATAAAACCGTTTGGCATGGCATTGTCATCTGGTTTTCAAGACTCTCTTAAAACTTACATAAAACCTTTTTGAAAGCCAGTTGGCTTTGATTTTCACCAGGCTTTATGTCCGAAGCATAAAACCTTGTTAGAACCTAATAAATAGCATTTGCTTATTGGTTGCTCTAAATGCAGTGAATTCGAATCAATGGAAATGAGTTTTTCTAAGCGTCACCTAATTAGCCTGTGTTTTCCAACTGACTAAGTAATTATTTTTAATAAAAAGATCAGAAATTTCACAGTAGGGGAAATAAACACTTTTTAAGCCTAATAAGCGGTCGTGTTTGAATGATGCTGGATAATCTGGAGAGTTCCTTGAAATTTACTAAAACCAAGTACACCAACGAGTAGAGCAACTTTTTGTGAACATTTCTGTTTATTTTCACTTTTAGTTAAAGTTATTCTATTTGAAAAAAAATATTTCAAAAATGTATTCTAATCAAACGAATACATTGGGACACGCCCATTTTCCTATTTTCAGCTTAGTTTTTTTTTACTTCCAGCGCTCTTTTAGGTCTGCCAAAATTGATGAAATTTTAAGCGACACTTACGAAAAGTAGCATTTATAAAGAAAATTTCCTGGCATCACTGGCTCACTCCAACGGCACTGCTGGTGGTGTTGGTGGCCACCCTTTGTTCTTTATTTCGTCGCCATCGTGCTAACTTGTCGTACGTGCATTTTGGGCCAAATTGAGTTAAGAACGCCATTTTGTGCAGCTCACAATGCCTCACCTTTTGACCTTCACAGATCCCCAAAATTCGATTTCAATCCTGAGATATTCAACAAAAACCGAAAAAACTCCGTGCATTTTTGTCACTTTACATATGAAAGTAGTTTCAATCTTGTCGTGCTATCTTGTCACTCCATGAAAATTGATGTAAGTGCGACAAAAGGCCAAAGGGATTCCAGGCCAGGAAAGTCAGGATGCGTTTGTCGCACGTACAAGCTAGACTACCGTAAACATTTGTCTTTATAACTCGGGACTCCAGCAACCAACTTCAACCAAACTTTGGGACAATGCACATAATGGTGAACCAAACAAAACGTGTTTGTTATTGTTTACATTGCGTGCTCTCGTTTTTGAATATTCAAGGTCAAACATTAAAACGCGTTTTTCTCGGAACGTCAAAATGGCGGGTGCGACATGATAGCACGACGACGTCGATTTGCCTTCGCTTCTCGCTCGGTTTTCTTCAGCCTTCGATTGGAATGGGTCGTCAAAATTGAAACGTCAAAAGACGTTTGTGTTTGTTTTTTTTTATGGCGCTTGCCAATTATTTACATGATTCGGGATTATTTATCAAGTGAGTGACAAACTAATGTTCAAAAGAACATGTTGTCGGTAGTTGGAAACAATTTCATATCTTAAGCGCTTTGAAAACGTTAGCGCAAGTGGAAAGATATTGATGGCGACTTTCGTTAAGCTCTCATCTTGCGTGTAAATGTGTGTGCCAACAAAATGATGAGAAATGGTCTCGCAAATAGAAATTATGATCAAAAATGCATTAAATTTGATCTTTTTGGTCAGTAAGTGGCATACATTTGCGTGCTTACTCGAGGCGGTGTTGCTGCTGGTAAGTTTATAGCCTAAATAGTATTTTTGGAGCTTTAATCGAGCATCAAACTCTCCATATGACGAAGATAGGTGTTTGATTGGAAAGGGTATATTTCCCCTAGCTCCACTGAATATTTATTTTTATTCAATAGAAAAAAACGGCATTCCGAATTCAAATAGGGTAACAGTCCAGACTCGATCATCCGATGTTTCGATTATCCGAAGTTCGATTATCTGAAGGTTTGTATGGGAGTTTGGATAATTGAATCATGAAAAAATGTCTTTTCATATATTTTATTTTCTTTTTTTCAGCATCAAATTCGAGTTTTGCGACCCCAATTTAGACAAAATTAAATGTTTGATTGAGTTTTGAATTAAAAAATATTTTTTTAATATGTTATAATCGACATTTTGGCCGCCATCTAGGATTTAAAAATTCTAAATCATTTTAGAGTAGTTTATAGGTCAAACTCAAGCTCGACCATACAAAATAAGACAAAGAAAAAAAAATAGTGATGCGATTATCCGAAGATTCGGTTACCCGAAACGAATTTCTCCCGAGGCCTTCGGATAATCTAGTCTGGACTGTACTGCCATACAATCACAGATCAACAAACATCAAAGCAAGACAAATTTAGAATTGAAAAAATACGACTTATTGCGATCAATCACGCTCTCTGCTTAATTTTTCAAAACTTTTGTCGAGTTCTTCCTTTCTTATTCAAAAATAACTCTTATAATTTTGGGGCGTCTTAAGGTTAATGTCTGATAGTCTGTGGTTAATATTGAAACACTTGCTTTGCTAGCACGAAACCTTCATGTTGTTCTACAAAATTCCATGTTCACTTCTAGAGGGTCATATTTATCCGACAGTTAAACAGAAGCCACTCACATTAGCAAGAATAATTGTATTTGATGTGTGCAACTGGCAAACAAACTGGGAATCAATATCGCGTGCCTTCCACGTATAAACTAACCTCTGTTTGTGTGCGGGGCACTCAGCAAATAAATTAACATGGTTGACATGTACATCAAACTGACTCCATTTGCTCCTTTGGACACATTCGTTTTAACATGAACCGTTGAACTGAAATTTCACACAAGTTTTAAAGTTACACAGCTTTATTCAATGATGTTTTGGTCGAACGCATCAGGTCACGATTCGCTACAATTCATAATTAACGTGTAACATGCTGCCAGTTGAAACCGCTAAAATCTCCCGTTCGCTCACCACCGGTGCAGTGGTTTGCTCTTAATATGTGGCCAATCATGGCCGGCCAACGGAATCAATATTGTATCAATTTATGGACGGGCGACCGCAGATTTGGACTTTAACCCAACCGAGCCCGCGAAACCACATTTTAATTTATGGTGGAATTATGGGGTTGGATTTGGTTGCACTGTTGACGTTTCAAATGGAGTGCAAATGCGGGGTTTTAGTGGTGATGCTGAAAATGTGGCTAAAATTGAAGTCTCAGATGTGTTTTGTAATCTGAATTCAAAGCAATTTTTATTTTTAGTGCATATTTTCAGAATTCTCAAGATAACGAAAAACACTGATAAAGTATCATCAAAATCTGTCCCAAGCCAGCTGTTTCTCATACACACCCACATCCCCCCAATATCATCTCGCGTGGAAAAACGCGTGAATTAAACATGAATTCTTGAAGATTTACGACCCATTCGAGGGTCCCATCGACGAAAAGTCGTCACTCGTTTGTGGTGTGGAGCAGCCCACCCAGCAGTTGAGTTGGGAGGTTAATCCTCGAAGCCAAACGATGAGCCATAAATTACACCTTCTCCAGCTTCGGAACCTCTCTAGAACGAGGAGTGCCCTCCAAGGGGTTGGTTTTCACGGAGGAAAGGGCTGATTTTTTGGGTCCTGTCAACAGACCATAAATCATGAGTTGCTCCCAGCACCTTTTCGCAGTTTTTTGCAGAAATTGTAGATTTGATAGATTTGGAATGATTAATTGCGTACAAATCAATGGAATGTGATTAATAAAGTAAGGCATTGATACTACAAAAAATCAACAAAAATCTAAATGTTCAAAATAAATCAATATTTGTTTTCAAATAATAATTTTAGCCGGGACCCGTGGCGTAGGGGCAAGCGTCCCAGAGAGTCCCGGTGGCTATTTTCGAGACGAGATTTGTCTGATCACGCCTTCCGTCGGACAGGGAAGTAAATGTTGGTCCCGATCTAACCTAGAGGTTAGGTCTCCCTGGGTCCTGACTCGGTGAAGTCGCTGGTAGGCAGTTGGACCAACAATCCAAAGGACGACATTTCGAATCCCGAGGTGAATGGAAGCTAAGGTGTAAAAAGAGGTTTGTAATTGTCTCAACAATCAAGCCTTCGGACACTTAGTTTCGGGTAGGAATCTCGCAATTGAGAACGCCAAGGCAATGCTGTAGAGCGAATAATTTGATTTGATTTGAAAAAAAAACAATCAATACTCCTGTTGATACAATCTACTGGCACGCCTGGTGTACTACTGCAAATTTAATATTATTGAAAACATCTCCACCATCACCCACCCTCTACAAAACTATATCCAAGGTAATCTGATCCACCCGGCGACATTGAACTTGACGCGTCGCCGAGCGTTCAAACTCAAAGTGACGCACACCTTTCACACTAGCGCTTGCCAGCCAGCCAGACTAGTTAGTCTCAATGTCAACCGTTTTATTTCTGTCCAAACCTTAACTCAGAACCCCCCCAAACATTGTGTGACACAAACAAGCTCATCTTCGAACTAATTGGAGACGACTTCGACTTTTCTTCTTTCTTCTTAAACGGGCCACTTCCTGTCGCTTTTTATCTTTCCACAAAAATAACCTCACTTTTCCCCACTTTTAACCCCCTAGTTGGGGAAAAACTCCCGACTCGACCAATTTTCCGCCGGCGGCGGCTTATCTTATCTCACTATTTGCACACACAAACGCGCACTTTTAATTCGATTCGATTACGATTTCGTGCGAGCTGACAAATTTCGGTGAAAGCGAACTTTTCCCGTCGATTTTCAGCAACATTCGACGGGGAAACTTTGCCAAAAAGACAACGACCGGCTCGACTGTCACGTGCCGGATGTTGGACCAGCATCCGGCTTGCCAAGAAGACGACGTAAACATCGCACACGGCTATTTGCCACCACCGACCGCCGGGATCAACGTTAACGATTCGGTGTGGACTTAACGCACAGACAAGTAGAGATGACACTGATGTTTACGATATTTCTGACAGCAGTCGATACTTTTGACAGCTTTCGATACCTTCACCAATCCCAGTAAGTCACGTCCACCAATCTGTGATCCGATACGAAGTGCATCGCGGAACAAACTACTTCATAATACCGGGCGATCCAGAATCACAACCGCCTTCGTGCCTTCTCAACCCAAAACTATCCAATTTCCAGTAAACACTTGCCTCGATCGCGGTTGCCCGAATTGTTTTGGTCACAAATTAAATTAAAAATTTACCGCCCGACGAGAACGCGGACAGACAAACAAACTCTACAAGTTGTGAGTTTTTCCGTCCGACGACTGCACATCGAAGCAAGCGACTCTCCGCCGAGTTCTGGGTCGCCGCCGGAGGGCCGTTGTGCTGTCTTGGCGAAGGTGACATTTTTGGCGTTTGTACTAAATGTTGGCAATTTGAGTAGAACTGCGTCGGGAATAAGGGCGCATGAAAGCTATCATAAACTGGTAGAAAATGGTCTTCTCCAACACCAAAAATAATTGATCAACCAATCTAACAAAACAAAGTATTAATTTGAAGAAAATATCACCAATCAAAAACCAATTTTCCATTTGATATCACCCCTCAAGCAGGCTTCATAAGACGAAGTTAGAGGAGAAGAATTTTGATTTTTCATTTGTCAGTCTATTTGTCATGTGAATCAAAATATTTACCATTTTTGACTGGTATGGTGGTGTAGTGACACCTACGGAAAGCCACAACACTGTTGTCAAAGTTATGATCAGAATACATGACGAATATTAAATCCGAAGTAACTTTTCAAAAGGGTGAAATCCTTTGATGTAAACAAACAGTCTATCGCACTTGTTCTAGTGAAAGGTTACGTTGAATAAGAGTGGGCTTGGCTGTTTGTTTACATAAAAGATTTCACCCTACTGAAAATTTACGAATATGACCGATTCTTCGGCTCCTTTTCAAAAAATTCCCAAGTTTTTTTCAGCGTTTTGGCTGTAGTGGCACAATTAAAGAAGAAACCCCCCAATGTTATTACATATTTGAAAAGATAATTGATTTTCCAACATAGAAATGACATGCATAATGAACAATATTATCCAGGTTTTTAACAATATGGACGAATACCGAAGGTAACGCTTGTAACGGTACGAGGGTACTGTCAAACCAATTTTGTAACGCACGCTCACGTCACGTCATTCTTGAACTCCTGTCAAAAAATTTCACCAAAATGGCGTCTCACATTTTTGCTTCCGCACCGCACCGTCCGCACACAACAAAACTTTTTCTGCTGGAGTATTGTCGAGAGAACTCGTTTCTCTACAAAAGCAGCTTCCCAGGAGCAACCCACGGCAGATCCGTCTTTATCCCGAGCAGGGGTAAATAACACGGGAATACCAAATTTTGGTATTACTTGGGCAAATAACAGCGACCAAAATGTGCCCTTGGTTGCCCAGTAATAGATGGTAAAATACCATGAAATCATACCAAAGTCTTGTATGTGAAAGGGCACAACAATACCAAACCATGTTATTCCAAAGGTAAAATAATACCTCAAAATAAAACCATTTCAATACCAAGTTGAGGTCTTCTGGATTTTTGAACATTGCTTGAATACCAAAACTTGGTATTGCCATGGTTTTATTTTTAGGTATTCCCGCGCCCTTGGAAAATCATATTTTGGTATTTCTGTGGTCTTTCACATACATGATTTTGGTATGATTTCATGGTATTTTACCATCTATTACTGGGCAACCAAGAGCACATTATGGTCGCTGGTATTTGAACAAGTAATACCAAAATTTGGTATTTTCATACCATTTTTAGTGCAGCAGTTGCAGTTAGTGAAAAAACGGAAATTATTCATATGCAACAGCCAAATCTACTCACCTGATGATTCCATGTTGTTATTAGTGATATTCTTCACCACACCGAATGCATTTGTCATTGATGAACGGCCTGTGCTTGAAGTTCTTGATACTTCTGAAAAATAACAAGATTGAAAAATAAGTATTATTAAAATGAAACTGAATTGAAATTCATTAATCTGTCGATTGACTCGTTTTTCAAAGTATTTGGTTATCCCGACTTAGAGATATTTCAACGTTTTTGAAAAAAATATTAGTGGGTCTCGTGGCGCAGGGGTAGCGGCTTCGGCTGCCGATCCCGATGATGCTATGAGACGCGGGTTCGATTCCCGCCTTATCCACTGAGCTTCTATCGGATGGTGAAGTAAAACGTCGGTCCCGGTTTCTCCTGTCTCGTCAGAGGCGCTGGAGCAGAAATCCCACGTTAGAGGAAGGCCATGCCCCGGGGGGCGTAGTGCCAATAGTTTCGTAGTTTCATCAAACTAATTTTTAAAATCATCTTTAACATTTTTGGGTTTCAAGTCATTTTAGCGCAAAATTAATTAACTCGTAAAATTTCTTTAACACATTTCCCATAGTTTCAGAGAAAATTGATGAAACCTTTCAATATTCAAATAATACCAAAATGTGCCATCCTGACATAGAAAATTTTCCACAATGTCAAGTCATTTCTGTAGGGGGTATATCAAAAATGTTTAAAATCAAGTTTGAAATTTCCGGTTTTGAATGAAAGCATTCGCTTTGAGACATCATTTTAGCGCAAAATTAATTATTTTGTCAAAATTGGTCAAAATTTTCCCATAG
Organism: Culex pipiens pallens; assembly: GCF_016801865.2. Taxonomy (NCBI): domain Eukaryota; kingdom Metazoa; phylum Arthropoda; class Insecta; order Diptera; family Culicidae; genus Culex; species Culex pipiens. The sequence goes on along the minus strand of NC_068937.1, from coordinate 51,028,246 downwards.
TTTCAGAGGAATTTGATAATACACTTTAATACCAAAATAATACCAAAATGTGCCATCCTGACTTAGAATATTTTCCACAATTTCAAGTCATTTCTATAGGGGGTATATCAAAAATGTTTAAAATCAAGTTTGAAATTTCCGGTTTTGAATGAAAGCATTCGCTTTGAGACATCATTATAGCGCAAAATTAATTATTTTGTCAAAATTGGTCAAAATTTTCCCATAGTTTCAGAGGAATTTGATAAAACACTTTAATACCAAAATAATACCAAAATGTGCCATCCTGACTTAGAAAATTTTCCACAATTTCAAGTCATTTCTGTAGGGGGTATATCAAAAATGTTTAAAATCAAGTTTGAAATTTCCGGTTTTGAATGAAAGCATTCGCTTTGAGACATCATTATAGCGCAAAATTAATTATTTTGTCAAAATTGGTCAAAAGTTTTCCATAGTTGCAGAGGAATTCGATAAAATACTGTAATACCAAAAGAATACCAAAATGTGGTGTTCGATCATTGACAAATTCTGCAATTTTGCAATATCAAAACAATACCTTAAATTGGTATGATACCACATTTTGCTCTTGCATAATCTTTAAGACAAATTTTAAAGGGTCCAGGAATACCAAAATTTGGTATTGATACCAGAGAAAGGTATTATTACGCATTTCCCTTGTTATTTACCCATGCTCGGGATCCGCTGGCCGGAACGTGAGACGATAGTGCCCGAGATAGTGCCAGAAATGAACCGGAGACAGCAAGGCAGAAAGATGCCCGTGAAAGAACCTATACTTCCTGCAACCTCCAGCCGGAACCGAGTCCGTGGCTAAGAAAAACATCCGAGGCAACATTCGCTGGCCACTGGGGGTGAAACAGTGGAAAAGTCAGTGTGAAATACACGACACAGAACCTGTTGGTTTCGGGTAGCGGCTGCCGGTAGAAACTGGTTGTTTCGGGTGTTTTTCTTAACCACGGACACGGTTCCAGCTAACAGTTCTGTCGCGAGTTTCTTTCTGGCGTCCTGATCCGTGCATTTGTCTGGTTCTCGTGTTTCCGGCCAGTAGGTTTTATCTGGGGTATTTTCTTGCGATTTTTTCCACTCTTCAGCGAGCGCTTTGTTCCCGGCAGTAGCCATCCGGCAGAAACGTTTGAGTCTCGGATGCCTGGTGTAAAAGTACGGTTCCTCACCCCGCACTAAAATAAGTGCTACAACAGATAGATTTGTTTTGTAAACCTAACCTTAAACTAGAGATGGTGTGTTCCTTCCGGAATGAGGACAACTTTTGGAAAATGGACCAGGAAATGTGGTTTGGTGGAACAGTTGGCAAATGTTTTGGAAAATTTGTTTTTATTTTGATTCTCGCCATGTCGGTGAAATTTGACGGGCGGCCCACCGGTTTTTTGTTTCTCGCTGCAGATATCCATCTGGTTTGGTTGACCCCGGCCAGAGGCCAGCGAATGTTGCCTCGGATGTTTTTCTTAGCCACGGACACGGTTCCGGCTGGAGGTTGCAGGAAGTAAATGTTTTTTCACGAGCATCTTTCTGCCTTGCTGTCTCGGGTTTATTTCTGGCACTATGGACTTGGTTCCAGCCAGCGGATCTGTCTGGGGTTGTTCCTGGGCAGCTTCTTTCGGAGTGAAACGGGTTGTCTCGAAAATATTCCGGTCAGCAGCAGAAAAGGTTTTGTTGTGTGCGGATGGTGTGGAAGCAAAAATGTGTGACGCCATCTTGGTGAAAATTTTTGACAGGAGTTCAAGAATGACGTGACGTAAACGTGCGTTACAAAATTGTTTTGACAGTACCCCCGTACCGTTACATGCGTTACCTTCGGTATTCGTCCATGTTGTTAAAAACCTGGATACCTGTGCTTCTCCTGAAATGAAAATGTAGCGTGACGGGACAACATCGTAAAACTGGAATTTTAAAAGGCACACCAAAAAAATCGACACAGTTTTGCCAGATTGATTTTTTTAAACTTTTGCTCTTCTACATACACATTATCACAAATTGAAAAACGAATCTTTTGCTCCTTGAACTGAAAAATTTGGTTGAGATTTGAGTTTTTGCCAGCCATTTCTTTTCGTGACGGGACAACGAAAGGAGCAGATTTATGAAAAAACTCCGCTCCCATTCAATGACTTGCAGACCTTATTTGGTCAATATTTTTGGCATTTCAGATAAGAAAACGCATTTGAAGCACATTGAAATTATTAGATCATAGGTAATTAAAATGAAATTTTTCATAAAAAAAATCACATTGAAAATTGAAAAAAGTGACATTTTGGTGTAGCTTCGCTAAGAATCGGTCATATGATCAAGTCCAGTAAGGAACATTTTTTTATAATTGTTTTAAATTAAAGATTGTAGGTTCTTTCAGAGTCAGAGTATGAGCCGTAAGTGCAATGTCGTACCACCCTTTTCAAATGTTGCTTCAGATATGCCATATTATGATTACTTACTGATTTGAATGGACTCGACAAAATCTCACCCACTTCCGGATTTTTCTCATTATTTGAACCCCGAACCAGATCTCTTCTGAAGGAACAACGTTTTGTATACGCACAGAAACTTCCAAAACACTTAATTTTACGGCAAAAAACTAGAATTTAGAAGCACGAAAAAAGTGTCAAACTTGTGCTTGAACAGTTTTTTACTTTGTTTTTGTTTACTACTGGGATCGTTCGTAAATCACGTTACGCAATCTCTCTTCCAGCTGTTTGATTACAAAATCAGTGTGGACATTTTTCAATTTTATTGTTAATTTTATATTCTATTTGTAATGCGTTTACAAATACTACACTTGAAATATTTATTAACAAAAATAGTGCACTGATTTTCAAATTTCATCTTTTAAGTGCTCTAAAACCTGCTGTCCCTGTTCAGAATGTAGTCCCGATTCGCCCCAGATGACGGCTGTGTGTTTGAACGTCGTGTAAAAGAGGAAGAGATGGTTTGACAACAATCAGCGTAAAACCATCGGGGTTTTACGGTACTTGTACTCATGTAGTCGACTTGAAATAGCTTAACATTTCGAAAGGGCACATCAACAAAGTAAACAACTTATGTCAAATTATGTCGTATTCTACCTTATTTTTCCTCTAAAAACGCAAATCTACCAAGCCAGCAAAACGCCAACCAAATGTTGTTGTTTCTCTCTCCATACATCTGAACCAAATAATACAACTCAAACAAATATCACCGGGTGAGAGCGAACGAGACCAATACTGTATAGTAGGTAGATGGAGAGCAGAGAGAAGCAGTTTACTAAAAAAGGAAGAACAAGATAAAAAAGAGCAAACGTGATGACGGTTAGTGTGTGGCGCGGTGTGGTGACACATGCTAACTTTAGTAGATTGCAAAGTGTGTATTCAGTTCAGAGATAGTATCTTCGGCGCAGAGGGGGTTTGGGTTGGGTTAGGTTTTGTACTGTGGGTTGTACAAAACCGGTTGAAGTTTGATTGTGGGATTGGGATCGACTAAGCAATGTATAAATTGAGTAACAGAAATATGTTAATTATTAAAAAAACAAAAATCAAAAATAAGAATGAAACAACCATTGCAAAAAACGACTCCATTCCAAATAATCCAAAACGGCCCCCTTCATCACTGCTCTCGTGATGAGAAGAGCCTGGTGTCGTATGTCGGAACAAGTGCCGGATTTCGACGCCGCCATCAAAGGATAATGAACTTCCGGCGCCTTTTGTGTTGTTGTTGTTGCAGCTTGAGAAGCCTAACCGCACGGAAGTATTTCGTTTGATGATGGTGTTGAAATTGGAAGCATTTGTTGTGGGAGTGAAAAAAGAGAGCTGCTTTCAAATTGCTGAAATTTTAAATTTCAGGAACGTAAGGAATTCTGACTCGAAGAAGTCGAACCCGTTTAGTGCTTTGAATTTCCGTAAATAAAGTTGCAATTGCAACCACACCATTTTAGTCAACGAATCGAATCACCTGTTGACGCAATCGACACCATATTTGTAGCGCGTGATTCAACGCCAACTCGATTCATTCAACTGTCAAATGACCTAAAAGACGCAGCACGTTGAACTTTAAAGAGAGCTCATTTTCCACCATTTAAAGCTCTCTTAGCTACTGAAGAAACCTGGCTTGAATACCCAATTAAACTGGCAAGCAGAGGAGATGTGACGGCAGTCAGTGGCGCCATACTCTCTTGTTCGGCCAAAACCGTTGAACGTGAGTCAGTGACGGCGTCTTGTGGCGGGGCGCGTTCGTTATGTGCTATGCGTGACAGCTTAAACTCGGAGTAGCAAGGTCGTTTGACTCACTGAATTCAAACTTTTCAATCAAAATCTATTTTCAAGAGAAAATTTAGTCAAAAACAAGTCGCAAAACATAATTTCAAAACCTGGTTACGTAATATCTGAACGTCCCAGCGCTCGCAACAGCTTGCACCCACACCTCACTCTGGCCTGCTTTGGTGATGCAGTCTGGCGGAGAAATGACACAACGCCAGTTTGATTGTCTGTCTGGCGGTCTGTTTACGGGTCGTATCAGCAACACGCGATATTCAAATGATTGAGTTGGAGAGTGAAAAAAGAACTTGACAATACAATTACGGAGTAAAAATTTTAAGTGATGCGTTGCGATGCGTTTGTTTGAAGATTTTGGTTACAACACAAAAAGATAAGAGGAACAAAAGGTACAAAAGGAGGAAAAGGAACAAAGGAACAAAACGAACAAAACGAACAAAACGAACAAAAGAAAAAAAATTAACAAAAGGAACAAAAGGAACAAAAGAAACAAAAGGACCAAGAGAAACAAAAGGAACGAAAGGAACAAAACGAACAAAAGGAACAAAGAGAAACAATAGTAAACAAACTTTGTCCTTTTTTTTAAACTAGATAGCAATTTTAAGTCAAATTTGACATTACTGTAAGCATTTTCTCTAATGTCAACGAGCAATGAACTTGATGGACGCGTCTCTTCACTTTTAAGCTGACTGAGAAGCATCAGTTCAGACGAGACAAGCGTCGAGTGTTTGATTACGTACTTTGGAAAGCATCATCAGTCACTGGATGAGTGATCAATGTAAGCAAAAATTGAGCATAAAAACATAATGAAGCGTACACAAAACCTAGAGGAAGAGAACACCACTGCTGAGTTGAGCTTTTCCCACGTAGTCAAAACACACAGAACTTGTTCGAAGAAGCTTTGCTTCTACTCAACAATTCTCTGGAAAATAAAGATCTTCAAATAAAATTGAAAACTAAGAAATCTCAAATAATCTTAATGGCAACACTGTTGGAAATTTTTTTTTTCATTTAAATTGAAGAATACAAAAAAAAATAAGTGCGATATCTCAAAGAATCTCTCAACTCTTGAAGAAAAGTGCCCGTCAAGCTGCTGCTGCTAGAAGATATTGGAGTGCGCCAAAAACTCAAGCAGCATCTGCCAAGAAGTGTTGCCAGCTTGAAACGAGGGTGTGGGTGAAATTAAACGCAAATGTTTGCCCACGTTCACTTGGTTGCTTAGAAGGCAACGGAACGAAGGGGGGGCTGATTTATAAGGAAATACCCGTGATAAATGGGGTAAATTTTTCCTTCCCCCACCTCAGAAACATTCCCACGTCCCATGATTGACGGGATGTCGCGAGTTTTGGGTGGGGACGAAAATGTGAGCAATTTTGAGAAATTCCGTTCGGCGCAAAATTCTTCGTAAAGTTCGGCTCGTCCTGTTGGAATATCCCAGAGCTTAGCTTTTTTCCCGGTAGATTTTTCCCACGCGGAAGCTCGCCGATGCAAATCCAGCTTCCGAGCGGCCAAAGTGCCTCGCTTTCTGGTCATAATCTTTCTTCGAATAGAGTACATCAAATTCTCCTCATCCCTTTACTGGTATTGGCTATCGGGAAGCCGTCTCTTAACGAAACGTTCTAGTAAATCTTTTTACCAGGGCAGGAAAAGTGCGCAATTATTTAAAAAAAAAATCTATTTAAAGAAATCAGATTTATTTCAAAGAGTCATAAAAATGAAATGTAGAATTAAGGTTTACTGTCCATGATAGCATAATTGGCCAACGTGATTTAATGTTATTTTTATGGTATTCGGAACAAATTGATTTGTTTTGGTATAAATTCCAATAATTAAAAAAATAAGTTTCGTCAGGGCCAAATCGTCACATACGATTAATAGTCGCATAATTGTCCCATTTAGTATAAACAACCAACTAAGCAAACTTCTAACTCAAGCTATATTGAATTAGCTTTAAAATAAGCGTGCGAGCCCAGGAAAAAGTATGTTCGAAAAACATTGATAATGTTCACATTATGTTAAATTGCTGCTTAATTGAAATTAAATTGTTTTAAATTTTCAAACTATAATTGAAATGCAAAATTTTTAAACTTTGATTCTTTTCATATTCCTTATGAAATTTTGATATAAAGCATTTCTCTCAAGAATGATATTGTTTTTTTTTGGAGATTAAATTCCAGTATTGCCTAGAATAACCATTATTGGAAATTATATTTATTGACTATGCATTAGCTCAATTTTATAAAAAAAAAATTATTTATTATCCGAACCTTGATGATAAATTTATGAATCATATGAATTTTATTTTTGTTCCTGTATTCTTTGATTTAAAATTATGAAATGCAAAAATTAGGTACAAAACAAATTTAGAATCTAATTTAAAACATTTTTAAGTCGTATGTATGTTCAATTTTAAATATTCTTTAAATGTTAAAATATTAAATGAAAATGCAATAAAATCAAGAGATTGCGAGATTCCTACTAAGTGTCCGAAGGCAAGCAACCATAATTAAAAAAAAAATTTGATGTTAAGAGCGTTTTTTATCTCTCACTATTGCTTAGTGAAGATTTAGCTAGAATATTTATTTAAGCTTGTGTTTTCTTCCAGTTAGGTCTATAAGATTCAGAACAAAATATTTGCATCTTTTTTATGATTCAAAATTCATCCATTATTTAGCAAAAAATAAATGTCTATGGTGTAATTTTCAATTTAATTAAAAAAAAGTTTTAAACTGATTTTATTCTGAAAATGTTTGTTTCAAAATTCATTAAAATTACAGTGGACTCTCTGACTGTCGATCTTCTCGATATCAATATTGCACCTGCTGTCAATAAATTTTTCAGTCCCTTCAAAGTTTGCTTTGATTTTTCGTTCTATAACTTGATAACTCTCGACGGTTCCTTTAATATCGACAACGAGAGAGTCCACGGTATACTAAAATATTTGAAAATAGTAGCAAATTATTTCAAGCTAAAAAGAGATTTCAGTCCAAATATGTTTTTGAATCTAAAACAAAAACTTGAAACTTTATTTAATTTAAACTGAAACGTATAAAAGTTTCGAATAGAATGCAAATTTGTTTTTGCACGAAAAATGTTATTAGAAAGAAATGTATAAGAAAGGATTGATACGGAAGTAATTTTTATTAAAAATAAAATAAAATTGGAAACATTTAAATACATTCAAAAATCATATTAAAAAGTTGGGAAAATGTTAGTTTATCAAAATTCAGCTTTCTTACTAGAGTAATTCTCTACCAACTCACACGAAATCGGGAAAAGTTGCCCCGACCTCTCTTCAATTTGCGTGAAACTTTGTCCTAATGGGTAACTTTTGTCCCTGATCACGAATCCGACGTGGGTTTTTTGATATCCATTTATGAACATGCGAAAAAGAGGTGTTTTTCAATAATTTGCAGCCTGAAACGGTGATGAGATAGAAATTTGGTGTCAAAGGGGCTTTTATGTAAAATTGGACGACCGATTTGATGACGTACTCAGAATTCCGAAAAAACGTATTTTTCATCGAAAAAAACACTAAAAAAGTTAAAAAAATTCTCCCATTTTCCGTTACTTGACCTTAAAACTTTTTGAATCTACATTGACCCAGAAGGGTAATTTTTTCATTTAGAACAAAAAACGTTTTATAATTTGGTGTTTTTTTTAACTTTGCAGGGTTATTTTTAAGAGTGTAACGATGTTCTACAAAGTTGTAGAGCAGACAATTACAAAAAAAATATATATAGACATAAGGGGTTTACTTATAAACATCACGAGTTATCGCGATTTTACGAAAAAAAGTTTTGAAAAAGTTGGTCGTCATCGATCATGGCCGTTCATGGTCACCCGCGACAGCCACGGACGACGAAACAAAGAGAAACGCAAAATGTAACATTTTCAAAACTTTTTTTTCGTAAAATCGCGATAACTCGTGATGTTTATAAGCAAACCCCTTATGTCTACATATCAAAAATTTTGTAATTGTCTGCTCTACAGCTTTGTTGAACATTGTTACACTCTAAAAAATAACCCTGCAAAGTTAGAAAAAACAGGAAATTTTAAAATGAAAATTTTTGTTCTAAATGAAAAAATGACCCTTCTGGGTCAATGTAGATTCGAAAAGTACATTAAATTTCCCATAAAATGACATGTTCCAAATTTTTTTACAGTCGAGTAACGGAAAATGGGAAAATTTTTAAAACTTTTTTAGTGTTTTTTCGATGAAAAATACGCTTATTCGGAATTCTGAGTACGCCATCAAACCGGGCGTCTAATTTTACATAAAAGTCCCTTTGACACCAAATTTCTATCTCATCACCGTTTCAGGCTGCAAATTATTGAAAAACACCTCTTTTTTCGCATGTTCATAAATGGAAGGGGTCGTACCACTTCTCCGTCACGAGATATCAAAAAACGCACCTCGGATTCGTGATCAGGGACAAAAGTTACCCCTTAGGACAAAGTGTGTGTGTGTGTGTTCAACCAACCAAACGGGACCACGCGGTCGCTTCTTACAAATTGAGTTGTTTCCATGTATTTTTAGATCTACATTCTATACATGCAAATAACTCGCATAGGCATTTGGAAGGTGTTAGCTCTGCCGAGCTTCGGTGACCCATTTCTACGCTGGCTAGCCGAGCGCGAGGTCCCTCAGCTTTTATCGACAAGCCCCGCCCTGAAGAACGTTTGCACCAATCGGGTTCAAACGTTATTTAGAACTTCCGAACCCTTGTCAAATGTACAAGGACCCAGCGCGTATATAGTTTGATAGTAACAGTATTCCTAATTCCAGGCGTCGTTCACCAAGCCGTGATGGCCTTGTGGTTAGCAATTTTGCTTACCAATCCAAACCAAAGGACGGGGGTTCGAACCCCGACTCGGGCGACTTTGATTTTTCGTTCATGTTCAGTGTTTCAAGATTAATATTTCCTATACTTTCTCGTTGGGAGCAGATGGGAATCGAACCCAGGACCATTCGCTTAGAAAGCGAACACCGTAACCAGTCAGCCACGGCCGCTCCTAAAGTTACCCCTTAGGACAAAGTTTCACGCAAATCGAAGAGGGGTCGGGGCAACTGCTGTGTGATTTGGCGGAACATTATTTAAATTTAACAAATTTTAGCAATTTTTATTTGTTCATCACATGCGGCCCGCGATACTACGACTTTTTTCAAAAATGGCTCGCGAGGTTCAGCTGGCTGAGGACCACTGCCTTATACTATATCACACCTCTGAGCAAAAAATGAAAACATTCGCTGATGTAGTTTTCGAGATACAGCCCTTTTAACATGTTACATCCGATTTTCAATAAGAAAACCTAAAGAATTTTAAAGGCATAGCCATTTTTAAATATTATTTCCGACTTTTTCTAAGAAAATCAATATAATCGGCCTGAAAAGTCGGAAATAGCAACTTAATACGGCTGTATCCCAAAAACAACATCAGCAAACCTTCTGTAACTTGGCCCAGAGATAGTTCACAGTCATATGAAGAAAAATCCAAAATTATCTCGAAATGTATAATCTTTATCGTGTCGAAATTGTATTGATTTTATAGATTTTCATAGAAAAAAAAAAAGAAAAAAACATTTAGAAATGGCTGTATCTCGAGATCAACATCAGCAAACCTTCTAAAATTCGGCCCAGAGGTGCTTGGCAGTTATATGAAGCAACATTCATCATTATCTCGAAATGCATATTCTTTAAAATGTTGATTGTTTTGGGTTTCTCATTGAAAATCAGATGTATCATCTTAAAAGGGATTTAACTAGAAAACTACATCAGCGAATGTTTTCATTTGCTTTATTTTTGCTAAAATGTGCGTTATGGTGTGAGGAATCGATAGATACCAAAATCTCGGATTGCATATTTTTTTCATTATAACGGTATTTTGAGCAAGTCTATAATCCTGCTCTAAAAATGAAATTTTTACAAAAAGCTCCAAGACCCACCTTCATATACAGCAATTCCTCACGAAAAGAGCATGATTCGAAAAAAAAGTTCTCCGATCGGGACCAAATTTTTTCTGGGGGTTCCTTGGCCGAAATAATTAGACCCGTATTTTTTGTTTGGCTATTAGGGTGACCTACGCCGTGTTAGGGTGGTCCGAAAAATGGCAATTTTCGTCGATTTTCGCAAAAACCACTTTTTTAAAAAAATCATATCTCCGCGACATTTCATCCGATTTTAGCTGTCTTAGGCGCAAAAGAAAGGTGATTAGCGGCTATTTTGGAAAAATAGTAAGAAATTTCAAAAGCTTATCATTTAAAAAAGGACGTATGAAAACTTAAAATGCTGTTTTGAAGGTCTCGGGACCAAAGAGCCTTTGTCTGAAAATATTTATATCGGATTCCTCGGAAAATTTCACATAACATATCAACAAATGGTAGAGTTATGTTTTCGATACTCTAAGATACGATATTTTAAAAATAAAACTGGGTTTTTCAACGCTCCACGCGCAAAACTGAAAAATTTATTAAAACGGAAAAAATCTACTTTTTTCACTAAAACTGCGATAACCTATACATGTTAAGGTACCAAAAGTTGCGTATTTCAATTACGAAAATTTTGGTACCCTGTATCAAGGTTTGAAAAACTTTCTCCATCACTGATCGTTCCCAGCGGCATCCATCGAACAGTCGATATCCGTTTCAAATGCTGGTCCCCAAATCACCAAAATCGCATGACGAGCGGATGCCGGAGCTTACCTTTTCTGGTATTGTCCACTTCCGGTTCGAGTCCGAGTTTTCTGCCAGCAAGAGAAGCCAGCTTATCGCGCTAAAACAGGTCGGTCCGAAAATATCGGGACCGCGAAATGGAGCCAACAACCATTTTGATATCGATTCTGCGGTACACTTTCATTTAAGCGAGATTATGCAACCACAAAAAGGGGATTTTAAAGACCTTCGTGGAAAGAATGCCGCTGAAAAGCTCACCTCGTGAATGGTCCTTTTTTGCGGGGCCGGAAGCCTCCCAAATCCGGCATCTGTGTCCCAAATTTGTCCCACATAGTTCGCATTACGACCCCCGGGGCTTAAGCGACAACTTTCATTCAAATAATGCCAAATAATTCACCCTCTCTAGTAGCAGGCTCTCACTCACAGGAAGGCTTCGTCCCAAATGGGCTTTTCCACTCCAGCGTGGACGTAACTCCTGCTTTTGGTGAGGTTCTGCTAATGTATATTAGAAGGTGTAGGTTTGTGGGATTATTCCGGTGTAACGTAACGAAAAGTTATAAGCCTCTGAGGAAAGTTAGTTCCTCTTGGATATCAGTACTGAGAATATTTCGGGAATTACGAAGTAATTAAGCTTATTGTTTCAAGCTGAATATAAAGTTGATCAAGGTATTTAATTAATCTATGTTTAGTTTTTTGGAGAAAAAAAATCCAGAATGATTCATTTTTAAAAAGTCGTCACCATCATCATCATTATTATCAGCGCTGAAAAGTTTTCCCCAAAAAAAACAATAGCTTACCTGCAGAGACACCAGCAAGTGCGGCCCCGTCAACGTTGTGGAAAATGTACCGAAAAAAAAGTGGAGGAAGAAAAAAAATACAAAATACCATTAGCAAAAAAAAATCCCCCGAGCTTATTTAATTTGGCGTAAAATCAGAGACAGTAATAATTACAACAACTCAAATCGCTCACTGCTCACTAGTGAGGGTGGTGGGAGATCGAGAGAGCGAGAGAGGGAAAACTCTTTTAAACAAACTTGGATCATGATTGCTCACGGGAAAAGAAGAGAAAATATGCTGAAAATAAACGGAAAAGAAAAGTTAAAAAAGACCGGAAAAATGCGATGAAAACAAAAAAAAAACACACATTAAAAGCAGCAGCAGCAGCAGTGAAAAAACACAAGTCCGGATGAATGAAATGGATCCTTTTCGCGGTTTCGCTGTGGTCCCGTGGTCGGTGGTGGTCCTTTTTTTGTTTTGGAAACTTAAAACTCAGACGGGAAAGCGCGCGCTAGCATGCAAACAGAAAATCGAAAATTAATTGTGGTTTCCAGGCGGATGGCGAAGAAACATGAACGAAATATCGGGGTATGCGAACAAGCTAGAACAAAATGGGAAGAAAACTGAAAAAAGTGGTACAGAAATGTGTTTAGAGTAATGTTTTTTTGGTGTGTTGGTTTATCGTCCTTTGGGATGACTTTTTTTGGGGGAAAATGCCTTCCAAAAGGTGAATTGTTAATAGAGGCAGTACGAATCGAGAGCTCATTTGGGCTGGTCGCATTTTTTTTTGTATTTCGTGGTCATTTTCTTGCGATGTCATTTAACCGAATGTTTTTAGGCTGGTACAAATTTTATTTAAAGTTTCCCCCCCCCCCTTCAATGTTGGCCCGAAAAATCAGGGGGCAAAAAAATATTTTTTCAAAAAACTTCAATATTTTTATGGAAATTAAAGTGCAATTAGTTAAAATCAATTTAAATTGAATTCCAATGCGTTTAGAATCATTTTTAGCATGTTTGGGTTGATTTAAAATTCTTTTGAATTTTTGAAAATTTTCGATGTCTACTATCGCTAAAGTTTTTTTTTTCGCTGAAATTTTTGTTTTCGTCAAATCTTACATTTTTTGAAAACTTTTATTGCAAAACAACTGAACTAGTGTAAAATACATTTTAAAACACTTTTTCCATGCAAATGTTGAAACTATGGCATGATATTTTAATATTTATATTTTTTTTATTTTTTTGCCCCCCCTCGACTCCGGCCAGGGCCGAGGGACAAAAAGTTTTAAAAATATTTGCATCGGCCTTACCAGTTTTTACTGAAGATAATTTATTTATCTTAACTTTTTGGACTGAAACAGTGAGAAACTTTCAACGAAGTCGACCAATTTCATGACATTTAAATTTTTGTATTTTTTATATTTTTCTAAAACTTTTCATACAAGTTTCCATAGAAATTTTTATGCAAATATGCAAATCGTCAACTGTGTGCTATCTTGTGACATAGACCATTTTGGTCGAAAATGATTTAATGATGACGTTTTGCTATACTTAACAAACACTACAAGATGCTTTGACCCGATTTTGGAAACTCGCTTCCGTTTCCCGGATATCGCAATACACACTTGTGACATAGACCAATTTATCATCAAAATGATTGTGCACACTTGTGACACGTCATACATGTTGTTGGAAAATATGGAAAATTTTTCTTGTTTTTCACAAATTTATGTACACACATACTTTCTAAAGGCAATGCAACCTTTTGTTTTTGAAAATATACTGATTAAGTCGGTTAAACTATTGATTTAAGCCTATTTCAGTTTGTATGGGAATTCTGTGCACACTTGTGACACGTAGTACAATTTTACTTTCGAAACACTCTTGTGACACGTGCTTTTCAGATTTTTGTTTACATTATTTACTGTATCTTTTAACTGGTGTAACCAAATTAGTTGAAACTTGGAGCGTTTGTTAAGTGATAGTATACAAACCGATTGCTTCAAAAGGTTTGGCTCTATCATTCATAGTTTTGAAATTATTTACCAACGAACTTTAAAAATCGATTTTCTCGAAAAGTACTAAATGGTTGTTGTCACAAGATAGCACACAACTGACGATGTGTCAAGATAAGCACGACAAGATTGAAATTTCTTTCATATAAATATTGACAACAATGCACGAAATTTTTCGGTTTTTATTGAATATCTCAGGATTGAAATTGAGCTCTGCCAAAGTAACATTTTTAAACCAACCAGCCACCACCAAGTTTTATTAAGGTTTTATTGTAGCATCTTGATTGCTTAATAGTTTTATTTGGGCATTCACCGCAACCAACAAGCGAGAGCTAATTAATAGGTTCTAACAAGGTTTTATGCCACGGAAATAAAACCTGGTGAAAATAAAAGCCGACTGGCTTTCAAAAAGGTTTTATGAAATTTTTTATAGAGGCTTGAAAACCAGATGGCAATCCCAAGTAACATTTTTTTCCAGGAGTTCTACAAGAGCTCTTCAAGATAGCTACAGCATAGCAGTTTGGACCGCGGTAGGATAAAATTCTCTTCAAAACTTCTTCAGGAGTTTGGAAGAGAACTTGAAGAGAGTTTTATCCTACCGCGGTCCAAACTGCTATGCTGTAGCTATCTTGAAGAGCTTTTGTAGAACTCCTGGAAAAAAATGTTACTTGGGAATGCCATGCCAAACGGTTTTATAGCATGCTTGGTTAAAACTAAGAGTGTTGTAGCTGTCAAGTGCCATTAGGCATGTAAAAAGCTCACTTAGAATCATAATCTCCTAAAAGAGCATTTATCGCGGTCAAATAGCAGTGCATAAATATGGCGCTAAACGCGTGATTGAATATGATTGACCGCCATCTTGGCAGAAAGAAATAAAAATGTATAAATTTGATGAAAACACACAATTAAGATGAATTTCTTACATCGCTAGCACAACAACAGAAGTTCAAACATAATTTAAACCAGAGTTCGGAAACTCACTCACGAGTTACTCAACAATGAGGAAAAACTAAGTTACCTGCGAGTAAATTACTCATCACTCTCGGTGAGTGTGAGGGCCTTCCTCATTTACTCACAAAGAGGGCTTTGAGCGCTCAAGAGGGCTTTTTTAGAAAACAAATTTCGAGATGTCAAACTCTACATCTTTTCCAAAAAAAAAAAAAAAAATGCGAGGAAAAAAAATCATTGAAAACTGTGATTGCAGAAGACATGTTATTTATGATTAGAATTGCTTTTTTTGGCTCTATCTCCCCCACATTTATCGATAAAATTTCAACCGCAGCTGAATTTGAGCCACCAATCCACAGTGTTCGGAATGGCAAAATTAAGTGGAATAAATTGATAACTCCTTTATTTGACGTCCTAGCCAAATGGTGTCTTCGGAAGAGTTGTTGTACTTAATAAGGGCTATCTTTTGAAGTTAACCCTTCAATTCACCGATTATTACCATGTTTTCAGTAAGATTCCGTTTAACAATTATAAATAATTTGATTAAAAATCGTAAAATTTCAATTGAGATATCTAAAAATAGACACCAATAGACACGGAGATATTTCCAGGAAATGTAGTTGAAAGTGTTTACTTTCAGGTGCATTGTTCGGTTTTGCGCCAAAATGCGCCATTTTGAAAACATAGCAACTTGAAAATAGGCTCAAAATCACATAAAAATGGTTATTACTCCTAAATAAAGGCTTAAAACATTTTGCTGTTTTCGGCAAAGATGTGTAATTTTTTGTCATAAACAACTCATCAGAACATAGTAGGCCACTAAAATGCTAACTAATGTTCTCCTCTACAACTTTGCCGAAGACACCAAAGCCCTACAACGTCATCCAACAAAGTTAGTTTTTGATTGACACCCTGAAAGGTCGTCACCCTGTATGTTATTAACTTCAAAAGATAGCCCTTATTAAGTACAACAACTCTTCCGAAGACACCATTTGGCTAGGACGTCAAATAAAGGAGTTATCAATTTACCAGCCTCGAAACGACGCGCCGCACTTTCGGCAAATGCGCGCTGTCAAATCCCATACTGTGCGTTTTGTTTTTGTTGATCTTCTTCTTCGAATTGCATGGCATTGTTGCCGGGAATGTTTTTTATTGCACCAAAAGTTGCATCTTATGATTGTCATAAGATACATGAGGACGTATGCAATGTCATTTTTCGCTAACTTCTAACAAGGTTTTAACAAAGGTTTTATTAAGGCTTCGAGAAGGTTGAGAGGATTCAGTTGAAAAGCCTTGAACTCCTATGTAGGTTTTATAAATAGGCTGTAACAACCTATTGGGTTTTATGTGGGGGTTATCGAGGTTCTGGCGAGTTTGTTGGTTTTCGCTGATAGGTTTTATAGCGGTTGTGACAACTTTGATAAAGCCTTAAATGTTACTTGGGGTGAGGCATTGAAAGCTGCACAAAATGGCATCCTCAACACAGTTTGGTGAAAATCGACGTGCGATAAGACAATACGTCAACTATGATTTGATAATGATGTTATGAGCTCTTCGATTCGTACTGCTGGTTACGACACAACATCAAAAACAACACCACATCGGCAAAGAACATCACGACATCGACACCCCACACACACACACACAACCCATCTTACCCCTTGGCGCCCGCGCTGACCGCCCCGGCGGCCGTCGTCCCCGCTAGTGCGAGTGCCTTGTAGCGTGCCTGCTCCTCGGTCGGCAGCACAATGTCCACCGACCGGGACCGGATCGCGCCGCTGCCGGGCACCGCTAGCAGCGTCAGCTCCCCTTCCGGAGGCTTCACCTCTTCGGTTTTCGCGCCCGTCACCTTCGTGAAGCACGAGTCCACCGAGGCGGCCCGGTCCCGCTTGAGGTCCGGCACCTGCAGGTAGATATCGCGGACAAAGTCCGCCGCGACGGCAGCCGGCAACGATGGCCGCGGCAGGTGGTACTGGTGGAACTGGTGCTGATTGTCATTGTAGTCGACGGATTGGTCGACGGATTCACAGGACTGGTTCCGGCTGCTGCTGGCGGCCGCTTCATCCGGATCGTCCGGCACGATGATGTTGATGTCTTGGTTGGTGGTGGGTTCGGCGGACGAGACGTTTTCGAGCGAGTTGCCGGTCGGTTCGACGAAGATCGCCTCCTGGCGGGAGATGGATCGTCGACGGGTTCGGGTGGCACCCGCTCCTGGGGGGTCGTCCGCGGAAGGCGAACAGGGAGGCACTTCGATCGTCGGGGACGGAGGGGGGTACGCTGAGCAGGGGGTGATCGGTGGTGACCCGATCGGGAGTGAACCCAGGGCGAACGGTGGAAGAGGCGGGTACGATGGCGTGTCGAACATGGGTGGCGGCGGCAGGATTGGGCCGATTTCCGGCAGGACTTCCGGGTCGACGCCGCCATCTTCGATGTCATCTCCGTTGGTGGGCGAAAGGGTGAAGGTGATCCCGCACGGGGACACCAGCGGTGGTGGCAGCAGAGTATTGCACTGGACGTTGCATCCTGGGAAGGTAAAGTCGAAGTCCTCCCCGGGATCCTCTTCGCCCGGTCGATCGTCGTCCGGATCTTCGTCCTGGTCGTCGTCTTCCTCGTCCTCGTCGTCGTCGTCGTCTTCGTCTTCGTCCGACGAGGATGAAGTGTAGCTGAGCGTTTGGTACTCACTGTTGTCGTAGTACTGGCGCTGGTCGACTCCGGTAAGCCGCCGGTACTCCTCCAGGTACAAACAGTGGATGCACGGCGGTGGGGTCTTCGAGCTGGATTTGCGCCGCTGGAAGCGCTTTGGCACGTCAAGAAAGGCCGCGGCAACCGCTGCGTGCGCTTCTTCACCTCCGGCCCCAGTTAGATCGAAACTTCGCGACCGCTGGCCGGCTCCCGGAACTTGTGGAACTTGCAGCAACCCCAAACCCGGCGAAAGCGGTTCGTCCGCCGAACTCTGGTGCACCTTTAGAAACTGATTCGCCCGCTGGGCTTCGAGCTGGATCTCGTCGAACGATGCTGAACGAACCTGCTTTGGAACTTCGAGACTGCTCTGGGTTTTCATCTCCGCACCAGTCGGGGTCCTGGACCTAGTGAACGTGTTCCGGAAGCGGTGCATACTGCCGAGAGGGCCCTCCTCCCAGCCCTCCTACTCCACTTCCATCCAGCTGATCCGGTGGACCTCGCGGACCACTTGGCGCGGCGCCACCTCCCTCTCCGGTCACTCCCGGTGGAACTGGTGGTGGCGGCGGCGGCGACGGAACGGCTTCCGGGATCGGTAATTCTAGTTTTTCTTCTTCTTCTGCGTCCTCTACTTGGTGATGACGATAGTGGTGTTTTCGGTGGTGGTGGTGGAGGCTGCTGTCCTTGCTGCTGAAACGGGAAAAGGGAGAGGAGAATACAGCCATTAGTACACAGAATACAAAGTCCTAGAAATATGATAGCAATCAAGCTGAAGTAGAACCATGTTATCAGATTGTGGTTGACTAGTCAGGGAGTGGCAATTACATAAATTGATTCCAATTTATGATGTGTGTACGTGTTTGTATCAAAGGTTGGCAAGAATCTTTCAAATTAAAAATTAATCAAAAGAACTTTTTTTTTTTGGAATGCAATACCCGGACTTTCATATTAAACTTCCCGGCAATTGTATCGATTTTAACCCTTCACAAAGAGGCACAACATTCCCATTTCCTTCAATTTGTACCTGCTGTGCCGGCAATTTCCCTCCAATCATATTCTAATTCCCATTCCCAAGCCCAAGGCTCGACCTAGGACCGCACATGAATATCAATCATACCGCCTTTTCGTATATGCATTGCGTGTGTGAGTAGAGCCGCAGAACCTCCGCACGTATCGTATCGTATCAGGGACTTATTGCCTGCCAGCTTTCCAACTGCGCGTATTTTACAGCAAATCCCACTTTGATTGACATGGCCTACCCCCCTCCCTGGTTGTAGGCAGCACGCAAAACCCCAAACCCCCTGCCGATTTTTGGAAAATTATAATTATTTTCCCGCTTTTCGGCGCGGTCACGAATACAATGGCGCAAGGGGGGGGGGCGCTATCTTGCCCGAAGGATCTTAATGTATTTCATGTCACAGTGACCCCCGCAGGATTACGCAGGAGATCGCTGGCTGGCTGTCCCCCGATCCCCGGGCAGGAAGTGTCCCCGTCACGCGAAACCCTTATCATTTGCGGTTTACATGTGTCGTCGTTGAAATGACTCCGGAACGCATTTGAGGTTGAAAAATGATGGGACAGATAGAAAGTTACTAAAACCTTACAAAAAAAAAACAAAAATAATTATCAAAAAGCGCTTTCCCTGAAAAACTTCATCGTCAAATCTGTGACAAAAGTTGAAGCAAGAAATAACATGTTCCAAAACATACATATAAGAACATTGACAAAGTCACTTGAAACAAATTAAACCAAACACCAAAATAGTATTTTTTTTCCTATTCAAAACTATTCCATGAATAAATATTTTTCAAATTTTTGTGGTAACGAGTGATGACGAAATATACAACATAACCATAAAAAAAATTAAAATATTGAGTAGTTCTCTATGAAATCCATCTTTTTTTAATTTTAATTTTTGTATTTTTTAATCCGGCTGTAACTTTTATGGTGCTTTCGGAGTTAAAGAAGCCATTTTTCATAATTAGTTTGTCCATATAATTTTCCATACAAATTTGGAAGCTGTCCATTCAAAAATGATGCATGAAAATTCAAAAATCTGTATCTTTGGAAGGTATTTTTTGATCGATTTGGTGTCTTTTGCAAAGTTGTTGGTATGAATAAAGACTACACTGAAAAAAAAATGATACATGGTTGAATTTTTATGATGATTTTTGATTTACCTTTTTGTCACTAAAACTTTATTTGGAAAAAAAACACTATTTTAATTTTAATTTTTTTTATATGTTTTAGGGTACATCAACATTTCAGAAATTTCCTGGTTGTGCAAAAAATCTTTGCACGAGTTATGAATTTTTGAATCAATACTGATTTTTTTTTTCAAGAAATTGAAATATTTCGATGTAAAATCCAATTTGCAATCAAAAAGAACTTTAGTAAAATCTTGATTAAGTGCACCGTTTTCAAATTAAAGCCATTTTAAGGTAATTTTTTTGAAAATAGTCCCAGTTTCTCATTTTTAAAAATGAGTGCACATGTTTGCCCACTTTTGAAAAAAATATTTTTGAAGATCTGAGAAAACTCTCTACATTTTGATTTTTTGAACTTTGTTGATACGACCCTTAGTTGCTGAGATATTGCCATGCAAAGGTTTAAAAAGCAGGAAAATTGATGTTTTCTAAGTCTCACCCTAACAGCCCACCATTTTCTAACGTCAATATCTCAGCAACTTACGGTCCGATTTTCAATGTTAAAATAATAAACATTCGTGAAATTTTCCGATCGTTTTCAAAAATAAATATTTTCAAAATTTTCAAATCAAGACAAACATTTTAAAAGGGCGTAAACTCGACTGACATCTGGATCAACTTGAGGATTGTTTTTGCAAGAATTTGCGTTAGTTTGATTGTAGATTTGGCTTTACTTTTTGTGTCTTCTTGTGGCAACTAGCATAAACAAGTATTTTAACTTATTTAACTAAAGATTTAAAATTTTATGGTGACCTTCCATATGATCAAAGATACCCATTTTCGTTGGTCGTTGGTTTGTCCATACCATTCCTTATACAATGTAGCAGCTTTCCATACAAAAATGGCTTGGAATTATTCGAAAATAAGCATCTCGGGAGGGAATTTTCGGATCGGTTTGATATCTTCAGCAAAATTGCAAGAATTTGTAGGAACTGGGATTAAATGTAACACTCGAAAAATCATAGCATGATTGATTTCCTCAATAAATATTTTAATATTTTTGAAGTATGTTTCAGGAAACAAAAAATATGAGTGCAATTCTCTACAAAATCGGCCAATTTCATGCATTTTTTAATTTGGCTCAAACTTTGTAGGGGAAGCCATTTTGTTTCATTGATGCATCCATACAAGGGTCCATACAATTTTGGCAGCTGTCTATACAAAATGGTATATACCTAAATATTCGAAAATCTGTATCTTTTGGAAAAAAATTCTGTTCGATTTTGTGTTTCGGCAAAGTTGAAGGAAACAAAACTCGGGTTTTAAACTAACTTTATACCCAAAAAATCAATTTCTTAAAACTTGTTTTTTTTTTGTATAAAATCATATTGTTTGATTTCAGGGGGAAAACCCGCAACTTGAGAGCCATTAGGAAGATCGGACTAATATTTTCTCACCGAGTCACGAACTAAAAAAAAAAAGGAAAAAAATAAAATTTATTGAAATTTTTGTAAGTTCCGCTTTCGTTTTTGGTAGAGGAAATGTGTTCAGGAATGAACCTATATTTAAAAACACAGATTTTTTTTCGAAAGACTTGAAATGCCACTCAAAATTTCATGTTGACCTAAATTTTTGCTTTTTCATTTCCAATTCATGTTTCTTTCTTGAATTAATTTTTACAAAAATGTAGGGGAAATTCTCGTATGTTTGGCAGGTTAAGCACTCGCTCCTAACTCCATCCAATTCGCTGATTTTCACTATTTAAACAAAGAATTTTGCAAAACTTTTGATAGAAACTTACTTGCTCACTTCTAATTAAGCTATTTATCACTTTATTTCAGTTGAAAACGCTTTTAATTAGCTTTAATTGAATGTCAAAGTTCTGACCTGCCAACATTAGAGGCACGCTGGAATTAGATGCCGTTCCCCTATTTTCTTTATTACTAGTGTATTTTAAGATTCCTTTTCATCTGCGACTTCAAAAATACAAAAAAATATTTACTTAGGTTTTACAAAATCACAAAAATCAAACTTTAGCAACTCTCTACGAAATCGGCCGATTTCGACAATTTGTATTTTTTGTATTTTTTGATTTGGCTCAAACTTTGTGGGGGCCTTCCTTATGACCAAATAAGCTTTTTTTTGTCATTGGTTCACCCACAAGTCTCCATACAATTTTGGCAGCTGTCCATACAAAAATGATACGTACATAATCAAACAGCTGTAACTTTTGAGTAAATTTTCTGATCAATTTGGTGTCTTCAGCACAGTTGTAGGTATTGTTGAGGACTATTGAGAAAAGAATAGGTACATGGAAAAAAATTGTAGATTTTTTAATCAACTTTTTTTTTACAAAAACTCAATTTCTCAAAATATGTAGTTTTTGATTTTAGAGATTTTTTTATATGTTTTAGGGGACAAAAACCCATAACTTTGAAGCCATAGAGAAACATGGTCAAAAAATCTGCCGCCGAATTATGATTTTTTGAAAAAAAAAAAAATGATTTCTTAAAATAAAAAATCTGTAAAGTACTTTTCGATTGGAAATTCAATTTTACATTAAAAAATTATGTCAAATTTGTTTTTGCATGAAATTTAGATTTTTTCCATAAGGCTGGTACAAATATTTTTAAAAGTTTTTGTCACCCCCCCACCCCCCTTCAAAATTGGCCCGAAAAATCAGGGGGCAAAAAAAATATTTTTACAATAAACTTCAAAATTTCAATGAAAATTCAAGTGCAACCAGCTGAAATCAAATTAAAATACATTCTTCTGCGTTTAAAATCATTTTTAGCATGTTTGGGTTTATTAAAAAATCTTAAATTTTTTTGAATCAAAAAAATCAAAAAAAAAAAATCTTTTTTTTCGATACAATTTTTATTTTTGTCAGATCTTAGATTTTTTGAAAACTAGAGATTGCAAAACAACTGAACTAGTGTAAAATGTATTTTAAAACACTTTTTTCATTTAAATGTGAAGACTATGGCTTGTTATTTAAATTTTTATATTTTTTTATTTTTTTGCCCCCCCCCCCCCCTTGACCTCGGCCAGGGCCGAGGGACAAAAACTTTTTTAAATATTTGCATCGGCCTAAATCAATATTTTTACAAAATTTATAACTCGCCGGCAGATTTTTTGACCTTACTTCTCTATAGCTCAAAAGTTTTAGTGAAAACAAAGTTGCTTAAAAAATCTGCAATTTTTTTCCGTGTACCTATTTTTTTGTCAATAGTCCTCAACAATACCTACAACTTTGTCGAAGACACCAAATTGATCAGAAAATTCACTCAAAAGTTACAGCTGTTTGAATATTGACGAACCATTTTTATATGAACAGCAGCCAAAATTGTATGGAGACTTGTATTTGGTCATAGGGGAGGCCCCCACAAAGTTTGAGCCAAACCAAAAAATAAAAATAAAATCCATTTCCGGTTTTGGTAGAGATTTGCTCACTTCTAAAAAACTGCTACAATTATTCACATTACATAATTTGTGTGTGCGTGCGTGTGTGTGTGTGTGTGTGTGTGTGTGTGTGTGTGTGTGTGTGTGTGTGTGTGTGTGTGTGTGTGTGTGTGTGTGTGTGTGTGTGTGTGTGTGTGTGTGTGTGTGTGTGTGTGTGTGTGTGTGTGTGTGTGTGTGTGTGTGTGTGTGTGTGTGTGTGTGTGTGTGTGTGTGTGTGTGTGTGTGTGTGTGTGTGTGTGTGTGTGTGTGTGTTTCAAAAGTTTTGCGATTTTTATTTGTATAAGAGATTTGGTAACCCTGTATATAATTATGGGCACTTTAATAAAATGTAACTTTCAAAAGCAGAATGCTGTGATTTTGCATTAGAATGACATTTCAATTAGCTTAAAATTATTTTTATACATCAAAAAACTATCAGATAAAACTACAATGATTCGGCAACCCAGCCGAGAGCAATCGTGACTGAAAAAGGAGGCATTTGAAAAATAAAACACCTGATTCATTACTAACATTAATGGAAATTACTTTTAGAACTATTGTTGTTCAGTAATTATATGAATTTTCAAAAGAACTAAACTGCCCATGTTCGTATAAATGTCCCAACACCAAGCTGAGTAAAACGCCATGCATAGGCTACGTGTTTAGTTTTCGCGAAAAAACTGGATTTCTTCCTGATTTTTAGAACAAAGTACTGGATGTTATAAGCTCTTTTGAAAGAGCACACGATTTTGAAACAAACTGCATCAATAACTCGAAATCGATGAAAATGCATATGGGACATTTATGCATAATGATCTGGCAACTCTGTCAGAGACTGCAACTTATATCGATGTTATGGATTAAACCTAGAACCGAGTCAGCAACAAAAATGTTTAATTGAGTTGCTTTCCTTCTCGGAAATAATTTAATAATTCATCAAACCTACTGAAATATTAATCATCTTGTCAAAATTTTGGAGGCCTTCCCTCCCCCAAAAGGACAATATTTGTTCAGTTTGCCCTGAAACAGTCGACGGCAGTTTGGGTGCTCCTTCCTCGGGGCACACACAAAACAGTATCCTTCTAGCGGCAAGAGTGGCAAATAGACATAAATTTCTTTGCAAACATAAATTGCTAAACATTTTTCTCCGGTAATTGAAAGAGAGAGTGTCCGTCGGACGAACCTTCCCTGAAGATCTTTGACGGTCGTGGGCTTGGTCACGCCTTGGGGAGAGGACCCCGCAACCCATTTGCTGCCTCTTTTCGCCTTAATTGAAATTGAAAACTTTTGCCGCACGTTGTTAATTTTGCTCTAAAGTGGGGGGTTTATATCGATACACCTATTTGAAAAGAACTTTTCTTGTTTTTTTTTAAAGATTCAAACATTCTTCCCAAATGGTGCCATTAAGTTGAGCAACCGCGTGAAATTCAACACCGCAAGCAGTTGATTAAATTTTTAAATTTTCATTATTTTACCTTCTTTTGGGGGGTTGACCTCCCTCCCCTTCGGGGCACACCCCGATTAGAAAGTACTGGACAGGGCGGACGCAAAGGAGGAGTTTTCCACACTCATTAATTAAAAATTAACCAAGAGAAAAACAAGGGGCGAGGAACTCTTTTTTTTCGCTGCATCCTACGAGGCTGCCAACTTGACGAAAGAGTTGCATAACACGCCGGAAGCCCTCGGGGAGGAAAAAGTAGAGTTTGAGGGTGTCGACGGCAAAGTTGCTCATTTTTTAAAGGAGGTATTGATTCTGAGAAGGGACAACAAGTAAAAGTAAAAGAAGGTTGGAGGGAGACCTGTTTAAAGTGAGAAGCTTTTATTTTGTTGACCTTTTTTTATCATAACGTCATTCGATATCTGCTTATTAATTTACTGTTTTTTATGTAATTTAAGAGGTAATTTCTGAGCTCACGCAAAAGTTTCTTGAAAATAAGAATATTACCAAATTGGAACTTTTGTCTAAAAATGATCAAAAATAGCAATCCAATCAGTACTAAAACAAAATTGCCACCACATTGTATCGCTACTATCAAGACATTATTTCTACAAATTGGCACATTCACAAGTTGACCACATTTCGCACAAATTAGGTACCTTACCGCTTTCGTGACTGGCTTGTTTTTATTTAGTCGTCCTGCTAGAAAAGCACACAAAAAAGCCCACAAGGAATGAACTCACCAGAAACAGCGAGACCCACAAGATCATTAATTCTCATTAAAGTCAACTTATTCAACCCTCAGGAAAGAGTGTATTTTTGCAGTTGACTGACTAAGTGGCGTAAACGCCATCGTCATGATGGTCACGTACGTCACTTAAACAAAAAAACATCGTTTGAAAACTATTTTCCGGTCCGACGAGCGCCCGCGACAGCTTTTTGCGGTTTTGTTTGGGCCAAAATTAGCCCGGTCTATGATGATGGAGCAATTTTTTCTTGGTAAATAGCAAAAATACTCAAGAAAAAGCGGAAAGAAAGAAGAAAAGGTAAAATGGACCCAACCAGCAGACGATGTGCCCTATCTCCATTATCGTCATCATCGTCGTCCTGGCCGGGGCGCCATTATCATCGCAATCATCGCAGCGCCCCTTTCATCGTCACCTTTTTGCCTCACCGGCAGGAGGACAACCGGTGCGGGTTAAAGGGGACACATACCGGAAACCGGGGAAAAAATAAACTTTAATGACGCACCTCCACCGTGGACCACCCTAAGCTGTTTGTGATCATTTTGCTATTTGCTGGAGCGCACAAGTTGCTTATTCATTGGTAAGGGTTTGGGCACCAATTTTGGGTTTGATCGAATTTTAGTTATTTCATTAAGTCTCTCAATGTCTTCAATATTTATTGAATTTCTTCCCAATTTACATAAAACCATAATTTGTGCAACAATTGTCACTTTACCCGTGCAGGAAACCGATAATCGGGTAGTTCTTTCCAGACTGTAAACATTCCAAACGTCAGCGCTATTCTTCGATACAGATTTGTGTTAGTTTCACTCAGAATTCAACGAATTTTGAGTTTAGTTCACCCTGATATAGAGCTTTATGACGTTTCGTGTACGCACACTAGCGCACCATTAGATTTTGCTGGCCGGACAAAATTTAACCTCACTTTTTTTCGTGTACGTACACGCAATACATGCGCACGTAGATTACTTTATGAAGAATTCTACTCACATCTGTAAGCAAAATGATTTATAAAAATCAAAATATTTCAAGAATTTCGACCAATATCGCATTTTGAAACCCAATATAGCCCAAACATAGGGCCTCTTCCTCTTACCCCACCTCGTGTAATGGGCGTGTTTTTGTTGCGAATAATGTTTTTTTTGCAGCATACTTTTCGTCATTTTCTCGCGTGTGCGGGAGAAAAAGCATTCCCGGAATGGCACGATTCCTTCACGGTGTTTCGTACGTTTTTGTTCCCAAAGTTGGAAAGGTGTGACACAGGAAAAGGTGCTTATGAAAAAGGATTGAATTTGTTGCAATTCTAATCTGTTCGTAAGAAAAATAGGAGCAATATGCCCATTTTAAGCCTAATAAGCGGTCGTGTTTGAATGATGCTGGATAATCTGGATTGTTCCTTGAAATTCACTAAAACCAAGTACACCAACGAGTAGAGCAACTTTTTGTAAACATTTCTGTTTATTTTCACTTTTATTAAAGGTTATGCCATTCCTTTTACAAGCATTTAAAAAAATATTTCAAAAATGCATTCTAATCAGTCGAGTGCATTGGGCCACGTTCATTTTTCTCTTTTCAGCTTAGTTCTTTTTTTTCTTTCAGCGCTCTTTTGGGTCTGCTTAGTGCTGCCAAAATTGATGAAATTTTAAGCGAACACTCACGAAAAGTAGCATTCATAGCGAAAGTTTCCTGGCAGCACTTGCTCACTCTAACAGGCGCTGCACCAGCTTTTTTTTTTGGTGTTGGTGGCCACCCTTTGTTCTTTATTTGCCTTCGCTCCTCGCTCGGTTTTCTTCAGCCTTCGATTAGAATCGGTATTCAAAATTGAAACGTCAAAAGACTTAGCGCGTTTGTTTTTTTGTTGGTGCTTGCTAATTATTTACATTTTCCGGGATTATTTTTCAAGTGCACAGAAAAAAATAATGCAAATTTGGAAGCTTTAATATTGGAAGGTTGAATATTACCTCTTTTATGATGTAATTTTACCTCAATTTAGACTGAAAAAGTGACATTACACCAGAAAAGTGGTAAAATTACACATTTCCAGAGGTAAAATAATAATGTAATATTACCATGATTTTTTTTCAGTGTGAGTGACTAAGTAATGGTCACAAGAAAATGTTTCCGGTAGTTGAAAGCAATTTTATATCTTAAGCGCTTTGAAATCGTTAGCGCAAGTGAAAAGATATTGCTGGCGACTTTCGTTAAGCAGTTAACCTCCGATCTTGCGTGTGGATGTGTGTGCCACCAAAATGATGAGAAATGGTCTCGCAAATAGAAATTATGATCAAAAGTGCATTAAATTTGATCTTTTTGGCCAGTAAGTGGCATAAATTTGCGTGCTTACTCGAGGCGGTGCTGTTGCTGGTAAGTTTATAGCCTGAAAAGTATTTTTGGAGCTTGAATCGAGCATCAAACTCTCCATATTACGAAGATAGGTGCTTGATTAGAAAGGGTATATTTCCCCTACACTGTTATTGTTTGAATTAATAAAGAATTATCGCGTCACACATAAAAAAAACCCGATTTTACCCCACCTGGGGTGAGATAGAGCCTTTCTTACTAAAGAATATAACAATGGAAGAACTTCTTTTAATTCATAACAACGACTTCGTTTATTTATAACGCCAGCACAAAAGAAAGTGAAATAATACAAAAAATCTTATGATGAAAGCAAGGTATTATAAATGATGTGTTTTCCAAAAGAAATTGAAAACGCAATTTTAACCACAAGAATATTTTTGATCGTACAAATTCTTAATCAAACAAGCGTTTATGACAAACGCGAGCATAGCAAGCTTCAATGCACCAGTGACAACGCACACCGCGGTTTTGGTTTTCTAGTTTTGGTACGAGCCCAAGACGATATAACGATATAAACGATGAAAAGCTTAGAAAGCTTCTAATGGAATCCAATGAACTCTGTTAAATAAACTTACGAAATCGCGAAAAATGAAGCCTACTTTTTGGCGATTTAAGGAGCACACGGAAAACAAATTGATTGTAGTCGGATGAATGTCCTAAGTCACAAAAGTTTTTGCATAAACATTGGACAGTCATGCAAAAACGGACAGGGCAAAAGAAACCGAAAAGCTACGATATCTTACATGTTGTAGGAAACATCGGTAGACAAGCTACTACAAACGAGTATATCACGGGGCACAAAATACATGCGCCAACATTCTAGCGCCAGTATTCGAAACTCAACTCGACAACTTGTCGACTTGGCGACGAAGCGACGAAGTGTCGACCTTCGAAGCGTCGAAAATCGATGCAGTGTGATTTTTCCGATTAAAATACATGCTGAATCGACATATTTACGAAGATGGAAATGACGTCCAGCCTTAAAGTAAAACCTATACCTTTCTTTAGTGAGAAAGGCAAAAAGTAAATCGTTTTAAAAATTGATCGGGATTGCCGATTGATGTCAAATTTATTTCATATGCTTACTCATGGTCTGTACTGTGAATGTAGAAAGAAATTTCGGATAAAATTGAAATGAAAAATGTTGACGAAGGTCACCAGGTGAGCTTTTACCTTTTTTTTAGAGATTTTTTTCTTTTGGTAGGTTAATCAAGATCGGATTCAGGAGAGCTGAGAAAGACGCGACAGAAAATTAGGCAAAATTTTTCCACACACGAACATCACTCGATCTCTACGGTATTTATTTTCTCAAAATTCGAGGGTTGAAGATGGAAAAGTTCTGTCAAGATGAATCGATAGATCGTCAAAAATCGATGCAGTTTGATTTTTTTAAGCGATTTTTCCGAATAAAATTCATGCTGAATCGTCATATTTACGAACATGAAAATGATGCCATAAAGTAAAACCTATACCTTTCATTAGTAAGAAAGGCAAAAAGGAAAATAAAGCTCCCGTTTCTCGTAACTGAACAGTTAAAACCCGAAAGACATGTCGTTTATGGGAAATTACGAATCTTCAATAACCCATACATAAAAAAATCAATTTCATATTATGTGTTTTTTTTTTTTGTAACTAACCCCTCAAATTTTTAAGAGTGTACCAATTTTCTACAAAGTCAACTTTTTTAATGGTTTTAATGGGGGTTTCGAGAAAAAAAATATCCGGATACATTCGAAGTCCCAGCCAAAGAATGGGTACATCGTCTACCATCGTTTGACCAAGTTATGAATTTTTGAATGAATACTGATTTTTTCAAAAAATCGAACTACTTGTCGCAAAAGTTTTTCAACAACGAATTTGCAATCAAAAAGTACTGTTGTGAAATGTTGATAAAATGCACCATTGTCAAGTTGTAGCTATTTTTAGATAACTTTTTTGAAACTTTTTTGCCCACTTTTGAAAAAAAAAATATTTTTAAAAGCTGAGAAAATTTTCTATATTTTGCTTTTTTGAACTTTGTTGATATGACCCTTAGTTGCTGAGATATTGCCATGCAAAGGTTTAAAAATACGGAAATTGATGTTTTCTAAGTCTCACCCAAACAACCCACCATTTTCTAACGTCGATGTCTCAGCAACTAACGGTCCGATTTTCAATGTTAAAGTATGAAACATTCGTAAAAAAATCTGATCTTTCCGAAAAAAATGTTTTCAAGTTTTTTGAACCGGGACCAACATTTCAAAAGGGCGTAAAATCGAATGTTTGGCCCTCTCAGCTCTCTCAATATTTTAAAAATATTTTTTTCAAAAGGCAAACACGTGCACTAATTAAAAAAATGAAAAACTGTGACTATTTAAAAAAAGTTACCTAAATATAGCTTGAACTTGAAAACAGTGCACTTTATCTAAATTTCACTACAGTACTTTTTGATTGCAAATTTGAATTTTTTTTTTGATTTTAAAATTGTTAGTTTTTTTCGAAGAGTTTTTAGATTATCGAGTCTAGCCTGAAAGTAAAAAAAAAAATACAAATTAGCCAAACGACAAACCGCTTTCCATATTTTGGCCATCCCTAACTAACAGGTAGACACAATCAATCAGGACCTACCCTAACACGGTACGGACAAATATCATTGGATTCGCAGCTTTTAAAAAAAATCAACCATATCCACACGAATGAACATCAAAACTTGGAATACCGACTCGAAGTTGAGCCATCCTAAACCGTTTTCGGCTATCTGGCAACGATACTCTACTTGCGATTTGCCGTGATTAATTACTCCGTACACGGTCTGCTTGCCAGTCTGTAACGCTGAAGACCACCAAAAGGTTGGTATTTCAAAGGGCAGATTGGACCTGGCTAATTGCACGGCGAGAATTTTGAGAAAAGTGTCAACATTGCGAATAACTTTTTTTTGCTCAATTTCGTCGATCACGGAAGCTGTCGCTTTTTCCAATTTATTTTTGACAAATTTGCTCAGCTAATCTAGCACAAATTACTCTCTCCGTGTACGCCGGCTAATCCTTTGATATTCACAGCCTGACAGGCCCGTAGCCAAGGGGGGGCTTCCGGGCTGCAGCCCCCCCCGAAATTTTTTCCATCTTTTTTAAATTGAACTACCTTAAAAAATCTTAAATCAATGATTGTGTGTTCTCTTCCCAGAAATAATTTGTAAGATAGAGAATCAAGAATTGATTGATCAAACTAAATAATTTGCCTGTCCATTGCCAGGCTCAGTTTTTGTAGATTATGGATCCAAAATTTGGATATTTAAAAATTGAGCTGCAGATTTGAACATTGTTCCATTCAGTAACATCTCATTTATCTTGTAGTTTTAGCATTACATTGGTTAGGATGGTCCAAATCTGGGCTTACTTGGGGCTATCCCCTGAAATCAAAGATTTACGCATCACTAGCCTAAGTTCCAAAATTTGAGCTTTTTCTGACCACTGACCACCAAGTTTGGGCAAAATCGTCAAATTGTATGGAGAAAAGCAACTGTTTCAGTTTTTGACCAATGGAAGGCGCAATAACTATCCAGTTCTTATCAATTTTCAGAACTAATATCTTCTTTAAATTTGGAAAAACTTTCCCGAAGACACCTTATTTTTTTGGGTTTTTTGTTAAAAAGTTATTAACCTTCGAAAATAGCAATTTCCGAGCGGACTGCTCTAAGGGGCTACATAGAAATAATTACCGTCATCTGGGGCGAATCGGGACTACAGTCTGAATAGGGACAGCAAAAATCCTTAGATCTTGTTGTCTTATTTTTGATTGTAGAACTTAAGTATGACCCCTGAAGAACCATAAAATAATTTAGAATATTTGGATTCAATGTGGCGGTCAAAATGGAGGTCAAGAAATATTTCTGGTTTTTTTTAAAGGTCTAATAAACCAAATTTCCAGTTTTTGCTTTTTGGGTGCTCTTGAAACCGTCAGGGGTATTAAAAAACACCCAAAAAGCAAAAACTTGGTGTATTGGACCATTAAAAAAACAGATGCCGAATTTGATGTTAAAAACAAGCAAATAAAACATGCCGAATTTATTTGTTCCTGATTCGGTTATCCGAAGTCCTTCGAACTTCGGATAATAGAAACTTTGGATAATCGAGGCTTCGGCTAGTCGAATTTGGATTGTAAAATTAATAGCCCTCCTTTATTTGCATTAAAACCTTTAAACTGTTAATACATGTTTTTTCTCTACATTTTTCAAAATTTATCATAATTTCTAAAAAATATTTAGATTTTGTTTTCAAAAACGAAAGCATTTAATATGAAAAACATTTGAGTGAATTTTGACTATTATCAGAAATTCAATTCTAATTTTATCGTTTTGATTTTAAGAATATGGTTAGTTACATATCTAAGACCTTAGAGAAAAATGCTTGAGAAATATCTGTGTGCATTTTTTTTATTACTTTTTCGTAAACCTTTTTTCCGAAACCACTCGTCCAAAATGCTTTCTTTTGGTCACATTTTTTAGTTTCCACCGTGGCCAATCTCCAATTTTTATTTAATATATATTTAATATATCAAAAATCGGAAGATCAACTAAGTGAATACTTATTATCAACTAATTTTCACTTTGTGCATGAGCTTGTGATTTTTAAAGGAAAAAATAAAATGATAAAATATTCAAAACGTTAAAAAATTTAAGCTTGGATTCAAAACTCTGAAATTAAATTAATTAAACATCACTTTCAAATTATATAATTTCTGATCAATAATTCATTTTTAAACTAATTAATTTTTATTTTTTGGATTTTACAGATTAGAATTTGCATCTTGAAAATTTTAAAATTTCTTTATTATTTTTTTATAATTTCTTATTTCTGAATATCAATTGTAAATATTTTCCAAAGTTTATGTTGCCACCTTTTCAAAATGGACCAAAAAACAGAGAGCAAATACAATATTTAAAAAAAAAATAGCTTCACAATTTTAATGGAAATAACTTATTTCGATTAAGTCTTTTTAGGACCAGCGACCAGGTCGGTCCGGAAAACAAATTTGAAATGTTATTCCTGCTTTGATAATCATATACGACATGTTTGAGCTCGTTTAAAAATATTTGGAATTTTTGTAACATGTCACGGAACCGCGGAAAGTTTTTTCTCACGAAAAAAGGATTTCGCCATCAGCTAGATATTTTGAAAACTAATGATGCAAAACAACTGTACTGATTTAAAGTGTGTTTTGAACACTTTTAAAATAATAAAACCATAGCTTGTAGTTTTGATTTGTAACCCTCTCAACTTTGGTCAGAGTTTAGTGACATAAACTTCAGAATAATATTCGCAACGGCTAATTGAAGATTTAAAAATTTTACACTTTCAAATTTCTAAATTTTCATAATTTTTGATTTAAATTTTTTTGGTATAAGACAAAGAAATGCCAGAAATCAAAAATAAAAATAATAAAAACATAAAAAATTTAAGATAACAATTCAACAGAATAATATCAAAAAATCTGAAATTCCAAAAATTAAAAAATCTAAAACTGAAAAATCAATAAAATAATTGATACTTAAGAAATCCTAAACTAAAAAAAATATCATTTAAAAATTAAGTTATTCAAAATCCAATAAATTATGTTTTTTCAATCTTAATTTTTGGATTCTTTAAATATTTTTATGTTTGAATTCTAGTATTCCTAAATTAATTTATATTTACCAGAAAATTAAGTGATTTTCGTAATGGCTTTTCCCTTATTTCAGCATTTTAAGATTCAGCGTTTTGATAGTCAGCTTCATGAGGCAATTCTTCAATATTATTTAAGCGAATACATTATTTTCAAACGTTAGATTTCAGCCCATCCAAATAAACAAATCAAAATCTCATCAACACATATTGCTCCCGAAGAAATATCAAACGACGCTTTTTGTTTCTGTTCCTTTTCAGCGTCTTTTCGTAAACCTTTTCTTGACCGTTCCTTGAGATTTTTTGTATGGAGTTTTAAGAGTCTCCGTACTACAGGAGATTTTTTAAAATTTTCGTTTGAAAGTAAAATATAGTTCTTGTAGCAAAATTCAGACTAAGATTCGATTTACAGGAAAAATGTAATTGATTTAAGAATTCTTACATAAAGTATTCTTTACTTTTAAAACAAAAATTCAAGATAATAATTACACATGATAATTTCAAAAAAATCAAAAATTCCAAAAATGAAAAAAATCAAATACATAAAAAATATAAAATAATTACAACTAAAAAAATCCTTAAATTATAAAAAAAAAAACATTTTTTATCATTTTTAAATAAAGATATTCAAAAAATAATTTTCAATCATTTCAATAAATTATGTTTTAATAATCTTATTATTTTGATGCTTCGAATATTGGTATGTTTGAATTCAAGTGCAGACTAAGATTAGATTTACAGGATAAAACTAATCAATTTATGAATTCTTACATAAAGTTTTCTTTATTTTTAATTTAGCAAGGTTTCGTAAATATAAAATTTCTAAACCATAAAATGTGCAGGATTTTGTTCCTAGAGTCAAGATATTGCTTGAACAAACATCGATTTTAATAAATGGTTACAATCCTAAATTATTAAACATGTATATAGATTAAAATTTTATTTAAAAATTATCTTTAGAATTGAGATCTGATTAAATTTTTTTGTCATGCTTTAAAATTTTATTTTTGCTCAAATTCTGGACTAATTTTCAGAATACAATGAGTAATGAATTTGAAAATGTTGTTTAGTCGGAATATTAAAGTTAAACATGATTCGTTTTAATGTTTGATGCAATCGAGGAAAATTTTAACGGTTACATATGCATTTAAAAATGGTTACATTTACATTATTAACAACTCATCCAGTGAATATTTTGGCGTTAAAAATTAATTTAATACATTTTATCTAAATTTTTTAACACATTAAAATTAAACACAGGCACTGTTTTTTTTCTTCAAATAGATATTTATTATAGGCCTACACAGAAAAAAATGTGAATTTACTCGACACGGAAAAATGAATCTCATGTAAACTCAGTTGATGTAAACTTGAGATTCGACGTATTTTTTTTTTGTTGCCATGGAGACACTTCAGAAGCTGAAATTTCAACGATTATATTTTTTTGTATTTCATTAAAATTATTTATTTTTGAGAGCACCAGGAGCTTCGCAAAATATGAAATGGCTTCAATAGCTTAGAACAATTAAAATAAAACATTGTTTAAGTTTGTTTATAAAATTTTAAGAAAAACAAATATTCCAGTTATGAGTTTTATGTTGTGCCAGAAAAAATGAAAAATGTTAGATAAACCATCACAATTATCACACAGCTGAAAATGTAGCACCACAACTCGCTCTAAGCCTCAAATCAGTCAATGTTTACTGTGCTGTTCAACTAAAATCAACAGATAAACAAATTTAACTTTAAAAAATCAACACTGCAACAGTTTCCACTTTACTTCTATGAAGCTGAAAATCCAGACGGTTTAAAATTTCTCTCAGTATAAAATACAGAAAATATAATACTTATGGTTAGATAAATCAATATTTCTTTTAAAAAAAAATTATGCTTTCAAAAATTTGATTCAAGTTAAGTATATTTTAAATTTAGCGACGTTTATCACGAAATTGGATTACAATTAAACAATTCAAGAAAATGTAAAAAAAAACACTTTCTCTACTCCTTTAATACAAACTAGCTGTTAAAATAAAGAAAAAAAAATGACGAACGAGTTTCTTCAATAAATACATTGATAACTTAATATGAAAATCTTCGAAAACTTTTTTGCATACATTACATTAAAATTTTACAATTCATCTCAATAATTATACCACAAACCAAGTGATGGTATAAATGATTTACTGTTTTTAAACTCCTTGAATTTTTGCACCCAAGCCCCCCCCGAACAAAAATCCTGGCTACGGCCCTGCAGCCTGAGTAATGAACTCTTTCCCGGCTAGGGACAGGATTGCGCTTTTCGTAGCCCCTTTTTGCAGTGACTCGAGCGCCAGTGGAGCTTCCGAGTACACGATGATTACGACCAGGCCTATCCCTGTCTAAGTTGAGCTCACGGATCTTGCACAGTTACATAAATTTAAATTCAACTTTTTTTTTTTAATTTTTTGATCGAACTAAGACAAAGACTTGCCACAAAAATTACAATACATTTATAAAAAATGTGTTTTTTAACCGTGTACACACATGTTTCCGTGCCATTCCACCCAGTAAAATCCGGTCAAAATTTCACCCAGGAAAAGCAAAGTTCCATGTTTGAGCTTACGCTGGTGTGGTGGTGATGATATCCCCGAAAGCCAGTCGTGCGTGTTTTTAGGCAAAGAGTAAATGTTGACTGTGTGTTTGTTGTTGGGACTCTGCAATTTGACGCGACCTGTGTGTGATTTTTAGTCGGGATCCGGTGGCAGAAGGCAGATCCCGGCCAAATGAGTCCTCACGGAAGTGCGAGGCTCAACGTAAATGTTGAAACAGGTGGAGTGATTTTAGTTTTTTTTTTTGTTGTTGTCTGGTGCTAAGCTTTGGTTGGTGTTTGACTTTTGGGCATGGATGAAACATTTTCAAATAGAAGCAAAGTGGAAACTGTTGCAGTGTTGATTTTTTTGAAATTAAATTTGTTTATCTGTTGATTTTAGTTGAACAGCACAGAAAACATTGACTTATTTGTGGCTTGGAGCGAGTTGTGGTACTACATTTATTCCACGGATTCTAGGATGTTGTTTTAATTACTATTAAAAAAAACAATAAATCCATCTTAGTTATTTGAAACAAAAAAAATTGATTGCTGAAAGTGTTGGAACTTGAATGTTTTTTTGTTCATATAGTTTTAATAAGAACTTGTTTTTGATGATATCTTTAAAAATAAACTGAAAATAAGAAAAATCGAGAATTCCCTTCTACAGTCCAGACTCGATTATCCAGAATCTTCGGAAAAAATAAGAAAAAGCTAATATCAAAAAACTTACTTAATCTTTAACCATTGTGGAACAATTTTTAAGGGGATAGACTAAAACATTAAATAAAATTTACCTTAGCTTGATTCCGAAAATAAAATATGTTCTTTTATTTGAATCATTTGTTAACTTTGATCGGAAATTATTCCTTATTTAATGTTTGTTTTCCTTTCAAAAATTAGAGTTCATTTACAAAAATTAAGTAGTACATTTATTTTCCGAAAATTGTGTTGTTTTGGAGCTTTAATGTCTTCAGAAGAGTTGTTGCAAATGGAAAATGGCAACTTTTGGTTTGGTTTAAAACTAGAATGGTTCACGATAAGGGTGATTTTGAAAATTTAGCTTTTCAGATTTTTTTTTGGGGATTTTTTTTCATCTCCTAGAAAGTTGTTGGGCTCGCCAATTCAAGCAACTTTGTCCAAGACATCGAAGTTTTAACTCGCAATCTACGCAATCAAAGCTTCAAAAATCAGTTTATTGAAAGTAGCAGTTCAAGGTAAATTTTTTAGAGAAAATTGAAGTTCTTTTAGAGCTTTCAAACGAACATTTCTAGAGTTTTTTTAAAAGGTCCAATAAACCAAATTTTCATTTTTGGCTTTTTGGATGTTTTTTTTTATCACTCAAGGCGGTTTCAAAAACATCCAAAATGCAAAAACTGGAAATTTGGTTTATTGGACCTTTTAAAAAAGCTCCAGATTTTTGTTTTTTAAAGAGTCAATTTGGATACAGCAATTTTAAGGTAAAAATGATGCAAATTTAAAAATTAAATATCTCGAAAAGATGATGGCCAAATTTGAAGCTCCAGGTTGCATTAAAAAGAAGAGATCTAGCACTATAAGCGCTAAAAAAACCCAGGGGTATTTTATTTTTTCAACTTGAGATATCTTAATTTGAAAATATCTCTTTTTTAAGGGAAAAGTGTATGGGACCACCCTAACTGAATTCGAAAATGGTCCAACAATATGTTTTTCCATGTAATTTTTCCCGCTGATTCTGAATCTGCTCTCCGAGCCAAAGTGTCAAAACATCGATTTTTGGTCAAATTTTGGAATTTCCGAAAGTTTTGGAGCCTTGGTGTCTTCAGAAGACTTGTTGCAAATGGATAGTAGCAACATTTGGTTTGGTTGAAAATTAGGGTGTTTCAAGATTAGGGTGATTTAGACATTCTAACTTTTCACTAATATTTTTTGATATTTTTTTTGTCTTGCTAAAGTTGTTATGCTTGCCAATTCATGCCACTTTGACGAAGACACCAAAATTTTATCTCGCAATCTATGTCATCTACTACCAAATTAAGAGAAAGCATTTCAGGGTTAAGTTTTAGAGAAAAGTGATCAAGTTTAACGCGAGGTTCCAAATTACTGTGGGCTTAAAAATCATGTTAGTATTTTTACTTGCCACTTTTATTCACTGTTTACTTGGTCACGAATTCAATCGCGTTGTGACTTGTCGTTGAAAATAACGAGAAAATAGTGAATTTCTGATATCATTGGGTGCAAAATTGCTAGTCATGTGATTAGTATCTCGTTAAACTGCATCAAGCGCCATCAAATTAGTCACGGAAATTTGGTTTTTTGTTTAAACAAATTTGAAACACACATTTATTTTCTTTTTAATTTGAAATCTGTCACTCAAAAAAAAAAAAAACTTAAAAAACTAACACGTTAATCAAAAAACAATTCAGTGTACCACAGTCGTAAGTGGTCCTCTCCTCGTTACCAGCACATCACTAGTAACAGTCAAACGTGTCTACTTTAGCGACCGCCGGGTCCGCAAATTTTACGACCTTTCTCCGACCCGACCTTGGAGACCGGAGCTCGTTGCAGTGATTCTTCTGGGAAGGGCACCAGATGTCCAAGTGGCCTCGTATATTTTGCACTCCATTCTCGGAATGCTAAGCAGGGAACTTTACGAGCCACTCGAGCCGGGGATTCCGGCGTCGGATTACCGAAGAAACAACGAGCTGCAAACACCTGTTGGCCGCCCAAACGGACATTAGATCGGTCCGATAGGGTCGTCCCCCCGCCAACCCCCAAAATGGTTGTGGCCCTTGACAGGCCAGGGAGATTTGTTGGCCATGATTATGGAGCCATTTTGAGTGCGAGCAACAACGGTCGGATTTGTTGTCTGCCGGAAGCTTTTATTGTCATGAGTAACATACGGTTTTTACGGACTTGAACAGAAGCAAATCAGACCGCAGGCTAGTTTAGCTTAAACAAGACTAACATATTTAATTTAGTAGATTGCTACATTAAACTGATTACAGTATAGTTATATGAGATTGCGAATAATTTGTTGTGAGGAAAAAAAAACAAAAAGTGAAATTGCAAATCATGCAAGAGGTTAGTTATTTTCCCAATTGATTTTTGCTTAGGTTCACTTCACAGTCACCAAGGAGCCAAAGTAAAATCTATGGCGAGCATTAAATCATCTAAAAATAAAAGACGCTTAAATTAGTCAACCCACAACCATCACGAAAAGCCATCGCGATCCCAGTATTTCAACACAAACACCATCGAAACGAGCATTTTATTGCTTCCCATTGCCATAAATTGACGTCCTTCCTTCCAGAGCCCGGTCGGTCAGTCATTTAGTCATCCTCGGAGTAAATCCTTTCGATTTGTTGGGTCTCTCGAAGTCGCACGAGAAACAGTCAATACTTGGTTGGTGTCTGTTGGCGTCATAAAATCAGTCCCAAGACCAAGGACCAGGACGTCATAAAATAAGGGGCCGTCGCGTCCTGTCGTCGGAGCCGAAGGTTTATGAGGTATCGGAAAACGTGGGGATCAAACCCGGATGCAGCGGACGTCCCAGTTGGGTCATTATTTATCGAGAGGGACAAGCTTGGCCATTCTGCGAGTAGGAACGTGACTTATACCGGGCTCTGGGGTGTTTTTGGAAGGAGTAGGGTAGAACCCTTCGTGCTTGAAGAACTCAACTGGGATTTCCCGAAGGGATTCTGAAGGCAAGCTGTATTGATAAATATTAATATTTTTGGAATAATATTAATAAAAATTCTCCACAGAACTGTAATTTTCTGTAACTGTTTGTCAATATGGTTCTTTGGAGTTGTTTGACAATTTCTCTGATCAATTGATATGTTTTTAAGAAAGCTTTAAATAAATCATACCGTTTTTATCTTTCATAGAGCGCCGATCCCGGGATTTCACGGGACAGAATTTCCGGGATTCCGTAATGTTCAATATTTGGCCCTTTTGAAATGTTAGTCTAGTGCTGAAAATCCATGTTTTCAGTACTCGAACTATCGGCAATTTTGTCACTGAGAAATTCTCCCAATGTACCTTTTCTATGTAAAAAAAGCATTTTGTATAATTAGTTTGCGTCCATACAAGCCTCCAAACATATTTGGCAGCTCTGTCCATACAAAAAGGCTATTCCGAAATTCCAAAATTTGTGCCTTGAGAACAAATTTTCAGAAAATTTTTCAGTCATTCGAAAACATGAAGATATTGCTTAAGACTGCTCAGAAAAAAATAGTTGCATTCTTAAAAAAGTTACCATTTTATTTAAATCAATTTTTCACACAAAATATTGCTCACAACAACCATTTTTTCAATTTTGTTTTTAATTCATTTGAAAAAGTTGCCAATTTTACGAAAAAATCAAAAAATTTGAAAACTTTGGAAAATAGGCAAAAAACTGCTTTGACTTTACTTTCAGATATAAAATGAATTGTGCTAAAAAGTACTAAACATAAAGTTTGGTGTCGTGCACCGTTTTCAAGTAAGAACCACTTCAAATTAATTTTTGTTTAAAAATGTGAAACGAAACTTTCATAAAACATTTATTATTTCAAATATTTTAAATCAAGCCTTACATTTAAGAAGGCCCTAAACAAATTTCAGTATTGAATAAAAAAAACCACGGTATACTTATGGAAATTGGACGAACTTTCCGGTAAAAATATTTACAAGACAGAAAAATCAAGTCTGTCATATGGAAATTTCCAAAAACCACCAAAAAACCTATTTTTTTCGACATTTTAAATTTTTAAACCGCTGTATCTTCCCAAGGATTGGGCATAGGACAATGGTCAATATGAAAACTTTTATGTAAAATTGTCTGGCAAATCGATTCCCACTGTCGGTTTTTAAAAATTTTGACGTTCAGACCACTTTTCAAAAAAACAGTTTGAGTAAATGATTTTGCATTTTTTTAGGAGAGACATACCATCCTGCATTTCTCTTCAGACTATTTGTAACATCTTAGCCTATTTCCTCAAAAATTTTGAACGAAAAAAAACCGTGATATCACCTTAAAATTTGACTTTTAAAATTAAAAATCAGAGAATATCATAGAAGTGGCGTGTATTTTTATTTCAGTGTATTTTTCAGAAAGCCCGTCCAATTTCCTACAAGTTTGTTATTGACCACTTTCTGATACTATGCAACGGCTTCGAGATACAGTAATTTTTAAATTGCAAAATACAAATATATTTTAATTATTTACGCCCTTCTCAAACGTTTTTTTCGAGTACAATTTACTCCATATACACGAAAATGGCTTATATAGGCCGGAGAGGGTCCGGTTCCAAAGTACCAGAAAAATTCCTGATTTGAGCTGGAATTGCTCTAAACAGTAAAATAACAGTTAGATTTTGAATTCAAACTAAAAATAAAACATTTATTGCTTAAATGAAAGTTGATAGGCGCTTATACTTACATCAAACCCTACGCAATGTACCACCTCCGGAACGAGTTCAAATGCGTAACCGGAACAGGTGCGAATGCCTGGCACGAACACTCAAAGCGTGTTCTAGCGTGTTGCTCGTACTGACTCAGAGCAAGGGTGAGATGTAGGTGTAAGGGCAGTGCGTGTTCGTCGGGAACCTGGTGCATAGGATCGACCAAGGCTCGTTCTTACACTGAAAATTGCGAAAATTGAACGCATATTTGCTGCGTTGTCACTCAGAAGATGTGATCTAAAACATTTCCAAATTTGTTTTAGGGGAAATATACCCTTTCTAATAAAACACCTATCTTCGTCATATGGAAAGTTTGATGCTCGATTCAAGCTCCAAAAATACTATTTAGGCTGTAAACTTACCAGCAACAGCACCGCCTCAAGTACGCACGCAAATTTATGCCACTTACTGGCCAAAAAGATCATATTTAATTTACTTTTGATCATAGTTTATATTTTGCGAGACCATTTCTCACCATTTTGGTGGCACACACATCCACACGCAAGATGAGAGGTTAACTGCTTAACGAAAGTCGCCATCAATATCTTTTCACTTGCGCCAACGATTTAAATGCGCTTAAGATATAATCACGAAACATGTAAATAATTTGCAAGCGCCATCAAAAAAACAAACGCGCTAAGTCTTTTGACGTTTAAATTTTGAATACCGATTCTAATCGAAGGCTGAATAAAACCGAGCGAGGAGCGAAGGCAAATAAAGAACAAAGGGTGGCCACCAACACCACCAAAATGCTGGTGCAGCGCCTGTTAGAGTGAGAAAGTGCTGCCAGGAAACATTCGCTATGAATGCTACTTTTCGTGAGTGTTCGCTTAAAATTTCATCAATTTTGGCAGCACTAAGCAGACCCAAAAGAGCGCTGGAAGAAAAAAAGAACTAAGCTGAAAATAGAAAAATGGGCGTGGCCCAATGCACTCGACTGATTAGAATGCACTTTTGAAATAGTTTTTTAAATGCTTGTAAAAGGAATAGCATGACTTTCAATAAAAGTGAAAATAAACACAAATGTTCACAAAAAGTTGCTCTTCTCGTTGGTGTACTTGATTGTAATGAATTTAAAGGAACAATCCAGATTACCCAGCATCATTCAAACACGACCACTTATTACACGGAGAAAAAAGAGTTCCCAAAATCGTGATTTTGGAAAACGTACCATGGAATTTGAACACTTTTTTCGTGGTTCTCATTTTCATGAACGCTTGTTCACGATTTTGGGAACTCCTTTTTCTCCGTGTAGGCTTAAAATGGGCATATTTCCCTTACGCAGTGCATTTTTGTGTAAAAAGTCGAAAAAAACGAGTAAATTTTCAGAAAATCCATTTTTAAGATACAGTTTTAGAATATTATGGGGGTTGTTTAAATTTGATTAAAAGTTTTGTGGCTTTGGTATAGG
Organism: Culex pipiens pallens; assembly: GCF_016801865.2. NCBI lineage: Eukaryota > Metazoa > Arthropoda > Insecta > Diptera > Culicidae > Culex > Culex pipiens. The sequence goes on along the minus strand of NC_068937.1, from coordinate 50,985,715 downwards.
TCGAAGGCGGGCAATTTTGTTTTAATTTTAGGCTTGATTTTCGAAATTTCTAAACAGGAAGAGTCACAAAATGCCATATTCATTGAAACAGTTATTCTACCATAAAAAATTAAGAAAATATCAATGAATATAAGAGCAATTCTCTACCAAAACCGGAAATGGATTTTATTTGTATTTTTTGATTTGGCTCAAACTTTGTGGGGGCCTTCCCTATGACCAAATAAGCTATTTTGTGTCATTGGTTCACCCATACAAGTCTCCATACAATTTTGGCAGCTGTCCATACAAAAATGGTATGTAAATATTCAAACAGCTGTAACTTTTGAGTGAATTTTCTGATCAATTTGGTGTCTTCGGCAAAGTTGTAGGTATTGTTGAGGACTTTTGAGAAAAAATAGGTACACGGAAAAAAAATTGCAAATTTTTTATCAACTTTTTTTTCACTAAAACTCAATTTCCCAAAATACGTATTTTTTATTTTCAAGATTTTTTGATATGTTTTAGGGGACAAAAATCCGCAACTTTTGAACCATAGAGAAACATGGTCAAAAAATCTGCCGCCGAGTTATGAATTTTTGAAAAATAGTGATTTTTTGAAAAAAATCGTAGTTTTATGCAAAAACAAGTTTGACTTTACTTTTTAATGCAAAATTGAATATGCAATCGAAAAGTACTTTACAGATTTTTTGATAAAGGGCTCAAGATATAGCCACCGAAAGTTTGATTTTGGCGAAATATTTTCAGTTTTTCAATTTTTAAAAATAGTGACCATGAGTGACTACTTCTAAAATTTTTTTTTTGAAAAGTTCAGAAAATTTGCTATAAAATTGTCTAAGAGATATTGAAGATTGGACCTCTGGTTGCTGAAATACAGCGGCTTTAAGAAAAAGAAACACGAAAATTGAAGTTTTCTAAGTCTCACCCAATCAGCCCTCCATTTTCTAATGACGATATCTCAGCAATTAATGGTCCAATTTTCAATGTTAACACACGAAACATTCGTGAAATTTTCCGATCCTTTCGAAATTTTTTTTGAAAATTTTTAAATCAAGACTAGCATTTTAAATGGGCTAATATTCAATATTTGGCCCGTTTAAAATGTTAGTCTTGATTTAAAAAATTTCAAAATATTTTTTCGAAAAGATCGGAAAATTTCACGAATGTTTAATTCTTTAACATTGAAAATCGGACCATTAATTGCTGAGATATCGTCATTAGAAAAAGGTGGGTTGTTTTGGTGAGATTTAGAAAACTTCAATTTTCGTGTTTCTTTTTCTTAAAGCGGCTCTATCTCAGCAACCCGAGGCCCAATCTTCAATGTCTCTTAGACAATTTTATAGCAAATTTTCTGAACTTTTCAAAAAAAAAAATTTAAGAAATGGTCACTAAGAGTCACTATTTTTAAAAATTGAAAAACTGCAAATATTTCGCTAAAATCAAACTTTCGGTGGCTATATCTTGAAAACGGAGCCCTTTATCAAAAAATCTGTAAAGTACTTTTCGATTGCAAATTCAATTTTGCATTAAAATGTAAAGTCAAACTTGTTTTTGCATGAAACTTAATTTTTTTCCAAAAATCACTATTTTTTCAAAAAATCATAACTCGGCGGCAGATTTTTTGACCATGTTTCTCTATGGTTCAAAAGTTGCGGATTTTTGTCCCCTAAAACATATCAAAAAATCTTGAAAATAAAAAATACGTATTTTGGGAAATTGAGTTTTAGTGAAAAAAAAGTTGATAAAAAATCTGCAATTTTTTCCGTGTACCTATTTTTTTCTCAAAAGTCCTCAACAATACCTACAACTTTGCCGAAGACACCAAATTGATCAGAAAATTCACTCAAAAGTTACAGCTGTTTAAATATTTACATACCATTTTTGTATGGATAGCAGCCAAAATTGTATGGAGACTTGAATGGGTGAACCAATGACGCAAAATAGCTTATTTGGTCATAGGGAAGGCCCCCACAAAGTTTGAGTCAAATAAAAAAATACAAAAAATAAAAATGGTCGAAATCGGCTGAATTCGTAGAGAGTTGCTCATAAGAATTTGAAAATTTGTAGAAAGATTAAATTGTTTTGTTTTGTATAAATCTAAATAAATATAACAATCAATTTTACCAGTTATGTCTTCTTTGGTAACATAAAATGTAGGTACAATGTTCCATTCAAATAAGAAAAAAAAAAACAAAACAATCGTTGTCCAAAGTGTCAGAAAATTGCTCTTCAATCAAACATTAAGTTTGTGTAGTCAATGCGTGAGCGAAACATGCTCGACTTTCAAAAGGTATTTTCAATTTGGTTTAAAACGTTCTTAAATCTTCTTACTGGTTTCCTTTAAAAAGATATTTGAAAACATTGAAAACCTGGAAATGTTTAATTTTAATCTAGTGATATTCTACATATCTGGGAACACACTCGAGAATGAATTTTCGAATAAAGAGTCTTGGCAAATGGCAAAGGTATCAGGAAAATCATTTTTTTTTTATTCAACTTGATCTATCTCTATAGGGGTAAAGGATCACACAAATCCTAACATGTTTTCGAACGCGTTTTCCAACACTTAACATGTGTCACAAACAACACTTTCTACACCCACGATAAGAAAAATATAGCTTAAGGTAAAGACGTCCCACCAAAATAAAATAACACTCCAAATCGACAAGCGAGAAGAAAAATAACACACACATTTTCCTCGTGGGCCTCAAAGTTTAGAGTTTATTTTCCTGCGCACTACTTGCTCTCACCCCGGCAAACGAGGTAAATATTTGATGATATTGAAATTGTTTGCGGGTTCCCGCCCCGCGTTGTCGAGCTTTGGAGCTTGATATGATTGCTTGAGAGCCAGAACCGCTCAATTTGGGTAATGCAACCCTCGTCAGGTCAGGAGATCTTGTTCGCAGTCGTACTTTCGGCAAAGCAATTCGGTTTTCGAGTGGTTTGCTCTCGTGACACAAGTTGAGTGGTTGTGTGCGGTGGTTGGTTTAATAAATTTTAAATTTGAACAGCTCAGGAAAAAAAAACTTGGAGAACGAACCAACTAGTACAAACTTCTGTGATGTCCTTGGAAATTGGATTGCAGGATGTCGGGAAGGAAGTTGCTTTGTATCAAGGATGGTCCCCAAAAACCGGTCATGCTTCATTCGATTCGTTCTGTTGTGACTTGTGGGGTCCTAGTGAAGAATTGGTGATGCACGGAAAATGTAATAAAGTTTGCAAAACACAAACTGTTCGTTAGAATTATTGTTCCAAGAATATAATTTAAAATAATTTTAGTAAAATGAAGGTGAATTTGAGATACATAAGAAATTTGAAAAATACTTAAATTCTATAGTATTTGAAAATTTGAAAAAGTTACGGTTTCTTGATTTTTTTTTCCGTTATAAATCTCCCAAACCAGTTTGAGAAGACTTTGTCGGTTCCATTTCGCTGCTAGATTCGAAAGATCGATGGTTGCTGCTGCTGCTCCAGAAGATGACTTTGCTCAACGAGCTACAGTAACACAACATCACACATTCACATGATGTGATGATGCATGCATGAAGCAATTGCAACGATGTGCAACGGTGCATACTTTTTTTGTGGGGTGGCTTTGGGCTGCTTTCGGAATGAATGGATATGGAAATAGTTTCCAGCGGCAGCGGCAGCCTGGGGGAAAAGTCAAATGGTTTCATTAGGTTTTGCAGCTCTGCTAGGAGAACAAATCTATTCCGGATTTGGGGAGCAATGAATCAGCAAGAATGGGGAGTTTTTTCATTGCATTTTTTTTTAGAAACTTCATCTGAACTGCAATTTATTTCTCCTGCATGGGTGCGACGGAAACATGATTGATGAAGTATTGGATTTGATTATTGACGTAGGAGGTATGATTTTATCTTTTTCAAACCGATTTTTTTATTTAAAATGCAAAGTAAGTCCTAAATCTTTAAACAAATACTGCCTCCATTACTGTTAGAAAATTATCTAACTATTCTGTCACGAAGCTGCCCCGACCCCCTATCAGTAAAATCTGTTTCACCAACCATAAATTGAGAAACAAGGCATAAGTAATCATCTAACTAAGGGTGGCCACCAGATTTGGATTTTCAATTTCCCGTTTTTTTCCCGGTTTGCTCCCGAGGCCAGAAGGAATTTTTCTATATAGTTTTAAATCAAATTACAATGTTTTTTTATAGACTGACGTTAGTATCAAAATACTTTTTGAACGCATACACAACGTATAAATTTGGTTCAATATTTTTATTTCTTAAGAAAGCTTTTAAATTGAGTACAAAAAGTAAGAAGCCGTTTTTAACAGTTTTTAGTCCAAATCCATAATTTTCATAATGCTTGTGATTTTTCAACTCCATGCTCCACAATTTTTCTTAACTTAAAATCAATAAAAAAACGTTTTGTATTAAATTTAAGAATTACATAAATTATTATTGGAAAGCAGGAAATAGCATTTACAATGTTGGGTATGACAATGGGTAGAAAAGATTTGCAAAAGACAACAACATTTATGCAAATACTCTTCAGTTTTCATTGAAAAAGCTTTTGTATATTCAAGAAGAACGATTCTTCTAGAGAAAGAGTGACATATATTTAAACAATCGGTACCCTAATTTTTTTTTGCTGATTCGATTTCTAGAAAAAATGTAACTGTCCAAAAAAAACCCCTCTGAGTTGACCTGTACTTCTACCCCTCATCGCGACTCCCAGATCGCGCAAACATAAACATAATTCTCAATACATCCTTTGTATGAGCCGTGCCAAATTTATTGAAAAAAAGAAAAAATAAACATGTTTGGATGTTTTGAAATTTTTGAGTAACACAGAATGGTAAAAAATCAATTGATCGTGCTGCGATTTTCTGAACAACACAACCGAAACAGTCAAAATTCAGTTAATCTTTTTTTACGGAATTTTCACATGAGAATTAAATAAAAACCAACAAAAACTCAATTTTTGTGTTTGAATAAAAATAAAATGTGACTGTTTGTATTGAAATGACTATTATGCAGTTGAACTCTGAAAATATTGTAATTTTAAAATATCTGAAAATTTTATTTAAAATTTGAATTACAATTTTAAAATAAACTTTAAAAGAAAGATATTTTTTTAAATGTTCTAAATTTGAACACAATTTGATAGGCATTTAACTGTTGAAAGATTCCCAAATTACTATATAAAAATATCTTAAATTCCAAATATTTCTGACATGTTAAAATTATGCAAAAGTACTCGAATCTGATTTAAAAATACAAACACAAAGTTCATTGCAATTTGTCCTTAATAATTTGTTTGACTGAGAAAGCCAAACATCATCTTATACACCCTTACCAAAAACTATGATTTTCTGAGTTCAATGTCCCACTTTTCATACGATTTTTTGAGTTCAGGTACTACAACCATAAAAATGGTTATATGGGTTGAACTGAAAAATTCGTATGAAAAGTGGAATATTGAACTCAGAAAATCATGATTTTTGGTAAGGGTGTAAAATACTACTGAAAACAGATTTTTGAAATTCCACCAAATGTTTTACAGTAAAAATTGTAAACAGTCCGTCTCGATTATCCGAAGGTTTGAACAATAAAAAACAATTCATATTTTTTTTATTTTCTTACTTTTAACATCAAATTCGAGTTCTGCGACTTAATTTAAGTCGCTGTTGAGTGGTTGATTGCCTATTAATTTTTTTAAAATGCATTTTTTCAATATTTCATTTCAGCCATTTTGGCCGCCATCTTGGATTTCATAATTCTTAATCATTTAAAGTAGTTTAGGCTGGTACAAATTTTATTTAAAGTTTTGGCCCTAAAAATCATTGGGCAAAATTTTTTTATCAAAAAACTTCAAAATTATAATGAAAATTTAAGTGGAATCAACTGAAATCAATTTTAGACCCATTCACCTGCGTTCAGAGTAATTTTTTTTAAATCATTTGATTTTTTTAAAATTTTTGATGTTAATTATTTTTTTTCGCTAAAATTTTTGTTTTCGTCAAATCTTACATTTCACATTGCAAAACAACTGAACTAGCGTAAAATGCATTTTAAAACACTTTTTCCATGAAAATGTTGAAACTGTGGCTTTTTATTTCAATATTTCTATTTTTTTTATTTTTTTCCGAGGCCTTCGGATAATCGAGTCTGAACTGAAGATTCCCAAATTCATTGCAAATTTTAGTATCTTCGAAATTATGGGAACTATCGGTTATTTATTCCTTAAAGCTGTCTACAAAAAAAAATAAAGCAGATTTTGACTCTTTTTACAATCATATTGTTGAAGGGTTGAATCCGTAAGTGTGACAATTTTGGAATAAAAAGGCAACAATTTCCTTTGCTGCTGTGCACCCACAAGTTGATATTGAAATAAATAATAAATTAAAAATAAATTGTTTATTGTGCTTATGAAATTCAATACTAATTGAAATAAGACTTCAAAAATCATAGCGCTGAGTGAATTTTCTATTGACACGCGAACTTGATCGGAAAAATTGAAGCTTATCAAACATTTGTTTTTTAAACCGGGTCCGGTGGTGTAGTGGTAATTGTAGTTGCCCCCTCGCCAAAGAAATATATCATGGAATACTCAACAGAAAAAAAATATAACCAAAGCCTAGTAGCTTGAGTCTATTACACAAATTTAAACATTATTTTCCCGAATTCTTCATTAAAAATAACTTGAATAATATTCTAATAGAGAAAAGTATACATTGATGTCATTTAAGAGGAATTTGTCGAATTTTAACTACACTTAACATATTTTCCCGGTTTGTCAGTCGAATTCCCGAGTTTTTCCCGGTTTTCTCCCGGTGGAATAAATTCCCGGGTTTTTCCCGGTTTTCCCGGTTTTTTCCCGAGGTGGCCACCCTGATCTAACTACACTCTGAAGGGGCCGTAATCCAAGGAAGACCCCCGTTCACGTACCCTTCGAACACAAATCCGCTACCCCCGGGCAGACGGTAATAACAAAATTAATAATATTTCAATAACAAATCCTGTTAAAATAACAAAAAGTGTTATTATTTTATCCTGAAGTTCAACTTCAAGAAGAAAAAATAATAACAGTTTCTGATAAAATAACAAAATTTGGTATTGAAGTGATATTATATTGAATTTTTTTAATAACACGCTAATAAGAGGAAATGTTATTCATTTCAAAAACTCTCCTAATAACAAAATTTGTTATTCGTTCGGTATACTGACTTAGAAATAAAATTATCATAAATCGCACAAATGGAAAAGTTTCTAAGTGTCCATAACACAATCTGTTATTATTTTTTCTTTTGTTAAATATGTTTAGATCTTTGGGATACTTTTGTCCAATTTCGTCAGGGTCATTATTTTGGCCATGCAATGGGGTCCTTAAGCTAAAATTATTCTAAAAAGTTGAAATTTTGAAAGCTGATTTTTTTAATTATTTGATATACCCCCTAAGGGACTTTGCTAAAATTGGCTAGAACTATGGGATAATTTTGACCAATTTCGTCGGGGTCATTATTTTGGCCATGCAATGGAGTCCTTAAGCTAAAATTATTCTAAAAAGTTGAAATTTTGAGAGTTGATTTCTTTAATTATTTGATATACCCCTTAAAGGACTTTGTTCAAAATGGTTAGAACTACGGGATAATTTTGACCAATTTTGTCAGGGTCATTATTTTGGCCATGCCATTTGGTCCTTAAGCTAAAATTATTCTAAAAAGTTGAAATTTTGAAAGTTGATTTTTTTAATTATTTGATATACCCCCTAAGGGACTTTGCTAAAATTGGCTAGAACTATGGGATAATTTTGACCAATTTCGTCGGGGTCATTATTTTGGTCATGAAATGGGGTCCTTAAGCTAAAATTATTCTAGAAAGTTGAAATTTTGAAAGTTGATTTTTTTAATTATTTGATATACCCCCTAAGGGACTTTGCTAAAATTGGCTAGAACTATGGGATAATTTTGACCAATTTCATCGGGGTCATTTATTTCACCATGAAATTTTTGAGAGTTCAATTTTTTTTTTAAATTTTGTTATATTCCTTAACGGAATGGATTTATTTATTGAGAATTTTTGAAGTGTGAATAACAAAAACTGTTATTATTTTCACAGAGCCAGGAAGTCGGAGCTGACGTTGAAGTTCGAGCTGGAGTGAGACCTCGGAGACGGCATCGGATTCAGCCAATTTTCAGCAACTTTTCCTTGGAGTCGGAATCTGTGAAGTCGTTGACGTCATATCCTGCATCCAGAGTCGGAGTTATCTTCAAAGTATGGATTCAAAGTCGCTTGGAGATACCCGACTCTGCAGCCCTGACTAGTACAGAGGAGTTATGGCAACTGCAGGTTTATTTGCAAATTACAAATAAACCAAAACAATAACTTTTTTTGTTATGGAGACATACCAGTGCAATAACATTTTTTGTTATTATGCTGCTCCACCTCTCCGCACAAAATAACAAATCTTGTTATTCCTTCATGATTCCTTCTGTGTTATTGGTTTGTTATTGCAATAACAACATAATAACAGTTTAAGTTATTCTTCGAACAAATCTTTGTTATGGATTTTTGTTATTTTAACAACTAATCCGATCATCCCAATAACATATTTCGATCTTCTCACAATATCAAAAACTGATCTTCCCAAGTTATTTCCGTCTGCTCGGGCCACTCCCAAACCAACCTGGGACCGAACTGGATTTGCCAGACACTCACACACACACAGTCTCCGACCCCTGGTTTGGGTAGAGGTTTTCCAGAGAACATTCATTAGAAAACGGCACGGGCCGTGTCGAAATATGCTTTCGACGACCTTTTGTGGGTATTTGTGCTTGGGCCCAAGGAGGAATTTCCCAGTTCAAGCGAATAATTCTACACAAACGCGCGGGTTCGGTGGGACTAGGTTAGCAATAAATTTTCCAAGAATTTTCCGCTTTTCCTCCATCTGTATTTACGGGTCTTTGTTTTAGATGTGGGTAAAGAACGGAGCAGGGAGATGTCAAGTTTCATGCGTAACCTTGTACTTGAACGCGGGTTGGATCCACTTTACAAAAGGGCGTTTGGAGCTTTGATATCAGTGATAATTTCGGGTTTCAGAAAATAATGATGGAGACGCATGGTGATCCATAAAACAGCAAAATTCTTTCACTTTAAAATTCTTCAAATTTATTAAAACTTTTTGATGGCCTTTTGTTTTCATGCTATCATATTATTCTTGTTCATTACTTATTACTTATTCCGGCCAATGAACAAACTTCAAATTTCAATCCTGATTTCAATTTTTGTGCGAAAAGTATTAAAAATGTTCAAACAACATTATTGCTATTATAATATAATAGTAATGTTACTACCAAAAAATTAACAAAACTTGAATGAATTTTTGTTTTTTTTCTAAACTTGCACGTCCTTAACCGATCTATGGTCCCAAAATTCAACATTTGTCAAAAGCATTTGTTAAAATGCATAAGGCCGATGCAAATATTTTGTTTAAAATAAAAAAAAAATAAAAAACGCAAATCATAGTCTCAACATTTGAATGCAAAAAGTGATTTGAAATGCATTTTACAAAAGTTCTGTTGTTTTGCAGTCATAAGATTTCAAAAATTGAGTAATTCTCGCTTTTACATTTGACTTGATCATTAAACCTAATACCAAAACATGTAACCGTACATTAGATGTAAAATTATGTTAATTTTGACGTAAAATGGTGAAATTCTCAATAACATCATGCGAAACCTAAAATTACATTACTTATAACCCAACTTAACGTTTTATTTGATGCACATAACTGGAGCATCAAATTTGATGTAATTTTACATCAAACGAAACCTAATTTCACGAGCTTGCAATAAAATCATAAACTTCAGATAAACAAACGCTTCTTTTTATCCAACAAGATTCCTATTAGAATCATTATCCACCAAACAATATTTTAATGTAATTTTTTGCAATTCCGTCGTGAAACTACTTACTTTTCCTGTCATTCTTGAACGACGAAATAGCCTACTTTTCTGTACCAAAAATAAAAGAATCGAATACCAATACTTTTCAAAATAAATGCTGAAAAGTTCTACTTTTCAGCACTGAAATAAGTGCTGAAAAGTTGAACTTTTCAGCACTTGTTTCGAAAAGTAACACTTTTCAAAATTATTTTGATTTTAACGATTTATTGACAAAATACATGAAAATTTGACTTAAAATTTCACTCAATGGGTGTTTTTCGGAATTGCAAAAAATGTTGTATGGAACTCGTTGCAAAACTTGATTTTTTCAGCACTCGTCGTGTTTATCCAACTCGGTGAACCTCGTTGGATAAATGTACGACTCGTGCTGAAAAAATCCTCTTTTTGCAACTTGTTGCATAAACTACTATTACACGAACTGTGATGATTGTTGGTCGTGTAATTTTACGTCTTATTTAATACTAATTTAGGTCTGATTAGATGCTCCAGTTATGTGCATCTTATTTGACCGAAAATTACACGTTTGTTTTCTTAGTGTGTATGCCTCGCTCTAGCGAAAAACTGACAAATCCATTCGAAAGCTGAGACGATTTCACATAAATGACCAATAAATCTAAGGTGTATGTTCCTCCTATCTTTATTCAATCTAATTTTGATTCCGCGAGCGGTTTTTCATAACTTAATAGGAGCGATAGGAAAAGTACATTGTTTTTTTTTTTTTTATTTTTGAGGACCTTGTCTAAATAGTGGTCCACTTTGAGCTCGAATTACTCAAATGTGAAATTTTACGAAAACAAAAATTTGAGCAAAAAAAAAAAGATTTTTAAATCAACCAAAACATGTTAAAAATGATTCGAAACACAAGGGAATTAATTTGAAATTGATTTCAGCTGATGGCACTTAAATTTGCATTGAAATGTTGAAGTTTTTCTGAAGAAATATTTTCTGCCACCTGATTTTTCGGGTCAATTTTGAAGGGAGGAGAGGGAGGGCAGTTTAAATGATAAATTCTTAATAGTTCAAAATCGATTTTACAAGTTTTTTCAATGAAAATTTCAAGTTTATTCCATAATAATTTGAATTATTAAAATCTTTTTTTTTTACAAATGATGAAATTCATTCAAGATTTCAAGATTTAGAGATTTGATGATTTGAAGTTTTGAAGATGTGAAGATTTCAAGATTTCAAGACTTTAAGATTTGAAGATTTGAAGATTTGAAGATTTGAAGATTTGAAGATTTGAAGATTTGAAGATTTGAAGATTTGAAGATTTGAAGATTTGAAAATTTGAAGATTTGAAGATTTGAAGATTTGAAGATTTGAAGATTTGAAGATTTGAAGATTTGAAGATTTGAAGATTTGAAGATTTAAAGATTTGAAGATTTGAAGATTTGAAGATTTGAAGATTTGAAGATTTGAAAATTTGAAGATTTGAAGATTTGAAGATTTGAAGATTTGAAGATTTGAAGATTTGAAGATTTGAAGATTTGAAGATTTGAAGATTTGTCTTCGGCAAAGTTGTAGGTATTGATGAGGGCTATTCAGTAAAAATAGATACACGGATTTTTTTTGCCAAAATTCAAACAATCAATAATACACCTATTTGAAAGAATAGTCTTAATATCATATCGAAATCCATTCGAATATTTTTATATTTTTTTTATTAATTCCTCAAGCTACACAGCAAAATATGTTGAATTTTGGAATGTTAAAAATTTGGTAGGTTGAATATTAACCCTTTTTTGAGTAATATTATCAAAAAATTCGTAAAAATGTTTACCTGATGAGTATTTACCAAAAACTGATGAAAATTCATCTTTTTTTATGTAAGATGACACATTTTTTGACACAAAATCTATCACCATTTCCTGATGAAATTACCATATTTTTTTCTGTGTACAATTTCCATAAAAATTTACAACACATTTTGTCAAATTGTATAATAAAATTATTTCAGGATTGGCTCCATAACTTCAACAATTTTGGAATAAGAAGGCAACAACTTCTTGGGTTGCTGTGAACCCCTAATAAACACCTTCCACTTTTGAATACACAGCACAAAATTGTGTAAATTTGGAAGGTGTAATTTTAGAAGGTTGAATATTACCTCTTCTATGATGAACTTTTACCTCTATAAGAGTCTATATAGACTGAAAAAGCTACATTACACAAAAATAGTGGTAAAATTACACGTTTTCAGAGGTAAAATTACACATTTATTCTGACATAAAAAATGTACCCCTTCCCAGATGTAATATTACCATGATTTTTTTTCTGTGTACACAAAAAAAAAATGATGGTAATATTCATCGGAAAATGGTGACAGATTTTGTGTAAAAAAAATATAAATTTTAACCCAGAAAATGATGAATTTTCATCAGTTTTTTTATGAAAATTCATCAGGTTCACATTTTTACACATTTTTTATGTTATATTACTCAAAAAAAGAGAAAAGATTCAACCTACCAATTTTTTCAAAATTCAAAAATTCAACTTTTTTTCTGTGTACGTTGCGAAAAATTGTCCGAGAAATCCGATTAAAATATTATCAGACACCATCAAAACGGCAATTTTTAAGATTCAATCGACCTTTTCAAATGATAGGCTGTTTTTTTTGGTATTCAAACTATTTTTTTTAAAGGCCAACTAATCACCTCTCATTCCAAGGCAGATAAAATCGGTTGGCGCGGAGTTATGATTTTTTGATAAATGTTGTTTTTGCTAAAATATGACGAAAATGGTCGACACGGTGTTGGTCACCCTAATGGTCAAACAAAAAATATGATAGCACATGTATTTTTTAAACTGTGCACTTTACCAAAAAATCTGTTTAATACTTTTCGATTGCAAATTTGATTTTACATTAAAAACTGAAGGCAAACAAATTGTTGGACAAAAATTTGTTTTATTTTTCTAAAAAACATTAAAAAAAATCATAACCCGGCATCATGTTTGTTATGTCAAAATTATATGGATAAAAAATAAAATTATATGGATATATGGATTATAAAATTATATCTAATGACACAAAATGGCTTTTTTGGGCTTAGGGAAGGCCCCCACAAAGTTAGAGACAAATAAAAAAATACAAAAAGGTAAAAATCGACCGATTTCAAACAGAATTGCGCTTAGTTTCACTGGATAAACCACCAATTGCCAATTCATCCGAGATTTAAGGATTTGGGATTTAAATGCTTAAAGATTCAATGTTACCCGGGCAGACGGTAATAACAAAATTCATAATATTTCAATAACAAATCCAGTTAAAATAACAAACAGTGTTATTATTTTAACCTGAAGTTCAACTTCAAGAAGAAAAATTAATAACAGTTTCTGATAAAATAACAATATTTGGTATTGAAGTGATATTATATTGAAAATGTTTAATAACACGCCAATAAGAGGAAATGTTATACATTTCAAAAACTCTCCTAATAACAAAATTTGTTATTCGTTCGGTATACTGACTTAGAAATAAAATTACCACAAATCGCACAAATGGAAAAGTTTCTAAGTGTCCATAACACAATCTGTTATTATTTTTTCTTTTGTTAAATATGTTTAGATCTTTGGGATAATTTTGTCTAATTTCGTCGGGGTCAATATTTTGGCCATGAAATGGGGTCCTTAAGCTAAAATTATTCTAAAAAGTTGAAATATTGGAAGTTGATTTTTTAAATTATTTGATATACCCCCTAAGGGACTTTGCTAAAATTGGCTAGAACTATGGGATAATTTTGACCAATTTCGTCGGGGTCATTATTTTGGCCATGAAATGGGGTCCTTAAGCTAAAATTATTCTAAAAAGTTGAAATTTTGAAAGTTGATTTTTTTAATTATTTGATATACCCCCTAAAGGACTTAGTTTAAAATGGTTAGAACTATGGGATAATTTTGACCAATTTCGTCGGGGTCATTATTTTGGCCATGAAATGGGGTCCTTAAGCTAAAATTATTCTAAAAAGTTGAAATTTTGAAAGTTGATTTTTTTAATTATTTGATATACCCCCTAAAGGACTTAGTTTAAAATGGTTAGAACTATGGGATAATTTTTACCAATTTCGTCAGGGTCATTATTTTGGCCATGAAATGGGGTCCTTAAGCTAAAATTATTCTAAAAAGTTGAAATTTTGAAAGTTGATTTTTTTAATTATTTGATATACCCCCTAAGGGACTTTGTTAAAATTGGCTAGAACTATGGGATAATTTTGACCAATTTCATCGGGATCATTATTTTGGTCATGAAATGGGGTCCTTAAGCTAAAATTATTCTAAAAAGTTGAAATTTTGAAAGTTGATTTTTTTAATTATTTGATATACCCCCTAAAGGACTTAGTTTAAAATGGTTAGAACTATGGGATAATTTTTACCAATTTCGTCAGGGTCATTATTTTGGCCATGCAATGGAGTCCTTAAGCTAAAATTATTCTAAAAAGTTGAAATTTTGAAAGTTGATTTTTTTAATTATTTGATATACCCCCTAAAGGACTTAATTTAAAATGGTTAGAACTATGGGATAATTTTGACCAATTTCGTCAGGGTCATTATTTTGGCCATGAAATGGGGTCCTTAAGCTAAAATTATTATAAAAAGTTGAAATTTTGAAAGTTGATTTTTTTAATTATTTGATATACCCCCTAAGGGATTTTACTAAAATTGGCTAGAACTATGGGATAATTTTGACCAATTTCGTCGGGGTCATTATTTTGGCCATGAAATGGGGTCCTTAAGCTAAAATTATTATAAAAAGTTGAAATTTTGAAAGTTGATTTTTTTAATTATTTGATATATCCCCTAAAGGACTTAGTTTAAAATGGTTAGAACTATGGGATAATTTTGACCAATTTCGTCGGGGTCATTATTTTGGCCATGAAATGGGGTCCTTAAGCTAAAATTATTCTAAAAAGTTGAAATTTTGAAAGTTGATTTTTTTAATTATTTGATATACCCCCTAAGGGATTTTACTAAAATTGGCTAGAACTATGAAATAATTTTGACCAATTTCATCGGGGTCATTATTTCACCATGAAATGGGGTTTCAAGCTAAAATTAATCCGATAAATTAACTTTTGAGAGTTCTTTTTTTTTTATTTTGTTATATTCGCTAACGGAATTGATTTATTTATTGAGAATTTTTGAAGTGTGAATAACAAAAACTGTTATTATTTTCACAGAGCCAGGAAGTCGGAGCTGACGTTGAAGTTCGAGCTGGAGTGTGACCTCGGAGACTGCATCGGATTCATCTAATTTTCAGCAACTTTTACTTGGAGTCGGAATCTGTGAAGTCGGGTATTTTTGGAGAGCTAAAGTCGTCGTTGACGTCATATCCTGCATCCAGTGTCGGAGTTGTCTTCAAAGTATGGATTCAAAGTCGCTTGGAGGTACCCGACTCTACAGCCCTGACTAGTACAGAGGAGTTATGGCAACTGCAGGTTTATTTGCAAATTATAAATAAACCAAAACAATAACTTTTTTTGTTATGGAGACATACCAGTGCAATAACATTTTTTGTTATTATGCTGCTCCACCTCTCCGCACAAAATAACAAATCTTGTTATTCCTTCATGATTCCTTCTGTGTTATTGGTTTGTTATTGCAATAACAACATAATAACAGTTTAAGTTATTCTTCGAACAAATCTTTGTTATTGATTTTTGTTATTTTAACAACTAATCCGATCATCCCAATAACATATTTCGATCTTCTCACAATATCAAAAACTGACCTTCCCAAGTTATTTCCGTCTGCTCGGGTATTTAAAAAAAGATTTCTTTGATTGTTTTTTTCCTTTTTTAAAGAAGAATAATTCGATGTCTTTTTTTCCCTAAATATTCGTTTTCCATTTTTAAATAAAAACTGTAACCTTTTCCAAAACATTCTCTCTGAATTCTACCTCGCCCCACTATAAAACCCCCTGGGGAAATACCGTACACGCGTTATAGTGTGCTTTCTCGCGAAGCTTTTACTATTTGCACTTAAACTTAGCGCGAAGCAAAGCGCTTCGACACGTTGATCCTTTTCTTTGTCGCCGTCGTCACTCGATACAAAGTTATTCTTCAAGGAAGCGTTGCTTTCTTCCCTTCCCAGACGCGCGCGGGAAATTGTTCAGCCAAGTGACTTTTCCGCGGGAAAACGAAGCACTTGCAGGCGCTGCATTCAATCCTGCCACAAAGTTATCCCAAAGAGCCAGCAATGTTGGTTGACACAATTTGCATATTTTGTGACACAAAGTTGGGCGGTTTCTTGTTCGGGGTTTGGTTGCTTTTCGATCGAGGTCGAGAAAGTTAGTTTATTTTGTCAGCAATTTTACAGAAAATTAAAGTGAATAATTTCCGTTGACAGTTTAAGGGTTAAATGTTATGCAAATTTACACTAAAACGCAGAATGTGCCTACTTTAAGGCGCATTCTGTGCACTGAAATGCGCCTTAAAGTAGCCTAAATTGGATTGTCACGCGCGACGAAGCTGGGCCAACTTTCTCCGTGTTACAGCAGTACTTGAACAACACTTTAGCCACGTACAAAAGACCCTGTGAGGTTCTGCACCGACGTATGCCAACAATGTCAACCGGGAGGGACAATAGGATTTGGACTTTGTTCTCGCCGCACATGTTGTGTCTAGCGATATGCAGAGTGCACGTTTGGAGCGCATCGAGACCGAGAAGTTTGGTCAAAGTTGATGGGGAGGGCGTGCGAACAAAGGACATGAAATCCCTTTCAATTGTGGTGGTTGTTTATTTGGTCGAAAGTTGAGTTTACCAAGAGTGAGTTGTGCACTGCAATTGATGTAAATTTATGCCGAGGAAACGAGCATATTTACGGGAATGTTGGCAACTCAAATTTGGTGCTCGAGATTTCTACCAATTGAGTAAGTATTAGAAAGAAGAACTCTTTGAATTTTATAAAATTTCAGGTTTGGAATTTTCAGTTTTTTTTTATGTGACAATGTTTTTCAATTTTTTTTTTCTGGGATCAACTTTGGCTGTGTTTTCAGCAGTGTACCAGACTATGTTTCTACGCTTTTTAACCATATAAATGATAATGGTGCCATTCTATAGCAGAAAATGTTAAAAACAAGCAAAAAAAAATGTCTGATTAAACATGAAAAAAATAAAAAGACAAAAGGTTACGAAAGGAGAATAACACAGTTCAACAAAAAATCAAATGTTTCTTGTCTCTGAGACGAGAATATGTGTTTCTAGTAGATTTTTGCTTGCTGAATCCGAATCCAGGTCCCGAATTGCTCCAAATGGTCTCAATTTTGAGATACACCCGTTTGAAATGTTAGTTTAGGCCAAAATTAGCTACTTTGTCGACTATTTTACAAAAGAATTATTGAATAAACAACTAAACCAATACATGTATCTTAAAGTTCACGTTTTCCCCTTTCTGAAACACCCCTGGTTTTTAAAATTTGATTGTTTCTACGCATATTTATAGCCATTTTAAAATTAGAATTTGACTTGCATGCAAGTTGGAAAAACTTGAATGAGAACCAACTGAAAATATAATTTTGAAATGGCTATAAATATGCGTAGAAACAATCACATTTTAAAAACCAGGGGTGTTTCAGAAAGGGGAAAACATGAACTTTAAGATACATGTATTGGTTTAGTTGTTTATTCAATAGTTCTTTTGTAAAATAGTCAACAAAGTAGCTAATTTTGGCCTAAACTAACATTTCAAACGGGTGTATCTCAAAATTGGGACCATTTGGAGCAATTCTGGACCCGGATTCGGATTCAGCAGGCAAAATTCTACTAGGAACACATATACTCGTCTCAGAGACAAAATCTTGTTGGACTGTGTAATCCAAATACTATCAAAAACAAAGACAAGCTAAACAAGATAAATGCAAAAAAATACTATAAATGGAACAAAAAAAACATAAAACAAGAGAAATAATGTTTTTCGTCGAACGAAAGTTGCTCAAAATAACCTCCTGAAGACGAGAAAAATAGTAGTTTCCGAATTAAAAAACTGAGCATACAGGGTTGAGATTTAAGTACATCCGTTTTATTCAAAAGGATATTGTAATTTCAGCACTCTAGTACTAAACCCCGTTTCTAGAGTGAATTTGACCTTAAAAGATTCAAAATAGTAGTTTATGCAACAAATTGCAAAAAGAAGATATTTTTAGCACGTTTCGAACATTTATCCAACAACGTTAACTGGATTGCGAGTGCAGAAAAATCTAGATTTGCACCGAGTTGAAAAAATGACATTTTTGCAATTCCGTCGTGAAACTACTTACTTTTCCTGTCATTCTTGAACGACGAAATAGCCTACTTTTCTATACCAAAAATAACAGAATCGAATAGCAACACTTTTCAAAATAAATGCTGAAAAGTTCTACTTTTCAGCACTCAAATGGGTGCTGAAAAGTTGAACTTTTCAGCACTTGTTTCAAAAAGTAACACTTTTCAACATTTTTTTGATTTAAACGGTTTATTGACAAAATACATGAAAATTTGACATAAAATTTCACTCAGTGTATGTTTTTTGGAATTGCAAAAAATGTTGTATGGAACTCGTTGCAAAACTTGATTTTTTCAGCACTCTTCGTATTTATCCAACTCGGTGAACCTCGTTGGATAAATGTACGACTCGTGCTGAAAAAAATCCTCTTTTTGCAACATGTTGCATAAACTACTATTTTGTCTCTAAAACAGTATCGAAAGTTTTTCTTTTTGATACAAGTGCTGAAAATTTGAATTTTAGCACTCGAATGAATGCTGAAAGAACTTTCCAGTACCTACTGTTATTTTGGCAATAAAAAGTATGCCGTTTCGTCATTCAAAAAAGAGTTGGCAAAATCAATTTTGAATCAATTAAAACTATTCAAAACGAGGACTCTAAATATTTTTGCAGAGCGTCTAATTTTCCGATCCTGACGGGAATGAAAATTTCAGGGTTAATTTACAATGTTTCTGACTTTCCGGATAAATAATTAAAAAAAAAAACTTGTTTGGTTCAATTCAATTAATTAAGCTGTTCTTATTTAAATAACTAGCTTAACGGAAAAAATCATCTCAAGGATTATGATTATTTGCGGGACAACCAAAAATTTGAGCCAAATTTGAGCAACTTTTTGTACTTTGATAACACTTTCAATAGAAGCAATTTATTGGGCTGAATATCTTAATAGAAGCTATACCGTAAACCGGGATGACATTGATAGGATTTCAATTTATTTTCGGATTTTTTTCCAACTGATAAGGTTTGTATGAAGCTTATACCTAAAAAAAAGTACTGGGAATGGCCACGCAAGGTCCATGCACTATTTTTGAAAAAAAAAATCCAATAATTCCAAGTGTTTCAAAAAATAATGGCGTTTAGAATTCTTATTTTGAATTCAGGGGTGACTTTGATAGTCATATTTTTCCTTGCTAAAATTCAGATTTAAAGTGTTCAAATATAATTTTTTCGTCCAATATGCATCACTAAGGTTACTGATATAGTTTTTAAGAAAAAGAATCAATGTTTATATTTAATTAACTTTGTTTATAAGATTATGAATAAAATTCATATAGATTTTAGGTAAAACTGGTAAAAATCCAGAATTTTGCCTACAATTTGTCATCACATGTTTTTTCTATAAAATTTTCGAGAAACTTGTTCTACTGAAAATCCCTTTCAATTTGGAGATTTAAAAAAAAAATATGTTTCAATAAGGCTGTTACAAATTTTATTTAAAGTTTTTGTCTCTCAAAGTTTGCCCGAAAAATCTGTGGGCAATATTTTTTTCAAAAAAACTTCAAAATGTCAGTTGAAATTTAAGTGTAATCAACCGAAATCGAATTAAAATGCATTCTCCTGCATTTTTAGCATGTTCAGGTTGATTTAAAAACATCTTTTCAATTTTTGAAATTTTTTGATGTTTAGTATCGCAACATGTTTTTTATCGCTAAAATATTTGTTTTCGTAATATTTTAAATTTTTTTGAAACAAATGATTGCAAAACAGAACTAGTGTAAAATGCAACACTCCTTTCATTCGTATGGTAAGACTTTGGTTATATTTTTTCCCTCAGAGCCGAGGAACAAAATCTTTGATAATTATTTGCATCGGCCTTCCACATAATATTTATTATCTAAAAACTCATTTTACCTTCTCTTACTGCACCAATCAAAGTCACCCCGGCTGTCAAAGTCACCCCGTTTTACGGTACACAGAAAAACAATGATGGTAATAATCGTTTTTGGGGACCTGGTTGCCATCGATAAGTGGTCCTTGATTCCGTTGGTAGGTCCCAACATAGACCGATGTTGCGTTTATGACTAATGGTATCCAATGAAACTTACGAAATCACGAAAAAGTGAAGCCTACTTTTAGGCGATTTTAGGAGCATACATGAAACAAAATGATTGTAGCCGGATGAATGTCCAATGTCACAAAAGTCACAAAAGGGCAAAAGAAACTGAAAAGGTTCGATATCTTACATGTTTTAGGAAACATCGGTAGACGAGCTACTACAAACGAGTATATCTCGAGCCAAAAAATATATGCGCCAGCATTCTTTTTTTTTTTTTTTTTTTTTTTTTTTTTTTTTTTTTTTTTTTTTTTTTTTTTTTTTTTTTTTAATTTATATTTATTCAAATTTCTTTTCCATGTACATTCATTCAGTTAAAATATTATTGAGTGTCCAATCACAAACGATGACTTTTCACCTCAATTTTAAATACTAGCAACTTTCATTTATTCATAAAATATTGTAGCTTTCGCTATTCAGTGATTTCAAATGTAGGAGGTCCTACATGTACAAAAGGGAAAAGGGATACCTTAAAACTAACTTATAAACTATATAAAGAGCGGATCAATGCAGCTGAAGACTGCAATGATTTTTGTCGAAATGCACCAATTATCTTATTGGACATAACATCCAAAGTGTCAACTTCGGCTAATTGATGAAGTTCACTGGTGCTGAACCAGGGAGGAAGTTTCAGAATCATTTTCAGAATTTTGTTCTGAATCCTCTGAAGTTTTTTCTTCCTGGTTAAGCAACAGCTTGTCCAGATCGGCACAGCATAAAGCATGGCAGGTCTGAAAATTTGTTTATAAATTAACAGTTTATTCTTGAGACAAAGTCTAGAATTCCTGTTTATAAGTGGATACAAACATTTAATATATTTGTTACATTTAACCTGGATACTTTCAATGTGATCCTTGTAAGTAAGGTTTTTGTCAAAACCAAGTCCAAGATATTTCACTTGATCCTCCCACTTTAAATTTACCTCATTCATCTTTATAATGTGATGACTTTTTGGTTTAAGAAAATCAGCCCTTGGTTTGTGAGGGAAAATAATAAGTTGAGTTTTTGCAGCATTTGGAGTAATTTTCCATTCTTTCAAATAAGAATTGAAAATATCCAAGCTTTTTTGTAATCTTCTTGTGATGACACGAAGGCTTCTGCCTTTGGCGGAGATGCTTGTGTCATCAGCAAAAAGTGATTTCTGACATCCTGGGGGCAAATCAGGCAAGTCAGAAGTAAAAATATTGTATAAAATTGGACCCAAAATGCTTCCTTGAGGGACGCCAGCACGTACAGGTAGTTGATCAGATTTGCTATTCTGATAACATACCTGCAGAGTACGATCCGTCAAATAATTTTGAATAATTTTCACGATATAAATCGGAAAATTAAACCTTTTCAATTTCGCAATCAAACCTTTATGCCAAACACTGTCAAATGCTTTTTCTATGTCTAGAAGAGCAGCTCCAGTAGAATAGCCCTCAGATTTGTTGCTTCGAATTAAATTTGAAACTCTCAACAACTGATGAGTAGTTGAATGCCCAAGGCGAAATCCAAACTGCTCATCAGCGAAAATTGAATTTTCATTAATGTGCGTCATCATTCTATTAAGAATTATTCTTTCGAATAATTTACTAATAGATGAAAGCAAACTAATGGGCCGATAGCTTGAGGCTTCAGCAGGATTTTTATCCGGTTTCAAAATCGGAATTACTTTGGCATTTTTCCAACTACTGGGAAAATATGCCAAATCAAAACATTTGTTGAAAATTTTGACCAAGCA
The DNA here is from genome assembly GCF_016801865.2 of Culex pipiens pallens. Taxonomy (NCBI): domain Eukaryota; kingdom Metazoa; phylum Arthropoda; class Insecta; order Diptera; family Culicidae; genus Culex; species Culex pipiens. The sequence continues at coordinate 50,963,751 of NC_068937.1, read as the reverse complement.
ACTTAAAGTTACTTCTGGTAACTTTTTAATTAAAATGTAAAAAATGCCATCCTCACCAGGGGCTTTCATATTTTTAAATTTTTTGATAATAGATTTTATTTCATTCAGATCCGTAATAAAAACTTCATCTGATGAAAATTCTTGTTCAACAATATTCTGAAATTCTATTGAAATTTGATTTTCAATAGGACTCAAAACATTCAAGTTGAAATTATGAGCACTCTCAAACTGCTGAGCAAGTTTTTGAGCTTTTTCCCCATTAGTTAATAGAATATTATCACCATCTTTTAAAGAAGGGATGGGTTTTTGAGGTTTCTTAAGAACCTTTGAAAGTTTCCAAAAAGGTTTGGAATAAGGTTTAATTTGTTCGACATCTCTTGCGAACTTTTCATTTCGCAGGAGAGTGAATCTGTGGTCAATAACCTTTTGCAAATCTTTTTGAATTCGCTTCAGTGCAGGATCACGAGAACGTTGATACTGTCTTCGGCGAACATTTTTCAGACGAATCAGAAGCTGAAGATCGTCATCAATAATGGGAGAATCAAATTTGACTTGGACTTTAGGAATAGAAATATTCCTAGCATCCAAAATTGCATTAGTTAAAGATTCCAAGGCTGAATCAATATCAGCTTTGGTTTCTAAAACAAAATCATGATTTAAATTATTCTCAATATGATGCTGATACCTGTCCCAATTAGCTTTGTGGTAATTAAACACAGAACTATTGGGTCTGGTAACTGCTTCATGAGAAAGTGAAAAAGTTACTGGAAGGTGATCAGAATCAAAATCAGCATGAGTCACTAAAGGACCACAATACTGACTTTGATTTGTCAAAACCAAATCAATAGTAGATGGATTTCTAACAGAAGAAAAGCAAGTTGGCCCATTCGGGTATAAAACCGAATAAAGACCAGAAGTGCAATCTCTGAACAGAATTTTACCATTGGAATTTACTTTTGAATTATTCCAAGATTGGTGTTTGGCATTAAAATCACCGATGATCAAAAATCGAGATCTATGCCGAGTAAGTTTATTCAAATCCCCTTTGAAATAATTTTTATTTTCCCCAGTGCATTGGAATGGCAAATATGCAGCTGCAATCATAATTTTCCCAAAAGAAGTTTCAAGTTCAATGCCCAAACTTTCAATAACTTTTAACTTAAAGTCACGTAACGTGCTATAAGTCATACTACGGTGGATAACTATTGCAACTCCACCGCCATTTCGATTCATTCGGTTATTAGTTATAACTTTATAATCTGGATCACTTTTCAAATAAGTGCCAGTTTTTAAAAATGTTTCGGTTATAACAGCAACATGCACGTTATGAACTCGTAAAAAGTTGAAAAATTCATTTTCTTTCGCTTTTAAAGAGCGAGCATTAAAATTCATAATATTGATGGAATTACTTAGATCCATGATTAAACTTCAGGGTAAGAACAACATCATTCGCAAATTTTAATCCAATCTGGATTGCTTCCATCATGGATGTAGCATTACTCATTGTTTGAATCAAACCAAACAGTGAGTTTTGCAAAAAAGTCATTTTTTCAAACGTAACATCGCCGAGATCAGAAGATCCCAAAGCGTTGCCAGCAGAAAAATTTTCAAATGAGATTTGAGGTACCTGCCCAATTTCAGAAAGATTGGTAGAGGATTTAAAATTCGTGGATGAACCCGAAACGACGTTAGCATAAGAAATGCCATTGTTGTTACCTAACTTTTCCACGGTAGGGGTATTTCTAGAATTGTTCGAGTGAGACAGCACGAACGTTTGATTTAAAGATGCAGGTACAACCTGACTTTGAGAAAATTTCGGTTTGGATTTCGGCTGATGCTTAGCACGAGAATCCAAAACCTTTTTTCTGATGGGGCAATCCCAGAAATTTGATTTGTGATTTCCACCACAATTTGCACATTTAAATTGGGTGACTTCTTTCACGGGACAATTGTCCTTGTCGTGAGAAGAATCCCCGCAAACCATGCATTTTGGAACCATGGCGCAATGATCAGTACCGTGACCGAATGCCTGGCAACGCCGGCACTGGGTCAGATTCTGGCCATTACCGCCATGTTTCTTAAAATGCTCCCACTTTACCCGTACATGGAACAAAAACTGAACTTTGTCCAAAAGTTTCAAATTGTTGATTTCATTTCTGTTGAAATGAATCAGATAAAATTGTGAAGTCAAACCAAAGCGAGAAATATTCCCGTTTGATTTTTTCTTCATCGGTATTACTTGGGATGGGGCAAAGCCAAGCAACACCTTAAGTTCGTTTTTGATCTCATCCACCGACAAGTCGTTGGAGAGACCTTTCAAGACCGCCTTGAATGGCCGAGCATTCTTGGTCTCATACGTGTAGAAATTGTGTTTGTGGTTTTTCAAATAACCAACAAAAGTTTGGTGATCTTGTAAAGATTCCGTCAACAAGCGACATTCTCCTCTTCGACCAAGCTGGAACGAAACCTTCAAATTGCAAGTTTCCTTGCAATTCTTCAGTTGCGTTCGAAAGCTGGCCAAATCGGAGACGGAAGTCACAACAATTGGCGGAGCCTTTACTCGTTTCTCGACGGCAGAAGGCTCAGTACGAGGAGAAGGTTCCTTGTCTTCAGTTTCGGATAAAACACCGAAACTGTTTGTCAATGGAATTGGAGGATTGACCTCACATTCAGAATCAGAATCAGACCTCAGAAGAGGCTGTTTTCTTTTTCTGTTTCCGTTAGCCGGTTTAGCGTTCAAACGCTTCACCGACGTAACGACCAAATCTTCAGAAGATTTGCGTTTACCTTTGTTTTGACGCATTTTGCAAGCAAAGTTCTCTTAAAAAGATGGCTTCGTTTGTAAAATACAACAAAATTTCAGGAGGGGTTAGTCTTGAAAAGACTGTTTAGAATTTTGGAAAATAACTCAGGTAGTCTTTAAAAAGACTGTGAATTTTGTTTTGAAATAACTCTGAGCTTAGGTAGTAAAAAATACCGCAGCTCTAGTGTCCGTTCACCACGAAGGTTCGCAAGACACTGATGCGCCAGCATTCTCGCGCCAGTATTCGAAGCTCAACTTGACAACTTGTCGACTTGGCGACGAAGCGTCGAAAATCGATGCCGTGTGATTTTTTGACGATTTTTCCGATGAAAATCTATGCTGAATCGTAATATTTACGAAGATGAAAATGAAGTAAAAAGAAATTTCGGATAAAATTAAAAATGAAAATTGTTGGCGAAAGTTACCAGGTGCGCTTTCACCTTTTTAAAGGATTTTTTGTCTTATGGTAGGTTAATCAAACGGATCTAACTCCAGAACCAAATTATGAATCTGGATGAACATTTGGGAGGTTGTAGAGCTCGAAAAATGCAATTTTTGAGATAAATAAAAGAAATGAAAATGAAAAAAAATTACCATGTTTTCATTTGAAAACTGTGTATTTTGTTGAAAAGTCTGGTCACATCCGAAAACAGATGGATATTTCGAAATTTGAGCGGCAACTCGCCCAGGTTCAGCACACTAGCTTTCATCTGCATTCAGAAGAATCAAAATCGGATTCAAGGGAGCTGAGAACGACGCGACAACAAAATTTGGCAAAATTTTACCACATGAGCAGTTCTCTAGGATTTCGGTCATTCGATTTTTTTTGTATTTTTTAATCCGACTGAAACTTTTTTGGTGCCTTCGGTATGCCTAAAGAAGCCATTTTGCATCATTAGTTTGTCCATATAATTTTCCATACAAATTCGGCAGCTGTCCATACAAAAATGATGTATGAAAATTCAAAAATCTGTATCTTTTGAAGGAATTTTTTGATCGATTTGGTGTCTTCGGCAAAGTTGTAGGTATGGATACGGACTACACTGGAAAAAAATAATACACGGTAAAAAAAATTTGGTGATTTTTTTATTTAACTTTTTATCACTAAAACTTGATTTACAAAAAAACACTATTTTTAATTTTTTTTATTTTTTGATATGTTTTAGAAGGCATAAAATGCCAACTTTTCAGAAATTTCCAGGTTGTGCAAAAAATCACTGACCGAGTTATGAATTTTTTAATCAATACTGATTTTTTCAAAAAATCGAAATTTTGGTCGTAAAAATTTTTCAACTTCATTTTTCGATGTAAAATCAAATTTGCAATCAAAAAGTACTTTACTGAAATTTTGATAAAGTGCACCGTTTTCAAGTTATAGCCATATTTAAGTGACTTTTTTGAAAATAGTCGCAGTTTTTCATTTTTTTAAATTAGTGCACATGTTTGCCCAGTTTTGAAAAAAATATTTTTGAAAAGCTGAGAAAATTCTCTATATTTTGCTTATTTGGACTTTGTTGATACGACCTTTAGTTGCTGAGATATTGCAATGCAAAGGTTTAAAAACAGGAAAATTGATGTTTTCTAAGTTTCACCCAAACAACCCACCATTTTCTATCGTCAATATCTCAGCAACTAATGGTCCGATTTTCAATGTTAATATATGAAACATTTGTGAAATTTTCCGATCTCTTCGAAAAAAATATTTTTGGAATTTTCAAATCAAGACTAACATTTCACAAAGGCCAAACATTCAATATTACGCCCTTTTAAAATGTTTGTCTTGATTTGAAAATTCCAAAAATATTTTTTTCGAAAAGATCGGAAAATTTCACAATTGTTTCATATATTAACATTGAAAATCGGACCATTAGTTGCTGAGATATTGACGATAGAAAATGGTGGGTTGTTTGGGTGAAACTTAGAAAACATCAATTTTCCTGTTTTTAAACCTTTGCATTGCAATATCTCAGCAACTAAAGGTCGTATCAACATAGTCCGAATAAGCAAAATATAGAGAATTTTCTCAGCTTTTCAAAAATATTTTTTTCAAAACTGGGCAAACATGTGCACTAATTTAAAAAAATGAAAAACTGCGACTATTTTCAAAAAAGTCACTTAAATATGGCTATAACTTGAAAACGGTGCACTTTATCAAAATTTTAGTAAAGTACTTTTTGATTGCAAATTTGATTTTACATCGAAAAATGAAGTTGAAAAATTTTTACGACCAAAATTTCGATTTTTTGAAAAAATCAGTATTGATTAAAAAATTCAGAACTCGGTCAGTGATTTTTTGCACAACCTGGAAATTTCTGAAAAGTTGGCATTTTATGTCTTCTAAAACATATCAAAAAATAAAAAAAATTAAAAATAGTGTTTTTTTGTATATCAAGTTTTAGTGATAAAAAGTTAAATAAAAAAATCACCAAATTTTTTTTTACCGTGTATTATTTTTTCCAGTGTAGTCCGTATCCATACCTACAACTTTGCCGAAGACACCAAATCGATCAAAAAATTCCTTCAAAAGATACAGATTTTTGAATTTTCATACATCATTTTTGTATGGACAGCTGCCGAATTTGTATGGAAAATTATATGGACAAACTAATGATGCAAAATGGCTTCTTTGGGCATACCGAAGGCACCAAAAAAGTTTCAGCCGGATTAAAAAATATAAAAATTAAAATTGAAGAAAAAAGACCGATTTCGTAGAGAATTGCTCACATGCGAACATCACTCTATCTCCACGGAATTTATTTTCTCAAAATTCGAGGGTTAGAAATAGACGAGTTCTGTCAAGGTGAATCGGTAGAGCGTCAAAAAACGATGCCGTGTGATTTTTTGACGATTTTCCCTATGCAAATTCATGCTGAATCGTAATATTTACGAAGATGAAAATGACGTTCAGCCATAAAGTAAAACCTATACCTTTCTTTTGTAAGAAAGGCAAAAAGAGGTAATATTCAATGAAATCATAAAACAAATTCAGTATGCAAACCTTTTTCAAGAACTCACCCCAAAATATTGAAAATTTGAGTTGTGGTTTCATGAAAAGATGTTCAATTAAAAATACAGATAATGTTAGATTTTTTATTCATGATCTCGAATTTGATCAGTTTCCAATAAATAAAAAAAAAAAAACTAGAATCAATGAGTTTTTTCCAGGAAATTAGTTCAAAAATTCCCGTTTCCTGGGAACAAACAAAGAAATAAAAACAAAATTCCATGCTAGTTTATCAAAATTTTAAGCAGAATACATCTCAATACAATTATGATACTGTCACAAATGATCAAATATCAATTTAAAAAAATGTTTTAGAAAAGCTGAGAAAATTTCCTACAATTTGCGCTCTGAAACTTTGAAAATCGGGCAATTAGTTTCTGAGTCAAAGCCTCACAAAAAATCGAATCAATGAAAACTATTATTCTAAGTTAGTTTCGATTCCTCCTAAACTATTGGTCCGATTTAAAAAAATAAACTTTTGTGATTTTTTTCAGATCTATTCAATACAAACTATCGGCAACTATTGGAATGACTTTCAATGTCAAAAAAATAAAACATAGGTAATATTGTCTGTTCCCCGAGTGAATATATTCAATTTTATTCAAATTTATAATGTAACTTTCCCACTGTGGCCAGACAAAATATTCGTTAAAATTCACGATATAGGGCCTTAATTTTCATTCAAATTGACTAATTACTATAGTTAGGGTTGCCAGGCCTTTTTAAGAATGTCTTTTGGTTAGCTTTATAGTCTTGCTTCAGAGATTTAGTAAAAAATTGTATAATCAAGCACTTGTAAAAAAATCAACACAATTTCAACAGTTAATTTGAATGATTGAGGTTATGTTTTCACTTGGCATCTCTCGTAAATGACGCCACAACATTTCACAACAATTTGCAAACACTACTTAGCATCTCCTTCAACAGAAAATTTGCATAATGTTATCCTGCCATCAGGCATGCAACTTTTCCCAACCAACCAGCCCACAGCAGCTGGTCCGCGCACGTTTCCCACATACTCTACAACCTCAAAAGAATAAAAAAAAGTAAACCCACAAAATTCGCGCTGTATGGTGGAAAAATTGATGCATACATTATTCATACACATAAATTGTCGGTTGAGCGAAACGCTCAAATGAGCCCCAAAAATCCACACACACAGTCACAGGCACACGCCCATTATGTCGGCTCCACCACCACTACACTCTAAAAGCAAAATAATAATAATAACAATAAAAGTGAAAAAGATTCCAAGCACAATGGAAAATGGAGCAGATGAGCCGAATAAAGAGGGGTTGGTGAGGGGGAAGGGGAAGTTGTTCAACTGTATAATGTGAGAGCGCTCCACGTTTATTTGATAAAGGAGGTGGCAGGTGGAGCGGGGGTCACCCGAGGTAGGGTGCAACATAGTATTAGCATAAAATACATACAAGAGCGCGTTCACCCCTTTTTTCAGAATGAGCGCCTCGTGAAGCACCATGAGAACGTCGATTTCATGGACGTTTTCCACCTATTTTCTCGGGAAATTTTTCCTATTTTTCTCTTTCTAAAGTAATATCGCCTCAATTTAGGTTGAACAACTGTTTATACACCGAAAAGTTGTAAATGTACACATTATTAGAAGATTTTTTTTCTAATATAAAATATGTACACATTCCCTGATGATACAATACCCCATTTTTGACTGTGTAGAGTAGTTGAATTTGATGTCTCATAGAAGTAAAGCACACAATGTTAAACATTTCTGTTTATGACAAACTTGCGAACACTCAACTCATCACGATAATCTCATTATTACGCCGAAATTCAAACGAAACTTTCTATGCGAAGACATCATGTTGGTCACAAACAAGAAACTTCAACTAATAGCCAGCGGAATCAAACCGCACGTGAAACTGCTACTTGGTATATTATACCTAACCCAAAACCGACAAATCATTAGTATATCTGGCCACCAATCCGCAAATAATCCCCAAACAACTTTCCTGAAGTGTGCGGGAAGCTAAGTTTCGAGCTCCATCATAACCCAAAACGCTGGGAAGGAAAAGTTAGTTTGCTGCTCGTCTTCATGTGATTATCGTTGATTTCTAGAACTTTCGGCGCCAAACTTTACCCTGCGTTTGACTCTGGGTGAGGATCGATGACAGTGTGTGTTAGGCCAGAGGAGCCAATTCAATTAACAAGTTGTTCGGATTACAAAACCACCAACCAACCAACCTAGTCGACAGACAAACCAGAATGGGGAAAGTTGTTTGCAAACTATGCGGTGATCTACAAAGTTTCCACAATGGTTGGCACTGGAAAGTCAGTGAGGGTTTCGAGCTGGGTGGGCTGGAATGGTTGATCTTTTAGGGTGATATTGGTTTAATGAGAAATGTTCAATTTATTCTAATTGGGTATCTAACTCATGTTTAAATTTTTTTAAGAAGCAAAATCGTCATAAGGTTTTGTATTGATCATTGATGGCTAAAGCATGTAAAAAGGTCAGTACACACCTGAGGCACGATACCCAATTTGCGCTGAAACTTGTGGGAAATTTCTGAAAACAAGAACAACAACTTCAACGACAACATTTTTTAAATATTTTTTAAAGATTTTTTTACAGAAATCATTTTACATGACCTTTATGACGAAATATTAGGCATGATTGGCTGAAAACCCCGATTTAATATCACCAGAGGTGAAATAGAGCCTTTCTTACAAAATGATGAAACTCCGAGAAATATATTGGTGCAATTATTTTTTCAGAAACAAAATGATACCACCCAGTGAGAATTTCACCTAAAGCTTCGAATCTTTTTAGGCTAAACCTCAAATGCCATTTTTTTTAATTCCAGAGGTACATTTTGGGTCGCAAGATAATTATATTTAATTTAAAAAAACATATTGGATTGACATTATTAGAAAAAATAAAATAAAGGGTACTCAGTCTTTATTGTTAGTCTATGATTAACTTAAAAAAATATGTATCGCTATTGCACTTTGTCGATCTATTATGAGAAGCCAGAAAGAATACTTTCACGCGCAGCGTAAAACGCGCAAGCGTAAAAGCGCTGGCGTTGAAGCGCTAGCGTTGAAGCGCTGGCGTTGAAGCGCTGGCGTTGAAGCGCTGGCGTTGAAGCGCTGGCGTTGAAGCGCTGGCGTTGAAGCGCTGGCGTTGAAGCGCTGGCGTTGAAGCGCTGGCGTTGAAGCGCTGGCGTTGAAGCGCTGGCGTTGAAGCGCTGGCGTTGAAGCGCTGGCGTTGAAGCGCTGGCGTTGAAGCGCTGGCGTTGAAGCGCTGGCGTTGAAGCGCTGGCGTTGAAGCGCTGGCGTTGAAGCGCTGGCGTTGAAGCGCTGGCGTTGAAGCGCTGGCGTTGAAGCGCTGGCGTTGAAGCGCTGGCGTTGAAGCGCTGGCGTTGAAGCGCTGGCGTTGAAGCGCTGGCGTTGAAGCGCTGGCGTTGAAGCGCTGGCGTTGAAGCGCTGGCGTTGAAGCTTCGACTTGACGACTTGTCGAGCTTTCGAGCGAGAACGTGCCGTCACACTCCGACCCCACGGCTACTGATCTGACTTTTAAAAATTGTGGGTTTTACGAGCGGTTTTCCAGTGATGGAAGACACAAATTTTTAAGAGTGGATACAGACATCGCTCATGTATTTCAGAAAAAGAGCTCTCAAAAATCAAACTTTGAGTTCCGGGTATCGGGCCAAAATTCAATCGAAAGAGCGCATCTTAACCTTCAATTTAGTAAAAGGATTTTTTCCTGGGACGATTTTTTTAAGATTTCTGAAAAAAAGCGTTTTTCCAAAAGCAAACCTTAAACCTTTCTTTTGTAAGAAAGGCTAAAAGGTAGCAATAGGTTTTGGCTAATCTTCTAAATTTTCATAGTGATTCCATTTTGATACAAGCTATACTTTTATATAGTTTCACCACCGGTCAATAAATGTTTGGACCATTTGACACAATAAACTAACTTTTTCACAAATTACAAAATAAACAATGAAAAATTTTAGAATGAAAAATAAAGTATTTTGTGAAAATGTTAGTAGATTGTGTGTGTGGTCTAAACAGTCTTTGGCTGGCGGTGAAACTATGGAAAAGTAAAGCTTGTATCGAACATGGAAAATTGAGTTCCAAGAATCGTGAACAAGCGTTCCTGAAAATTGAAATCACGAACAAAGTGTGCAATTTCACAAAATTTTAACACGTTGTTCGTGTTTCCTAAATTCATTAACGCTTTTTCACGATCTTGGGAACTATTTTTTTTCGTGTATACTGATACAGCATTTCGCAGTTCCGGGAAAATTTTAGTTCAGGCCAGACTCGATTTTCCGATATCTTGGAAAAATTTCACTTCAGATAATCAAATCTTCGGATAAATGAACCACGTTTTTTGTTGATTTATTTTGGGTCTTTGAGCTCAGAATTAGACCTGAAATATGCTGAAATATTGAAAAATTTTACCAAAATCGAAAACATTAATTTGACGTTAAAAACTAAAAAATTAAATCACGAACTTCGGATAATCGAAGCTCCGGAAATCAAGCCTGAACTGTACATTCTACTCAATACAGTCATGCCCTGGTTTTGCACTGCCCCAGTTTTTTACGCTCTAGTGTTTAACTGAAGCACATGGGATTTTAGCTATATGGTAGGCATTGGCTATAATCGTATGAACAATCATGCAAACATCAAAAAATGTAGTGTTTTGGAATCAGGATGATGTCAGCTATCCATTACATGACGATTTTCACAAAAATACGTATTTTTTCTGCATTTTGAAAATGGCATGTTTCTCGAAAAAAAATACTCAAAATTATTGTTATTGCAGGTATCAAATGATCGGAATTTTTTCATACACTTCGAATGTAAAAAAAAAACATTTTTGAAAATAGTCAAAGTTTTCACAAAACTACGTAATTTCGAAAAAAAAACACCAAAAATTTTAGTTTTTAACAATGTGGGTATCGAGCGATCGTGATTTTTTCATACAATTCGAAAATTATACCAACATTTTTGAAAATGCTCATAATTTTTACAACACTACTTATTTTGAAAAAATACCAGAAATTTCAGTTTTTTACAATATGGGTACACCCAACCGTCGCGACGGTCGCATGATTTTGATGCATGGCTGCATCAAAGTATATGAAATTTTGCATGAAATCTGTCCTCATGCATTTTTTGCGATGTAGGAGTATGCCATTTTTGCCCGTTACCGACAATTATCGACATTGCCGACTGCTGATTGCTTTTCGTACATTTCGAGTGTTATAACAACATTTTTGGTAAATACTAAAAATTTTCACAAAGCTATTTTTTTAAGAAAAAATACTCCAAATTTCAGTTTATTACAGTACGTAAAATTGACACAAAACTACGTATTTTCGAAAAAATACACAACATATCAGTTTTCGATCCAAACTTTTCATACATTTCAAATGTAATAACAACATTTTTTTTAAATACTCAAAATTTTCAAATACTACGTATTTTATGAAAAATACTCAAAATTCTTTCTGTATGTTTTTTGAAAGCTTTTTCTTACTCTTGCCTTCTATTTAATATTTATAAGTAATAATACTTTCGATTGGATAACGATGTAACACACAGCTGAAAGGAACTTCAACACTCTGTTATTTACCTTAATGAACTCATTGTATCTTGATTATTCACAAATAAACCGAATTGAAATTTAAATACTTAAAATTTTAGTTTTTCACAATATGGGTATCAAACCATCGAGATTTTTGAAAATACTTAAAATAATGACAAAACAACGTATTTTCGAAAAAAAATACTCAGCGTTTTCAGTTATTGCTACCCCTATGATGAAAAACTGAAATATTGAGTATTTTTTCAAAAATACTTTGTTTTGTAAAAACTTTGAGTTTTTTTAAAATGTTGTTAATACATTCGAAATGTATCAAAAAATTCTGATTATTTGAAACCCATATCGTGAAAACCTGAAATTTTAAGTATTTTTCGAAAATACGAACATTTGTGAACATTTGAAGTATTTTCAAAAAATGTTGTCTTTACATTCGAAGTATATGAAAAATCCCGACCATTTGATACTAATATTGTAAAAAACTGAAATTTTAGTATGTTTTCAAAAATACGTAATTTTGTGAAAATTTTTAGTATTTTCAATAAAAATTGTATTACATTCGAAATGTATAAAAAACAACCAAATCATTTGATACCCATTCTGCAACAACAATTATTTTTTAAAGAGAAAGAAATATCACTTTCAAAAAAGAGGAAAAAACGTATTTTTGTGAAAATTGTCATATAATTATAATTGCAATGGATAGCTGCCATCATCTCGATTCCAAATTACTGTTTTTTGCCTTTCTTACTAAAGAAAGGTATAGGGTTTGATTTTGGCTCCGACGCCAAATAAAGCTTCGTTCCCAAATCATTTCTCGAGAAATATTCATTCGAAAAATCTGCAAAAAATCATGGACGATCGATTTTCGACGCCCGATCGATTGACAATGACAGAATTGGTCTACCTCCAATATCCGAATTTTGGCGCTTAATTTACTGTAGAGCACGCGTGACGTCCGTGTGTGGTAAAAAAGTGCTCAATTTTGTGGTAGGGGGTTTCTCAGAGCCCACATTATGGATTTAAGCTCTCTTGGGCGCATTTGAAAGGGGATGTGCTGAACCTAAACCAGTTCCATACCAAATTTGAATTTATTTATTTTTATGGGGACTCGGAGTGTGTTTTCGCCAAATCAGGCGGTTTTCAAATGAAAATTCGGTCGAAAATTGAAGTATTGAAATCGTTTATTTATCCAAAAAATTGCATTTTTCCAGCCCTACATCCTCCAAAATTTTCATCCATGTCGGTAATGTGGTTCTTGATTTACAGCTTGTGGACCAATTCACTGTGAGGGGGGAAAACCCCTAAAAAAGGTAAAAGCCAATTTTCACCAAATGCCAAAACTATTCCTTTGGCATTTTATCTAATTTTTTTTCTCCACATCATAATGTAGACCATACTCGGTGTTCTGAAACAAATTTGACCTCATTCGGATTTATCGTCCAGATTTTAGAAAATTTCCATTTTTGCCTTTCTTACTAAAGAAAGGTATAGGATTTGCTTTTGGCTCCGACGCCAAATGAAGCTTCGTTCCCAAATCATTTCTCGAGCAATATTCATTCGAAAAATCTGCAAAAAATCATGGACGATCGATTTTCGTCGCTACGTCGACAAGTTGTCAAGTTGAGCTTCACATGCAGACGCGAGCAATGCTGGCGCGTGATGCTGGCGCGTATAGAGTTTTGATACTAGATTACCCCCTTTTAGTGCACGTTGCTTTATCGATTGCTCGTTCATCACACATCGCCTATCATTATTTTCTATGCTAAGCTTCAGTGAACGCAAACTAGACGCAAGCAGCTATCTGTTCTGAAGCCTCATGCTCATTCTTTTGCCTTTCTTTTTTGTTTTGCTTATTCTCTGATCGATATCTGGGCGAACGAATTTCTGGGAAGCGTCCAAGCTTCCCATGTGCCAGTGACAATGCACATCGCAGATTTGGTTTTCTAGCTTCGGTACTAGCCTTTTTGTGTATTAGTATTTTTGTTTATCGTACCAGCGCACCAAGGTGGTTTATTCGGTACGTTTGCGTTTGTCTTAGTGAAGTCCCACCGAGCGCTCAGTCGTTGTTTGCTTCCCAATCCCAAAAACGCCTAAATGCATACTCTGGCTTGCTTATTGAAAGCTCACAATTTTGCCTAACGCCTAAATGACAGTTTAGTGAATTACAGTAGGCGTTTCAAAGCTTTCAAGAACATTTATGCGGCTTTACCGTTACATCGTTGTTTACAACACGGCAAATTCTCGGGTGTTGAAACACTTTCTGCCAGTCATTTTGTTACCACTTTAACGCTCTGGAGCAAGACGGAATTATTTTGTTTTCTCGTTAATTTTTAATATATTGAAAAGTGCAAAAAAACATTCAGAGAATACGAATAATTTAGCCATATGCAGAAAACATTATGAACATCGCAAATTGTGAGCTAAATCTCTGTCGCAAAAACAATGTGTTCTGATTTTAAAAATCGAAAATGCTTGTGTGCGAGCACAGCTTACAACCGGCCATGGCAAATGGGGCAAAAACCAGTGCTTTTCAGTTATATGAAAAAATATGGTTGAGTTTCGAATTGGTTAATGAATGGACCATTCTTTATTTTGCTATTTCTTTGAAAAAAAAAAATCAACTGCCGTTAACTTCCTTTTGTAAGAAAGGCTCTATCTCACCCCAGGTGGGATTAAATCGGGTTTTAATATTTGGATGATTTTTTATACGATTATAGCCAATGTCTCCCATATTGCCAAAATCCCATAAGCTCTGTGCTTCAGTTATGCAAGCCTCGGTTTTGCATCGCCTATATGCCGTGCTAAACCGAGGCATGACTGTAGATGAACGTTTGGTAAATCGATCCTACATGATGCTAAAAAAGTAGTAATCCAGCTGCGTGTAAAAGGCCTGGGTGTAAAATAAATATTGCATTATTTTATGCAATTTTATGTGATTTTACACCCTAAAACATGTAGCCCATCAGTATGGGAAACCTACTTGACCGAAATGTCAAGCTCATATATGCGTTTATCCATGCAGCTTTACATCGGTCTGATGGCCGAGTGGACTAAGGCGCCAGTCCTTACTGTTGGTGCTGGGTTTGAATCCCGTCGGTTGCAACATTTTTTTTGTGTTTGAAAAAATTGTACATGCAGTGTGTAATATTAAGTGTTTATTTTGACGAAGGTGATGTGCATGCTTTTGCATGCGATTTTACCATCGGATTTTTTGCTGTGCATTTAACTGCACGATGGGTGATAAATGACCCAAAAATTTAAAATTTCAAAATGTACCTTTTGACTTCTGTACATGTGTCTAAAATTGAAAAATAATGTGAACGTGGTTTATGGATGACCTCTCAGGCTTATGAGGCTAAGTGTTTGTCTCCCAAAATAAAATTTGTTAAAAAATAATTTCCTTGAAATGTGTTAAACTGCACGAAACATTATTTTATGAATTTGTGGATAATTTGCGAAACTTGATGGTAGCAGAACTGAGATCATGCCTTAGGCATTTTGTGGTCATTATTAGTTCAAAATACTTAAAATTTATTTAAAGTTTTTTTTGCAAACCGCGTCTATGTAATATTTACGATTAGATTTTTGAATTATGATAAAAATGTCATCCTAACTTCGAAACAGGTTAACTTATCAATTTTAATTTCAAAACTATTCCAAAAGTAAAAATGTGTGTTTAAGATTCCTCGAAATCCCCTACTACCCACCACCAGCCACCGGAACAAAATGCGCGGCAAAATTCAATTTCTCCTTCTGCAGGTCAACTTTTTTTTCCCAGAGTCCAACGTGACCGTCGTTCGCAAAATGTCTAGACGTTCGTTGTGTTGCATGCAAAGCGCGAACGGAACTGAATTGAGTTTTCCAAGGATATTCTTTTTTCAGCTGAATCGTTTCCCTCTTTTTTTCTCAATTCTACGGAAAAAATTTAAAATGGGCCACGGACATGCAATTCAGCTGTAGGTTCAGTCCCGCAATGATAACTAGGTTCGCGTTTCGATGGCTCACTTTCGAAAAGCAAAAGTTGTCTGATTTTGTTTAGTGACTCGGTTTTGCGGGGGCGGACTTTTGGCAAATAGAGTTACACTTTTAGTGGTTGCCCCAGTGAGTAACGAGTTTGGTCGAACGGTTGTGGTTGCAACATTTGTTGATGTGAAAAAGGGGCAACATTTGTGGGAGATTTTTTTTATGGTTGATTGATGTAAGCAGAGATAAATTTAAGAAGAAACTCAACTCACCAAAATATTTGTCGTCTGCATCACCATAACTGTAAAGAAGAACAAAAGAATGTTTTGTTAGTTTTTGCGTATCTTTGTGCGATTTGTGAGCAACCTGGGCTCATAAACTGATGAGCAGAGTGGCAGGTTGGCCGGATTTGTTCCGGAGAAAAACGCGTGAGTTGTTAAAACTAAACTGGAGACTTTATTGAACCGCGTGCTATTGTAACGGATGACGCAACACATTTGCTGTTGTTGTCTGACAGCTGCGCGTGAGGTCGACAGGGGGTTCGGCCGACTAGGTCGACTCGATGACGACTACAGGGTTGTTCATCTCAACACAATACTCATCTATATTGGTGATGTGAAACTTAGGTTGTATTTTTGTTGTATTTTTGCTTTCAAAAAATTTTTGGTTCGTATTTTTATTTATTTATCCATTTAAACATTTTCGCAATAATTACTTTATTACCGCGCGCTTTATTTCTTTTGTTTGTTTTTTTAAATTATTGATTTGTTTAAAAAAGAAGTGTGGGTGGTTGGGTGGTAGTTACTATCATTTCAATTGATTGAAAAAGTAGTGTGTTGAATATATTCTTTTAAAAGTTGGGTCAATTTCATATCCATTTGCATTGAGTTTAAGTATTTGAAGTATTTAAAGTATTTAAAGTATTTAAAGTAATTTAAGTATTTAAGTATTTAAAGTATTTAAAGTATATGAAGTATTTATAGTATTTAAAGTATTTAAAGTATATTGAGTTTAGTTTGCTATTGCATCTGCATTGACTATTTCTTATTCCTGATTTTCTGTTCTTCTTTTGCTCTCCCTATCGTTTATCTCTTTTTGTCATTGTGAGGGGATCATCGATCCATCCGCATTGACATACTATCTTTTCATTTTTCTGCCTTTCTTTATATTTTCCACTGTCTTTTTCACACTTACTACCAGTCTTTGTGAGGGGATACTGAGCTCGATTTGCTCTCCATCCGCATTGACCTTTTCTCATCTATGATTTTCCTTTTCATCAGTAGTTAGAATCAAAGCCGGGGATTGGGGAGGGAGCATCAGGGCAGTGGACAGTATGCTGTAGTGGCGGAGACTGGATGTAGATAGTGGAAGACCAGAACTACGTCACAAGGGGAAAATAGTGTATTAATTGAACAATTTTTAAGGATTGTCTAATTACTGTACTTATTGACTTCTGTCAGTTTCCAGCTGTCTGCCGCGCCCTTTTAGGCCCCCAACAGGGTGCGAGCCCTGTTTTTCAGCTTTGTCAGACTTTTTTCGGAGTTATTGGAGGTTACTGTCGGAAGGAGATTCTCTTCCCCTGAGGACACCGTGAGTGATTTTGCTCGTTCGCGTCCAACCACCCCCTTTTGGTCCTTCATACGGCAGTAATTTGAAGATGCTCCCTTTAAGTCTGAGCCACTGTAATTCTAGGCAACCGCTACATAGGTCATCCTTGTGGCCCTGTTGGTTATCCCATCAAATCAAATCAAAATCAAAATCTTTGTGCGATTTGTGAGTTTTTGTCAGATTTTGTGAGATTTTTATTATTTTTGTGAGTTTTGATTCCTGAGTCTCCGCGCGCGACTGAAATGAGCAGGGTAGGTAAACCATCACCATCGCACTATCATTGATGCATATTTCGGTGCGTTCCTCGTCTCTTAAAATTTCTCTTCTCTTTCGCAGCCGAGTGATGGTCGACTTGCTATCGCGAATATCGAAAGCCCATCACATCGACGAGAAATACACTCTCGCTGGCTCCGATGGAACTATCGTTCCAACCGGAGAGGCACGCACACGAAATTGCTGTATACATACACTGGAGCTAACGCACACAAATGAACTCATTTCTACAGGGCTTACGGGCGAGAGAATTTCACGATTGCTCTTTCTCTTGCTTTTTGAGCGAGGGGACTGGCTGTGTGAGAGATTTTGTTCCGTCTTACGCATCGGTTTGTTCGTTGCTCGCTATTTCATCGGCGTCGTTTTCGCTTCGCTCTCTTGATGCAGTTTTGGGAGAACGCCGAAAATTTGATGATTTGAGCGAGGGACGATATCTAAAAGCCCTCGCCATCGGCGAGGAAACGAGAAAATACCATCCCTGGAAATGAGTGAATTTTTCATTTTTTTTGGGAATGAGCAATATATTTTTAGGTTGTGTGATAATGTGTGAGTTTTTGAGAGAATGTGTGTGGTTGTGTGATTATGTGTGTGAGTGTGTGTGGTGATTGTGTAAGCTTGTATGTGTGGGTGCATTTTTGCGAGACTCAGGTGATCTGCAAAAATTAAATGATTTGTGAGTTCAACAAAGCTTTTTAATTTTATGAGATTTTTTTTTTATTATAAGTATCTTCTATGCTAAAATTTATTACAATTTTTAACTTGTGAGATTTGTTGATTTGTTGTATAATTTTGAGACGTATTTTTTTAGAGCTAAAATTGTTCTAGTTGCGGGTTGTGAGTTATTAAAATTTAGTCTTATATTTCCAGTTTAAAACAACCTGTCTGAATTCCTGAAACTTTTACAAACTTTCAACAATTTTCCTCCCACATCTCATTTTCCCGCTCGGTAATAAAAATCGTCAAGCAAGCACCATAAAAGTCCTCCGAGGTCAGAAGTTATGCTTCAGAACAGCATTGAATTCATTTATGGACATCTGGGTGAGAGGGGGAAAAGCAATGAAAATAAGTTTGCTGATGGTCATTCGAAAGTCGTCGTCTGGAGTCACAATCTTTTGTGTTCCAGGACTCGACGTGTCTGAGCCATTTATCGTTTTTTCCTGTTCAATAACTCACATTATGTGTTTCTCGTCGAAGTTCATTGAAAGCTTTTTTTTATTTTTATTTTAGAGATGTCGAATTTACAAAAACAAGCTTGACGTCTCGACTGGCCTTCTTCAGGGTAATGATACATACAATTTGAATCTGTCAAGGTCACATTCTTCAACCTTTCCCCATAAAGCTCAACAGCACTGCTTCCAAGATTAAATTCCTCCTCCATTTGATGTCCTGACTAGCTTCGTGACATCAAAAATTTATCCTCATTGCCCGGACTTGTTGATGAGGACAAATTTGCTCCCGACCCCAACCCCAACTCGACTCTAAAGTCACGAAGAACGTACACTTCTATTTTTATTACTTCCCCCGCGCTTTCGACGACGATTTTTCTCCGTTTTACGATAATGACGTCTCCTCTACCACCCGAGATAGTATTCTGCATTTGGAACAAAAGAAGACAAGAAAAAAAAGAACGCCCGTCAGATAAAGTCCGTAACGTGAAAGAGAGCGCTGAGAGAGGCTGCTCATATCTGCCGGAAATGAGAATCCTTTCGCCTTCCTTTCCAGACGGAATCGACCGCAGACGGTGTAGCATGGTGACGAATTTCACTTGCAACGTTGTAACGACATCTAGCGGCGAATAGATCAATCAGTAACTTGCATGCAAGATCAATACTTTGATAGAACGCCATCTAGTTGTGCGTAGTAGTAGTTTTGCATTTTTTTAGCTTTTCAGTGGAAAAGCAGTCAAGTTGACACCCTGCCACACCAGATTGCTTAGGGAAATTGGCAGTAGATTGCACTGCGTCTATTCCGGTCGCGACTTGTGAGGGTTGATAATAATAGGCCAGCGAGTAGAAGAATAAAAATAGTGTCTTTTCATGCTATTTATAGCACCACCGAGAGCAGTTGTAACAGCACAGAGGTGGCCTCCTTCACCTTAAGGCCTGAAGTGCGAGGAGGTCGGCTACCCTTTCACCTTGCCTCAAGTGTCCCACACACACACACACACACAATATGAATGAAATTTTACGCGACCTGCTGACAGAGGAGTCATCAAGTGGCGTTGAATCTCAACAAGCCCAGCGATCCTTGAACCTTATCCTTTCTCATCTCATCTCTAGGCCCGGTCTAGCTAGGCCCGGAGTCGATGACAAAGTGAACTTTCCCCCGTGGTGTGGCATCTTCATTGAGTCTCCGATTCCAGTCGTGGCGAAGGGAAATGAAGGAATTCCTTCGCGAAGGTATTTGCTCCTGTGCGCTCCGAATTCCCTGGGAAAATTCCAGCGAGTCAGTCCGAATGACGTCATTCGGTGATGGTTTCAGGCAGGTCACGGTAAGGGGACACATACACCACACCACAGAACACTCGGTTAAGGAGGAGGTGTCAGTGCTGCGTGACAGCAGACAGAGAGGTCTTCTTGGCCTTGTCATAACACACACACGCCGAGTAAGGTGGAAGATAAACATATTTCCGTGCCTAATGAGAGAGTACATACAGAAGTTGAAGCATTAGTTATGCTCAGTTTAGTGGGATAGCTGTCTGATTTTTGGAGGGGAGCATGAAGTTATTCAAGATATGAAGAGTTGAGGGATGTGGTATCGGTTGACTTTAAGCGTCTGTAAGTTGGATTTTTTTGAACTGAAGATTTAAGGTAATGTAAGAAAAAAATAATATGTATTGTATTTTGATAATTTGGAAAATATGTTTGGCCCTTCGCTCTGTACAAAGAGATTATTTTTCATCATAAGTTCATACAGACAAGGTCTCACACAAATTTGTCAGATGTCCATACATGCAGGGCTGTGGAGTCGGAGTCGGAGTCGGAGCCGGAGTCGGTGGAGTCGGGTCTTTTTGGGGACCTGGAGTCGGAGTCGGAGTCGGAGTCGTCAAAACTCGAACAGCTGGAGTCGGAGTCGGAGCCGGAGTCGGCTAAATTTTAAGAGCTGGAGTCGGAGTCGGAGTCGGAGCCGAAGATTTCTGATAACCCGGAGTCGGAGTCGGAGTTATCTTAAATTCAACAAAAACTGTGTTTTTTTATTGTTCAGTATTTACTATATAACAGCTTGATTTACAAAACTTCTTATGTTTTTAATTGTTTTTTACGTCGCATGCAATGCGTCGCCATTTTTTCATTTTTTTAAAGAGATTTATCAGATGCCATTATGTTTTTGAAGCTTTTTATTGTTATTGGAAAGCTCTAATTGTGTTATTTCACTATAATCACTAAATGACAACCTCTTACCCAAATATGTAGTATCATAATTAAAAAAATATATAAAAAATATTGGTTATGTAGTCAGACATATCTAACTGATTCTTGACTGCTTCCTTTTGCCTATATTTATGTGCCCTTCCAATTCAAATTTGACCAAATTTCATCCAGTTCTTTCTGAAAAAAGAACACACACAGCCATCTTTTACCCCGATAGCGAATGTCTTGGAGGTTTTAAGTTAAATCATTTTTTAGGAAAAAAATTACGAGGTACATAAAAAGATTACAAATAGTAATTACTGTTTTTGGAAATCGAAAAAGAGTCACTGACAGTTTAAATTTTGTAACAAATAATCAACGAAAATAACAATCTCTTACTTGGAACTCAATATGCGCATTTTGTTTATAACTGAGTACAAGAAAATCAAAGTGTTGCATTTAAAATAATTGAAACTAACAAAAAATATCAAAAGAAGTTGCAACTAATTTTGAAATAATCATTGAATGTTGATGTTGATGTTGATATTAGGTAAACTATTTTGATATCGTTGCAAATTGTCGTTGAACAAATCTCAAGACTTCAGTACAAAAATTAACTAATAAAAAAATGTATAGAAGAAAATGTAGGATTTAAAGTTATTTTTCAAATGGGTAATTCTCTACCAACTCACACGAAATCGGGAAAAGTTGCCCCGACCCCTCTTCGATTTGCGTGAAACTTTGTCCTAAGGGGTAACTTTTGTCCCTGATCACGAATCCGAGGTCCGTTTTTTGATATCTCGTGACGGAGGGGCGGTACGACCCCTTCCATTTTTGAACATGCGAAAAAAGAGGTGTTTTTCAATAATTTGCAGCCTGAAACGGTGATGAGATAGAAATTTGGCATCAAAGGGACTTTTATGTAAAATTAGACGCCCGATTTGATGACGTACTCAGAATTCCGAAAAAACGTATTTTTCATCGAAAAAAACAATAAAAAAGTTTTAAAAATTCTCCCATTTTCCGTTACTCGACTGTAAAAAATTTTGGAACATGTCATTTTATGGGAAATTTAATGTACTTTTCGAATCTACATTGTCCCAGAAGGGTCATTTTTTCATTTAGAACAAAATTTTTCATTTTAAAATTTCGTGTTTTTTCTAACTTTGCAGGGTTATTTTTTAGAGTGTAACAATGTTCTACAAAGTTGTAGAGCAGACAATTACAAAAATTTTGATATATAGACATTAGGGGTTTGCTTATAAACATCACAAGTTATCGCGATTTTACGAAAAAAAGTTTTGAAAAAGTTACTTTTTGCATTTCTCTTTGTTTCGTCGTCCGTGTCTGTCGCGGGTGACCATGAACGGCCATGATCGATGACGACCAACTTTTTTAAAACTTTTTTTCGTAAAATCGTGATAACTTGTGATGTTTATAAGCAAACCCCTTATGTATATATATCAAAATTTTTGTAATTGTCTGCTCTACAACTTTGTAGAACATTGTTACACTCTAAAAAATAACCCTGCAAAGTTAGAAAAAACACGAAATTTTAAAATGAAAAATTTTGTTCTAAATGAAAAAATGACCCTTCTGGGACAATGTAGATTCGAAAAGTACATTAAATTTCCCATAAAATGACATGTTCCAAAATTTTTTACAGTCGAGTAACGGAAAATGGGAGAATTTTTAAAACTTTTTTAGTGTTTTTTTCGATGAAAAATACGTTTTTTCGGAATTCTGATTACGCCATCAAATCGGGCGTCTAATTTTACATAAAAGTCCCTTTGACACCAAATTTCTATCTCATCACCGTTTCAGGCTGCAAATTATTGAAAAACACCTCTTTTTTCGCATGTGCAAAAATGGAAGGGGTCGTACCGCCCCTCCGTCACGAGATATCAAAAAACGGACCTCGGATTCGTGATCAGGGACAAAAGTTACCCCTTAGGACAAAGTTTCACGCAAATCGAAGAGGGGTCGGGGCAACTGCTGTGTGAGTTGGCGGAGAATTACCCAAATATTATTAAAAAAACGAAATCAAAATATTATCAACCCATAAGAATTTTCTCATACTATATGTCCCACGCCAATATGACGGAAGGTGATAATCATTGCAAATCAATGTACCTTAAAAAAATGAAATACTTGTGACCTAGAAGATATTTTACTTGTGGATATTTGTTTTTATTACATTTTAAGTTTTTTCATACATTTTGATGGAGGCGCAAGATCATTCATAAAGCTTCGTTTTAGGTGAAGATTCACGAAGTATCGTGCGCCTCCTTTTTAATGTATATTAATTTTTAAAATTAAAATAAATTAAAAAATTCCGGGGTAAAATATTTTCCTTGTCACAGATATTTTAAAAGGACCTCTCAAGCGTCCTTTCCACGAAGAAATTGTTCAGATACATTGATTTGCAATAATAATCTCCTTCAGCCATGGCGTGATGTCCATGTACGTCTTAAAAAAAAAAACAAAAAAAATCGTTTAAAATTGTCATTTAAAAAACAAGGCGCCTGTCACTGTGCTTCTTATAAATGTCAGCCTCAAAAAGAGCAAATTGAATTTTAATGTTCAATAGATCATTAAGGCCAGGTTTCTTTTAATTATTCATTCAAAAATAACAATTTAATATTTAAATTTATAAGCTTTGAATACATTATTTGCAAATTTGAGGTTAAGCAAATAATTCCAAATTTATTTACAAAACTGTTCTTCTCAAAATGCCTCTAAAACTGAAGATATTTTTCGATTTCTGTTTCTATAACGTATAAAACTTGTAACCTAGAAACTTTTTTTTCGTTTTGTGATTCGAACTTATTATTTTTGAGAAAAACATGACGCTTAGAGAGTATTTAAATAATTTTATTTATCAATGTTTTAAAAATAATTAACTAATAAAAGTTGACTAACTTTTGAAACATTTAAAAATATGTGGAGTCGGAGCCAACCATTTATTGAAAGCTGGAGTCGGAGTCGGAGTCGGAGTCGGCTAGAGTTGGTAGGCCGGAGTCGGAGTCGGAGTCGGAGCCAACCATTTGTTGAAAGCCGGAGCCGGAGTCGGAGTCGGAGTCGGCTAGTCTGAGAAAGCCGGAGTCGGAGTCGGAGTCGGAGTCGTTTAAAATATGACCCGACTCCGCAGCCCTGCATACATGAATATATATCTAAATCTGGAGTATTTTTTAAAAGGTCCAATAAACCAAATTTCAAATTTCAAAATAAAAATTGAAATTGCAAGCCTAGGTTTCAATATTTGGATGAAAAAAGTGTTTTAAAATGCATTTTACACGTGTCCAGTTGTTTCCAATTATTAGTTTTCAAAATATCGATGTATTGACGGAAATTTTTCAGCGAAAAAAAAATTCGTGGTACTGTATATTGGTATTTCATGAAAATTTAAAATGTCTTCAAACCAGTTCAAACGTGCTAAATATGATTATAAACGCAGGAAAATGCATTTAAACTGGATTATGGTTGTTTAAACTTTAATTTTCACTAAAATTTTGAATTTGTAAAATTTGTAAAATTTGTAAAATTTGTAAAACTTGTAAAACTTGTAAAATTTGTAAAATTTGTAAAATTTGTAAAATTTGTAAAATTTGTAAAATTTGTAAAATTTGTAAAATTTGTAAAAATTTGTAAAATTTGTAAAATTTGTAAAATTTGTAAAATTTGTAAAATTTGTAAAATTTGTAAAATTTGTAAAATTTGTAAAATTTGTAAAATTTGTAAAATTTGTAAAATTTGTAAAATTTGTAAAATTTGTAAAATTTGTAAAATTTGTAAAATTTGTAAAATTTGTAAAATTTGTAAAATTTGTAAAATTTGTAAAATTTGTAAAATTTGTAAAATTTGTAAAATTTGTAAAATTTGTAAAATTTGTAAAATTTGTAAAATTTGTAAAATTTGTAAAATTTGTAAAATTTGTAAAATTTGTAAAATTTGTAAAATTTGTAAAATTTGTAAAATTTGTAAAATTTGTAAAATTTGTAAAATTTGTAAAATTTGTAAAATTTGTAAAATTTGTAAAATTTGTAAAATTTGTAAAATTTGTAAAATTTGTAAAATTTGTAAAATTTGTAAAATTTGTAAAATTTGTAAAATTTGTAAAATTTGTAAAATTTGTAAAATTTGTAAAATTTGTAAAATTTGTAAAATTTGTAAAATTTGTAAAATTTGTAAAATTTGTAAAATTTGTAAAATTTGTAAAATTTGTAAAATTTGTAAAATTTGTAAAATTTGTAAAATTTGTAAAATTTGTAAAATTTGTAAAATTTGTAAAATTTGTAAAATTTGTAAAATTTGTAAAATTTGTAAAATTTGTAAAATTTTTAAAATTTGTAAAATTTTTAAAATTTGTAAAATTTTTAAAATTTGTAAAATTTGTAAAATTTGTAAAATTTGTAAAATTTGTAAAATTTTTAAAATTTGTAAAATTTTTAAAATTTGTAAAATTTGTAAAATTTGTAAAATTTGTAAAATTTGTAAAATTTGTAAAATTTGTAAAATTTGTAAAATTTGTAAAATTTGTAAAATTTGTAAAATTTGTAAAATTTGTAAAATTTGTAAAATTTGTAAAATTTGTAAAATTTGTAAAATTTGTAAAATTTGTAAAATTTGTAAAATTTGTAAAATTTGTAAAATTTGTAAAATTTGTAAAATTTGTAAAATTTGTAAAATTTGTAAAATTTGTAAAATTTGTAAAATTTGTAAAATTTGTAAAATTTGTAAAATTTGTAAAATTTGTAAAATTTGTAAAATTTGTAAAATTTGTAAAATTTGTAAAATTTGTAAAATTTGTAAAATTTGTAAAATTTGTAAGATTTGTAAAATTTGTAAAATTTGTAAAATTTGTAAAATTTGTAAAATTTGTAAAATTTGTAAGATTTGTAAAATTTGTAAAATTTGTAAAATTTGTAAAATTTGTAAAATTTGTAAAATTTGTAAAATTTGTAAAATTTGTAAAATTTGTAAAATTTGTAAAATTTGTAAAATTTGTAAAATTTGTAAAATTTGTAAAATTTGTAAAATTTGTAAAATTTGTAAAATTTGTAAAATTTGTAAAATTTGTAAAATTTGTAAAATTTGTAAAATTTGTAAAATTTGTAAAATTTGTAAAATTTGTAAAATTTGTAAAATTTGTAAAATTTGTAAAATTTGTAAAATTTGTAAAATTTGTAAAATTTGTAAAATTTGTAAAATTTGTTAAATTTGTTATATTTGTTAAATTTGTTAAATTTGTTAAATTTGTTAAATTTGTTAAATTTGTTAAATTTGTTAAATTTGTTAAATTTGTTAAATTTGTTAAATTTGTTAAATTTGTTAAATTTGTTAAATTTGTTAAATTTGTTAAATTTGTTAAATTTGTTAAATTTGTTAAATTTGTTAAATTTGTTAAATTTGTTAAATTTGTTAAATTTGTTAAATTTGTTAAATTTGTTAAATTTGTTAAATTTGTTAAATTTGTTAAATTTGTTAAATTTGTTAAATTTGTAAAATTTGCTACATTTGTAAAATTTGTAAAATTTGTAAAATTTGTAAATTTTTTAAAATTTGTACAATTTGTAAAATTTTCTTTTGAAATATTGATAGTTTACGTGAAAGAGTTGTTATGCCGCAACTGCAGAGTCATTTCTTTCCTCTTCCATAAAAAGCAATACTCAACCTAATCGCATTAAATTACATTTCGCAATTGAATTCACTTTCACAAGGGTGTGTAATTAAACGCTGTTTAAAAGCAACATTACCTTAATTGAAAAAGTATCCTCCATGGAACTGAATGACCACGTTGATGAATAATAATTATGATTATCAACCGAGCGTGTAGCATAACAACTCTATTTGCAATCATCATAATTAATTGATTTAATCTGGCGATTGATAAACTTACACTGAATGTGGAATTAAAATAATCACAATAACAAAGTGATAACGGTGCCATTCCTCTTTATGGAATTGTGAACACATTTCACCACCATTTTATCCCTCGTTCGTGCAGCCAACATTTCTATAAAAGATGCAAAAAAAGCCCCTGGAAAGTCCCATAAAAAATGCTTATTTACTGCCAGAATTGTATTGCTTTTTCCCCAGGAACTGTGCCAACCACAAATGAAAAACATCAACAGAACCTCAGAAGCCACCACCACAAGAATTTCGCTGCTGTTGGAATTTCGCGGAAATGCGAAAATATATTCAAAAAAAAAGTTCATCACAGTTTAATTTTGAAATTCCTACGCAGTTTACGACGGGATGGTATTCCATTCACAAGGAAAAAGCTAGGTATTTAGGAAAGTTGATATAAATCATTTTTTTTTTCACTGTTTTTTGATGGTCAGAATTGTTGATCCAAGCTAAACAAAATTATGGCATTGGCTTAATTAGTTTTCGTTCATTGAATTGGTTAAATAAAATTATTTTTTTTAAATAAAAATCTCCCCTCAAAAACGTCCACAACTTCTTTAAAGCAAAACGTTAAGCTGGATATTTTTCAACACCTTTTTGAAACGAGAAACATGTTTTCCCGAGGTCTCCAAGGAGAAACACACTTCAGCAGACAAATACTCTTCGCACAATTGTACACCCAAACGAGAAATGCTTGTCAACTGAGCTCACCATGCAATTTGCACTCTTGTTTAGTCGCAATAGCTCAAAAATGTGCGAGCTCGAGAAATGAAAACAAACACAATTTGTTAAAAATTGGTTATTTTGTTCCAGAACTCCAAAACTCACCTTTGAGTGCACGAATGAAAACTTTCCTAAGAAGGCTTCAAAGGTTTCAGGACAGAGCGGAGGAGAGGACTACTTTTCATGGAAAATCTCCTCGAGGATTCCCGCTACAAAAACACGTATTGATGAACTCCCGAAAGGACCGAACGGACGGTGTCCTTGCTCATTTCTGAGAACGGAGAAATTTTAGGCAAATTCGAGGGTAAAGGTCAAAGGTGCAGGACTTTAATGTTGGAGCGCAAATCTTCCTCAATCTGTTGTTGCTATCTCCTTGGGGAGAGAAAATGTTTTCCCTTTTTATGATGACGAAATTGGAAACCTTTGTCACTTGTTTGAAAAATGTCAAAAGGGATTAGAGCGAAGAAAAGAAGTTATTCTTACGATTCCTCAAAGGTCACAAAAGCTTAAACAGTCTCTCAATATTCAAAATTGATGAGAAAGTTACTCGTCTAAGAGTGATGATAAACTATTTTATAACATTCTAATAATGTGAAATAAACTATCAGATTATTCTTTTTTTTAATGATAAACATACAAAAGGCGTTTAAATTGACAAACTCTCATACTCTGACGTCTCAACGAACTCAATACCTCATTCCAAAACAACAACAACAACAATCTTTTGTTGTGAAACATCCACAAATTGATTGACATCGAATCCTTCCAAATAACAACTTCCCCCTCCCACCCCCCAAAATGAAGGAAAGAACGCACGCGAATTTTTGGCTATTATTAGATCGATGAAGCTCACTGGAGCATGGCTTAATTATCTGGCTTCCAGGAAGCAACAGCCAACACGCGGGAAAATTCCGGAAGACGAATCGGTGAAGCTTGTTTTGGTGGTTGTAACCCCACCTCTATTTTTTTTTCGTTGACGTTGTTGTGAATTCTCCGAAACGAGTTCAATGTCCTGAGGAGAGGAAACTGTTGTTGATTTTTGGCTTTGACAATACAGTGTTAATATTCCAGTGAGATAAAAGGTGTTAATTTACTATTTTTATGTAATTTTTACTTTCTATTTGTTTATTTGTTTTTCTCTAAGAATCCATTTTTTCATTTTGCTTTTCAATTGTGTCACGTTACAAAATGTTTCGATCATCTCGTTCATTTCGTTTAGGAATCAATTCAGGAAAATTAATAAAATTTATTCCTGAAATATTTCAGCTAAAGCTAGTTTCTTCTTTTACAACCATTAAATCATTTTGTACATGTTAGGGCCCTTCTAGATAATTGTATACTATGTATATGGGTAATTCTCCGCCAACTCACACAGCAGTTGCCCCGACCCCTCTTCGATTTGCGTGATACTTTGTCCTAAGGGATAACTTTTGTCCCTGATCACGAATCCGAGGTCCATTTTTTGATATCTCGTGACGGAGGGGCGGTACGACCCCTTCCATTTTTGAACATGCGAAAAAAGAGATGTTTTTCAATAATTTGCAGCCTGAAATGGTGATGAGATAGAAATTTGGTGTCAAAGGACTTATATATAAAATTAGACGCCCGATTTGATGGCGTACTCAGAATTCCGAAAAAACGTATTTTTCATCGAAAAAAACACTAAAAAAGTTTTAAAAATTCTCCCATTTTCCGTTACTCGACTGTAAAAATTTTGTACTTTTCGAATCTACATTGACCCAGAAGGGTCATTTTTTCATTTAGAACAAAAATTTTCATTTGAAAATTTCAAGCTTCCTCTTAGTATATATTTTTTTAAATATGGTTATATTTTAAAGTATAAATACTTTAAACTTGTTTTCGTAAAATCGCGATAACTCGTGATGATAATAAGCAAACCAATTTTTTTTGTAATTGTCTGCTCTACAACTTTGTAGAACATTGTTACACTTTAAAAAATAACCCTGCAAAGTTAGAAAAAAACACGAAATTTTAAAATGAAAAAATTACCCTTCTGGGTCAATGTAGATTCGAAAAGTACATTAAATTTCCCATAAAATGACATGTTCCAAAAAAAATTACAGTCAAGTAACGGAAAATGGGAGAATTTAAAAAAAATAAGTGATTTTTTCGATGAAAAATATGAACAAAATGAAATTTTTTGTTCATGAAAAACGAATTTTGGTAAATTCCAAGGTTGTTACACGGCGTGTTTTCTGGGCAACCTTAAGGAAAAAAAATAGTCATCGCTACTTTCAAAAGTATTTTATAGGAAATATAAATAACAGTCCAGGAAACCTGTCAAATGATGTGTTTCATGTGTTATTTACTCATCAATAAGTGCAAAATAAGACAAGAAACAACTTTGTTGAAGGTTGCAAACCGCTAAACATTTTGAAAATTTTGTTTTAACCGAATTTTGAATATGTGAGATTTATTCAGAAATTAAAATCATAAAACCGCATTAAAATATTATTATTACAAGAATAAATAGATTATTACATAATTGTTGTGTACAAATAACACCGGTCTACTATGATTCAGCTTGGAATAAGCTGATACAACCGAAATGTTTACAGGTTTGAGATTGATAGGGTATTACAAGATTTTTATAAATAAAAAACATATTTCCTTAATCAAACATTAACCACACGGAGAAAAAAGAGTTCCCAAAATCGTGAACATGCGTTCATGAAAATAGGAACCACGAACAAAGTGTTCAAATCTCATGGTACGATTTCGAAAAACGTACCATGGAATTTGAACACTTTGTTCGTGGTTCCCATTTTCATGAACGCTTGTTCACGATTTTAGGAACTCTTTTTTCTCCGTGCAGTTGCATGAATACAAAACATGTTTAATACTCGAAATTAAACTGCAAACTACTGTTACAAGCTTTAAGAAAAAAAAACTTTCTATTAGTGTGAAATGATTGTTTTAGTTTTTTTTTTGTACTAAATGATCAAGGAAAAAGCAATATTTTAGAAGTATATAAGACTCTCATCTTTAATCTCATCTTTTTAAAAAATGTTTATTTCTTGATTCTTGTTCAAATAGTTTGGAAAGACTTTTTTTTTGTTTTTTTTTTTTGTTAAAATAATAAATAATATTGTTCAAACAAAAAAAAAGTTTGTGACGGTGTTTTCAGAATTCTGAATTGGAAGAATCAAGTTTTATTGCTACTTTTAAGTGCATTTTCAACAGTAAACATTTTATAAAATTTTATATTTATTTTATCCTCATTAAAATATAACTTTTGAAGCTTGTAACAGTAATATGTAGTACATTTCGATTTTAAATCATATTTGTATTAATGTTCCTGGTTAATGTTTGCTTAAGAAAATATCAAATTTATTCATTAAAAATCAATAATACTATTAACAATCACAAACCTTCCAAAGTTTTGGTTGAACAAGCTAAATCAGAGCAGACTCGTGATATTTGTACACAAAAAATATATGTAATAATCTTATAAAAATATATATTTTACATGGTTTTATGATTAAAATTTCTGAATAAATTCCATATATTAAAAAAATGGTTAAAACTTAATTTTCAAAATGTTTTGCGATTTGCAACCTTCTACAAAGTTGTTTCTTGTCTTATTTTGCACATTTTGATGAGTAAATGACACATGAAACACATCATTTCATAAGTTTTCTGAACAGTTAGTATAAAATTTCCAATAAATAATAAAGAAATTTAAACCAAAAAACTTAAAATAGAGATATCTCAGAAATTGCCCGATGAAACATTTCGCTCTTAGAAGCATTGGAATGCTGAGAAAATTTCCTATAAAACACATTTGAAAGTAGCTATGACTATTTTTTCTTGATAAGGTTGTTCTAGAAAACACGCCGTGTGTTAACGATAAAATTATCGAGGTTCAATAACGCTTACGATAGTTCTATCCTTATCGCTATCGTCATTCCGATATTTCTATCGGCGATAATTTTATCGACGATAATCGACGATACTTCTTATACTTAAAAATATTTCTAAAATTTACTTAAACCAACCAAATCATGTTGAAATTTCAAGCTTCCTCTTAGTATATATATTTTTTTAAATATGGTATTTTTTTGAGTATAAATACTATAAAAAATCACAAAAAAACGTATTTTTTGAAAGTAATCAAATTTTTCTAATTTGCATTGTGAGTATCAAACGATTCGAAATTTTAAATACATTTTCACTGTTTTGGAGTCTTTGAATGAATCACTTATTTTTTTACAAAACACCGTATTTTCTCGAAAATAGTCATATTTTTAAAATTCGCAATGTGTGTATCAAACGATTAGAAATTTTGAGTGTATTTTAACTGTTTTAGAGTTTTTTGAATAAAAAAAAAACAGGTAAAATTTCGGTTCTTTGTGCAAATTTGAGTACTTCATTCAAAAAACTCAAAAACAGTCATAATACATAAACAAATGCGCTCCTTTTATACCCATATTGCAAATCATAGAAATTTTAGCGATAATTTTTGAAAATATGAGTATTTTATTTTAAAAAAACTTTACAACAGTTAAAATGCATGAAAAATTTCGAATCGTTTGTGTATCACAATATTGCATATTATAAAAATGTGAGTATTTACGAGAAAATAGGCGCCATCCATGAAGTATGTCATGCTAAAATCGGAAAAATCAATCCCCCCGTCACATTTTGCCAGACCCTCCCCCCTTTGTTTTCGATGGGATTTTTTATAGTTATTATTTCTTTAAATTCTCATAATTTTGGTAGTTTTGCCAATTTTAATATAAAAAAATATATGTTGTCTAATTATTCATTTTTTAGAATTAACAATTCAAGATAAAAAACAGTTTTTAATCTTTTAAAAATAAGAAGACCTGGTATAACATTCAAATATTGAAAAATCTTGAAAACTGTTTTTCACAGCTTTGTATCTAATTAGTGCAAACCATTTATAGCAGTTTTCTTATGAACATCCTACTTCCAAAGCATTTATTTTTATCGAGCAAGATTTTGCAAAATATTGATGTTCTTGCTGAATAAAAAAATGTGACTTTATAATCAAATAAATCGACGTCGTCGTGCTATCTTGTCGCACCCGCCATTTCGACGTTCCGAGAAAAAACGCGTTTTAATGTTTGACCTTGAATATTCAAAAACGAGAGCACGCAATGTAAACAATAACAAACACGTTTTGTTTGGCTCACCATTCTGTGCATTGTCCCAAAGTTTGGTTGAAGTTGGTTGCTGGAGTCCCGAGTTATAATTGCAAATGTTTACGGTAGTCTAGCTTGTACGTGCGACAAACGCATCCTGACTTTCCTGGCCTGAAATCCCTTTGGCCTTTTGTCGCACTTACATCAATTTTCATGGAGTGACAAGATAGCACGACAAGATTGAAACTACTTTCATATGTAAAGTGACAAAAATGCACGGAGTTTTTTCGGTTTTTGTTGAATATCTCAGGATTGAAATAGAATTTTGGGGATCTGTGAAGGTCAAAAGGTGAGGCATTGTGAGCTGCACAATATGGCGTTCTTAACTCAATTTGGCCCAAAATGCACGTACGACAAGTTAGCACGATGGCGACGAAATGTAATATTTCTTAATAATTGTGAGCATACAATTTTAGAAAAGAGGATTTAATTCAATTGTATACGTTTCGAATTAATATTATGCAATCATAAAAAAAATCTTGCGTGACGTCACAGTCTTGCAACCCCCCCCCTCCACCCTTTATCTTGTCACACGTACGGTAACCCCCCCCCCCTCCCCCTAAGAGCGTACGTACTTTATGGATGACGCCATACGGTATTTTGTGAAAATTTTAATTTTTCATTGAAAAAAACTCTAAAACAGTTAAAATATATTTTAACTTTTGAATAGTTTAATACCCATATTGCGAATCATAAAAAATAGAATTTTCGAGAAAATACGTTATTTTTTTGTAAATATTTATTAGTTTCATGTTTTGAGCGTTTCTATAGAACTTACATTTAGTCTTTTTCTGTAATCCATGTCGACGAAAATGGCTTTGGTAGAAGTACTTTTGCCCTATCATGTACAAGCTGATTGGAATAGGTGTTGAGGATTAGTTTAAGAATTTCACAATGGCTACCGGTGTTGTTACTGATCTCACCTGATGATTGATTAAATTTACGTAGTAATTAAGCACCAAATTCCTTATTTATTTGTCCTCAAGATTATTTGTCCTTGATTATTTGTCCTCAAGAAACCAAAGCTCTAAATCTCACCGTGAGGCCGCTACCAATTTGTCACGCTAGATTTCGGTTTCGGACCACTGTGCATTGGAGAATGACAAGAAAAGTTACAAGATTCAGAACGGAATTGCAAAAAGTTCTTTTTTATTTCATAGTATAGGCCCCTCTTTTAAATCTACAATCAAAGCGAACTAACATTTAAATAATTAACACCCGTGAAACATCTTAAGCTACACATGACATTTTCTGGGTGGAAGCATCGCTAAAATTATTTATTTTCGGGTCAATGAATGTCACTTTGCCTCCTCCTTTCAGCATCGCAATCCTCGTGACAGAAAAGTGAAATGAGATCAAACGAACCCGGAATTTCATCAAAATCAAAATCATGTCTGTCCTCCAACTCCACCGACGGCGTGTCACACGTATCACCATTAAGTCATTTCAATTAATGATATTCAAACCATTCATCATCACAGATCACACCCTTGCTCGTATTCGTACTCATGAATAGTACGCGGAAAGTTGGGTTGAAAAAACTTCAAACAGATCGGTTCGTCATCCGTAGAAAAAAGCTTACATCACACGTGTCGGGATGAGAGCACGGATGTGGAAGAAATCCCCCCGAATAACTTACCGTGTGGAATGATGGGTAACTTTACATGGCGTTGAATGTAAAATAAATCAGATTTGAGAAAATTCAATTTGTTTAGTTCGGAAGAACTTTTGAAAAGATCACATTAATTTTCGCTCGACAAAACAAAACTTTACATACAATTCCACGTAAAATTCCGTTTTTTCTACCTTTTCTATCCACACGTCCATCACGACACGGGCAGCACGTGGTGGGGGAGGTGTAACCTCAGAAATGGATGGTGCAAACTTTCCCGCATCACGTGGTTTGCTTCCCTGCCCCTTTCCCCACAAAAAACGGCGAGATAATATATGTTGATGGTAAAAGTTTTTCCGTTAAATATTCCATTCTGTGACGCGCGAGGATTTTTTTTTGTGCTGTATTCTTGTAACTTTGCCTGTATGCAATGCAATCAGCGAACCGTAAATGTAAATATTGCCAAACAACGGGTGAGTGAGTGTGTGTCTAAGAGTTGGTTGGTGCGTGTGTGTGCACAGTAAAAAAAATAAATTATTGAAATTATTGAATTATTGAAAGTTTGATAGTTGAAAGTTACCTCTATTGAAATGTTATTTTATCTAATTTTTTGCGGTAAAGAGAAAATTTACATGAAAAAAGTGTAAATTTACATATTCTTCGAGGCATTTTTCTGACACAAAATCCGTCCACATTCCCAGATATCACCATGATTATTTTTAAACTGTGTAGGTGTTGAATTTTCCCCCCAATCCAGCCACTTTTATCACACAGCTCTTCTTTCCGGAAAGTCCCTTCCGCTGACTGATGTAATCCTTGTGATGAAGTCCTTTAAGGGTGCTGTGATGCCGCATTCAAGTATAACGCGTCAGGGTTAAGCTGAACAAATTTGGGATGTGTCTCTCTAGTCACGTAAAAGAGACAGTAATTTGTGTTGAGCTAGTGGAAATTTGTTTTCCGGCAATACTGAAGGTGTATTCAAAATCAAAAAAAAAATCCCGCTATATTAAAGGATATGCCGGTCAAGCATAGCCGATTTTTTCATAAATTCTCAAAAAATTTAAAATAAAATTATGCTCAAATACAATACGATTCAAACTTTTAATGATACAATACACACAAAAAAGTGCAACCGACGGGATTCAAAACCAGCAATCACGGAAAGGACTGACGCCTTAGACAGCTCGGCTAATGGAGCAGTTACATATTTCTGGATGTAATTTTTTCATCAAATTTGATAAAATGATGCAGATTTTTTTTCTACAACCAGGCATTTTACATGCAAACGATTTTTGGTGGTGTAATATTACCAAAATTAGGATTGCGGAAGTAGCACTTTGCAGCGAAAAATTGGTAAATACAAATTTTAAAAGGTTTAATTTATTTTTTTCTAGTATGATTATTTGTACTGTTGGGCTTGGATAGTTAAACTTTTATATTTAAAAAGAAAAGAGAATTATGGTAACATTACAAAATGTGTTATATGATCTCAAAATACATGTAAATTTACATCACTTTATGTGGAATTTAAATTATTCGAGGTGAAATTACATTGAAAACAGATAATATTTAACCATATATTTTTTTTAATCTTAAATAATTTAACTGTGTGACCTAGCCTTACTGGAAATTTAAAACTTGCGAAATGTCTAATAAATATGTTATCATGTCTTTCCGTTAGTAAAGAGTGACTAGTACGTCCTAAATTCATAACATTTTTATTTGCACCAAATTGCCTCAACATTTCCCTAACTCAAACATTTTGCGAACGTCAACAAAAGCCCACTAGAGTGTCCTTGAACCTTTCCCGCCTAATTTCCGCCACCAACAAAAAAAAGGAAGAAAAAAGCTGCGGAAAACACTTTCCCCCGATTATTTACCAATCGATAAAGCTCACTCCACCTTGCTAAACCGAAAATGTTTACACTGCGAATCATCGCACATTTCCGAGCAGAATTTGGTGCGGAGGGTGACGAAAATACAGGGCACACAACAAAAACAAAAAGAGAGAAAAATAAGTAGAAAAAACAGAGTTCCCTAATTTGGTCGGTGAGAAGATTGAATGACGTCAACGGAAAAACGGAAGTACATTTTGGTCTTGAAGTGAGGAGACACGCACATGTTTTGGGGCTTTTGAGAAAAAAGTAGATAATTTGGAAAAAAGACGTGAGAAATAAGAAGTGACAATGAGAAGTATATAGTGAGCAGTGAAAAATTAATGAAAATTGTGAGAGGCCAATTGTAACAACAACAACAATAAAAAAAGGGAAGTGAGAAATGAGCAGTGAGTTGTGAGTAGTGAGTCGTGAATTTGTACTAACAAATTCCCTCCGTGCCGTCATCGCCAGCATCATGAGCGTGCCCCCCTCTCAAAAGATGCAATAAAAACGAGAGAAACCCAACCATTTTCATAATTGTTATCATTGCTCATCATCGTCGTCGTCGCGTCGTGTTGTCGTTATGTTTATGGTGTTTACCGAAGCCGGCCGCAAACACAACGAAGCACGACCAGCTTGCGGCCCAGAATCAGTCGTCGTAGTCCGCGGTCATCACCGAGATCGTTCTGACGAAGTTGGGGGCGTTCGAAAATTGCGTACTTTGATGAATTGTGAGAAGTTAGTTTGCGAAAAAATCAGTATGAGTTGTAATGAGTAATGAGTAATAAGTAATGAGTTGTAATGAATAATGAGCAATGAGTAATGAGTAATGAGTAATGAGTAATGAGTAATGAGTAATGAGTAATGAGTAATAAGCAATGAGTAATGAGTAATGAGTAATGAGTAATGAGTAATGAGTAATGAGTAATGAGTAATAAGTAATGAGTAATGAGTAATGAGTAATGAGTAATGAGTAATGAGTAATGAGTAATGAGTAATGAGTAATGAGTAATAAGTAATGAGTAATAAGTAATGAGTAATGAGTAATGAGTGATGAGTAATAAGTAATGAGTAATGAGTAATGAGTAATGAGTAATGGGTAAGGAGTAATGAGTAATGGTAATGGTAATGAGTATTTGGTAATGAGTTATGAGTATGGAGTAATGAGGAATGAGAAATGTGAGTTATAAGTAATAAGTAGTGAGTTGTGAAACAAGCTGCAAACAAATCATAACGTAACTTCTGCCCTAACCACGAAAAACTTTGCCGCAACCACAGCCCTGATGGTGATGTTATTTTTGGAGAATGGCCGAAAAAATGTGTCCACAAAGCCGTTTTGTGGCCACCATTACCACAATGGTGGCCATCAAACGGCACATCCTGACCCTGTCAAGAGGAGAACTCAGGGATCAGGAGCTTCACTATTTTGAAGGGTACACTTGAATCGCTTTTTGGAAGTGAAGTTGGAAATTTGAGTGATGGATCGCGAGTTCGTCAATTGTAAAGGTTTTTAAGAGGGGTGCTGCTTGCAATTATAAACTTTTTTCCACTCTTAAAATTTTGTGATTACCGTCTGTTTCCTGCCGGAAAGCTTCTAGTAATCACTTTCGTGCTCCAAGAAACCCCCCAAAAATGAAGAAGCAGCTCCCGATTAAATCACCAATCTAATTAGCACTTTTTCTTCTCGACCAAGAGAGTTTCTTTCGATTTTTTTATCTTCTTGTTTTGTGGTAGAAGCCCGGTACTCGCAACAGAGTCGTAAATTAATAAGATTTCCGCCGCGTCGCGTCCGACCATTAACGGTTTTTGGGGGTTCCACGTGGCCGGCAGAGCGAGAGGAAGCGCCCAGTATGATAACAAAGTTATCCAATAAAAAGAATCGTTATTACACCTTGGGAAAACAAGGGGGAGCAGGAGGCGGAGGAGAAGGGATTGAGTGACCAACAAGAAATGAGATGAGTTTGGGGAAGAAGGGACGAAAAAAGGATGCTTCGGGTCGGAAGTGAAGCACGTGTTCCATTATGTTTTGCAGAAAAGAGGTAAAAACTCGTTGGTAATCTTAAACATTGGGTGCAAAAAAAAAAAACGAGCACTGTGAAAAGTTGTTTACTTCAACGAATTTGACACCAACCCTCAATCTGATATTCAAATTCTCAAATTTGAATCTCTTGTTTTGAAGTCTAATTCTTCATTCCAAGATCCAAAATCAAAAATATGCACCCTCTATCTTTGAATGAATCTCATATTCCTTCCTAGGGCAATTTCTATTGCAAAATCCTATTCCTAACCCTTATTCCTAGATCCTATTCCTATTTCCTATTTACAATTTCATATTTCCTTTTTCCTATTTCCTATTTCCTATTTCCTTTTTCCTATTTCCTATTTCCTTTTTCCTATTTCCTATTTCCTATTTCCTATTTCCTATTTCCTATTTCCTATTTCCTATTTCCTATTTCCTATTTCCTATTTCCTATTTCCTATTTCCTATTTCCTATTTCCTATTTCCTATTTCCTATTTCCTATTTCCTATTTCCTATTTCCTATTTCCTATTTCCTATTTCCTATTTCCTATTTCCTATTTCCTATTTCCTATTTCCTATTTCCTATTTCCTATTTCCTATTTCCTATTTCCTATTTCCTGTTTCCTATTTCCTATTTCCTTTTTCCTATTTAACATTTCCTATTGCCTATTTCCTATTTCCTTTTTCCTATATCCTATTTTATATTTCCTATTTCCTATTTCCTTTCTATTCCATATTGCAGAAATAAGATCCTTAACATGGATCTAAAACCTTAATGTAAATACTAGGTTAATACTAGATCCTGAAGACTAATCATAAATCTTATTCCAAGATTCTATTTCTAGATAGCAAACTAAATCTCAAGATAAGAGGTTATTTTTTTTTCAATTTTCAATTTGTGTTTTTCCTTCCAAGACAAAACAAAATCTTCAGCTTAGATGAAGAAACTAAACCCTCCTAAACGGAAAGTTTCAACAGGAAGCATCTTTAGCAAGAGGTTCATCGTCCGGAAGAAAGCTACCGCCCTTTCGGGGTGATACATTTTTAATGGCGTCTAATTTCCGGCTAGACCCTGCGAGAAACTTGACCTTCTTGCGGGCTCAGGTAAATTCAACCCTTAAAATCGAGGGGCTGCACAAATTCTTAATACTAATGAGCCGTAAATTAGTCCTAGGGTTAAAACGAGCTTTTCATCATTGAGTGATGAAGTTGCACCTGGTAGTATCAAGAGATATCTGATTCTTTTGAAACTATGAAATTCAATCAGTGCAAAAATGAATAAAACATTATTCAGCTGAATTCACCATCATACTCTTGGTATTGTCGTGAAGAATCACCATTACTTGCGAGAGGTCGTTATTGAAATTACAACAAAAAGAAAATCTCGTGAAAAATTCGTCCAATTTCCATCCATTATCCGGAAAGCGGACCCTTTTCTGCTGTCAGCCGGATTGATGTAAATTGTAAATTCTTCCGAGCTTTCTTGCACGACCCAACCCCACTTTTCAAACCAGGTATTGCTTGTATCTCGAGTGCGGAAGCTCTCTTGTCGTTGACCCAGTTTCCGGTACCTGGGCGCTCAACTAGCAATATCCGAGAGGGGCCACCCGGCTGTGTTGGTGTTGTGGGTCGTCGATAGCGGTGACAGGTTCCGCACAATCTCGTCGTTTCAGGCTTCAAACTTTGGGGAGAAAGGAGGAAAAATAATGCAGGTTCACGATGGTTCACAGTTTGAATGAAATTTTTATAAGAAAATCGACAAAGTTGCCTAAAACATTGTATTAAATAATGCAAATCTAATAACAAGTTTCACTTCGAACCCAACTCACATGGACAAATTGGCTAAAGTTTTACCAATTTTAACTAAAACTTCTGACTTATAAAATAAACAAAAATTACATCAAATTTGAAGAAAGCTGAAAATCTGCCCAAATAAGATTGCTTCCCTATTTTGAGCAAAGTTGGGGGTGGCATTCAACGGCGAGCTACCTTTTTGCGTAATAAAATCTACTTTGTTAGAACATCAAGGCCGTGTCGTGACTGGATGTTACACAACAGATAGGATGGCACTCCATCTTTCCTGGATGCTGGTGTGGGAAGAAGCTTTCACGTGTTCTCAAAAGTAGTTTTATTACATCTCAAGGGAATTGTGTGTGGGAAAGTTTATGAGGTTTCAAAATCACTACCACAAGAGCGGATTCTAATGAGATTTATAATGTTTCACATTTCAGGAGACGGGATTCTTAAGGATTTGCAAAATACAAACTTTTATCTTTTAAATGATAAAAAGTACAGCTATAATCAAGATCGAAATTTAAACTTTTGCAAAAATACAAATCACGAAACTTTGTAATTATTATAAATGCATTTGAATAAATCTGATGAGATACTCACATATAACTAAGTTGTGTAAACCTCAACAAACTAATGTTGTGTGTAATGTACCTGGAAAGAAAGATAAAAAGAATATTAGGAAAGAGTATTTAGTAATGAGTTCAATATTTTTATAATGATAAGTGCCATGTTTTTTTTCATATAAATTAAACTGAAATTTTATTGAATATCTAACAGCAAAATCCCTTTTTAAATAAACTTGTTCCAGTAATTTATCCCTCTATCGCCCATGGTTGCAGCAGAGCACCACTAAATTTTCACTTCTAATTGAAATATCTCAAAACCTATTAAATGAATTGCTCTAATTCTTTTAGCATATTGTTAATAAGGGTGTTTACTGATTCCAATTAAAATTTCATCTAATTTGTCCAAGTCATTAAAAAATGGCAAGGTAAAACGAAAAAATCCCGATTTTGCTCTGGGCGGGAAGGGGTTAATATTGAAATTTGTCTA
The DNA here is from genome assembly GCF_016801865.2 of Culex pipiens pallens. Classification (NCBI taxonomy): domain Eukaryota; kingdom Metazoa; phylum Arthropoda; class Insecta; order Diptera; family Culicidae; genus Culex; species Culex pipiens. The sequence goes on along the minus strand of NC_068937.1, from coordinate 50,922,981 downwards.
TAAAACAAAATTTCTGTTGAAAATGGCAAAATCGTTGTTCATGCGTCATTTGCAGATTGAAGAATTTTCATTTTTTTGTCATTTTTTTTGAAAATCATTTCACTTGACTTTAAACTAGTTTTACCCTTCACATCAGAAAGTAGGATCGAGATTTTTTTTTGATTCAAATACAATTATTTAAAATAATAACACAGATTATTTGAGAATTTAGCAATTTTTGTAATTTTTGGATTGGATAAAACTTTTTCGATTTCCATTCTAAGAAGCCATTTTGCATCATAAGTTTTCCCAAACAAGGCTACACACAATTTTGCGAGTTGTTGTATGGCCATGTAAATATTCGAAAATCTGTATCTTGAGAAGATGATTTTCTGGTCGATTTGGTGTCTTCGGTCAAGTTGTAAAAAAATTGGCAAACGGAAAAACAAAATACCAATTTATTCAGTTTGAGAAAATTCCCAAATTACGTATTTTTGAATTTTAGCATTTTTTTTGTGCTTTAGGGAAATAAAACAGGCATCTGTTGCTCTACAGCTAAGGATGGTACAAAATCGGGTAACAAGGTTTAGATTTTTTTGAAAAAAGGTGATTTTTTAACACTTGTATACACGGAGAGACCGGCCGGGGCAAATCTAAGAAAATCTTGGTTAATTTAACTAAAAGTATGGGTTAATTTTTTACACAGCTTTTTTTCAACAATCGATTGTTGATTTTGTTAACCCGAAATTGCTGACCACCTGTAACTAAAATTAACTAAAAAAATAGTTGGAATTGCTATTTTTGTTGGTTAAATGGCCGAAAAAAATTCTAGCAGTCGACTGCTAGAATATTTTTTTCGGAAAATTAGCTAAAACTTTCTTGTTTTCATCTGAAATACTGTGGAATATTCTGTTAAAAACTGGCTGGGACATATTTTTCAACTATTTTTCAACAATTTTTTTTCGTTGTATCAACCGAAATATTTTTGCATGCAGCAAATTATTAGTGGTTTATAACAAAACATTTCTTAATTAGACATAATTTATGTAAGTGTTGATATATTTTGATCCGGGTTCGCAACGACTGATTATTTTTTAATCTTTCTGGTTTTGGCGAGCAGTCTTGTCGAAAAAGAAAAACAGATTTTCTCTACTTCACCGACGTTTCGGCCTCAAAATAAAGGCCGAAACGTCGGTGAAGTAGAGAAAATCTGTTTTTCTTCTTCGACAAGACTGCTCGCCAAAACCAGAAAGAGTGTTGATATATATTTTCTTTAATTATCTAACGATATAGGCTGGGCCGAATTTCTAGCTATATTTTAACTAATGTCATACTTGAATACAGAAAAATATTCGTAAATTTAGTCAGTAATTATCTGTTGTTAGCAGTATTTTTATTGAATTTGCAGTAAATTTTGTAATAATGCCCCACAAATTAATGCTGAGTGTTTTTATTTTCGCATTTATTCTGCCTAAAAATTTAACGTTTTGTACTAATTTGTTTTTTTTTTTGCGTAAGTTGTTAAATTACTGTTTAAAAGCATCAAAACAAAACTTTTTTTACTGTTGTTATAATACATGAAAAGTTTGACTAATGTTCAAAAAAATTACGTTGCATTAATCTATAAATAATAATAAAAAGCATAAGTATTACAAATTTCTCGTGAATTCCTTAAAAATAAAAACCGAGAAAAAATTTCACCAAGTTTTAAGCTTATATTTTTATTATGTTGTATAAAATTAAGTGTTGTATTCACTTACCATCACTGTGAAATCATCCGATAAGTCATCATCATCTACAACGGTCTCAGGTTTAGTTATTTTTCTTGTGGTGGGACACAGAATTTTCACCAAAGTGAACTGTTTGCTGCAAAAAGACATGTGAAATTTATTAGTAATTTAATAAAAAATTCTTAATTTCGGCTATCAAATATATTATAATGAGGAAAGAAGAAATATCAATAATGCTACTTACCAAGCTTGCATTAATTTAACAATTACTTTTGGCAACACACTTTCACTGCATTTGATTCAATTTATTCCACAATCTCCGATTCCTGAAAAAAAATTTTAGTTTAACTTACCAGTTTATTGAGCAGTCGTTATTGCAACAAAACTTTCAAGATAATAAATATCTTCTTTTATATATTTTACATTTTTTTTATATTTTACTTCATCTTTTTTTTATGTTGTCATGTGTTTCTATGTATTTTATAGTTGATGATTCAGATAAAAAGAATGGTTCATTAATATTTTATCCGTATAGTAAACACGAAGCTTTTTAATGATTCAGTTTTCTAATAAGAATCACATTAGATAAATTATTGTGCAAAAATAAACCCATACTTACTTGGATTAACTAACATTTTGTTAAATTTGCCCGGGCTGCTCTATCCGTGAAGAGTCGGCCCGCATTTCCCTTCTATTGCCCTCTCTTTCCATCAAACATTCTTATAACGTGTTCAACTCACTCGCATTAGAGGTCCTCATGGCGAAGGTCGTCCTCTTGCTCGTCATAGTTTATCACCTGCAAAGAAATCATCAACAAACCTACTCACCAATTCCACCTCCCCAGTTGCAACACTTTGATTTGCCACTTCAACAATAGCTAAATAGTGTAGTTTTCACATTTCACATCCTCTCACTTCATAATTAACAACACAAACTCAACAATTCGACCGCTCCCGTTCGAATCTTGACTTCAAATGACAGACGTAAACAAACCCAAGTTCATCTTTTAAATATTCAACCAAATGTAAATTATATTCAACCAACAAAATTTTTGATTTTCCTAAAACCAAAGCTAACAGTCGAGCACGTTCATTCGAGTTCGGGAAATCTGTTAGCTTTTTGCCTTTAGCATTTTCAACAAACAGGTTATTACATTAATACTAAATTTTGGTTATTTTAACTGAAAATTGGCAGTAACAAGTACGTTTTTGTTAAAATTTACGAAAGTAAAATCAACAATTTTAATTGTTAAAATTTCTGGGCCCAGTCTCTCCGTGTAGTATCGAAAAGAAACTTTTTTCATTTTTTTTGTTTCGAACGGCAATGTTACTTAATACATGGATGTTAGACATAAAATTCCATTCTAATAAGCATTTTTCAGAATTGCAAAAAAATGTTGTAAGCAACTCGTGGCGAAACTTGATTTTTTCATCATTCATCATTTGTCATCACTTTTAAACTAACGATGCCCCGGAAACTTTTGGTTCGATTGTCATTGTAACAAATTTATCCTTTGTGAAATTTTCTGCTCTCTTCTATAACAATAATTAATAAATATTGGATTCATTCATCAAAGTCCAAAAGAAAATTTTGTCAGCCTGTCGAAAATATTGATTTCAGGGGTACTTTTCCTTCAAAGGTATGATTGAATTGCAACAAAAAAAACTGCAAAATTTCACCTTAAAATTCATATGAGTTGAACAAGGTGAAATTTATTTCAAAATAAATCATTTTCGTTTTTAAATTGAAGTCCTAAGAATTTTTTTTTACATTTTTTTCAATTTTTTTCAAAATCATGTCTCCAATATCAGATTAAGCTTTATCCTAATTTCTAGCGCAAAAGATGCATCTTAAAAACACAACAACCCTAAAACATATCAAAGAAACCTGAAAATATAAAAAAATAAAAAAATTAACTTTCAGCGACAAGGCAAATTTATTTCATGCTTTCCGATTCCAGAAAATCTGCAGATTTTATGGGAAAAGTTACGTAAAATCAAATTTGATCACAGGAGGCTGAATAGGCAAAAAAGGTTAAAAACGAACGAAGTTTGTCGGGTACGGCTTGTGATGTATAAACACATTATGTGATACTTTTTGCATATTTTTTTAATTAAGCTTGAAAATTAGTTAGTTTTTCGCCACGCATATATGATTTGGCTCCATACGACCGTTTTCATGCAATATTGACATTTCCAGTATGAGGATGAGGAATGCAATTAGTTGATTCTTCGGCACTTATTATGAAACCATTTATCTTCTAAATAATTTAATTTTATCGAAAAAAACGATAAAATTTTTAGTAAGACATTTTTATTTCATCAAAAAATTAAAAAAAAACCCGATTTAATCCCACCTGGGGTGAGATAGAGCCTTTCTTACTTAAGAATATAACAATGTTAGAACTTTTTTCAATTCATAACATCGACTTTGTTTATTTATAACGTCAGCACAAAAGAAAGTCTTATGATGAAAGCAATGTATTATAAATGATATGATTTCCAAAAGAAATAAAAAACGCAATTTTTACCAGAAGAATATTTTCAATCGTTTATGACAAACGCGATCATAGCAAGCTTCCCATGCGCCAGTTACAACGCACACCGCGGTTTTGGTTTTTTAGCTTCGGTACCGCACCACTACACACTCAATCGCGAGAACCTTAGGTAGAAAGCCATTGGCGTCGCCAGCATTGAAAACTTTGAAAACGATATAAAAGATGAAAAGCTTAGAAAGCTCCAATTAATCCAATGATTCCTGTTAAATAAACTTACGAAAATGAAGCCTACATTTAGGCCTTCATTCTAGGAGCGCACGGGAAACAAATTGATTGTAGCCGGATGAATGTCCTATGTCACAATTTTTTTGCATAAACATTGGACAGTTATGCAAAAACGGACAGGGCAAAAGAAACCGAAAAGCTACGATATCTTACATATTGAAGGAAACATCGGTAGACAAGCTACTACAAAATGAGTATAAGTCGAGCCACAAAATATATGCGCCAGCATTATTGCGCCAGTATTCGAAGCTCAACTTGACGACTTGTCGACTTGGCGACGAAGCGTCGAAAATCGATGCAGTGTGATGCAGTAATATTTACGAAGATGAAAATGACGTCCAGCCTTAAAGTAAAACCTATACCTGTCTTTAGTAAGAAAGGCAAAACGTTTCAAATACAATTTAATGTGATGTTACCAAGTGACAAAAATTCAGTTAGCAAAAAATACGGGTTTTCATGCATTGTTCCTCTTGCCCCAACGGGTTGCTCGTCTTGCCCCACATACAGCAGACGATCTGAAAAACAATAATTTTCAAATCGATTTTTTTATGGTCAAAATAGTTTTTTTAACACTCGTTCTATATAGTCATAGTCAAGAGTCTAAAAAAAGTTGATTATCAAAATATCCAACAATTTTTTTTCGTTTTCAATAGGTTTTAACAAGCTTTTCCTTAGCTTGTTTCCCCACTAGGCAGGGTTGCCTGTTTGCCAGATAAAACAGGGAATACCAGATTTTTCAAGTGTCAGCCAGAATAAAGATTCACCCTTCTCAGTGCCAGATAGTGGCAGATTTTTCACTTTATGCCCATTTTTAACATTTCTTGATTAAAATGAACGATTTTTTTTCGAAAATTAAGTAAATCGAATGTGTTTTTCATGAAGAAAATGTAAATTCATTATTTTTGAGGCCATTAAATCAGTTAACCCGTATGAATTCTACAAACTTCTCAATTTATTCATATTCTCCCTCCCCATCAGAACAAAGAATTGTTAGTTTTTCATCTGCCAGATTTTTCCGAATTTTTAATCGATACCTTGTCAGATTTTTTAAATTTTGACCTGGTAACCCTGCCACTAGGTAGTGTATGTTCAAGATTGTGTGTACTTAATTGTTTTATAAGGTCTAACTCTGCTTGATTCAAGTTAGAGTGAAGTAAATCTAGTGCAATTAAACCTTAGCCCTGTCCCTCTTCCATGTTAAGCTTTCTGCACCATCATCAGTGCCAATCTAGCGTCACAATTTCAATTAGCACTCCCCTCCGTTCCTTTCATCTCTGCTGACTTTTGCTCTTTGCATGCTCTAAGGCTAATTCTAAACCTTTGCAGCCGGACGATTAACCCGTCAATCATTCGCACCTGGCTTTTGTTCAGGGGAAAGTGAATCCCACCCTTCCCCTCAGGACAGTCTTTCTAATCCAACAAACAAGTAACATTTCCATTACAAAGCCATTGTTCTTGGTAATATCTCGAGGGGGCGGGGATAACGGGGGGATCGGAGGTGTTTAATATGCTAATTAAAATCAACCCAGTTGGAACTGACACGGCGAGTGGCTTTGGCCAGTTCCCCCCAACCACGTACAAAAAGTCACGACCTGTCAGGAAGCTTTCCATCAGAGCCAGGACCAGATGGCAAGACCAAGTTATACACATTTCATTGTTGTGTTGAATTGTCGACTAATGTAAATAATGCTTAAGGGGATTAAAATTTGCTTTCTAAATTAATTGGTTTCGAGCGAGTGGATTTTTAAACAAGCCAAGTCGAAAGATAATGGTTTGAATATTTAATTGTTCCAAAATATTTTTTCTGGGAGTAATTGAAATTCTCAAAACAAGCGTGCAAATTGGAATTCGTGATACTTTTGCTAGCATTGAACTTAAAGCACCATCAAATCCTGAACACAACTTCAGAACTTGAAGATCTTAATCTTCCCATCCCACCTCAACAGCTGGCGGAGCGAGATTGAGATGTTTTCCCGGGGCTTCATTATGCTTTCAAGAATTCTTTGTGGAAGCTTTCTATCCCGGCGCCTATTCAACAGCAGACTAGTTCCCACACCACCCCTCGGCATGAAAACAACAGCAGCAACAGAAACAATAATAATTATGTACGCAAGTAGCTAAGCTGCTGCTCTTCACCTGTATATACCTACTATATAAAGGCAGGCAGTTCTCAGTCTCTAAAACCACTTTCCGGGCATCCATCAGTGCTCATTTCCAACAGACTGACGGATGGCGGCTTTCGAGGATTGGAAAACCGTTTTCCCTCACCCGCCCCCCGCTCCTCACTTCTAGCCATAACGACTCACTTCTCGGAAATGTCCACCTTGGACGATGCGAATATTGGACCGTTGTTTCGGGTGGAATTGAAATTTTCGAAGAAGCTTTGCAAAATGTTAGTGAATTTTCACGATTTGTCAGACAGCGTGAAATTCAGCAACTCCCGCGAAAATCAGTTGAATTCGCGGATTTTCTTTAAGCCTGATCTACAGTGGCTAGTTGCAGAATGTTGCTTCTGTCACTTTTGCCCCTGTTTACTTTGTTACTTTGATGTCAGACAGGGATCGCAGCAACCGATGGTCGATACTCGACTGACATCTGGATCAACTTGATGAATGTTTTCACAAGAGTTTGCCTAAGTTTGATTGTAGATGAGGCTTAAGTCAATGCATAAAAACAACAAAATTGGACAGAAATGTCATCGAATAATGTATTTTATTCAAATATAATTCGTTTTTGATTGAAACACGTGATACAGTTGGCTCTCTGGCACACAAAGAGAGTCCACTGTATTTCTTATTTGAACTAGTGGAGATATGTTATTTAAAAAAAATAAATTTGGGAAGGTTCGGAAGACAAAAAAAAAAATTAAACAAATTTTATTAAGGGAATGCAGATAAAGCCAACGCAGATTTATTTGGAGTTTTGCCGAAAATGTTTCAAGAAATTTGGTGACAAACTAATGTTTGCTAAAAATAACAATTTTCATTGATTAAAATGAGAACAATCGATTTACAGCAATAGTAGTATTTCGTTGATGTTTGCGATTTGAATAGAATTTTTCACTCAGAAGCTTTAAAGCATATAGATTCAATCATCTTCCTCTGTATCGATTTTACAAATACTGGGTTAGGGAATGAACCAAGGTAAGGAATTGAATAATTTAAGTAAACTGTTCAGAAGGACTGAAGATTCAATCGAAAAAGACTTAATATTTAAAACCCGATTTAATCCCACCTGGGGTGAGAAAGAGCCTTTCTTACTAAAGAATATAACAATGGTAGAACTTCTTTCAATTAATAACATCGACTTTGTTTATTTATAACGTCAGCTCAAAAGAAAGTCTTATGATGAAAGCAATGTATTATGATGATATTATGAGTATTATGAATGATATGATTTCCAAAAGAAATTAAAAACGCAATTTTCACCAAAAGAATATTTTTAATCGTACAATATATTTGTACGTTTCTAATCAAACAAGCGATTATGACAAACGCGATCATAGCAAGCTTCCCAACAACGCACACCGCGGTTTTGGTTTTCTAGTTTCGGTACGAGCCCTCTTGTGTGACTGTGTTGGTGTTTTGGTTCATCGTACCAGCGCACCAAGACAAGGTACAAGTGAACCGCGTGTGCCGCACGGTGCAGGGAAGCTACCATTCAGCTTCTACGAGAGTGACAGAGTCAGAGATAGCTATATTTAACAACCGCACCACTACACACTCAATCGCGAGAACCTTAGGAAGAAAGCCATTGGAGTCGCCAGCATTGAATACCTTGAAAACGAAATAAACGATGAAAAGCTTAGAAAGCTCCTATTATCCTATCCAATGAACCCTGTTTAATAAACTTACGAAAACACGAAAAAATGAGGTCTACTTTTAGGCGATTTTAGGAGCGCACGGGAAACAAATTGTAACCGGATGAATGTCCTATGCCACAAAAGTTTTTGCATAAACATTGGACAGTTATGCAAAAACGGACAGGGCAAAAGAAACCGAAAAGCTACGATATCTTACATATTGAAGGAAACATCGGTAGACAAGCTACTACAAAATGAGTATAAGTCGAGCCACAAAATATATGCGCCAGCATTCTCGCGCCAGTATTCGAAGCTCAACTTGACAACTTGTCGACTTGGCGACGAAGCGTCAAAAATCGATGCAGTGTGATTTTTTGACGATTTTTCTGATTAAAATTGATGCTGAATCGACATATTTACGAAGATGGAAATGACGTCCTGCCTTAAAGTAAAACCTATACCTTTCTTTAGTAAGAAAGGCAAAAAACCAGAGATCGCCATCTGGACTTTAAAAAAAATATTTTTTTAGATTAGTTCTTTGCTGGCATATTAAGAGTTTGCTGGGAAAATCTCACGGAATTTGAAGATTTGATATGATAGTCCCCGTTGAAGCTGAACATTTTTAGCGTGAAAAATTGCTTAGTGTAATGATAACTAATTGTTGATTGATGATTTACATTAAATTAATTGTAAAATGTCTCTTTAATAAAAGTTTTGAGTTTATTTTAGCACTTTTTACGCTTTGTGAAAAACCCGTGAAATTCTGTGATTTCGAATTGTAATTGGTCTCCTTGAAAATTGCATTTTTTAGCGTGAAAACACACTAAGTCTAATTTATCTTCTAATTGATCCACAAGCGCATAAATTTAAAACTTCTAAAATACTTTTGAAATTACGAATCTTTTTGTTCGCTTCGCTAGGAGGCGGTAATTTTAGCGGATTGCAGACTGGATTTCGCCATGTTAAGTGATGATTGTCTAAGCCCTAGTTGCCTAGGAATTGATAATTGGGAATAAAACCAACTCCACCTGAACCAGGTTCTCACCACCATGACAGCCGTTCCTATCTCCACCGCGCACAAGGGACAAGGAAAAGGATTTGGAAGACGGGAAGTTTTGATGCTTCACTTATTTAATGGGTTACATACATGTAGAAAATTTCAAAATTTCATTTTCAAGTTTCATGAAGATATTTCATGGTTCAAGTGAGTAACAGACGATTTATGTTTGAAATTTAGCCATGCGCAAAGCGAACTGTCAAACTTTGTGAGCGTTATTCACTAAACACAGAGCTGATTTACGGGTGCCACGATATCTTGAGATGGGATGGACCAAATTAGCTGAAATTTGGGATGAAGACTCTCAAGACATATCTCGTGTGCAATTTTAAATTTTTCGTTTTAAAAAATTTCAAAAATCAAAAACTGACGATTTTTAATATGAAAAACTTAAAAATATTTATAACTTTTTTTAAAATAAACTTTTTGAAAATCAGCCTTCGTCATGCACACGGAACCGTTTTAGCGAGTCTTCACCAAAATTTTGAGCCGATTTGGTCGAAGCAAATAGCTATATCTCGGCAAAGATAAAACCAAATGTCTTCAAATTTGTTTTGTTAAAAGTTGAAAAGGTATATTTTAATGACCTGAAAACAGATTTACAAAAAATGTAAATGTGTGCTCATACCAACCTCTGACATTTTTGCCGATTTACATGTATGTAACCCCTAAAGGGGACAAGGGAAATCTCCACGGTGTCCCCAAGTAAGATTCGCTTGGAGTTTGGCGGTTTGACATTACGAACCTTTTTGTGTCCAGATATTAATTTTGATCAATTTTTTTTTCCTAAAACATTTTCTTATTTTGTTTAAAGTTTCTTAGTTATCTTCTTTTAAAAATTTGGTGATTTAGAGAAACCTTCATTTTTATAGTTTGGTTGTCTTTCACAGGCTGTATGTCTTTGAAGAAAATGTATATTCCCAGTGATGGTCAAGCTAAATCATGAATTTTCAAATTTGATTATGAATCTAAAAATGCCTTGAGTAGGGGAAATATGCCCATTTTAATCACTCTAAGCCGTTCGACCAATTCTCATCACTTTTGCCTTTTTCCGCTATGAAATCAACATATTCAGATGTATCAACAATTGAGAGTTGCTTGCTCACTTTTGTTTGAGCTATTTATAACTTTGAAACAGTCAAAAACACTTTATGAAAGCTGTAATTCATGATCAAAGTGCTGATAGGCCGATAATAGAAATAGGCTGAGAAAGGGTATAGTTCCCCTACGAAACTAAATCGCTGCAATTTTGTTGAAACGCTTGCTTAGAGCATATCCTAGACCTTATACCATCTCAAAAAACTCCAAGCGAAATTATTTGAGGATACCGTGGAGATGTTCCCTTATCCACTTAAAAAAGTTTTTTTTATTAATTTTTTTCAGCTTTTTTATAAAAATACATACATTTTTCGAAAAATTGGCAACGCTGCCACATATGATTCTTGATCAACTTGTGCCATAGCTAAAAATATGTCATCTTTTGTCATCTAATACTGTCTAGAGTTTTTTTTTTTTGAAAAGGTCCTTTAAGCTATATGTTTATAGGACCTATTAAAAACTCTAGATACCGTAAACCGGGATGACTTTGATAGGATTTTAATTTGTTTTTGGAATATTTTCCAACAGATCAGGTTTTTCTCAAGATTATTATTTTTAAAACATGTACTGGGATACAAAGCCCATGCACTATTTTGGAAAAAAAGTTTTTTCAATAGTGTTAAGAAAAATAGTTTAGTTAAAAATTCGAAGTTTAAATTCCGGGGTGACTTTGATAGTCATTGTTTTTCTGTTAAAATCATATTTAAGATGTTTAAACTTTATTTGTACGTTAAATGTACCATCAATAAAGTAGCTGATATAGTTTTTAAGAAAAAAAAAGCAATGTTTATATTTAGTAAACTAAGTTTATAAGCATTTTAACAAAATACATTTAAATTTTAGGTAAAATTGTTAAAAAGTCGGAATTTTGCCTGAAATTTGTTAAAACTAGTTTTGTTTATAAAATTATCGATTTATATTGCATTTTATAGTGAATTCGATGCGCGAATCACAAGTTTTCACATTTTTCATGAAAATTGTGCAACTCAATTTGCCTATAAATTTGGAGATTTATTTCGACGGTTTTGTTCGAACGCGAATCAATCCAACACGGAACGTCGGCTCGAGGTGCTCTTTGTTGCGTTGGGTTCGTATAAGTTCAAGGAAGGTTCTTACGCCAAAAAGTTACAACTTTGGCCACTCTGGAACCGATTCCGGAGCATCGGCAAATTGCATGGGAAAAGTTACGTAAAATCAAATTTTGATCACAGGAGGCTGAAGAAGCAAAAGATCTAAAACCGTCATCAAACGAAAAAAGGCAGAACGAAGTTTGTCGGGTAAGGCTTGTTGCCTATAAATTTGGAGAATTATTTTTAATTGTGTTTCAAAAACACATATTATTTATTATTTACTATCTTATTTAACCTACTCCTGGTGGAAAATTGTCCAAAGAATCCGAAAATGCATTCCGTTTTCCGATTCAAAATCATGTTCATTAAGAAAATCATGACACTTTGAGAAGTTTAAAATAATGACATTCATCAACATTTTCTTAACTATCGTTAACTAACTTTTTAAACTTTTCAAAATTTTATGAAAATTTCTTGTTGAGGTACTTTGAACACTTCTCTACCACGGTCAGTATGATTCTAAACAATTCCGTACGTATTTTAATTCTACTCTTCATTTTGCGGAAAAATCGCAAACCTATCAAAGTCACCCCGGCTATCAAAGTCACCCCTTTTTACGGTATCCAAAGATGAGAATGTTCAAAAAGGTTTGTTTTGCAAAATTATTTTTCTTGTGGAAAAATTACAACTAATGAAATGGGTAAATTTGTTTAGAGTGCAACACATTTTTTTTAGATTAAATTTATAATACATGTGCTCATTCTCAAGAGAATTGCTTATTTTTAGAAATAACCCTAATTTCAAGTCAACCCCATTCGACGGTCGTGTCCTCTTCCCCACGTTTACGACAGGCAGCGCGTTCCAACCCCGAACGACCCTTAAGTTCCGAGCAAACCGCGTGCCGATCGATCGATAGCCTGTATAGTTTTATCGACCGGGACTATTTTCACTTAATTTTTACATGAACTCCGCGTCGATCATAAATTTGTTCTGGGCTGACAGCGACGGCGGCGTCTGGACAACTAAAATGCACGGAGTGTCCTAAATATGATGTTTTTTTTCAATGTCTTAAGTTGGTTGTTACGTTTTTGGTTATTGTGTGGTAGAGTTGTAGAATTGTTGGTTGTTGAGTAGTTGGTTGTTGCGTTGTAGAGTTGTAGAGTTGTAGATTTGTAGAGCTGTATAATTGTAGAGTTGTAGAGTTGTTGGTTGCTACGTTGTTGAGTTGTTGGTTATTGCGCTGTAGAGTTGTAAAGTTATAGATTTGTTATGTTGTTGCGATGTAGAGTTGTAAAGATGTAGTGTTGTAAAGTTGTAGAGTTGTAGAGTTGTTGAGTTGTTCAGTTGTTGAGTTGAAGAGTTGTAGAGTTGTAGAGTTGTTGAGTTGTTGAGTTGTTGAGTTGTTGGTTGTTGCCCTGTAGAGTTGTAGAGTTGTAGAACTGTTGGTTGTTACGTTGTTGCGTTGTAGAGTTGTTACGTTGTTGCGTTGTAGAGTTGTTACGTTGTTGCGTTGTTGCGTTGTAAAGTTGTTGAGTTGTTGAGTTGTTGAGTTGTTGAGTTGTTGAGTTGTTGAGTTGTTGAGTTGTTGAGTTGTTGAGTTGTTGAGTTGTTGAGTTGTTGAGTTGTTGAGTTGTTGAGTTGTTGAGTTGTTGAGTTGTTGAGTTGTTGAGTTGTTGAGTTGTTGAGTTGTTGAGTTGTTGAGTTGTTGAGTTGTAGAGTTGTTACGTTGTTGCACTGTAGAGTTGTAAATTTGTAGAGTTGTTGAGTTGTAGAGTTGTAGAGTTGTACAGCTGTGCATTTTCTCTGTTTTTTTACATTATTTTTTTGTTGATTACTTTCCGTGCCCTGTCCAACTGCATAAAGTTGTGGTTCAAAACCCACCCCCGAGACTGAAGCCAAAGGGGAACCTGCCGCCTCCGAGGTACATCGTCATAAAACCTAAACACACTGTTACGTGATTGCCAGCCAATGGTCGTAAAGTATTTAGAGACGTCCGTAATGTGTGTGAGAGGCCAGAGTTGTTGCTGTTGATGTTATTGTACACAGAAAAAAAAATGTGAATTTACACGACACTGAAATGATGTTTATATCGTAAACATGCTCGATGTAAATCTGAGATTCAATTTAACTTGTTATATTGCACGTAAATAGCCTTCTCGTAAAATGAAATTCAATGTAATTGATAAAAAACATGTAAATGACATTTTTGGTTCAGATAATTTGGAAAATTGAATTTTCAAAAAGCATGTAAATGTTGAAACCAATGTATAATTTGACAAATGTAAATCTGAAATTATTGTAACTTTCATTTGCGAATGGTAGCAAGCAAAACAATATCCTGTTTGATCTTGTTCTGTCCTTCAGTTTGAGTTGGGCGCTCGTCAATGGAAGTTTTGTGCAAGTTGGATGCATTATGTGTCAAATTTTGGTCCTAAAAAGGATGTGCAGATTTTGGGTTGAATTCCTAGATCCGGGTAGAACGGATTCGCTGAGTAAGTAACGATTGCTTGTTGTTTTGGTTTGTTGTTTGTTTGTTTACATAATGAATATTCCAAAAAAGGAACCATTCTAAACAAAGAGTGTATAGGGGAAATTCTCGTATGTTTGGCAGGTTAAGCTCTCGCTCCTAACTCCATCCAATTTGCAGATTTTCACTATTCAAACAACTAATTTTGCAAAACTTTTTATAGAAGCTTGCTTGCTCACTTCTTATTGAGCTGTTTGTCATTCAATTTCAGTTGAAAACGCTTTTAATTAGCTTTAATTGAATGTCAAAGTTCTGACCTGCCAACATTAGAGGCACGCTGGAATTAGATGCTGTTCCCCTAACTTTCTCTAAAATAACAGTTTATATGAGGTGTGAGAGGGATAAAATCTTTGTTTACAAAAGTTGTGCGCTCTTTTGAAATGTTCTGATCTTAATATTATAAAACTGCTTACTTTACTTTGTTTACGTCCATCTAGTATGGACAGCTTCTTCTTTGCCGGTCCGCTTTCCGCTGTCTTGATCATGACGTCCTTTGTCTCGGTGCGTGAAAGTTCAACGTGACGTGGCCGTGGACACGGTTCACCTGGATGTGGTCCATAACTAGCCGTTCGACGTTCAGTTCACGATAGTCGGCCGTTTGCCTTGACGGTCCGGCTTTAGCCGGAACTCGACGGACCTGGGGTTCTTGAAATGCACCCGGAGGATCAAGCCGTGAGACATGTACGACTTGGCTGGTTTGTTTGGTTCCTCGGCGTTCCTCTACCATTTCCAGTTTGCAGTCCGGGGCCAGACACCCCATTTACGGTTTCATTACAGATGTTCTCCTGGAACCTTTCGGATCATTGAGGTGCATGCGTGTGATAATAGGTTAGGATTTCATTTTGACCATTTAATTTTAAACTTACCGATTTTTTTTAACTTGGAAGAACCAAAATTTAATACTGATAGGTTGACAAGCAAAACAGTTGTAAACTGCAGTTCAATCAAAGTGCTATAAAAATATTTTATAGCAACACGCGAAAACTGTAATGAACAAATTCAGCTTAACCTAATCTGCCAGGCTTACTCAAAATAGACTAAATTGTATTCGAAATTCAAAGTTTTATTTAATTTTTAATTTGAATTACAAATTTTGTTGTATCTAAGTAAGCCGATCAACTTGACTAAGATTTTTCAAATAGCAATAGTGATAGTATTTTTATTTGAAAAAGTACCCTGTTAGCCTCGATAATGTATTCAGTTTTTTATTTGAAGCAATGTTGAAAATAAGTTAAGCTTAATTCATTTAAAAAACAATGGAGCACCCGCCGTCGAGTAGTTTTTGCTTTTTTCTGCAATGTATTTGCGAACTGTCAAAAACTGTTCGACTGCTGGTACTCAATTCTAAAACAGTTTGAGCACCTTTGAGAGAAAATTCGTGTTTTTATTCAAAAATTTAATATTTCAGTTTGTTGGGTTTTGCATAGTGTTACAATTTTACTAACGATCATAATGTGTGGTAAATTGTTGCGATCAATTTTGACAATTATTTTATTTCAACAACCTTTCTGAAAAGCTGATCGATTTTGATCATTTGAGTTAAACGTCGAAAAAAGAATAAAACAAAGATCAAACGTAACATTAAAGTATTGAAATACCACTTTTATTTCTGTCTATACCAAAATATTGACTGGACATTGCTTTTTGCTATTTTTTCTGGAAAGCTATGTTTTTTTTTGAAAAATTGATAAATATTGAACATTTTTTTATTGTGCAAAAATATGACTTGAAAAGACTTACAGTTAAATTAAATTTTATTAAACCCTACATTTCGGAAGTGCTTTTTGGTTATTTTGAAAAAAAAAAATAGCTCGTCGAATTCCTCATAGTCATAACCAAAAACTTATTTGAACTTGGAAAAGGGTAAATTTGGTTTTCCGTGTATTGAGTTTATGGCATTTTTCCTTAGCTGAGAAACGTCAAAGCACCAAAAAAACGCTGCCTCCCACCCGCCTGCTGCGATTGCATTTTTTTGTTTACGTGAGTTTGCGGCGTTTGTCCTGTTTATCCTAAAGTTGGATTCGGACCGTGGCTCAGCTGGTCCCTTCTGATCCTGCCTTTACAGTCAACTGTAGCGATCTGGGCTGACATCCGAAACCGCGTACAATCGCGTTCCGGCGATCGGCCAACATGAAATTGGGCGATTACTCCGCTACACGAGACTGGTCTAGGACAAGGTCGAAGTTGTTGATAACGGTAAGTTCCTTCTAGGAGATTTTGTTTGTTTATTTATATATTTTTTTCAAACTATTTCCTCACAGAAGTTCCTGTTCTTGATCAGCTTTCTTGGGCACAGAGGCATCGGCAGCAGCAGCGGAGAGGCTTGGCTCCCTTCTGGATAGCGGGGGCAGACACCTTGCAGAGCGGCCTGGCGCAGGTCCCGCCGGAGCCGGTTGCTGTTGTTCTTCAGGGTGTGGCGTGGGTTGTGCTTCAGCGTCACCTTCACGGTGGCCTTGGGCGGCTTGGTCTTTGGCCATTTGACTTCTGGTGGACCAGTTCCGGCGCTTCAGTAGGAACGATGGGATGAAGAATCGGCATGTAAGTTGAAGTAAATTCTTTCTATTGCTAGATTCCACGTTTTGTTCTTTTCCTCCTTCGAAAGGTTACAGCAAAACACGTTGGTGACATCATAATCAGGATCGCTAAGGGCAAGGGCGATGACGAACACCGTTACGATGCTAGCAGGTGTCTCCATGGCTCAGTTGGTTTCGGTTCCACAGGTGATAATATTACTAAATGAAATTCAATTACGGAATTCATAATGTCTTTTGTTACAGCTCTCGATTCGCTGTTGCCCATAGTCTAGGGTTCGGAATGAAGCATTACCGGCGTCGAATTGAACGCTGGTCTTCCGTATCCGTCTCTCGCCCAAGTTTGAGCATTTGATCTGACCGCCTGGATTGGGAGCAGATCATGATGGACATCCGGGCCGAAACGGGGTACGAAAAGCTTCAGTGAGTGATACGAATGAAACCGATGATTTCAAGCCGATTGATGTGGATTTTGTTTCTACTTTATTCCAAAATTATTTTTATAACTGTAAGTACTGAATGTTATTTGTTTTCCGCAGAACTACATATTTATGTAAGCCAACATTTCTCGCTTACTTACTCAAAAGATCCTATCCACATTGGAAACCCATGGGGCAAAGGATCTTTTGAAACAGTATTCTAGATTTTTTGTATTATTTCATATCACTCCGTTGAATTTTAAGTCTGATACTACTTTTCATGCTATTAGCCCACAGTAGTTTGGAATGATTTACTTTTGTAATGTCTAGTCAATGAAAAGTATTTTTTATACTTGAGTGCTAAAATAGATAAGAAAGATAACAAAAGTGAACCGTTCCAATAAACGTTGAGCTTTTCTAGCATTTGAAATTTACATCAGATTCAAAATTCAACGGAGTAAAAAAAATTTAGGTTTGGGTAAAATTACATCGATTTCATCGGAAAATTACATGTTTCGGAAGCGAAGTTTGTTCGGCAAGTTTACGTCGGATGGCATTTAAATTTACAATGAATTTGATGTAAATTAGCATCATTAATGACGTGCACTTTTGGTACATCATAAATGATGTAAATTTACCCGATTTTTTTTTTCTGTGTACGACGCCGATGGATGTAATGCATTTCAGTTTTCACCAAGTTGTTGTTGTTGTTTTCGGTTGCCAGTGACGGTTCTTTGCGTGAACATAAAACTGTTTCACGATGACGTGCTGCCTCCTGCCCCTCTTCCCCTGATGGTCGTGGCCGGTCAGCACGGAACGTGCTCCGAGGGTGCCCATCGAATGTGAGGTTATTCCGTAATGGGGTACGGGTTATGGGTCATTGACTTTTATTTGTTATGATTGTGTTGAAAATGATTGAAAGCAGTTGGAGTAGACGATATTGCGTTTTTTTGCCTTGAAAATAAATTTTAAAACCTGGACATAAATTTAAAAAAAAGTCTTCTGACAACTACAACTAATTCAGGAAAAAAAACTTATTTTGCGCACTTTTTCGGAACATTCTCTTTCTCCTGATCTACCGTAAACCATAAACAAATCCAGCCTGGAAAATCCCATTCATTTTTCCTGATGACTGGCCTTTGGCCGCCGAGTTTAGTTAAGACTACCGACCGGCCGTCATCTCGCTCTCTGCTCTGCTTCATATGCGATGTGGGCAGCTCGGCAAAAGTAAACAAATAAATCAATTATACTTGAGAGCAGAACAGAAGTAGACTGATGAAGAACAAGATTTGGGTGGTTTTCCAACGCAGGCACGCCAGATGATGATGGGGCTAGACATTGCAGCTCGAGTGATTGAAAAAGAGAGAGAGAGAGAGAGAGAGAGAGAGAGCTAAATTTGACTTTGAGTGCAAGTGTATAATTTAAAGTGTTCGAAAGGTACTTGACGTCAGTCATAATTCATTGAGAAGTTTACTGCCAGTGGAGTGCCATGCTTCGCCCTCAATCAATTCTATTATTTTAAGATTTTGATTTAATTATTATGCGTTGATGAAATTGATTACCTGAAAGGCTAATATTCGGGGTTTTGACTAGTTTTTAGAGTCAATTTTATGAATTTGCAAAAAAAAAAGTTTAAAAAAAGTTTGTGTTGGGTATTTGTTTTAGGCTATTCGGAAAGGTGTTTTAAATACCTTTCTAAAAATGTAAAGCATGGCCGGTTTTCTTACAAAAACCACCCTTTTTTACAATCTTCCGAAGTTTAGCAGCTAAAATCGTTTTTTAGCATAACTTTTGAAGTACTTTTCTAAACTTCATAATTTTAACTAGGGTCTTGCAGGACCCCAAGACGGATCGAATGAGACCAAAATGGTTCAAATCGGTTCAGCCAGTCAGAGAATCGTGTGCATATATTTCGGTGCACGGACTTACAGACATACACACGCTCAGACATTTGTTCAGAATTTGATTCTGAGTCGATAGGTATACGTGAAGGTGGGTCTACGAGGTCGAATAAAGAAGTTCATTTTTCGAGTGATTTTACAGCCAATTATAAAATTATAAAATTAGTGTTTTTTCGATGAAAAAATCGTTTTTTTCCAAATTTCTAGTACGTCATCAAATCAGGGGTCCAATTTTATATAATAGTCCCTTTGATACCAAATTTCCATCTCATCACCTTTTCAGGCTGCAAATTATTGAAAAACATGTGTTTTTTCGCATGTGAGCAGTTCTCTCAGATTTCGGTCATTCGATTTTTTTTGTATTTTTTAATTCGACTGAAACTTTTTTGGTGCCTTCGGTATGCCCAAAGAAGCCATTTTGCATCATTAGTTTGTCCATATAATTTTCCATACAAATTTGGCAGCTGGCTATACAAAAATGATGTATGAAAATTCAAAAATCAGTATCTTTTGAAGGAATTTTTTGATCGATTTGGTGTCTTCGGCAAAGTTGAAGGTATGGATATGGACTACACTGGAAAAAAATGATACACGGGGCCCACACCCACACAGAACTCATGTGAACAAAGCTACAGAGAATTTTTGAATACAAACACACACACACACAAATACTCACTTCCACAAATGATGCCTTAAGATGTGGGAGGGAAGAGATAATTTTCCGGCCCGAGAGGAAGTGAAACTTGGAAGCTTTCCATTTCGTTTTCCCTCACCCTCCCCTTTTCCCGCACCAAATATTTGATTGAAGATCGGAAAAACTTTCGCCGAGCCGAGCAGCAGCTATCCTGTTTCTGAATTCAATTATCATATTAAATGAGCGAAAAGCAGCAGCAGCAGCAACAGCAGCAGTTCGGAAGCCCCCCAACAACTTGGCTGAAAGCACCAACAAAAAAAAAAAAAAAAGAAAGAAAAGTTGCTCATCGACCGGAAAGCAGGACGCAGGTTTTTTTGGCCACGTGCCGTCATTTATAGGGCCTCCCCCGCGGAGGTTGATTTTTTTCGGGTAATTAGGAAATTTTAAAAACATTACGCCATGTTTGTTTTTGGATTTCTTTTTGCACTGGTTTAAATTATTTCTCGTCTTTGTAATGAATAAAAAAAGTTGCTTTTTCAGAGAAGGACACACACACATCACAAAAGAGCACAAGAAGAAAAAAAATTGAGAACTTTATTAGTTTAACTTAAAATGGAGTGCAAACTACACGAAGGGAAAGGGCAGCACTACACTTCTGAAAGAAGTCAAAAGTCGCAGGAGGACGGAAAAGTTTTTCTCCTCCCTCCTGGCAAGAAAGACAATAATGGTATTAGCTTATTTGTGTGTGAGCGCAGAAAAAAAAACAGTTGAGTGTGTACATGGCACTCGAGGTGTGGGTAATTGGATTGCTTGCATATGTTTGTACTCTGTGGAATCATTTTAAAAACATTATTCTACATGAAAGCAAGAAAGCTCGTAAAGCTTGAATTGTTAATAATGCTGAAGATGCACGAGGAGCTTGAAAAGCACATAAAACTAATTCAGTTTTAAAGCATGAAAAGCTCAGTTTGTTGGATTGTTACATTAATGAGCAGTTCTCTACGGAATCGGACTATTTTATTTAATTTTAATTTTTGTATTTTTCAATCCTGCTGAAACTTTTTTGGCTCCTTCGGTATGCTCTAAGAAGCCATTTTGCATAATTAGTTTGTTCATATAACTTTCCATACAAATTTGGCAGCTGCCCATACAAAAATGATATGTGAAAATTCAAAAATCTGTATCCTTTGAAGGAATTTTTTGATCGATTTTTGTGTCTTCGCCAAAGTTGAAGGTATGAATATGGATTACACTTTAAAAAAATGATACACGGAAAAAAAATTGGTGATTTTTAATTTAATTTTTTGTCACTAAAACTTGATTTGTAAAAAACAAGATTTTTAATTTTTTTTTTCTGATTTGTTTTAGAAGACATCAAATGCCAACTTTTCTGAAATTTCCAGAATGGGCAAAAAAAAAATTGACCGATTTATGATTTTTTTAATCAATACAGCTTAAAAAAATCGAAATATTGGTCGCAAAAAATCTATCTTCATTTTTCGATGTAAAATCAAATTTGCAATCAAAAAGTACTTTAGTGAAATTTTGATAAAGTGCACCGTTTTCAAGTTATAGCCATTTTCAGGTAACTTTTTTTTCAAAATAGTCGCAGTTATTAATTTTTTTAAATTAGTGCCCATGTTTGCCCACTTTTGAACAAAATATTTTTGAAAAACTGAGAAAATTCTCTATATTTTGCTTTTTTAAGCTTTGTTGATACGACCCTTAGTTGCTGAGATATTGCCATGCAAAGGTTTAAAAACAGGAAAATTGATGTTTTCTAAGTCCAACCAAAACAATCCACAATTTTCTAATGTCGATATCTCAGCAAGTAATGGTCCGATTTTCAATGTTAAAATACGAAACATTCTTGGAATTTTCCGATCTTTTCGAAAACAATATATTCAAAAAAATTAAATCAAGACTAACATTTCAAAAGGGCGCAATATTGAATTTTTAGCTCTTTTGAAATGTTAGTCTTTAATAGACATCACACCGTCTTTTCAGACTGAATTTACTAACTAACGGGACAAACACAGAACACCCAGAGGAGATGGACGGGAATCGAACCCGGGCCCCTTAGCACACATGAGGGATCGGCAGCCAAAGCCGCTAACCACCGCGCCACGGGGTCCTAGTCTTGGTTTAAAAATTTGAAAATGTTTTGTTCGAAAATATCGGAAAATTTCACGAATATTTCATATTTTAACATTGAAAATCGAAATATTAGTTGCTGAGATATCGACATAAGAAAATGGTGGGTTGTTTGGGTGAGACTTAGAAAACATCAATTTTCCTGTTTTTAAACACTTGCATGGCAATATCTCGCTCAATATTGGAGCGGACGTAGCTGACTGGTTACGGTGTTCGCTTTGTAAACGAATGGTTCTGGGTTCGATTCCCATCTGCTCCCAACGAGAAAGTTAAGAACACATAAATTTGAAATAATGAATATGAACGAAAAATCAAAGTCACTCGAGGCGGGGTTCGATCCTCCATCCTTTGGATTGGTAAGCAAAAAAATGCTAACCACTAGGCCATGACGACTTGGTGAGCGAGGACTGGAATTAGGAATACTGTTACAGAGAGCGAGTTGTGGCGCTATAACCACGGCAAATAGTGTCCAGGGCATTCGTGGAAATACAATGTCCCATCCCAGGGGGTCCTGGAGTACCAAACCTTCTTAGCATGGTGCTCCCAACGAATACAACCAAATCTCGGAGCGTATGGTGGTGTGTCCCCACGCTTCTTCCTCCCCTGTCGATTCAGAATTGTGTTGTTGTTCGAACAACTTCTGCGATACGGCTTTACGCAGTAGGCCTGGCCGCTTTAACGCTTGTGATGTTTCAATGCATTCCGATGCAATGGCGCACTACAAATGTTAATAAATGACAAGAAGAGTGCTAGGCGTCATCTAACCTAAGGCACTCTCCAGGATCCCTTCGAAAGATTGGCTGCGCTAGGGTCTGATTAGATTAGATTAGATAAGACTTGCATGGCAATATCTCAGCAAATAAGGGTCGTATCAACAAAGTTCAAAAAAGCAAAATGTAGAGAATTTTCTCAGCATTTCAAAATATTTTTTTCAAAAGTGGGCAAACATGTGCACTAATTTAAAAAAATGAAAAGATGCGACTATTTCCAGAAAAGTCACCTAAAAATGGATTTAACTTGAAAACGGTGCACTTTATCAAAATTTTACTACAGTACTTTTTGATTGCAAATTTGATTTTACATCGAAAAATGAGGTTGAAAAATTTTTGCGACCAATATTTCGATTTTTTGAAAAAATCAGTAACGATTCAAAAATTCATGACTCGGTCAAAAAAAATTTTGCACAACCTGGAAATTTCTGAAAAGTTGGCATTTGATGTCCTCTAAAACATATCAAAAAATAAAAAAAATGTGTTTTTTTTTGCAAATCAAGTTTTTGTGACAAAAAGTTAAATAAAAAATCACCAAATTTTTTTTACTGTGCCAAATCGATGAAAAAATTCCTTCAAAAGATACAGATTTTTGAATTTTCATACATCATTTTTGTATGGACAGCTGCCAAATTTGTATGGAAAATTATATGGACAAACTAATGATGCAAAATGGCTTCTTTGGGCATACCGAAGGCACCAAAAAAGTTTCAGCTGGATTAAAAAATACAAAAATTAAAATTGAAGAAAAAAGACCGATCTCGTAGAGAACTGCTCCAATGTTTCATATTTTAACATTGAAAATCGGACCATTGATTGCTGAGATATTGACATTAGAAAAGAGGAGGGTTGTTTGGTGCGACTTAAAAAACTTAAATTTACCTGATTCTTTTTATTTTATCCGCTGTATCTCAGCAACCAGAGGTCCAATCTTCAATATTTCTTAGACGATTTTGTAGAATATTTTCTGAACTTTTCAAAAAAAATATTTTTCGGAATGGACGGAATTTATCGGACAAAATTTAACTTTGAATGGCTTTATTTTGAAAACTGTGCAAAAAAAATAAAAAAAAATGTAAATTACTCATCGACTGCAATTTTTTTTTTACAAAAATCACTATTAATTTTTACCATCTATTTAAAAAAAATAAAAAATAAAAAAAAAGATCTTGAGAAACTGAATTTTTATGCAAATATTTTTCAGCCTCAAGCATAATTAATTGGGCTGGGTTTCCGTACATAGTTTCCTTTAGTATAGTTGTACATAACTTACTGCAGTTTGAACCAGTTTTCAAAGCTTTCGAGCAATCATCACAAAAAATAACTTCCAAAATTTTAAGTTAGGATATTCAGTTCAAATTAAAGTTAAAGTTAAAAATATTTAAAGGTTTTAATCAATTTATGAGATTAAAAACAAAACTATGCTTTTGCAGACGATGTTTCTCACGTTACTGAACCAGTTTCCCCAACTTTTTCACACAATTTCCCAACCCTCCCAGCTTGCCGATTGGCTAGGGCAAAAAACCACATCACAGTCAAGCTGGGAAAAACTGACAACGACGACGTCGGTGGAAAATCGTCCGTCTGGTGCTGGCTGGCGATGACGGCGGAGGAAGTGAAAATTGATTTGCTGTGAAATTTTCCCATCCACCATCGGGGTGGTCGGGGGGGTGGTCAGTGCAATGTGTGAGAAAACTCGTTCGATTAGCAGCTGACAGATGCCTTCTGGTCAGCTCCGGCCATCAGCAAATTGAAATGATGGCGCACACACACACACACACACACACTAGACGATGGAGCGGCATCGATGTTTTAGACGAGAACATTGTGTGTGAGTTGGCTTGGGAAACGACATTCATTCATTGTCGAGCAGGAACTATTTTCATTTCCTTCGGGGAAAATTATCTCAGTTGAACGAGAAGGAGTAATTACGGTTGATAAATTTTATCGTGAATCATTTGAATGGGGGAAGATTCTTGTCTAAATTTCAATAAATTCCAACAAATTCAATAAATTTTCAGAAAACTGCAATTTCAAAACCCATAAATATTCCATAACTCGACAAATTCAATAAACCCGCTGCCGCAATTTAAATATTGCAAATTCTATTCAGGCCATGTCCGTTAAACCCGCTTTGAACTGTCTTATCTAATATTCATCCCGACTGGATGGCTCTGCATCGGGTCGGGGGCTACCTTCGAAGAATCTTTCAAGATGTTGGGTTTCGACGACCGACATTCCTTGGCCCCTCTCGAATATGGTCAGCGATATAGAAGAAGGAATCTGTCAGGTACAATATATGGTGCACGGTGGGTTTAAAAATTAAAATTTAAATTAAAAAAAAACTTTCTTTCAAGTCAAAATTAAGGTTCATTCACTTGATTTTACAAGGACTTGACTTGAACTTGACTTGAACTTGACTTGAACTTGACTTGAACTTGACTTGAACTTGACTTGAACTTGACTTGAACTTGACTTGAACTTGACTTGAACTTGACTTGAACTTGACTTGAACTTGACTTGAACTTGACTTGAACTTGACTCGAACTTGACTTGAACTTGGCTTGAAATTTAACTTGAACTTGAACTTGACTTCGACTCGATTGACTTGAACATGACTTGGACTTGACTGGAACTTGTATTCGGCTTAAAATGGATTTAAAAATTTGCAAATTAAATTTAAGACAGGTTATACGGATATTAGAGAAATCTGTCATCGCGCTCCTGTGGCGCGGAAGCAATACCAATGGTGGCGCGGTGATAGATTTTTCTGAAAACGCTATATTGAACTCGAACTTCAAACCAACCGTGTACTCTTCCCAAACTGAAAACCCTCTTCGAACTTTAGATCCCCAGTATATTCCACAAAATGTGCCATAAATTGTCCGTACCCGGCATCGCTTCTCTATCATGGATTCCGGTACACTTTTCCTTCCACAATTTCACCTGACCCCCCCCCCCCTCCCTCCCTCCTCTCACGCTGCCCAAACAAAGATAAATGATGTTTTCTTTTGTGCTTCCGCACACCTTCCCTCCACCACCGAGTCCCCCCTTAACATATACACCGTCATATTCCCTCTGGAGACTGCAGCACATCCCACACGGCGTAATGCAGGTTTGCATACGGGATCGTTCGAAAATTACGTTACGCATTTTTTTGAATTTTCCGTTTCAAGTCCGTTCCAAAATCCTAGTCGAATCTATATCAAATTCACAAGTACAAGCCAAGTTCAAGACAAGTTCAAGTCAAGTTCAAGTCAGCTTCAAGTCAAGTTCAAGTCAACTTCAAGTCAAGTTCAAGTCAAGTATTCCTTATAAAGTCCAAGTCAACTTCAAGTCAAGTTCAAGTCAAGTTCAAGTCAAGTTCAAGTCAAGTTCAAGTCAAGTTCAAGTCAAGTTCAAGTCAAGTTCAAGTCAAATTCAAGTCAAGTTCAAGTCAAGTTCAAGTCAAGTTCAAGTCAAGTTCAAGTCAAGTTCAAGTCAAGTTCAAGTCAAGTTCAAGTCAAGTTCAAGTCAAGTTCAAGTCAAGTCAAAGTCCGATTCAAATTCAAAAGCGTTACGTAATGCTCAACCATCCTATCCTCCTCCACTCGTGAAAAAGAAAGAGAGCCAGCGGTTTGAGGACGCCACTTCAGGCGGCGGGGACATTCTTCTGTGCAATCTGCTGGTTGGATGGTTGGTTGTGTTGGCTGGCTGATGTGTCACATCCGAAGGTAGCAACAGCCTGTCAGCGCTGCAGCAGTGGCATTAGAAAGCTTGGTAATGTCCTTTCCAAACATCAACGTGACCCCCCCTCTCCCGCGGGTGACGTGGGGAGGGGGGGTCTCTTCAAGAGACGTGCTTCGTTTTGTAGACGTTCGTTTGAGGGGTGCTCATATTTGTTCCGGGAAGAAATGGCACGGTGGGAAATTGATAGTGGAAAGTTATTTTTGTTTGTTTATGCATTTCCCTATTACGGACTTCAGAATTGATATACCCTTTTGAGGAACTTAGAAACAAATTAAACAAATTTTACCATTTTTTTAAATTTTAGATATTTAACAAATTTAATAATTTTAACAAATTTAACAAATTTAACAAATTTAACAAATTTAACAAATTTAACAAATTTAACAAATTTAACAAATTTAACAAATTTAACAAATTTAACAAATTTAACAAATTTAACAAATTTAACAAATTTAACAAATTTAACAAATTTAACAAATTTAACAAATTTAACAAATTTAACAAATTTAACAAATTTAACAAATTTAACAAATTTAACAAATTTAACAAATTGAAACAAATTTAACAAATTTAACATTAACAAATAAAAAAAAATAAACAAATTTAACAAATTTAACAAATTTAACAAATTTAACAAATTTAACAAATTTAACAAATTTAACAAATTTAACAAATTTAACAAATTTAACAAATTTAACAAATTTAACAAATTTAACATATTTAACAAATTTAACAAATTTAACAAATTTAACATATTTAACAAATTTAACAAATTTACAAATTTAACAAATTTAACAAATATAACAAATATAACAAATTGAACAAATTGAACAAATTGAACAAATTAAACAAATTAAACAAATTAAACAAATTAAACAAATTTTACATATTTTACATATTTAACAAATTTAACAAATTTAATAAATTTAATAAATTTAACAAATTTAACAAATTTAACAAATTTAAAAAAAATTAACAAATTTAATAAATTTAACAAATTTAACAAATTTAAAAAATTTAACAAATTTTGCAATTTTAACAAATTTAACAAATTTAGCAAATTTAACAAATTTAACAAATGAAACAGATTAAAAAGATTCATTAACTTAAACAAATTAAACAAAATAAGCTAATAAAACCAAGTAAACAAATTAAACAATTGATTTTTTGCACTCTTAACTGTACTATCTGGACTGGTTTGGTTAATTGTGCTATTTTTGAAAATGGTTTGATTTGGTTTGTGAAAATCGAAGAACATCACACAGAATTTGACATCTGAATTTTGAAATGGATTTGAACGAAAATTGTGGACTTCAAATATATTTGCGGACTGAAAATTGGACCAAACTTATGAATCTAGAAATGGTCCTGCAAACTTTAAATTTTTATATGGAATCCTCTGTGTCACAACTTTCACTTCAGCAAATCCAATTCTAGCAAAACACCTACATCTGTCCCATCTGTCAATTCTGTCAAAACTATCGTTCCAATTTTCTCTTTGTGTGCGCTTCGAGTGTGCTCCTAATACGTTTGTCAAGATAGTTTGCTTGCAGCACCCCCATATGACACCAAATCCCATCAGTTTGAAACATTATTGTCATACACTTTGCTTCTGCTCTTTTACTTTCACCTCCCTACTCCCCAGCCCTCCTTTTTCGATTTTTCTCGAACGAAGTGTTTTCCCAAGAAGCCCCCGAACGGAACTCCTTGCTTTTCCTGATTCAACTTTGCTACCAGAGCGAGAGAGCGAGTCCATTAACAAAGTGGCTGAAATTGAATCAAAACAAATTTTAAACTCCGCGCACTCTTGCGTGAACTTCGATTCGATTCACACAGTGGAGTGGCATTAGGAAGTTGACAGCTTGAACTTAAAATTATGTTCATAAATTCTGTTCTAAAAAGTCATCGCCGGTTGGAAAACACATCTATAAAGAGTTTGTACTAAATTGTACTAAAACTTTAAAATCCCTCTGTTTCATCCAAATTTGAACAAAACTTTCCACTCGAAGCAAATCGCTTCCTCTTAAAAAGACACACCTTCCAATCCCCGGAGAAGGCTGTTCTAAACTTGATACGCAATAGCAGGAGGGGTGGCCTTAAGCCAAGTATCGCTGCTGCTCCCCAAATTGAAATACGACGTACGTGCCGGGAATGTTTTCGATTCCCAACCTGCCCCCACCTCCACACTTGATCCCATCCCGTCTGTTGGAGCGAACGATTATTACCCTGATCAGCGTTAAGCAGTTTTACTGACATTTACACAAACTCGGCGTCGTCGTCGTTGATACACTCGGAAAAGGGATACAAATTTGTTGGGAAAAAAGGGGAATGAGCAAAAAACGGGGAGAAAGGCAGGATGGAACGGGATGCAACACATCTCCATTAGTGGAAATGTAAACAGCTTTGAGATAACAAAAGGAGCTTTGCGAAGATGGGCACGGAAAGGCGGTTTGTTACAGTTTTAGTACAAGCTTTAATTTTTTTAAATTGACAAAATCACGACACTATTGTATATTTCGTATTTTTTAGTGCATTTTAGTGCATCACATTTTTAGTACATTGTTAGAACAACATAATATGTTATGTACTTTTAGTACAAGTCTAAAATCACAATTTATGATAAATATAAATTTGAAAATTTGTTCCAATAGCATCTGATTATGCTGTTCTAAATCATGTACTAAAATCAGCTACTTCCTTTTCAATTAAAATAAAACAATTTTGAAAAATCATCAAAATTAAAATAATATTTTCTCCTTCCCGTTCTCAAACCATACAGGCAAAACGGTTCGAACTGCGGGCAATCTGAACCCAAAATCTGAGAAATCGAATCTTGGGTGCTTTGCGAAGTTCAAAGCCGCATCGTTGTCGTCAGCCTCGTTTGTGTGCTTTTCGAGGAATGAAGGCTCAGAGAGCCCAAGGAAGACCGTCTTGGGAAAGGGGAAACATCTGGAGCAGATGCAACGAAACTGGTTTGAGGGATTTCAATAAACATACGAAGTTGGTCCTGTACAAATTGATGAACTTGGTTTTGGGAATGGGGTTTTCACTTGAGCTGGGTGGGTGAGTTTATCTTTCGTGAAAAGTTTCTAATGAGTTTTCAAAGAAAGAAACTAAAATGTTTCTCTTGATAAAAAAAATGAAACAAATTTTATATTTAATATTTTACAGATCAAAAAAAAAGTTTAATATGAGCTTTTGCAGAAGGAAACTCAAATATTTTTCGCACGAAACAAAAATTTAATTTTTTTTTTGAAATTTTACAAATTTTACAAATTGATTTTTTTTTACAAATTTTACAATTTTTACAAATTTTACAAATTTTACAAATTTTACAAATTTTACAAATTTTACAATTTTTACAAATTTTACAAATTTTACAAATTTTACAAATTTTACAAATTTTACAAATTTTACAAATTTTACAAATTTTACAAATTTTACAAATTTTACAAATTTTACAAATTTTACAAATTTTACAAATTTTACAAATTTTACAAATTTTACAAATTTTACAAATTTTACAAATTTTACAAATTTTACAAATTTTACAAATTTTACAAATTTTACAAATTTTACAAATTTTACAAATTTTACAAATTTTACAAATTTTACTAATTTTACAAATTTTACAAATTTTACAAATTTTACAAATTTTACAAATTTTACAAATTTTACAAATTTTACAAATTTTACAAATTTTACAAATTTTACAAATTTTACAAATTTTACAAATTTTACAAATTTTACAAATTTTACAAATTTTACAAATTTTACAAATTTTACAATTTTAACAAATTTTACAAATTTTACAAATTTTACAAATTTTACAAATTTTACAAATTTTACAAATTTTACAAATTTTACAAATTTTACAAATTTTACAAATTTTACAAATTTTACAAATTTTACAAATTTTACAAATTTTACAAATTTTACAAATTTTACAAATTTTACAAATTTTACAAATTTTACAAATTTTACAAATTTTACAAATTTTACAAATTTTACAAATTTTACAAATTTTACAAATTTTACAAATTTTACAAATTTTACAAATTTTACAAATTTTACAAATTTTACAAATTTTACAAATTTTACAAATTTT
Organism: Culex pipiens pallens; assembly: GCF_016801865.2. Lineage (NCBI taxonomy): Eukaryota > Metazoa > Arthropoda > Insecta > Diptera > Culicidae > Culex > Culex pipiens. The sequence continues at coordinate 50,892,690 of NC_068937.1, read as the reverse complement.
ACAAATTTTACAAATTTTACAAATTTTACAAATTTTACAAATTTTACAAATTTTACAAATTTTACAAATTTTACAAATTTTACAAATTTTACAAATTTTACAAATTTTACAAATTTTACAAATTTTACAAATTTTACAAATTTTACAAATTTTACAAATTTTACAAATTTTACAAATTTTACAAATTTTACAAATTTTACAAATTTTACAAATTTTACAAATTTTACAAATTTTACAAATTTTACAAATTTTACAAATTTTACAAATTTTACAAATTTTACAAATTTTACAAATTTTACAAATTTTACAAATTTTACAAATTTTACAAATTTTACAAATTTTACAAATTTTACAAATTTTACAAATTTTACAAATTTTACAAATTTTACAAATTTTACAAATTTTACAAATTTTACAAATTTTACAAATTTTACAAATTTTACAAATTTTACAAATTTTACAAATTTTACAAATTTTACAAATTTTACAAATTTTACAAATTTTACAAATTTTACAAATTTTACAAATTTTACAAATTTTACAAATTTTACAAATTTTACAAATTTTACAAATTTTACAAATTTTACAAATTTTACAAATTTTACAAATTTTACAAATTTTACAAATTTTACAAATTTTACAAATTTTACAAATTTTACAAATTTTACAAATTTTACAAATTTTACAAATTTTACAAATTTTACAAATTTTACAAATTTTACAAATTTTACAAATTTTACAAATTTTACAAATTTTACAAATTTTACAAATTTTACAAATTTTACAAATTTTACAAATTTTACAAATTTTACAAATTTTACAAATTTTACAAATTTTACAAATTTTACAAATTTTACAAATTTTACAAATTTTACAAATTTTACAAATTTTACAAATTTTACAAATTTTACAAATTTTACAAATTTTACAAATTTTACAAATTTTACAAATTTTACAAATTTTACAAATTTTACAAATTTTACAAATTTTACAAATTTTACAAATTTTACAAATTTTACAAATTTTACAAATTTTACAAATTTTACAAATTTTACAAATTTTACAAATTTTACAAATTTTACAAATTTTACAAATTTTACAAATTTTACAAATTTTACAAATTTTACAAATTTTACAAATTTTACAAATTTTACAAATTTTACAAATTTTACAAATTTTACAAATTTTACAAATTTTACAAATTTTACAAATTTTACAAATTTTACAAATTTTACAAATTTTACAAATTTTACAAATTTTACAAATTTTACAAATTTTACAAATTTTACAAATTTTACAAATTTTACAAATTTTACAAATTTTACAAATTTTACAAATTTTACAAATTTTACAAATTTTATACAAAAACATATTTTGAAATGTAAAACTTAAAAACTAACAATATTTTTAGAAATTTATAACAAACAAAAAGAAACTAAGCTTCACAGTGACTATTCCCCCACCACAAAAGAGCGCTCTCCTGTTGAAAAGTGTCAACTTTGAGGTCATCTTATCACAAACACGTTTGTCATCCCCTTGGTGTACGTAGCCTCCGGAAGTGTCCCCTGCTGTACACTGCTGTTCGTTGCCAAGGAAGAATCATTTCAAACAGCCCCGGAAGGAGCAGGGAAAAATCAATTTATCGTTATCCGCTCGTTTGCTACACCACACCGCACCCGGTTACCAACATGTGTGCGGTGGAAAAAAGTTTGTTTAATTGGCACTGTAAAGATTAAATTTACGTACTTTTTCGTATAAAGTTTTGTTGTAGTTGTATGTAATATTACGTTTTGTTTTATGTAGAATTATTCTTTAACAAAAAGTATGAATAAAACTGAAACTCGACATAAGATGACATAAGATCGCATGCAAAATTACGTGACATTTTATAACTGTGCCAGTGTTGCTAGAAAAGTTTGTTCCCGATGTTCCCGATGCCGGTCTTTGCTTTTTTTTCGTGCAGTTTGTTGATAAATTGGCTGTTTTTTGTGTCGAAGAAGAACGTATTGTGGGCGTATCCAATTTAGTAGGTTTGTTTTCAATTATCGCTTAGAAATTGCACGATAATGGGAGCATTCCGTGCAAGTGGATTCGAAGTTGAATTTCCTTTTTTGGGTTTAGGAAACTTTTTTTCTGACCTTTCGACGACATCTTCAGGACTAAAAACAATACTTTTTTGAAAGAATTTAGTTAAACAACCTTCAGAATCTTAATTCCTGAACCTTAGTCTTTCAACAAACCGAAAGGACAGCTGCAAGCCTTATCAGGTGCCAACACAAATTGCTGCACACTTCAGGGGGCAAAAGAGATAGATAGAGAGTTCAATCCATGCAGCGCCCCATTTCGTAACACAGTCGAACAAGAAAGGAAGCGCCTTAATTTATGCAAATGCATTCACCAGCACCAGCAGTTCTGGGGGGGGGGGGATAAGAAAGTGGGCACCGACCAATTAAGGAACATAAAGTGCACTCTCCGGATTGTGGCTTCCCGGGTCCCAATTTGCAAGAAGGGTGGGAGACCCCTCCTCGAAGGAGCTTAAAGTGGGCAATTTGAGCCCAGCAGCAGTGCCAGACTGAGAGAACTCTGTGAATAATGAATGGTGAATTGATGTTGAATGGGTTTCAAATTATTGCAAAGGGCATTGCTTCGAGTGATTTGCGGCAATTTAAGGGTCGATCATTGCCTTCAATTGTGACAATGTTGCACTGCGAAACAGATGGAAACAACTTTTCTTGAAAATAAAACTTACTCTTGAAGAAGTTCTGCATCAAACGATGGTAATATCAATTTTATTGACTAGAATTACCTGAAAAGAAAACAAAAAAAAAATATTGAAATTATTTTGCTTTTAAAACTATGTTATTTGGAGTCTAATATTAAAATGTCTGCTGCAAATCCAATTTACTATTAGATCTTTTGAATCGTACGTTTCTTGTGAGTCCAAGAATTCTTTGTTTCCCTCGAATGCATTGAGCCTTTAAGAATCTGGCATGCTCATAATCCCTGCAGCATTTTAATCATTTGTGTTCCTTGAATTCCTAAAGTAACTTGTATCGCTTAAATCTTTAAAATCCTTCTGATAACTCGAATCAGTTTAATCCTTCGAATTTGCTTTGAATCTCTTGAATCCATTGAATCAATGCTACAGGCACCTAATTTTTCGAATTTGTTAAATATTTTGAATCTCTTAAATCTAGAAATTCTCTTAAATCATTTTAATCCTTTGATTAATTTATTTTTTAAATTGTATTTATGCGTTGAAAAAACTATGGAACTCTTTTTTAATGTTTGAAATCTGTTGAATATTTTATTCCCATGAATCCATCGGATTCCTTGAATCCATCAAGTCCTTTTAAAATGTTCAAATTTGAGAATCTATTGAATTCATTAGATCTTATAATTCCTTAAATCATTTGAATACATTGAACTTCCTCATTCCCTCGAGTTCCTAGCAATTTTAAATCATTTGAAATTCTTGAATTCACAAAATCTCTTTAAGAGCGAGTTTTTCGCTAATATGAAACAGGTCGTAATTTGCAAAAGCTGAGAGAAAAAGTCAAACCAATCCTGGATGTATATGGCACATTTTCAAGGGCTTCAAAAGACCTTTCGAATTTTAAGATGTTTATGTTTTTTGGACCTCACACTTCAAAACCCGTTAAAACCCACTTCTCTTTGTCGTAGAAGGCTAATATTTGGCTTAAATTCATCTCATGTATAGACAAACAAACGCTGAAAGTTTCATCCAAATCGGAGCAACCCGATACAACCTCTAGAACAAACTGAGCCAAATTACCAAACTGCCTTTAAGCACTTGAACCTATTTAATCTTTTGAAACTCCTGAATCAATCTTGAGACACTTACATCTATAAAAAATTTCTTAAATTGATTAAAATTTTGAAACACTTGAATTAACTTCTTAAAATCTCTTGAACCAATTAAATTATCTATCATTTATTTCTGGCAGCTTTAACCTTCTTGGTCATTCGCTGCCCTATCAATCGCTTAGATTTATGAAAAACTCATGTTTAAGGAAACTTCAAAACGTTCAAGATTTCGTTTTTATGTTTAGAATTTCATGAATCTCATGAATAATCTTGTCTTTTAGATCTTTTGAACCCATTACATCATGTGTAGCATTTAGATCCAAAAACTCATAAAATCTTGGATTTTTTTTAATTTCTCGAATCATTTTAACTTTCTCAAATTTAGTTTTTTGCTTTAGAATTTTTTATTTTTTAAATCTCGATTTTGCTTAATTCTAAACGTGCATTTTTTTAATAATACGTCTAAAAAATGGTAAAATTACATTTTAAAATTATAAGATCAATCATGTAAAAACTTGTAAATTTCACTCAAATTACGTTTATCTAATTGGTATGATTTTCTTTTCAAGATTTATAAGTAAATAATTTTTTTATGTGCAATTTTACATTTTTTTTTCTAATCTAATCTAATCTAATCAGACCCTAGCGCAGCCAATCTTTCGAAGGGATCCTGGAGAGTGCCTTAGGTTAGATGACGCCTAGCACTCTTCTTGTCATTTATTAACATTTGTAGTGCGCCATTGCATCGGAATGCATTGAAACATCACAAGCGTTAAACCGGCCAGGCCTACTGCGTAAAGCCGTATCGCAGAGATGACTCGTAATTTGAGTTGAGTTTGAGCACAGAGTGTTCGAACAACAACACAATTCTGAATCGACAGGGGAGGAAGAAGCGTGGGGACACACCACCATACGCTCCGAGATTTTGTTGTATTCGTTGGGAGCACCATGCTAAGAAGGTTTGGTACTCCGGGACCCTCTGGGATGGGACATTGTATTTCCACGAATGCCCTGGACACTATTTGCCGTGGTTATAGCGCCACAACTCGCTCTCTGTAACAGTATTCCTAATTCCAGTCCACACTCACCAAGTCGTCATGGCCAAGTGGTTAGCATTTTTGCTTACCAATCCAAAGGACGAAGGATCGAACCCCGCCTTGCGCGACTTTGATTTTTCGTTAATATTCATCATTTCAAATTTATGTGTTCTTAACTTTCTCGTTGGGAGCAGATGGGAATCGAACCCAGAACCATTCGCTTACAAAGCGAACACCGTAACCAGTCAGCCACGGCCGCTCCTGTTAAATTGTTAAATTGTTAAATTGTTAAATTGTTAAATTGTTAAATTGTTAAATTGTTAAATTGTTAAATTGTTAAATTGTTAAATTGTTAAATTGTTAAATTGTTAAATTGTTAAATTGTTAAATTGTTAAATTGTTAAATTGTTAAATTGTTAAATTGTTAAATTGTTAAATTGTTAAATTGTTAAATTGTTAAATTGTTAAATTGTTAAATTGTTAAATTGTTAAATTGTTAAATTGTTAAATTGTTAAATTGTTAAATTGTTAAATTGTTAAATTGTTAAATTGTTAAATTGTTAAATTGTTAAATTGTTAAATTGTTAAATTGTTAAATTGTTAAATTGTTAAATTGTTAAATTGTTAAATTGTTAAATTGTTAAATTGTTAAATTGTTAAATTGTTAAATTGTTAAATTGTTAAATTGTTAAATTGTTAAATTGTTAAATTGTTAAATTGTTAAATTGTTAAATTGTTAAATTGTTAAATTGTTAAATTGTTAAATTGTTAAATTGTTAAATTGTTAAATTGTTAAATTGTTAAATTGTTAAATTGTTAAATTGTTAAATTGTTAAATTGTTAAATTTTTAAATTGTTAAATTGTTCGTGCAATTTTACATTTTTTTTTTTGCAAACAAAGTGGAAAAATTACATCGAGAAAATAAATTTTATTAAAATCTTGTGAAATTTAACTATTTTAACAGTGTATTCTGTAAAGAAAAAAAAAGTATCAGGAAGGTCTGAAATATGAAGCTGCAACAATACCACTTTGAAAATGTAATTTTATCTTATCATAAGCAATGATGGAAATTACACAGTAAAAAAGGGTAATTTTGTAAAGTGTATATTTTAAAGGAAGAAAAATCTGCATCTTTTTCATGTGAATTTACATAAATTTATGTGGAAAAGTGGCATTATAAAAAAAATAAACATAAAAATTAAAAAGGGGGAAATTTCACACGTTTGCTGACACAATATTTGTGCGTATTTTCAGATGTATTATAAACATGGTTTTGAACGGACCTCAACTTACCAAAAAATGCCTTAATGTTTTTACTTCCATGATTCAAATAAATTCGAAATTTAAAATTATTCCAAATGAATCTACTGAATCACATTATTTTTGCTTTCCTTACAAAAGATTGGTTTACCTTTGAAAGAAAACTCTTTACTCAGATATCTTTGGAAATTTGTGCACGGTTTAGGAACCGTCCAGAATAATAACCCAAGATTTTTTTGTAAGTTTTTTTTTGTTTTATACAGACTTATGTACTGAACATCAAGTCCGAAGTCCCGGCTCGTTTTCGCTCGAAAGATCGACAAGTCATCAAGTTGATGCTTAAACGCCAGTGCATTTAGGGTTGCGCGTTTTACGTTGCGCATGAAAGTGTATCAGCTGGCTTATTATCATACAATTTCAAGGTAAACTATCGATCAGGGTGGTCCAAATTCCTTTGTTTTTTCCATACATTTTGACGATTTTTCTCATACAAACTTTAAGCGATTAGAGGGAGGGATTCCCGTGGTCCGAATGAACTCAAATTTGGAATATAGCCTAGTGATGGGTCAATCTTTGATTTCAGGGGGTAGCCCCGAGAAAGCCCGGATTTGGAACACCCTACTATCGATACATGCCTTTTTTTAGGTGAATCATAGACTAGCATTGAAGACTGAGTATGTTGAGTCCCTAACGCTTGTGACAAATGTTTCAATGTTTCTTTTTATAATTTTTAAGATTTGTTTATTTAAAATTATTTATTTCTTGTTTGGGGAATCTTTCAAGTCCTTCCAAATTCCAAAGTCTTGAATAGTTCAGCGTTTTGCACGTCATAAAAGTTTCATCCCATAGCACAACACAAAATCCCGGCTTAACCATCAAAGCTGATTCAGCTCACAGCTTAGGAATTAGAAACCGTGTCGTTGCATCGCCTGTTTCATTTGCTGCATCTCTGTATCGAGTATTCCCACAGGTTTGTTTTTTTTTTTTGATATCTCAACCCGCTAGTCATCGCATCGGAAATCGGTTACGTGTGTATTCACAAACGAGAGGATCATCGCACCGATTTAATCCGCAAATACACCTCCAACATTTTTTTAAGTTCTGAGCTTGCAGACTTAGAAATTGCGGCAATTGTTGAGATTCGCCATCTGTGCAAATCTGTAAACTCACGCAGAAATTTAGTTTTAAAGGTGATTACGGATATTTTTGCACAATTTAGCATAGCATAGCATAGCATTGGTGTCTACCCGTAGTTGCTACTCTGTTATTGACCAGGACCTCCAAGAATTGCTCCGTGGACCACAGATGAAGAGTAGGAACCAATCATCACCACTTCGCAACTTTCAAATGTCCCTATCATGCTAGCCAATCACAGCGCCGGCCACGACCAGTGGTAAGACACGGGGGAAGTGGATAGGAATTTTAGTCCGATACTTGAGTGATGAAGACCGCTAAATCAGCTGCGTCTTCGACAAAGTATCACGTGAGGTTTGAAGGTGTTAGTAAGATGGGTGTGAAGCCAGGATTCACCGTGGTAAGTGATGCGGCCGGTCAAATCTATTTATAGTCCTTAATTCTTCGTATGTTCTTGGATTCATTTTTGGAAGCTTTCCAATTCGGTTCACCAAGCTTTTTGTGGTGAATTCTGGTCGTGTTGAAAGTTCAATATTCGCCTAACAATTATGCAACCAGTGTCCTTGAATTCAACTTGCATTCAATATTGCATTTTCCTGTTCTTAGGTTCACACAGATTCCAATCAAGTTTCTTGGATTCTTATAGCATTCTTAATCCTTCTAGACAACTAAGCCTCGATGGTCTGGTGGTTAGCATTTTTGTCTGCTGACCCAAAGGACGGGGGATCGAACCCCGCCGCGAGCTAATGAATTTTTCGTTCATATTTAAGTGTTCAGAATTCCTTCTTTCCATAATTTCTCGATAGGGGCAGATGGGAATCGAACCCAGAACCTTCCGCTTACAAAGCGAACAGCGTGACAATTCAGCCACGCCTACCCCCCGGATATTTTTGCACAATTTCTATTAAAAGACAACACATATTTCATTTTTACAAAATTCCTGGAAACCGTTACTCAACAGATTGAAATCAAACTGTAAATTCACTGAAACTGATTTGCCCAAAGTTTACCAAGAATCCCACGTAATATTACAGAGTTGTGTATTTCAGCTTCCTCGAATGCCTGTCAAACAGAAAAGTGTTTGATTCACCCGAAAACAACTTCCATCATGAGTTTCCTACGCCTAAAATGACAAACTTTGGCAAACAGGTCAAAGGCAAACACTTTTAATTGAATGCTCTCTCTTATTGCTTTCGATTTACTGGGAATCCATATGGAGATGAGCCAAGATTGGTAAAGTAAAATTGGTCGAGCAAATACCAAAACACGGCATAAAAAAAAACAATGTAAACAATAAGAAATAAAAAATAAAACTAACAAAACAGGCAAAAGAATGAAACGAATAGAACAAACGAAACAAATGAAACAAATGAAACAAATGCAACAAATGAAACAAATGAAACAAATGAAACAAATGAAACAACAAAACAAATGAAACAAATGAAACAAATGAAACAAATGAAACAAATGAAACAACAAAACAAATGAAACAAATGAAACAAATGAAACAAATGAAACAAATGAAACAACAAAACAAATGAAACAAATGAAACAAATGAAACAAATGAAACAAATGAAACAACAAAACAAATGAAACAAATGAAACAAATGAAACAAATGAAACAAATGAAACAAATGAAACAAATGAAACAAATGAAACAAATGAAACAAATGAAACAAATGAAACAAATGAAACAAATGAAACAAATGAAACAAATGAAACAAATGAAACAAATGAAACAAATGAAACAAATGAAACAAATGAAACAAATGAAACAAATGAAACAAATGCAACAAATGAAATATCTCCTAAATTTGAACAAATTTTAAATTTTTAAAGTTTTGAAAGATTTGAAACAAAACCCCAATGCCATTTTTCAAAACATGACCCGTGACATTTTCAAACGCAAAAAGGGAGGATAACTTTCACACAAAACGATTCAATCGAAACGATCGATTTCAGCCAGAAAATTCGACCTCCCCTCCCCCGCTTCAGAGCCGTGAAAGCTGGAGCATATGTGTGGGCGGCAAATATCCCCGGAAAACCCTCAACCACACACACACACACAAATGGGTGCCTTTCACGAACATGTTTTTCCGTTCTCGCCCAAACAAGAGACAAACCGCCGCTGGCAAAATTTGCACTGGATACGAGCGAGTGAAAATGCTTTTCAAAATGAAAAACTGACACGGTGAAAACAAAGAGGGAGAGAGAAAAAGCTGAAAGTTTTCTGTTTTGCCTCAGGTCAGGATGAAACACACAAATTAAATTGGCTCGAAACCAGACTCGACTCGGCAAAAGGTTGTTTCAACAATGTTTCAGAAAAAAGCGACAAAGTTTTTCCAGCAGTTGATTTTTGTAACAGTGAAGCTGCGAGCTTAAATTGATATTGGAAACCCCCTCTCTATTGGGAAAATTTTGCGTTTCGCGCGCTCCGCCACAGAACTACTATCACTGGTGTCCACAGCTGGTAATTAAATAGAGTTGACAGCTGGTGCTGCTGTAAAACGTGTCGGAAAATCGCCTTTTGCAGACCGTTATCCCCTACCGACCAGATGCTGCACCTCCTGATTTGAATTGAGTTTAGATTGATGGGCTCAATGTTGATTGATTTCCAGCAAATTTCAATTAAAAGTGCAGTGAGTGACAGTTCGAATGAAGTTGGTAACCTAACACTGCTCTGATGTTGATTTTGAATAAATTAACCCAAATTTGTGCCTTTTCCAATCACCGTGTAGACTAGATTTTTCATTAACACTCAAAAGAGAGCAAAATACTCACACGCTACTCTCTTTTTCGCGGTTCCCTTTTGTGTCGCTGTTCGTACAACGTTCGTTCTCAAAGCAACAAAAGCTCTCTTGATAAAGGCGCAGTTCACTATTCAAGTTAGAAGCGAGTTCGAATCTCACTCCCAACAAGAGTTTTTTTTCTGTTTAACCATATGATGTTTTAACGAGCCATTCTGCTCGCAATGAAGACATAAAAATGGCCATAAAAACGAGACCCCGTCAATTGTTCTTTTTACGCCCAATCGAGTGCTCTTGCTAACAAGCCGGCCCTAACCCGGAGATTAAATCCCAAATCTCGACAACGACGGCCTTTGATCCTTGAGCCCGGGAAGTGCTAGAAAATGGATACTTTGGTTATTTTGTTTAACGACCCAGGGGGTGGTAATTTTTCCTCAGATCTGGGTGGAATCAATTTTGTGCACATTTAAGGTTTAACGTCACTGACCCGTACAACGATTTTAAAGCATTTTTTTCATTTATCCCGTACAGAATTTTGGATGAAGACCATTTTGCCATTAATGGAAAGCGGAAAATGATGATCTTGTTTAAGATTTGCATTCAAATTCGGTAAATTTTATATATTTTTGTTAGCTAAATAAGTGCAGAAAAAAACACTAAGTATTAATTTAAATAATAATAAAACAATAATTTAAAAAGCTAGACAGAATACCTAGTTCAACCAAACAAAAAATCAAGTGTGAGATAAATAAGACAACGATGAGACAAAAAAAAAAGTTTAAAAATTGAATTTACGAGCCATGGTTTCAACATTTGAATGAAAAAAGTGTTTTAAAATGCATTATACACCTGTCCAGTTGTTTTGCAACCATTAGTTTCCAAAATATCTATGTATTGACGAATTTTTTTTTTAATTGTTTTCAGTTGATTTAACTTCTAATTTAATTAAAATTTTGAAGTTTTTTGAAAAAATATTTTTTTTGCCCCCTGATTTTTCGGACAAACTTTAAAGGGGGGGGGGGAGACATAAACTTTGAATTTTTTTTGCAACGGCCTAACTTGAATTGAAAAAATTCAAATTCATGCAAATTCAAATAGTAGAATTAGATAAATGAGAACACAACTAAATAAAAAAATGAAACATTACTCAATTTGACAGATGGTTTGACGATCGAATTATGGCAATTTTGTGTGTGTTTTGTTATTTGTTATTTGTTATTTGTTATTTGTTATTTGTTATTTCGTCAGCTGTGTGCTATCTTGTGACATAGACCATTTTGGTCGAAAATGAGTTAATGATGACGTTTTGCTATACTTAACAAACACTACAAGATGCTTTAACCCGATTTTGGAAACTCGCTTCCGTTTCCCGGATATCGCAATACACACTTGTGACATAGACCAATTTATCATCAAAATGATCGTGCACACTTGTGACACGTCATACATGTTGTTGGAAAATGTGGAAAATTTGTCTTGTTTTTCACAAATTTATGTACACACATACCTTCTAAAGGCAATGCAACCTTTTGTTTTTGAAAATATACTGATTAAGTCGGTTAATCTATTGATTTAAGCCTATTTTAGTTTGTATGGGAATTCTGTGCACACTTGTGACACGTAGTACAATTTTACTTTCGAAACACACTTGTGACACGTGCTTTTCAGATTTTTGTTTACATTATTTACTGTATCTTTTAACTGGTGTAACCAAATTAGTTGAAACTTGGAGCGTTTGTTAAGCGATAGTATACGAACCGATTGCTTCAAAAAGTTTGGCTCTATCATTCATAATTTTGAAATTATTTACCAACAAACTTTAAAAAACGATTTTCTCGAAATGTACTAAATGGTCGTTGTCACAAGATAGCACACAACTGACGATTTGTTATTTGTTATCTGTTATCTGTTATCTGTTATCTGTTATCTGTTATCTGTTATCTGTTATCTGTTATCTGTTATCTGTTATCTGTTATCTGTTATCTGTTATCTGTTATCTGTTATCTGTTATCTGTTATCTGTTATCTGTTATCTGTTATCTGTTATCTGTTATCTGTTATCTGTTATCTGTTATCTGTTATCTGTTATCTGTTATCTGTTATCTGTTATCTGTTATCTGTTATCTGTTATCTGTTATCTGTTATCTGTTATCTGTTATCTGTTATCTGTTATCTGTTATCTGTTATCTGTTATCTGTTATCTGTTATCTGTTATCTGTTATCTGTTATCTGTTATCTGTTATCTGTTATCTGTTATCTGTTATCTGTTATCTGTTATCTGTTATCTGTTATCTGTTATCTGTTATCTGTTATCTGTTATCTGTTATCTGTTATCTGTTATCTGTTATCTGTTATCTGTTATCTGTTATCTGTTATCTGTTATCTGTTATCTGTTATCTGTTATCTGTTATCTGTTATCTGTTATCTGTTATCTGTTATCTGTTATCTGTTATCTGTTATCTGTTATCTGTTATCTGTTATCTGTTATCTGTTATCTGTTATCTGTTATCTGTTATCTGTTATCTGTTATCTGTTATCTGTTATCTGTTATCTGTTATCTGTTATCTGTTATCTGTTATCTGTTATCTGTTATCTGTTATCTGTTATCTGTTATCTGTTATCTGTTATCTGTTATCTGTTATCTGTTATCTGTTATCTGTTATCTGTTATCTGTTATCTGTTATCTGTTATCTGTTATCTGTTATCTGTTATCTGTTATTGTATCTGTTATCTGTTATCTGTTATCTGTTATCTGTTATCTGTTATCTGTTATCTGTTATCTGTTATCTGTTATCTGTTATCTGTTATCTGTTATCTGTTATCTGTTATCTGTTATCTGTTATCTGTTATCTGTTATCTGTTATCTGTTATCTGTTATCTGTTATCTGTTATCTGTTATCTGTTATCTGTTATCTGTTATCTGTTATCTGTTATCTGTTATCTGTTATCTGTTATCTGTTATCTGTTATCTGTTATCTGTTATCTGTTATCTGTTATCTGTTATCTGTTATCTGTTATCTGTTATCTGTTATCTGTTATCTGTTATCTGTTATCTGTTATCTGTTATCTGTTATCTGTTATCTGTTATCTGTTATCTGTTATCTGTTATCTGTTATCTGTTATCTGTTATCTGTTATCTGTTATCTGTTATCTGTTATCTGTTATCTGTTATCTGTTATCTGTTATCTGTTATCTGTTATCTGTTATCTGTTATCTGTTATCTGTTATCTGTTATCTGTTATCTGTTATCTGTTATCTGTTATCTGTTATCTGTTATCTGTTATCTGTTATCTGTTATCTGTTATCTGTTATTTGTTATTTGTTATTTGTTATTTGTTATTTGTTATTTGTTATTTGTTATTTGTTATTTGTTATTTGTTATTTGTTATTTGTTATTTGTTATTTGTTATTTGTTATTTGTTATTTGTTATTTGTTATTTGTTATTTGTTATTTGTTATTTGTTATTTGTTATTTGTTATTTGTTATTTGTTATTTGTTATTTGTTATTTGTTATTTGTTATTTGTTATTTGTTATTTGTTATTTGTTATTTGTTATTTGTTATTTGTTATTTGTTATTTGTTATTTGTTATTTGTTATTTGTTATTTGTTATTTGTTATTTGTTATTTGTTATTTGTTATTTGTTATTTGTTATTTGTTATTTGTTATTTGTTATTTGTTATTTGTTATTTGTTATTTGTTATTTGTTATTTGTTATTTGTTATTTGTTATTTGTTATTTGTTATTTGTTATTTGTTATTTGTTATTTGTTATTTGTTATTTGTTATTTGTTATTTGTTATTTGTTATTTGTTATTTGTTATTTGTTATTTGTTATTTGTTATTTGTTATTTGTTATTTGTTATTTGTTATTTGTTATTTGTTATTTGTTATTTGTTATTTGTTATTTGTTATTTGTTATTTGTTATTTGTTATTTGTTATTTGTTATTTGTTATTTGTTATTTGTTATTTGTTATTTGTTATTTGTTATTTGTTATTTGTTATTTGTTATTTGTTATTTGTTATTTGTTATTTGTTATTTGTTATTTGTTATTTGTTATTTGTTATTTGTTATTTGTTATTTGTTATTTGTTATTTGTTATTTGTTATTTGTTATTTGTTATTTGTTATTTGTTATTTGTTATTTGTTATTTGTTATTTGTTATTTGTTATTTGTTATTTGTTATTTGTTATTTGTTATTTGTTATTTGTTATTTGTTATTTGTTATTTGTTATTTGTTATTTGTTATTTGTTATTTGTTATTTGTTATTTGTTATTTGTTATTTGTTATTTGTTATTTGTTATTTGTTATTTGTTATTTGTTATTTGTTATTTGTTATTTGTTATTTGTTATTTGTTATTTGTTATTTGTTATTTGTTATTTGTTATTTGTTATTTGTTATTTGTTATTTGTTATTTGTTATTTGTTATTTGTTATTTGTTATTTGTTATTTGTTATTTGTTATTTGTTATTTGTTATTTGTTATTTGTTATTTGTTATTTGTTATTTGTTATTTGTTATTTGTTATTTGTTATTTGTTATTTGTTATTTGTTATTTGTTATTTGAGGTGATGATTTGATAAATAAGACAAATGCGTTGAGAACGGAATATGAAGAAGTGAGACAAAAAATCACGAAGTTGAAGGTGGGACAGATTGATAGTAGGACACAATGAAATCTGGAGCAACACGAGAAAAGGGCGGATAAGCATTTTGACATCTAGAACTATTTTGCAAATTCCGAGCCAACAGGTAACTTTTTCACAAAACTCGATGTGTTAAACAATAGCTGGCTTTCTCAGCTACCATCTAACGTAGCGAGTTTTGTTCAATAGTTACCTGTTGTTTCGGAATTTGCAAAATAGTTCTAGCTGTCAAAATGCTTATGCGCCCTTTTCAAATGTTGCTCCAGAAATAATGAATGATTTGAATACAGAAAAAGAAAAGTGAGAGAAATGAGACAAAAAAGGCAAAAATACAAACAAAAACTTTATTACGTCGTGCAACAACGTGCCTCACCAAAATACTCCTTTCCTTTTCGTTATTCATCCTCCCCCACAATTATTTGTTTGAATTGGGCCAAAAACAAATGTGCTTTCGTTGCCAGGGAAGCCAACAAAAAAGTTAGCAAATTATGTCCAAACAACAAGTCCTTTGGTCCCTAGTTCATGATGTTTTGCTCCCTCCGGAGCAATTTTCTCAGTGACCACCCACACCGTAGCATCGCCAGTACGCAGCTACAATTAATTAGCAAGGAATACCTACTGCCACCATGTACCCTCTCTCGCTCTCTCTCCCGTTAACAAAAGCCAACACCACAACAGAGCTACAATTTGTTTTTATTTCTATCGCTGGCAAACAGCTCTAATCGAATGAAATTGGGTTGTGTTATTTTTTGTTGTGGTTCCAACAACCCCATGATGGTAAGGCGCATCTGCCGCGCGGTGAACTCGTTGTAATAATAAACATGCCTTCGAGAATCGGGCAGTGGTGTTCAGTTTTGACAGAAATGTCCTGACTGTCTCCGGTGTCTCAACTATCGGGATTTTTCAACAATCTTTCAAGCATAATGATTTTTTTCCAGTCATTGAATACAAACGGGACAACATTTATCTCATTTGTCTCAATTGTCTCATTTGTCCCAATCATTCAACATGAATTTATTTAATTGTCTCAATCGTCTGGAATGTTTAAATAGACTCATTTCAATGTCTTAAATGTCTCAGTTGTCTCAGTTTTTCTATTGTTTTAATTGTCTCATTGATCTCAGTTGTCCCAACTGCTCAAAATTTATTTTTTTACGTTTTTTCTTCGACAATAACAAATCAAAATTTATTTTTCTACGAAATGACATTCAAAATGTCAGCACAAAACCAACCGAACAAAACATGCGTGACAGAATGGTGGTCAGTCCAACCACATCTGTCCCAGCGCCACGTCATGTTCTTCCGCAACGACGCATCACTGAAATCCACATGTACAATTATAATTGTATCATCCTCAACTCAACCATATTTTCCGCTTGCATTCCAACTCCACAAGCTCAAGCCACAATCGGGACAATGCTCAACATGGCGGAACAAAACTCGTTCGGTGCGTCCCACAAATACAACAACAACAACAGATTGAAACTTTTCCCCTCAGAACCCGTCCGTTGGATCGCCGCTAGATAGTCCAACCAGCTAATATCGGTTCGCCGCGTTATGTGTGTGTGTGTGTGTGTGTATGTGCTTTATCCAGGACGCGCCGGATATGAAAACAACTGGACATTCTCAATATCCTTTCAGATATTCTGATATTGATGGGATGGGATTCTGGGTTTCGAGAGCAGCACAAGGAGTAGAACCATCACACCGTGGATTGTCCGGATGTTTACTCAGGTCCCTTCTCGTAACGACTTCCACACGGGACAGTTTGTTATTATCCTGATGGTTGGATCATCTTTTTTCAATTTTCTATTTGTATTACGTTGCAGCAGGGAGGTTTTTCTGGAAAAGAAACTCTTAAGTTTTTTAAAATTCATCCATTTGTGTACGTATATCAAGTTGAACACATCTGCACACAATTTTTGAAATTAGAAAACAGGTGGTCCTAGAATTCTTTACATTTAAATACTTATAAAAGAATATGACTTTCCAGCTATTTTAATTCTATGATAATAACAATAGACATCCAAAACTTTAGTTAGGGTTGTCGCATCTTTAAAATTAATTTATATTTTATCGATTACTCATTCTGTTAAATTATGGATTCGGACTTTATATCCATAAAAAAATCGATGATCCGGCCAAGAGAAAAGTGTAGAAAATACACATACAGTATGTAAAAAAGTATTTACACCCCTTGGGCACTATGCACATTTTGTGATGAAACATAAAACAATTTAAAGTTTGACAGAAACCTAGTACTACGTTTTGTTCAGAAACTCATACCGAACATTATTCTACAAAAAGCTCATGAAAAGATGTTTTCTATAAAAAAGTTATATAACAAATACTATTACAAAAATCAAAAAAGATGCAAAAAAAGTTTGTACACCTTTCGACAAAATAACATGAATAAAGTTATTTGTTGACAAATCACCATAAATCCAGTCTCCCAACTCCAAATAGGCATCCTTGACTGATTAAAAAAATAATTTGGATTGAATATAAAGTTTACTAATTACTTAGTATAAAAGTTTATATAACTCTGAAAACTTTTTCGAAGATTTTTCGTTGGAATTTCGTACCAACCCGGAATTACGTCGTCGGAAAATCCGCCGGCATCTGAACCGGTCCACAATTCACAAGTCAACCTATAAGGCATCGGAAAGGGCATTAAATTTCCGATCTTTTGATACCCATACATCTAGGTTTTCTATAAAACCCACGTTTTTAAATACCTGGGCAAAAAGTATGTTTGATCCACGAGAGCAAAAATTACGAAAGTCCATATATTTTTGGCAGATTGCTCAAACGAAACCATAACAACGTTTTTGCCTAGGTATTTAAAAACGAATCTGAAGCGATTTGAAGATCTAAAAATTTGAAAATTTGAGGATTTGAGGATTTGACGATTTGAAAATTTGAAGATTTGAAGATTTGAAGATTTGAAGATTTGAAGATTTGAAGATTTGAAGATATGAAGATTTGAAGATTTGAAGATTTGAAGATTTGAAGATTTGAAGATTTGAAGATTTGAAGATTTGAAGATTTGAAGATCTGAAGATCTGAAGATTTGAAAATTTGAAGATTTGAAAATTTGAAGATTTGAAGATTTGAAGATTTGAAAATTTGAAGATTCAAAGATTTGAAGATTTGAAGATTTGAAGATTTGAGGATTTGAGGATTTGAAGATTTGAAGATTTGAAGATTTGAGGATTTGAGGATTTGAAGATTTGAAGATTTGAAGACTTTAAGATTTGAAAATTTGAAGATTTGAAGATTTGAAGATTTGAAGATTTGAAGATTTGAAGATTTGAAAATTTGAAGATTTGAAGATTTGAAGATTTGAAGATTTGAAGATTTGAAGATTTGAAGATTTGAAGATTTGAAGATTTGAAGATTTGAAGATTTGAAGATTTGAAGATTTGAAGATTTGAAGATTTGAAGATTTGAAGATTTGAAGATTTGAAGATTTGAAGATTTGAAGATTTGAAGATTTGAAGATTTGAAGATTTGAAGATTTGAAGATTTGAAGATTTGAAGATTTGAAGATTTGAAGATTTGAAGATTTGAAGATTTGAAGTAAAGGATTAATAACACAGTTCAACAAAAAATCAAATGTTTCTTGTCTCTGAGACGAGAATATGTGTTCCTAGTAGATTTTTGCCTGCTGAATCCGAATCCGGGTCCCGAATTGCTCCAAATGGTCCCAATTTTGAGATACACCCGTTTGAAATGTTAGTTTAGGCCAAAATTAGCTACTTTGTCGACTATTTTACAAAAGAACTATTGAATAAACAACTAAACCAATACATGTATCTTAAAGTTCACGTTTTCCCCTTTCTGAAACACCCCTGGTTTTTAAAATTTGATTGATTCTACGCATATTTATAGCCATTTTAAAATTAGAATTTGACTTGCATGCAAGTTGGATAAACTTGAATGAGAACCAACTGAAAATATAATTTTAAAATGGCTATAAATATGCGTAGAAACAATCAAATTTAAAAAACCAGGGGTGTTTCAGAAAGGGGAAAACGTGAACTTAAAGATACATGTATTGGTTTAGTTGTTTATTCAATAGTTCTTTTGTAAAATAGTCGACAAAGTAGCTAATTTTGGCCTAAACTAACATTTCAAACGGGTGTATCTCAAAATTGGGACCATTTGGAGCAATTCTGGACCCAGATTCGGATTCAGCAGGCAAAATTCTACTAGGAACACATATACTCGTCTCAGAGACAAAATCTTGTTGGACTGTGTAATTGGTAAGATTTGAAAGATTGATGATTGAGATAGAGATAGCATTTAAGATAATTAAATGAGATTTCTGATTTTGATATTGGAAACAGTTTAAAGGAAAGTATTGAAGATTATATGGTAGAACTTGGAAACAGGATTTTTTAGGGGGAAAAAATAAGGAAATTTCTAATTTATATTGTTTTCCCATCCCTGCCCCACCAGTTGCAAATTCCGCCTTCGGGCTGTAATCCTACCCTCACTGCACCTGCGAATCGCCAAGCTCAACGGACAACACCATTTCCGCCCTGTCCTGTCCACCGTGAGGAACCGTATGCTGGGCCTGCTGATGTTTACATAGTTCCGTCACGCAACCACCATTGTGTTGTGCTGGTGTTTTCGAGGAGGGAGGAAGCACACAACACCTGTCACGCGTCCGAACAAGACAAGTCCAGCCACAGTCGGATGGATTCTACCCGGAATGTTGCACACATCGTTGGAGGTTATGTACGTGTCTGTGTGTGTCGTGGCTTCTGGGCCCCATCAGTTGTGATGACAACGTCGATGGTGTGTGGTTTAGCGATCGTCGGTGGAGAATCTCAATTTTGAACTTGTTGTTTTACAGGAATTCCAATAGCTACAGTAGAACATCGTTGATTTGACAGAATTTAGTTTGCTGTTCCAAAGTTTATCGATTGAAGATAGAAAAATCTTAATTCCAGAATTAGATTTGCTTTTTTTTAATTGGGATTTTCAGACGTTGTCAAACCATCGATGTTTTAAGGTACTGTACAAAAGTATATGTGGTACGTTCACAGGAAATTTGCTGCCATTCCATGGACTTCGGGCAAGATGAAATGACTTGTGCTATCTTAAGGTAGTCATCAGCTAAAGTGGACCATATTGATTAGATTGATCAACACCACGACAGCTGTCAAATTTACTCGTGTAAATTTCCAAGAACTGCAAGTTCCAACTGAAAGTACTAACAACCAACCACCTTCACATAGAACAATATCCCACAAGACAAATTGCAATTGCTGAGAGATCCCGCATCACTTGAACTTTGAACTTTTGCCAACAAAATCAATTATTTGCAAACCAGCTCTCTCCCCTTAACCATGGCACATAACCTTAACCTCTGCTCTGGTTTGGGCCGCGTGACAGATGTGGGCTCCTCGAGAATTTTCCGGCAAAGGAGGTCCAAAGTTTTGTGTCGCATCCAGGCTGCCGTCGCCATCGAGCAAATTATTAATGATGGAAAACTCTCACAGCTCGCTCTTGGTCGTTGTCGAGCGGGACAATTTTGCAGACGAACGATGAGAAACCCCGGTTTGCCGTTTTTTAATGAAAAATTTAGCCTGTGATAAAGTGGGCGAGAAGGCAAAGTTTCTCTGGGATGTTCGAAAGGTTGCACAGACATGTATTAATCATTTTATGGGTCGAACTTTGATGAACTTGCGAGATTTGAGGGGTTCATGATAGTATTAATTGGAAAACTTTAAAAACTGTGCGGCAATTTGAAATAACGAGTCTTCCTTGTCTTTATTTGTCTTTTCTTGTCTTTATTTGTCTTTTCTTGTCTTTATTTGTCTTTATTTGTCTTTTCTTGTCTTTTCTTGTCTTTTTGTCTTTTTGTCTTTTTTTGTCTTTTTGTCTTTTCTTGTCTTTTCTTGTCTTTTCTTGTCTTTTCTTGTCTTTTCTTGTCTTTTCTTGTCTTTTCTTGTCTTTTCTTGTCTTTTCTTGTCTTTTCTTGTCTTTTCTTGTCTTTTCTTGTCTTTTCTTGTCTTTTCTTGTCTTTTCTTGTCTTTTCTTGTCTTTTCTTGTCTTTTCTTGTCTTTTCTTGTCTTTTCTTGTCTTTTCTTGTATTTTCTTGTCTTTTCTTGTCTTTTCTTATCTTTTCTTGTCTTTTCTTGTCTTTTCTTGTCTTTTCTTGTCTTTTCTTGTCTTTTCTTGTCTTTTCTTGTCTTTTCTTGTCTTTTCTTGTCTTTTCTTGTCTTTTCTTGTCTTTTCTTGTCTTTTCTTGTCTTTTCTTGTCTTTTCTTGTCTTTTCTTGTCTTTTCTTGTCTTTTCTTGTCTTTTCTTGTCTTTTCTTGTCTTTTCTTGTCTTTTCTTATCTTTTCTTGTCTTTTCTTGTCTTTTCTTGTCTTTTCTTGTCTTTTCTTGTCTTTTCTTGTCTTTTCTTGTCTTTTCTTGTCTTTTCTTGTCTTTTCTTGTCTTTTCTTATCTTTTCTTGTCTTTTCTTGTCTTTTCTTGTCTTTTCTTGTCTTTTCTTGTCTTTTCTTGTCTTTTCTTGTCTTTTCTTGTCTTTTTTATCTTTTCTTGTCTTTTCTTGTCTTTTCTTGTCTTTTCTTGTATTTTCTTGTCTTTTCTTTCTTCAACACATCCTGTTTGTCTTTTTGCTTCAAGTTATTTTAATAATTTTCTTGGTTGCCATTTGAAACTTTTTGTGTTCCTTGAAACTAATTAACTTTTTTTTTAAATGGATTTGCCTATGATAATTGGCTCTGCATCGTTTATGCTATTATAACTCAATTTAAATATTGAACCAACCATCCAGCTGGCACAACCGCTCAATCCAATTGTCATAAACTCATTTCAAATGTAAACTGGCAATTGTGCACTGAACCGGCAGCCTGCATCATCCCGGCCATATTTGATTCACTCGCAAATTGCATAAATATTGTCCCAACAGATAGATAATGCATATCAGTCACTGCGGTTTGTCTGCGTCACAAGAACTTTGCACCCGTTTGTCACAACCTGCCGTGCTGGGAAATTGCTGCTCTTGTTTTCGTGCACCCATTGTGGACCTAGATGTACCTATTTTCGACCTACGTGGTACATATTTTGGCATTAGTTTTGGAAGAGGCTATTTTTAAATGCATTTTTTTTTTTGCAAAAATTACGAAAATAGTTCGAATAAGTAATCTTCACTCTGAAATCGTGAGGACATTTCCAAAATTCCTACCCCCAGCTTCCCAGGACTGACGTCACGGCAAACTCACACGTGTCGTGATAGTCGTGGGAATCTTCGCGTCCTACAAAGTGATGGAGGGAAGGTGGAAGGGTAGAAGTTCTGAATGGCAAGTGTGCTGGAAAATTGAATTATTTTCGATAGAGTGCCTCGAGTGCTGGAAATAGATTTATTGAATGGTGGTGGTTGGTGGGTGGGGGGCAAATGCAGCGGAGAAGGTTTGGAATTAAATTGATTAGGCCTGGCCGCCGCCGCCAGGCTCAACGTCGACGGCGAAGTGCTTTCCGAAGGTTTCGGACCTGCTGCTGCTGGAGAATCAATATGGTTTCGCTGGGCGCGCGCACGTTGGATAATGAATTGAGTGGCGAGCTCGGCGAGGTTTGTTTGGACGAATTTGTGCTGTGTATGATAGTGGGGAAGCTGCTGCTCGAAGTTGATAGTCCGTCAGTTTAAATTAAATTTGAAAATAATTAAACTTTGTACCTTTATTAATTAAGTTTTAAACTCTTGTAATAATTTGGTTCAGCGAATTTATGTCAACGTGCAATTTAAAGTTTACGTTAACTTATAATGCTGCACAGTACTATTTAAAAAAACTAACTTAATCCACCTATGTGGTTGATGCCTTCCTCGCAACTTCCTAAAAATTGATCCGAAAATATTTTTCATCTGAATTATTAATTCTTTGGAAAGTACATCATATCTAAAATAGGGTTGCCAGATTCAGACTCGTTTGAAAGGTCTTTCAATTCCCTAACCAACGATGGGTTGAATGAAGGATCCAGAAGTTTTTTTTACAAACAAATAAAGGAGATCCGGCCTAAAAAAGTACATAAGTACATAAGTGGGCATAACTTGAGACAAGATTGCCAGATTTCTATGTTTTTTTTTTTCGTTGGAAAGACCTATTGATTACCTAACTAACAATGGGTTTGATGATGGATCCAGACATCGTTTACATACATTTAAATAAGATCCGGCTTCGAAAAAGTACATAAATATCACTTAAGTGGTCATAATTCGAGACAGGGTTGCCAGATGTTCAATTTATTGGACTCGTTGGAAAGGTCTTTCAATTACCTATCCAACAATGTGTAACATGATGGTATTGGAATCAATTTCTTGCAATTTATCAAACATCCCGATATATGAGAAACACATTTTTAAGCAAAACTTTTGAACTACTTATCGAAACTTCAATTTGTATAAAACTCGATCTATGGGACCCTATGGGTTAGATCGGTTCAGCCAATGCCGAGAAACATGAGCTAGTTTGTTGGTCACATACATACATACATTGTACATACATTTGTTCAGTTTTCAATTCGGAGTCGATGTGTATACATGAAGGTGGGTCTACGAAGTTCATATGAAAAGTTAAATTTTCGAGCAGGATTATAGCCTAACCTCAGTGAGGAAGGCAAAATACTGATATAATTAATTAAGATTCATAAATAGCAAATAATTAAATCGCGTTTTTCTGATAATTTACATTATTTCAAATCATGTATGGATTTTATACCTGAAATCGTGAAATGAAAATATTCAATGAAATCACGAATAAATTTCATGCATTTATGCAAAATAATTTAACATTATTTTACTATTGTTATAAAGGCCGTTGCAAATATTTTTTGAAATTTATGTTCCTCGCCTCTGATCAAAGTCGAGTGGGGGCAAAAAAAAATAAAAAAGTTAAAAATTGAAATTACCAAGAGGGAGCTGTGTCCTATCCCTCGCCTTGTCCAGACCGTGATAAAACTGTCAGACCAAAAACGTCAGACCAAGACTGTCAGTTCAAAGATAAAAATAAACAATCTTGGTTTTTAACATAGGTGCTCACAAATCAGGCGAAGAAAATGTGAAACAAAAATATTTTATTTCATTTATTTAACTGGTTTTAAGTTTTAAAATTCATTTTACGCCAGAAAATGATTCAATAATTCAACGTCCTGTACACAACCATTTGAATAAAGCAGTAAGAACCGTATTCGTGCAGTTTAATTTTTGGTCGCGTTTTTGGTGTTCACCTTAAAAATCTTGAAACAAGTTATGAGGATTTGAGATTCCTCATCTTAAATCATTCCCTTAGAAATTACAGGCCACGGTGTTAAAATTTGAATAAAAAACTAACTTAATCCACCTATGTGGTTAATGCTTTCCTCACTTTTTACCAACAATTAATGATGTGATTGGTTTGGACACAAATTTCATCTTTTTTTTTAGATCCGGAATATAAAAATACATAAATATCACTTAAGTGGTCATAACTTGAGACAGGGTTGCCAGATATTCAATATTTTGGACTCGTTGGAAAGGTCTTTTAATTACCTAACCAACGATGTGTAACATATTGGGACTCGAGTTGTTTATTGGTCACTTTCTAACATGTGGATATTTTATAAATTATAAATATATTTATAAAAAATATATATTTATAAAAAAAAATAAACAAAATATAAAATTGAAATTACGAGCCATGGTTTCTACATTTTAACGAAAAAAGTGTTTAAAAAAGCATTATACACCTGTCCGGTTGTTAGCCATCATTAGTTTCTAAAATATCTAAGTATTGACATAAATTTTATTTTTTTTTGCAAAAAAAAAAATTTTTGCGGTGCTGTACATTTCAATTTTATAAAAATTCAAAACATTTTTAAACAAGCCCAAACATGCTTAATATGATTATCAATGCAGAAAATGCATTTTAGATTATTTTCAGTTGATTAGACTTCTATTTTCATGGAAATTTTGAGGTTTTTTGGAAAAATATTTTTTTACCCCTGATTTTTTAGACCTCTTTTGAAGGGGGGGGGGGGGGGGGGGGCGACATAAACTTTGAAAAATATTTGGAACGGCCTTATCATAAAAAATATGTTTTTTTTTAACTGTAACGTTTTTCACCGATGAGCACTTCTCTACGAAATAGGTATTTTTTAAGAATTTTATTTTTAATATTTTTTGAAAATTTTTTGGTGCTTTCGGTATGCCCAAAGAAGCCATTTTGAATCATTAGTTTGTCCATATAATTTTCCATACAAATTTGGCAGCTGTCCATACAAAAATGATGTATGAAAATTCAAAAATCTGTATCTTTTGAAGGAATTTTTTGATCGGTTTGGTGTCTTCGGCAAAGTTGTAAGTATGGATGAGGACTACACTGAAAAAAAATGATACACGGAAAAAAAAATTTGGTGATTTTTTTTTATTTTTTGTCACTAAAATTTTATTTGCAAAAAAAACAATTTTTAATTTTTTTCATTTTTTGATATGTTTTAGAGGACATCAAATGTCAACTTTTCAGAAATTTCCAGGTTGTGCAAAAAATCTTTGACCGAGTTATGAATTTTTTTAATCAACTTCATTTTTCGATGTAAAATCAAATTTGCAATCAAAAAGTACGTAAGTGAAATTTTGATAAGAGGCCCCGTTTTCAAGTTAAGGCCATTTTTAGGTACCTTTTTTGAAAATAGTCGCATTTTTTTTCCTTTTTTTTAAATTAGTGCACAATATTTTTGAAAAGCTGAGAAAATTCTCTATATTTTGCTTTTTTGAACTTTGTTGATACGACATTTAGTTGCTGAGATATTGCCATGCAAAGGTTTAAAAACATGAAAATTGATGTTTTCCAAGTCTCACCCAAACAACCCACCATTTTCTAACGTCGATATCTCAGCAACTAATGGTCCGATTTACAATGTTAAAATATGAAACATTCGTGAAATTTTCCGATCATTTAAAAAAACTTAAATCAATACTTACATTTCAAACGCCCTTTTTAAAACATTAGTCTTGGTTAAAAAAATTTCGAACATATTTTTTTGGACGAAAAAGGTGTTTTTAAAATGCATTTTACAGGCGTACAATTGCCTTCCAATCATTAGTTTTAAAAATATCGAGGTATTGACGGAATTTTTTTTTGCATGGGGGCGACATAAATTTTGAAAAATATTTACAACGGCCTTATGTACTTTTTGATTGCAAATTTGATTTTACATCGAAAATTTAAGTTGAAAATTTTTTGCGACCAATATTTCTCTTTTTTGAAAAAATCAGTATTGATTAAAAAATTCATAACTCGGTCAAATATTTTTTGCACAACCTGTAAATTTCTGGAAAGTTGGCATTTGATGTCCTCTAAAACATATCGAAAAATTAAAAAAATAAAAATAGATTTTTTTTTTTGCAAATCAAGTTATAGTGACAAAAAGTGGAATTAAAAATCACCGACAAAATTTTTTACCGTGTATCATTTTTTTTCAGTGTAGTCCATATCCATACCTACAACTTTGACGAAAACACTAAATCGATCAAAAAATTCCTTCAAAAGATATAGATTTTTGAATTTTCATACATCATTTTTGTATGGCTGCCAAATTTGTATGGAAAATTATATGGACAAACTAATGATGCAAAATGGCTTCTTCATACCGAAAGCACCAAAAAAGTTTCAGTCGGATTAAAAAATCGAATGACCGAAATCTGAGAGTACTGCTCTATAACGTCTGTTACCGATATGCGGTCAAAAAATTTTTTTTTAAAGATTAAAAAGTTATAATTTGTTAAAAATTAGCTTCTCAAAAAGCTACAAACCCAGGTTTTTATATGAATTATTTTTTTTCACCATCATTCCAAGTTATATTCGATAACTGCCCACAGAAATAACCAGTTCCCTAACGAACCATTTTAGACCAACCACAAAATCGCTTAGCCCCATTTTCGCCCAGTTAAGTCACCAGTTCAATGTCAAACCACAGCCCAACTCGTGTGTGCGATCACTGGCCATTACCTTCAAATAGCCCATCTTTTCCCCCAAAAACCCCAGACATGATGGCCATTATGCTTCATCGAAAAGTTTTGCGGTAAACCTCGGGGGGAGAGTGCAGGACTCGTTAAAAGTGCATTGACGTGTGTGCAGCATGCATTTCGCCCTTAATCATGGTGATCATCGAGGTTGAGCTTCACCGTCGGACTCATTTGAACGTCCATCGTCCTCGTCGTTGTCTGCATTGGGACAGAACCCAAAATAACAGGGAAAAGTTAGTCTTTTGACAGGCCATGATGGACGTTGCAATGGGTTTACAATGGGAAAAAATACTGAAAATTAGATTTAATTAGAAATTAATTAATTTGTATTTTTTTTATCTTTTTGGAAATAAGTGTAAAATTTAACAATTCAAAAAATTATAATTTCTGCCAAAAAGATTCACGAATACACAGCAAAAAATCCACTTAATAAAAACACTTAATATTATACACTGCATGTACAATTTTTGCAAACACAAAAAAAGTAGCAACCGACGGGATTCAAACCCAGCATCAATAGTAAGGACTGGCGCCTTAGCCCACTGGGCCATCAGACCGATGAAAAGCTGTAAGCATAAACGCATATATGAGCTTGACATTTCGGTCAAGTAGGTTTCCCATACTGATGGGCTACATATTTCAGGGTGTAAAATCACATAAAATTGCATAAAATAATGCAATATTTATTTTACACGCAGCTGGATTACTACTTTTTTAGCTGTGTAGTCAACTATCCAAATCCAACTCTGCAAAACAAGCGGACAGGGAAAACTTTTAGTCCAGCTTTTCCAACCCACGTGAATATGTCTGTGTGGTCCTGCTTCTGGTAATTGTAGGGCACATAACCCAACCAGTAAATCTGTCCCATCATATCGTTCTCCTGGTTTTGGACCTTTCTCTGGAGGCGTGGGTGTCCCTTTCGGCTTAGTTTGAGACGGCGACAACCTTGGACATATTTCTTGGTCAAAAAAGCTAATTTTCTCGGTATCCAGAAAGGGAAGGGAACGAGGGAGGAAGGTGTCGTCCCATTAAAATCTTAATTAAAAAAGTTTAATTTGCTTAATATTTTTCGATCTGCTTCAGCGAGAGCTTTCGAAGTCGAAGGTCTCCTTAATTAGATCCAAGGCGGGCAACGCTGGAAGCTTCTTAAGTGGATTAAAGAAAAGATAATCTCGTAATGTTGACGGAATTTGGTTTGACTTTTTTTTTCCAAATGGAAGGAAAATGGACGCATTTCCTTTTCAGGATGCTCCTCCACTCAGAGCGGGAGGAAGATTTTCTTCCAGTCCTGCTGCATTGGTTTCGTATCGATTCTTGCAAATAACAACATTGTGGTCCCTCTCTGGTATGCTCCAGAGCAGTAGTGTCTGATGGAGAAGTAGTGTGGGAAATTTGATTTCATCCCGGGAAAAATCTTGAAAATGGAAAACGAGTGAATCGAAAGCATAGTTTGGTCGAGTAAATAAAATTCAATCGAATGAGCACAAGATTTTTCTACAAATGCAGTTTTATGTTCACACTGCAGTGGTTTTGCAGAATTTGCTGTTTGGAAGAGTTGTGGATAAAATGGAATGGAATAAAAAAGAATTTTAAAAGCATTGTGAAAAGCAATTCAAAAATTAAAATCTAAAAATTAACAGAAAGACACAATTTTCCTTCAAAGCAAACACAACGCAGTTGATCTGTAATTAAATCGATTTCCACTGCGAAACCCCCAACAGCGCACGCTGCTTCTGTCTGTCAGTTAATCCCAGCCCTTTATTTATATAAAATGTTCAAATAATAATCCAAACAATGCTGTGCTGTGCAAACTAGTTCCGGAATCGGCGCTGCTGTCAATGGGAAGGCCATAAAAGTTTACTAAACCAAACACACACAAACTATCTCAAAATGTCGTCACTACTTTTCCAACCTGGAAGTGAGGATGTAATAGGCCCTGTAAAGGCAAAAGTATGAGTTTTTTTTAAACATTTCTTTTGTCAGCTCATTTATATGAGGCAATTTCAAATACAAATATTAATAAATTAAATAAAAAAAACATGACATGAAACGATTGCAGTAATTTTTCTGCCAAAAACTGTTTTTTTGTAATTAATTAAGATTTGTTAAAAGTTATGAACAAATCTGAAATTAACAAAAAAAAAACTTAAAAATGTTTTATCATCTAGTTGACAAACGAAACCACATTAATTTTCTGAGAAATAATAATTCTGAATAATATTTTCTTTTTTAACCCACTGCAACCCAACCCCGCCTTTAGACGGGCTTCGATTTAAAAAATAGCCAAAAATCAATTTTGCAACCAATTTTTGATCTTTAAAAAGCATTGGAAAAAAATAACTCTTAAAATTTTAGAAAATGTATGGGTTGGATGTTTAACTTGTTTTATGTGACTTTGCCAATGTTTTTAAAAATGTAATTTTTTAGGGGACAACTTTGGCAGTGTTTTTTACTAACATTTCCTAAATTTTAAGTAAAAAGAAGTATGCAGTAATTTTTTAGTGTCCCATACTATGCCTCTACGCATTTTTTTACAATGTAAATGATAATGGTGCCATTTTAATAGCAGAAAATGTGAATAATAAGCAAAAAATTGAAAAAGTGACTGTAAAATCATGCAAAAATAGATAGGCAAAATGTAATGATAGGAGGTGGTAGAGTAGGCAAAATACTACCAAAAACAAACATAAACTAAAAAAATAAATGCAAATTAAAATACTAAAAATGAAACAAGAAAAACATAAAACAAGAGAAGTCAAGTTTTTCGTCGAAAAAAAAAAAAATTTCGAAAAAAAATTTGGTCAGTAGTGGGTTAAAAACTGAAAATCAAAACAATATTGAGGTGGATGATAATACAAACATTTTAAAAATACATTTATTTACCTTTCAAACTTCCTGAAATCTAGTTGATTTTCAAAACATTGTTTTTTTTTTCTTTTTGAACAAATAGTATTTTTTTCAAACAACTTATTATATTTAAAAAAAATCAAAACTTGTTTGGTTTCAACAATACAAGTTTTCTGAAAAAGAGCGTGGTAAACGAATTTTGATTTACAAGATTTGGTCTTGCAAAGAATGATTATTATGAAAAAATATGTATTCTGAATGCTACTCAATGAGTCCCATTTTCCAATCGCCGAAATCTTTGAAACCATTGATCCGATTTTAAACGTAATAAAATTATACTTTGAGATTTTATGTAATCTTTTTGGAAGCAAATATGGTCAGAATATCGAAATAACGACAAACATTAAAAAGGCTGAATAATAAAAGGCTTACAAATCGAAATGGGTGAAAATTTTAATTTTGACTCTTTTTAAAATTTGGCTTGATTTTGAAACCTAGAAAACATTTTTATTTTGAATGACATTCACTTTTTTTATTCAAAATCGGACTAAAAGTTTCTAAGAAATCTTTTTTTTTGCAGTGATCTGTCTCGGCAACAGTTTGTCCGATTTCTTAAAAAAAATAAGAATTTTCTCATTTATTTGAAAAAATGACTTGCATAAAAACATTTAATAAAAAATTAAAAACCAATTTGTTTTCTACCTGAAATTATTCATCAAAAGGCTTTAATATGAAAACGACACGTTTTTTCGAACAAATAAATACTGAGGACTTTTCGATTGCAAACCCTTTAGAGCATAAGCATGAGAGAACATGAATTTTATCGTGCAAATTTCTTCAAAGTAGGTATGATTTTCGACACAGGGAATTTTATTTATTTTTTTCAGTTGGTTCGACGTCTATTTCCTCTAAAACCCGATACCGCCTCTAAGCGGGTTACGATCTAAAAAAATCGCCAAAACTCAATTTTTCAACCAATTTGTGGTCTTTAAAAAGCAGTAGAAAGAAAAACTCTTAGAATTTGGGTAAATTTTTGGGTTGAAAGTTTCACTTGTTTTATGTGACCTTGCCAATTTTTTTTTTAAATGTCAGTTTGAAGGGTGAACTTTGACTGTGTTTTTCACTTAAATTTCCTATTTTTATGCATAAATAAGTATACAGTAATTTTTCTGATTTCTGGGATTTCGAAAAAGTGGTTTGTGGATGGTCCCTTCAACAAAAAGCTGAAATGAACACCAAAACTCTGTTATTTACTGCAAAAAAATTATCGTGGTTATTCACTTATAAATCGGAATAGAATAACAAAAATCGCTCAAAAAGGTGCATCCGATAAAAAAAAAGATAATAAAATCTATTTTCGGTGAAAAAAGCTGTCAAAATTAATTTTAGGTTATCGTCTTTGTTTCTTAAATGTGCTTGGCATAATATACAATACAAAAAAAATATTTTGCCATTTTCAACATTTTAAAGTATTTGCTATTAAGCAACAGTATTGCAAATAGCAACATTTGAAAACGGCGTAACAAAACATTATAAATAAAATCTTGTCGTAATTTTTAAGAACTGAAGAAAGTTTCATCGAGAAAAATTTAACAGCGTGAACTTATTGGAAGAATGATATTTTAATCAATTTAAAGGTTTAATAATTAGCCGTTCTGATCAAAACAAAAACAACATGTTAAGTCCCTTCAAGGGTCATGTTTTTGCAGCAAGTGGAGCTCCGACTGGCATCACTGCACCAAGTGCTGTCTGCAATCTCCTCCTCGTCGTCCTCATAATTGTTTGTTTTTGTTTACACAGCAAGTACCCATCATTCCCGGTTGGGGGCGTCGTCGTTAGTTCTAGAGCAGTGCACGTTCATTGGAAGAAGAAAAAAAACATTGGAAAATGCCTGCCATTTGTTTGTTGATTTTTGCCCAGGCGTTCTGCTCTTATTTGCTCGGCGCGTTGTGTGTCTCTAGTACAAATAAACCGACAACCCCAAAGGAAAATGAGTTTTTATTGGGATCGATCGAGATTGAGAAACGATTTGAGCTGTAAACGGTGTTTGCCTTTCGCGGGGATTAAATATTGACGAGCATTATGTTTTCTTTTTCTGTTCGATGAGCCTTTTCAAAACAAAATTTAAATCCATTAAAAAACGACCACGTCGGTGTTTGTGCAGACTTGGCGACTTGTCGACTTAAATCAATGTCAACATCTAAAACACAATCGATTTAAACAAGATTAAATTCTTTATTTTTAGGTGATATTTGAAATATAGATGATCATTTTCCCATAGGTAAAAACTAGTTCCAAAATGAAGATAGTTATCTTTTTTGATTTAAAAATTTTGAGTGTAATCTGCAGTATAACCACAACTTTCAAAAACAAGATTCACACCAAGTTTGTGGTTGCGAAGTAATCAGCCCTAGAAGTTAGTTATTTATGCAAGAAGAGGACAAGTTTGTAACCAAAGCTCAATTAGAAGAATATTCTCCTCAGCAGGAAACCCACAACACAAAATCCTCGTCTAGGAGGTTCTGGCTTCCGGAATTTGTGCACAGAAGGAGACTCTTGTTGATGCCTTCATGTTTGGTTACCTTCCCGTGAAGGGCTAACGGAAGATAAGACTTTGACATTGATTACTTGCTAGGCAATCATCTATTTTGAGAAAAAGGATTGAGGATGCTGAGTCTGCCTATACGTAAGCCGGGGTTGCTCTGAAAGTTTTGCAATTTAATTTAAAATAAACTAAAATTTTATGAACTTTTACTTTGAAACATCATCAAATTTTAAGAAAAATATTATTACAATATAACAAAAAAAAAACATTTCTAAAAGTAGCTCAAGACAAGATGAACCCCATCCAAAAAACATGCAACTGTTTTCGCTAGGGCGGAAAGCTGTGCATAATTGATGTCCTGTGGCAAAGCTCTTGCTAATGGTACATGTTCCTAGCAGCAAGTAAACAGTTAGTAAAAACTGACTAACTGTCTGATTGGAGAGCCCGGGGTCATTTGAGGACAGCAACTTCATTGGAGGAAGCGCTTATTTTCGTTTGAGTTATCAGCAACATGGAAAACTTTTTTTAGTTGTTTTTTAGAGAGAAATTCGATAAAAATTATATTTCCAACTTTAACATGTTTCCAATTAAAAATGGCGACTTAGTGGATCAATATGAATACAGAACATTATTGGTGGGACCCCTAACTATGATTGGAAGTGAAATACAGGCCAATTTAAACGCACTTGTCAATGTTTTTGAACAAAATATGATATTTTCTATGAAAACAGATCATTATTTACTAAATCGCAAATCGCGAGTTCTAAACGATTTTTGGGAATTTTCACTGTACTAAAAAATTGTTCCTGAAGCAAAAACCTACCGAAATCTGGGCGAGCCCGAAGGTTTCCGCAACATCGCCTTTGTTTTTGGATCACACTTAAACATCTGTCGGAACCAAATAACTTGGAAGAAGTCAAAAGTGATTGTTTTGCCTTCCTCACCTTACTGAGGAAAGGCTATAAAATCACTCGAAAAATGAACTTCTTAATTCGACCTCGTAGACCCACCTTCACGTATACATATCGACTCAGAATCATGTTCTGAGCAAATGTCTGTGTGGATGTGTGTAGGTGGGTGGACAAAAAAATTGTCACTCGATTATCTCCGGGCTGGATGAACGGATTTTGACCGTATTAGTCTCATTCGATCCGTCTTGGGGTCCCATAGGTCTCTATTTAAAATCAGCAAGTTTAGCTAAGTACTTCAAAAGTTATGCTTAAAAAACGATTTTGGCGTATGTCCGGAAGATTGTAAAAAGGGTGGTTATTGCAAGAAACTCTATCATGTTATACATTTTCAGAAAGGTATTAAAAAGACCTTTTCAATGAGCCCAAAACATTAAAGATCTGACAACCCTATCAAAATTTATTAGCACTTAGGTGTTATTTATACACTTTTTGGAGGCCGGATCTCAGATATTTCAGTAAAAATGATGTCCGGGTCCATCATGCGACCCATCGTTAGTTAGATAATCAAAAGACCTTTCAAGTGAGCGTAAAACATCAAGGATTTGACAACCTTATCAAAAGTTATTAGCATTTTAGTGTTATTTATACACTTTTTGGAGGCCGGATCTCAGATATTTCAGTAAAAATGATGTCCGGGTCCATCATGCGACCCACCGTTAGTTAGATAATCAAAAGACCTTACAAATGAGCGTAAAACATCAAGGATTTGACAACCCTATCAAAAGTTGTTGGCACTTAAGTGTTATTTATACACTTTTTGGAGGCAGGATTTCAGATATTGTGATAAAAGTATTGTCTGAATCTTCCATGCGAACTATCGTTGGATAGGTTTTTTTTATCAGACCTTGCCGATGAGCCAGAAATATTGAAGGTCTGCGAACCCTATCAAAAGAAATAAGTAATAAAGTTGATTTGTTAAACATGGTAAGGGGGAATGTTGCTATTTATACTGATTGTATCGACTTCATGAATGTGAGGAAGGCACCAACAACCTAAAGGTGGATTAAGTAACGTTTTTTTTTTGTAATTTTTGTAATTTTACCCAGTTGCTGATGTAAAATTACACATTCTTTCTGATCTGTGTCACAAAAATAAAAATCTGTAAATGCCTGAAATGTCCCATTCAATTGTTAGTTAAACATAAACATTTTACAGTGCATTATTGAAAGTTGAAAGTCGATTGTTTAACATTATTCCCTGTTTTTTTTTTATTTTAGTGATAATAATGGTTTTGCCACCTGATTTTCTTTAGAAAGTTTTGAGTGGAGGGAGACATGACCTCAAATAAAAGAAAATAATTTGATGAAATATAAAAAAAATATGAATAATTTGGTTTACTTCACTTGTTCTCTGTGACTTTTCCAGTGTTTAGAAAACTTACATCTGCGGTTTTCCTCAAAATCTTGAAATTTAAAATTAGAATTGGGACGTCTAATCTGCCCTGGAACCGAAAAAGTTCAAGGTTTAA
This sequence comes from Culex pipiens pallens, assembly GCF_016801865.2. Classification (NCBI taxonomy): domain Eukaryota; kingdom Metazoa; phylum Arthropoda; class Insecta; order Diptera; family Culicidae; genus Culex; species Culex pipiens. The sequence continues at coordinate 50,858,183 of NC_068937.1, read as the reverse complement.
AGAAAAAACCCAAAAAATGAGAAATTTTAAGGTTGATTGTTATATGTTTGTAGTAAAATGTATCATAAACGCTAATGAATCATTCCTTTAGCGTGTGCTATTTACGAAAATTACCTGAATATGCAGAGATATTTGGAATATTTTCAGCAATAGCATGATTGTTTTTAAAAAAATCTTTACCTGCAATATATTTTAAATGCTTTAAAAAAAAGGAATAATAAACATTATTGCAATTCTGTTTTTTTTTTTTTTTTTTTCTAAAACATCCTTTATTTTTCTATTGCATTGTATCTTTACAAAATGCAGGCACCACACACGACGACATCAATTCCCTAAGCTTTTTTAACAAATGTTTAAATAACCCTCAAAATACTTCTTCACTAAACCTTTCCAATTCCATCTAAACTCTCTTATGCTCCTCTGGAAAATAAACAAATTGAAACGGGGAAATTTATCCACACAGTAAGCGACAAAGTGTACAGCAAGCCACATCGCAGCCCTTTGGGGAAAACTTTCGGTATCAAAACGCCAGAAAAACAGATCATCTATTTGCTTAGCCGAAACTGCGAACCTTTTGCGAAAAATTCCAAAAACCCAATCGTGAATTTCTTTCCCCGCTATACAACTTCTAACTCGATGCAAATTAGTGTCAATTTCACCACAAACTTCACAAATTTCATTTTCCACTCTTCCTATATTATAATGCAATAATTTGCGCTTGTTTGGTACAAGATCGTTGAAAAGTAAATAAAGTTTAGATTTATCATGTGACAAAAAATATGGTTGATTCATTAAATTCCAAAGTATGTTCCAGTTTATTGAAGGAAACTCTGTTTCAATACGTGGTGTAATAGTAGTTTATGCAACAAGTTGCAAAAAGAGGATTTTTTCAGCACGAGTCGTACATTTATCCAACGAGGTTCACCGAGTTGGATAAATACGACGAGTGCTGAAAAAATCAAGTTTTGCAACGAGTTCCATACAACATTTTTTGCAATTTCGAAAAACACCCATTGAGTGAAATTTTGAGTCGAATTTTCATGTATTTTGTCAATAAATCGTTTAAATCAAAAAAATGTTGAAAAGTGTTACTTTTCGAAACAAGTGCTGAAAAGTTCAACTTTTCAGCACCCATTTCAGTGCTGAAAAGTAGAACTTTTCAGCATTTATTTTGAAAAGTGTTGCTATTCGATTCTGTTATTTTTGGTACAGAAAAGTAGGCTATTTCGTCGTTCAAGAATGACAGGAAAAGTAAGTAGTTTCACGACGGAATTGCAAAAAATTAATTACTCGATTTTTTTTGCTCTGTTAAGAAACTAATAACTGTTCCTGTCATTCTTGCATGACGAAAAGGCCTACTTTTCTCTGCTAAATATTCAAGAATCGAACAGTACCTAATACTTTTCGATGCAATAAAAATACAAAGTTAAACTTTTCAGCACTGAAATAAAAAAAAAAAATGTCGAGTTTTGTTGTCCATCTTAAAGTGTGCATTAAAGAAACCATATTTTGCATGACTTTTCACCAAAATCAATGCCGAAACATTGTTGGAATACCACACCATCATTCGGAAAACCCTCTCCATGCAAAAAAAAAAAAAAAACAATTTCCCGAGCACTCGAGAAATTCGCGATGGTTCTGCACACTTTGTTTGCAAATGTGGCCAAAAAAATAGCTACATCAGCAGCAAAAAAAAAAAACGAGTAATTACACAAAACACTGCCCGTGACAGGTACGAAGAAGTACTCGAAGCAATTAGTCAAGCTGTATGGTCGAACAGTCAAATCCCGGCCTCGATTAAGGAGCGGAGAAAGGTACACAGTAAAAAAATGTGTAAATTTGGAAGGTTGAATATTACTTCATTTATGATGTAATTTTACCTAAATTTAGAATGAAACAGTGACATTATACCAGAAAAGTGGTAAAATTACACATTTGTCTGACAAAAAAGATGTACCTCTTACCAGATGTAATATTACCATGATTTTTTTTACTGTGTATAGAAGAAAATTTATGGATATTTTTTAGGGTAGTTTGTTGAAATTCGGCCAAAATCTTAAAAAAAACAGCTATTATAGATCATGAAAAAGGCATAAGAAATTTTTGTTTTATTAATTTGTTGTGCCAAAATTGTCATTTTACCCTACGGAACAAACCCAAATAAAGGTCAAGTGTTTGCACAGCTAGCGGAAAAAACTTCACTTCCCAAAACATTCCACGTGGGCAAAAAAAAAGAAGCACTTCCTGCCGGATGGTCCTCCGAAGAAGCATGGCGTGGAACCCCTCTCTTTCACACCAAATCAGGAAAGGGTTGTTCCATTCACACGAAATAGAGAGTTTGAAAATAGACGCAAAACACACATAACTCAAAGATCGGGCCTGATCAAACCGGGCGACCCTAAAAATAGACTCTTTCCAGTTTCACAACTTTTGAGGGAAGAAGAAAAATGGGAAAAAGAAGAAAAAGGTTGCGTGATTTAGTGTGGAGAAAATCGGTACAGACAGTGCTGCAAGTTGGTGGATTGAGGAGGGGGGTTCGGAAAACTCTCGAGATTTTTCTCGTTTCTTTTTCCTCCCTCTTTTTCAGAACTTTTTTCCGTTAGAATCGAATTGGAAAATGCTGGCTGGCTGCGAGCACATTGATTTTTTTGTTTCACTTTTCTTTGTCAAATATGCTGAACCTTCGGGTGGCACTTTTGTGCTCGCAACGTTGAAATGTGGGCCAGCCAATTGAGTGGAAAACATAGTTTTCCATTTTCTAGTGGCAGCAGGGAGGGACTTCTTGCCGAGGAGTTGCTTCAAGTGAAAGTTGGTTTTCCAAAGTCTTCAAATTGACTAGAAGACGAATTACTTTACTGAAGCTTTTCGAAATTCCTAAAGGTGAATTTTGTATTTCTTCTGCAAATAAAAGTACCATTATTGTACCTACTGAAAGCAATTCCGCAAATTGCCCCAACATAAAACCACAACCAGAAAACAAATAAATTAAAATTCTCATCAACAATCCGAAGCAATCTTTCTCGGTCCACGGTTTTTCCTGCCCGCTACATTTGCCTAATAAGCGCAAAATTGCCCGTTTCGCCGAAATGTCACGAGCAATAAGCAGCAGCTTTTCCGTTTTGCTGCTGCGACGAACGTGCCAAATTGCATTTTTCCGGCTCTGTCCCGCAGCTTGCAACTGGTCGACATCACAGAAATCTCAAAGAAATGAAAAGTGGAAAATATAATCACTTCTGGGAAGGAATTTGTTTTATGTTGCGGAAAAAATTGTGTTTACGGTCCAGGGAAAGTCGGCTTTCCGGTTGAATTTGGTTGAATTCCGGTTTTGGAATTTGCAATTCATTTGATGAGACTTGAAATAAAATCTTCAACCACTACTGTGCATCCTCAACACGTTTTGACAAGTTTTGACAGCACACAATTTTTTATTAGTAAAAAAAATCAATTTAACAGAAAAATGTGCAAGTTATAAATTTTTTAATTCATATTGAAAATCATTTAAAATAAAAGTGTGCATTACGATGCCTAGAACCTACACAATCTGATAACTGTTCCTTGAGCTATTTTAGTACTCTGAGCCATAAATGAGCAAAATCGGTTCACATTTACTCCTTGATACTCGAAGGTGACGTTTGTATGACGAGTAAAATTTAAAAATTTTTTTTATGTAAACTCCATTTTTATGTAGGGTACGCTACCTCCATCCAGTTATTCCCAAAAGAGATTAAAAATGAAAATTTAGTGCTCTGGAACTTTGTTAATGTAAATGTAATTGTTGTTATCGATTTAGAAAAGTAATTTTTGTATGAAAAACATTTTTTTAACAAGCTTCAAGCAATAGCTTACTCTCAATCATAATCGCTTAAAAATTGGCACAGATGCTTAAAAAACCAAAAAAAAAAACTGTTTCCCAGAGTTCTAATTCGAAAATACTATAACACTTTCAAAATTACAGTAGAGCAATTCTCTACGAAATCGGTTATTTTTTTCTTTATTTTAATTTTTGTATTTTTTAATCCGACTGAAACTTTTTTTCGTAAAATCGCGATAACTCGTGATGTTTATAAGCAAACCCCTTATGTGTGTATATCAAAAAATTTGTAATTGTCTGCTCTACAACTTTGTGGAACATTACTACACTCTAAAAAATAACCCTGCAAAATTAGAAAAAAACCACGAAATTTTAAAATGAAAAATTTTGTTCTTAATGAAAAAATGACCCTTCTGGGTCAATGTAGATTCGAAAAATACATTAAATTTCCCTTAAAACGACATGTTACATTTTTTTCACAGTTGAGTAACGGAAAATGGCAGAGTTTTCAAAACTTTTTTAGAGTTTTTTTCGATGAAAAAAACGTTTTTTTCGGAATTCTGAGTACGCCATCAAATCAGGCGTACAATTTTAAATATAAAAGTCCCTTTGACACCAAATTTCTATCTCATCACCGTATCAGGCTGCAAATTATTAAAAAAACACCACTTTTTTCGCATGTTCAAAAATGGAAGGGGTCGTACCGCCCCTCCGTCACGAGATATCGAAAACGGACCTTGGATTCATGATCAGGGACAAAAGTTACCCTTTAAGACAACGTTTCACGCAAATCTAAGAGGGGTCGGGGCAACTGCTGTGTGTTACATCTAAAAATGAAGTTGAAAAATGTTTGCTACCAGTATTTCGATTTTTTGAAAAAATCGGTATAGATTAACTCAGTTAGAGATTTTTTACCCATACTGGAAATTTCTGAAAAGTTGGCATTTGATGTCCCCTAAAACATATCAGAAAATGAAAAAAATAGTGTTTTTTGCAAATCAAGTTTTAGTGACAAAAAATTTAATTAAAAATCACCCAAAACTTTTTTACCGTGTATCATTTTTTTCAGTATAGTTCATATCCATACCTACAAAATTGCCGAAGACACCAAATCGATCAAAAATTTCCTTCAAAATATACAGATTTTTGAATTTTCATATATCATTTTTGTATGGACAGCTGCCAAATTGTATGGAAAATTATATGGACAAACTAATGATGCAAATTGGCTTCTTTGGGCATACCGAAGGCATCAAAAAAGTTTCAGCCGTATTAAAAAATACAAAAAAAAAATCGAATGACCGTAATCTCAGAGAATTGCTCAGTAAATGATGGTTATATTACATCTGGGAATGGTTTCAAATATTTTCACGGAATAAAGGTGAAATTTTCATCAAATACCCATTTTTTTCTCTGATGAATTTAAGGAGGTAATACTCAAACAACCAAATTTTCAACCTTCCAAAATTCCACGTTCAAAAAGTCCGTACACTTTGCCGATATAACCCCATCGGCAACCCGGAAAGCCGTTGAAATTATGCATTTAACTCTAGCTGACAGTTAAATAAAAATCCGTAAAAATCCGTATAACACAAAAAAAATCCGTTGGTATCCTTAGTCCTTCTTTTGTAAAATTTGCTAAAGTAAAAGTAAATCTTTCCCAGTTCCTGAGGGGAACACCCTTGAAGAGTATCGGGGCCGGCATTTACAAAGCGGATTCAGTGGCAGTTTTTTAATCAACTAATGTTAACATGTTAAGGTTAATGTTAACATTCCATAGGTCGCCTTCCTAAGGTGTTGTTGATAAGGTCCAGCTTGTGACGATGCACTACCTTCCCTTTACTAAGCAATCGAATCCAGAAGAGAAACGATCACCAGTTGTGTTGGTCCGAGCCGGGATTTGAACCCCGATCTACCGCTTACAAGGCGGAAGCGTTACCACTAGGCTACGTGACTCGGTCAAAATTTGCTAAACTTTCCGAAAAAAAACTTCAAAAGCACACGAATGAGTATACTGCCCCTGATCGCATCAATTTCCCAATTGCATTTTCATCGTTTTTTAGTTATTGATGCAGTTTTGTTCAAAATCGTGTGCTCTTTCAGAAAAGCCTACAACATTCATTACTTTGTTCTTGAAATCAGGAGGAAATTTAGTTTTTTGCGAAAACTCAACACGTAGCATTATGTGTGGAATAAACTTCTAATGCGTTTTTCTCAGCTTGCTGTTTTTCCATATGGGACATTTATGCAAACATGGGCAGGTAGTTAAAACTTCGAGAAACTAGCCAAAATCAATAATTTTTCCAAAAACGTTTTCGTAAAACTCTGATAATTCGTGAAGAATTTATGCAAACCCTTTATGTTTATATATAATAAAAAATGCAGGTTATTGTTACACTCCAAAAAGTATCCCTGCAAAGCTACAAAAAAAATCTATTTTTTTAATCTAAGTGAAAAAATGACCTCTCTGGGTTATTGCAGATTCGAAAAGTACATACAATTTCCCATAAATTGACATGTCCCTTGGACACAAAATATCTCTTCACGGTTTCGCGCTACAAATCACTGAAAACGTGTCTTAGTAAAAATCCAGAAAAACGAAAGGGTCGTACCGCAACACCGTCACGAGGTATCAAAAAAATGGACCTCGGATTAGTGATCAGCAAGGATGGCATAATCGCGAACAAATCATTTTCGCTTGCGAGCTTTCTTCACCCGCGAATGAGAGAGGAGGCAAATCACGCAAAAGCAAATCGCTCCCGAACTTCTCCAAAAAAATCAATCTGTTGATGATTTTTTGTGAATTTCCTTGTTAGCACCCCTTAAAATTATTTATTTCGCTTTGTTTACACATATTTTCCATCTACTAATAGTGACAGGTCATTTTTTGACGTGTGACGTTACACTTACAAGTGTAGTAGCAAAAAAGATGTTCTGCCGAGAAATCAAGATGAGGATTTTTTTAGATTCTTTTTACCGATATGGCGTGCGCGAGAGAGGAGAGCCATGTTCCTTTCGGTTTTTTTTTTCTCTTGATGAACGTTCAAAGATTTTCTATTGATGATGATTCTTCCATCGCTGGTGATCAGAGACTAAAATTATCTCTAAGAGTTCAAAGTTTCAAGGCAATCGGGGCAGCTGCTGCGTGAATTCGCGGAGAATGACCAACAAAGAAAAAAAAATCCAAAGACAATAGGTTCCTTGAGTACACGGAGGAAAAATCGTGAACAATGCACCACAAAATTGGACACAACTGTTTTGCCTAGTTTCGGTTTGAAACAGGGGGATGCTAAAGGCAGCCATCTAGGGGGTTGAGATAATATCGCAAATTGCGCACAGTAAAATCCGAAGATTTTTTTTATTTATTTTTGTTATCTTTTATATCATAAATTCTGAATTACTTTCAAATTTCACAGTATTTAAGTTATACGTTTCATGTGATAAAAGTACAACTTTAAATGACGTCATTGGCCAATAGCGCAATTGCTTTGTTTTGGTTCCGTAATGAACAGCTGTTCTTTTGTTGTAGCGCCGTAATTGACAGCCCCCTATTGATCTGGTGCCGTAGTTGACAGCTTGTGATGGCTGCGGGCGAGCTGCCTGTAGTGAGATATAGATGTCGCCCTCCTCGTTTAAAACGACAAAATAAGCATTCTGAAATCATTTTCTTGAAAAACATGGAGATACGCCACGCTAAAATATTAGTCTGGAACAGTTGGAGGGAGCGTGCCGCGAAAGCCGTCACGAAAAAAAGTTATGCTTATTCCCATATAACTCGATTTCACCCTAATGAACCATGATCAATGCCTCGAAACATTATGGACGATTTCTGCCGCTTATAAGACCAGACAAATTTCCACGCATTTCGCCATTATTTCTCCAACGAAATCTAAGCTCACAATTACACGTGTAACACTTAGCCGGGCACAAAACTTCTGCGTAACGCAAAAAGAAACGATCGCATTACATACGATAAAACCTCCACTTCTGAACATGTGGTACAAGTGTCCTACGCCTAGAATGCTGCAAACGGCTTAAAGCACCTCTCAACTCAATTTTCCCAATTCAACGTCCCCGAAAAAAAAATCGCTGTATACTATCGATTGAAATCAATCCGTGTGGGGAGGTTCCATTGAAAAAAGAAAGTATGCGCCACGTCAAGCAAGCCGGACGCGTTGTATTGATCTAGTGGAGGGGTTGTCGCCCCAAAATTGACTGTATGCCATCAACATCATCCACTGCTGCTGCCATGCTGAAAGGGTCTATCGAAATTTTCACATCACCAACCTCCCCGTAGACGAGACATGATCCCAAAAAGCACGGGGGCACTTCTCACCATCATCATCGGCGTCATCAACGGCGACACGCACAGCACAGAGATTGCGATGGGGGTTGACCGGTGATTACGTAGAAATTTTTTTTGTTATTTTGATTTTTTTATCATTATTTGTTTAAATTTCAAACCATTTTGTATTTTTTTTAAATCACAAAAAAAAACGTAATTTATGGACAACCCCTTTACTCTCAACCTCGTATTGGCCCGGATAGTTTGGTGCCAGTAACGGGGTAAAATGAGTCAATAGCAAACACACAAACACGTACGCAAAAAAAAGGATCTGAAATGAATAGTCCTCTTCCGTCCTCCGTCCTCCGTCCCAACTCTCTGTCAACGGCCTGGTATTTTCCATGACAGCCCTTCATCGAAACCGAACCGAGTGTGTCCGGCCAACGATCGGAACGACGCCGACACACACAAAAAATTGCGTAAAGTGAGTGAGCCCAAATTACAAACAACAAATGCTGTGTGCGCTTTTTGGACCTGGTTTGTACCCATTTTGGACCCTTTTTCGAAAAAGGAACATTGTCTTAAATTTAGCGTTACGGAATAAAAGGAAGCTTTATGAAATAAGCCAAAAAATGGACCAGTCACCCCCTCGCACTCACTGCGTACAGTAGTTCAAGTTTCGATGGAAAGCTTTTGAAGCGGCGTCGGCACTGCTGCTGATGGTGAGCGGTGATTTTCGGACAATTTTGGGTCCGGTCCATTATCGCAAAGTATCGGGTTTCCTGGGAAATTCGGAACGGTCGGGCAATGACCCTTCGGTGGAAAGCGGGAATTTTCCAACAACATCTGCTGTAGACGTTTATTTTTCTCAGGATGTTTGATGAGAAAAAGAAATTCCTCAAAAAATAATGTTCAAGGCCGTAAACTAAGGCGATTTTGTTGATTTGAAAATCAAGATTATTGTTGAATCAACGCTAAACGTCAAAGCAACTTTTTCAAAACAACAAATGATTCTTGTGGAATTGAGAAAGTCAAGGTTTGTTTCAACGCAAAATCGGCGTGGATTATATTCAATAAAAATTTTGTTTAATCAATCCTCGTACAGGCTGATCGTACAAAATGAAAACTGCTGTTGAGTCTGTGGTAACGTGTAGAAAAGTGTTAGAAACGCTCCAAAGATAAAGTGATTTTAGCTTGTATTATTTGTTAATTCCTATCGAGTTTGTACTTAAATTGAAGAGTGGAGCTTGTTCTAAGCCATACCGATGGATTTCAAGTGATAATTTCTAGTTTTAGTGAAATTTCTAGGCTTTTCATTTTGCGTGCCTTCTTCTTTTTCTTGTTTTTTCTTCTTGTTGAGCCTCGCATCCACACCATAGTTTCATTTCCACTCGTTCCTGGTTATCAAACGTCAATTTCGTTGCATGGGATAGCGTTAGGTCGTTCATGAATGCTTCCCGGTTGACAGTTTGCTGAGTTGTTTTCCAAAAGAACTTTTGTTTTGATTGCTGTTTTTTCTCAACGAAATAAGTTTTGCCATGGTAGTTCCGATCAGTGAAAATATGCAATTATGGTGAAATTCTAACGTACCTGAAAATGAAGATTCCAGAAAAATTTAAATAGACAGTGGCGTGATCAAGTTCCAGAAGAAAAACAATATAATTTAAGAGTGTGCGACGTGCTCCACTCACTGCTGTGTTTTTTTTAATTTTCAGCTGGTAAAAGTTTTTTTTCGTTTTTTGAAGTGGCTGCCATAGCTCTTCTTTCTAGAGCAGAAGCTGGAATTACGGTCCGCGAAATTTTAATTGTATACAAAAGAAAATAGTGAATGGAAAACTGCATCGAAAGCGGATCAAATTCGGCTTCAGATTTGCCCCAGAAGGAAAGAAAAACTGTTCGATGACACCGGACAACCTTTGTGCTGGACTCGGGTGAGCACGTTCTATGTTGTTTGATGTATTTATGAAAGTGAGAGTGACTGTAGTGAATGAATGTGTTCTGATTTGCGAGAGTCATTTGAGAGAGTGAGAATTGCGATATCAAGTGAATTATGTCAGTTGACACGCTTGATTAGAATGTGTGTGTGTGTGTGTGTGTGTGTGTGTGTGTGTGCGTGTGTGTGTGTGTGTGTATGTGTGTGTGTTTCAACAGGGTGAAATAAATAAATAAATTCAAGTCGATTCCGGCCAGCGGGGCCTCGCGGTTACTTTGCACAATTGCTCGAGATTTTTTTTTTTTTTCGTTTCTTTACTCACTAGCTATCAGACCTTCCTTTATCATCGTGGATCGGAAGGCACGACGCCGGTTGAGTTCGTCTAGGTTTTTGTGTTTTAATAACACGTTAATATCATTACAAACACGCAAAGCCAATAGAAGTTAATAGGAGTAACGCGTCGGTCGGGATGGAGAATATTTTTTTTTGTTATGATTTGCGGTAAATGCTCTTGGTAAGTCCGAATTGCGATGCCTTTCCGACAGGTCGCAAGATTTTTCGCATTCGTCGTCGTACCATTTCAGCTCAATAAACATCGTGACTCGTCGTTCACACCGTTAATCAGTATCTCACTAAACATCAATCATTTAAAACTCGTAAAATCATCTCAAGTTAAAAATTACACTGTTTAATTCTCATTTATTAATTACAAATGATTTTGGTTCTATCTTTCCACAGCCGGCTGTCTAAGATTAAACCATTTCATTAAAAATTTAACAACAGTTAAACGGGAAATGTCTCATCCGCAGCATCCGATTGTTTGCCTTGAGAATAAAATATAATACCTTTCAAAAAACACTATGATTTTGGGTCGCATCATCATCTTCTATGATGAATCCTGACCAAACACCCTATCCTACTAACAAGTTTTCAGGTTCCTGGCGCTCGTGGGGTGTAAGCACAGAGTAAATCAGCTGCCCTAGTAGCAACCTGCGCTAACTAACATTCCCGTCCCTTAAAATCGAGATCTACAAACTGACATGGCGGGCGCCGTTGGTGGCCAATGACTGTTACCTATTCGCAACTGATCTTGTTTTGGCAATCATGGTGTTTTATCTTTTCAGCGCATTCATACATGCTGTTGATAAGAGAAACACCACGGAATCGTCGAAGCCTATGATCAGTAGTGCTGAAAGGATATTACGGTTCTGTTCAGCAACGGAGGGGCAACCATGGGTGGTCTCTCATGCTCATGCTCATGCTCTCCTCGTACAGGCTGATCGTACAAAATATTTTTCTGCGTGAGCAAAATCGAAGCACTTTTGATCTGAATCCTGCTGGTTTGACTTGGAATCACTGTTTTTCAAATCTTTGAAGGTGAGCAGTTCTCCACGGAATCGGTCTTTTTTCATTAATTTTAATTTTTGTATTTTTTAATCCGACTGAAACTTTTTTGGTGCCTTCGGTATGCCCAAAGAAGCCATTTTGCATCATTAGTTTGTCCATATAATTTTCCATACAAATTTGGCAGCTGTCCATACAAAAATGATGTACGAAAATTCAAAAATCTGTATCTTTTGAAGGAATTTTTTGATCGATTTGGTGTCTTGGGCAAAGTTGTAGGACTGGATACGGACTACACTGGAAAAAAATGATAAACGGTAAAAAACATGGTGATTTTTTTACTTAACTTTTTATCACTAAAACTTGATTAGCAAAAAAACACAATTTTTTATTTTTTTTTTATTATTCGATATGTTTTAGAGGACATAAAATGCCAACTTTTCAGAAATTTCCAGATTGTGCAAAAAATCATTGACCGAGTTATGAATTTTTTAATCAATACTGATTTTTTCAAAAAATCGAAATATTGGTCGCAAAAATTTTTCAACTTAATTTTTCGATGTAAAATTGAATTTGCAATCAAAAAGTACTTTAGTGAAATTTTGATAAAGTGCATCGTTTTCAAGTTAAATCCATTTTTATGTAACTTTTTTCAAAATAGTCGCAGTTTTTAATTTTTTTAAATTAGTGCACATGTTTGCACACTTTTGGAAAAAATATTTTTGAAAAGCTGAGAAAATTCTCTATATATTGCTTCTTCGGACTTTGTTGATACGACCTTTAGTTGCTGAGATATTGCAATGCAAAGGTTTAAAAACAGGAAAATTGATGTTTTCTAAGTCTCACCCAAACAGCCCACCATTTTTTAATGTCGTTATCTCAGCAACTAATGGTCCGATTTTCAATGTTAATACATGAAACATTCGTGAAATTTTCCGATCTTTTCGAAAACTATATTTTTAAAATTTTCAAATCAAGACTAACATTTTAAAAGGGCGTAATATTGAACGTTTGGCCTTTTTGAAATGATAGTCTTGGTTTAAAATTTTTGAAAATATTGTTTTCGAAAAGATCGGAAAATTGCACAAATTTTTTCATATTAGTTGCTGAGATATAGACATGGAAAAATGTTGGGCTGTTTGGGTGAGACTTAAAAAACATCAATTTTCCTGTTTTTAAACCTTTGCATTGCAATATCTCAGCATTTAAAGGTCCTATCAACAAAGTCCGAGGAAGCAAAATGTAGAGAATTTTCTCAGCTTTTCAAAAATATTTTTTCCAAAGGTGGGCAAACATGGGCACTAATTTAAAAAATGAAAAACTGCGACTATTTTCAAAAAAGTCACCTAAATATGGATTAAACTTGAAATCGGTGCACTTTATCAAAATTTCACTAAAGTACTTTTTGATTGCAAATTTGATTTTACATCGAAAAATGATGTTGAAAAATTTTTGCGACCAATATTTCGATTTTTTGAAAAAATCAGTAGTGATTAAAAAATTCATAACTCGGTCAATGATTTTTTGCACAACCTGGAAATTTCTGAAAAGTTGGCATGTTATGTCCTCTAAAACATATAAAAAAATTTAAAAAAAATAAAACCAGTGTTTTTTTTGCAAATCAAGTTTTAGTGATAAAAAGTTAAGTAAAAAAATCACCATGTTTTTTACCGTTTATCATTTTTTTCCAGTGTAGTCCGTATCCAGTCCTACAACTTTGCCCAAGACACCAAATCGATCAAAAAATGTGTGTGTGTGTGTGTGTGCAACCAACCAAACGGGACCACGCGGTCACTTCTTACAAATTGAGTTGTTTCCATGTATTTTTAGATCTACATTCTATACATGCAAATAACTCGCATAGGCATTTGGAAGGTGTTAGCTCTGCCGAGCTTCGGTGACCCATTTCTACGCTGGCTAGCCGAGCGCGAGGTACTTCAGCTTTATCGACAAGCCCCGCCCTGAAGAACGTTTGCACCAATCGGGTTCAAACGTTATTTAGAACTTCCGAACCCTTGTCAAATGGACAAGGACCCAGCGCGTATATAGTTGATAGTAACAGTATTCCTAATTCCATTCATAGCTCACCAAGCCGTGATGGCCTAGTGGTTAGCATTTTTGCTTACCAATCCTAAGGACGGGGGATCGAACACCGACTCGAGCGAGTTTGATTTTTCGTTCATGTTCAGAGTTTCAAGATTTATAATTCCTATACTTTCTCGTTGGGAGCAGATGGGAATCGAACCCAGGACTATTCGCTTACAAAGCGAACACCGTGACCAGTCAGCCACGGCCGCTCCTGACACCAAATCGATCAAAAAATTCCTTCAAAAGATACAGATTTTTGAATTCTCATACATCCTTTTTGTATGGACAGCTGCAAAATTTGTATGGAAAGTTATATGGACAAACTAATGATGCAAAATGGCTTCTTTGGGCATACCGAAGGCACCAAAAAAGTTTCAGTCGGATTAAAAAATACAAAAAAATCGAATGACCGAAATCCTAGAGAACTGCTCAGGTGTTGAAAAAATTCTGTCAAAACTATAAAATTCTTCAAATTCTTAAAAAAAATATGTTATGAAAATTTGGCAAAAACCCCATTTTCGCAAAATACTAAAATTAAAACGGCCTGTCCAATTCAAATTGTAAACCGAAGAGAGGATTCTGTTAACGGATCACATTTTTCAAAATCAACAGAGAAGGGAGAATGCGTGGACATACCGTACCCAATTGTAAGATACAATTTCGACCATTTTATTTTTTTGTATTTTTTTATTTGGCTCATATCTTGTGGGGGCCTTCTCTATAACCAAATAAACTATTTTGTGTCATTGGTTCACCCATAAAAGTCTCTATACAATATTGGCAGAATATGGGACTTTTTCTCAAAACCTTGCTCCACAAGCTGAATATTGTTCCTTGAGCTATTTTAGGACACTGGGCCAAATATGAGCAAAATCGGTCATCATGTACCCATTGATACTCGTCGGTGAAGTTTGTATGGGAAAAATCGAAAAAATGTATGAAAAACCCAAGTTTCTTACGGTTTGGTCTGCACGGTGCGCTACTTCCATCCAAATATTCTCAAAAGTGAGATTCTTATTGAAAATTTAATGCTCTACAACTTTGTAGAACATACCAAAGCTGTAAAATCTGTAACTTTTGAATGAATTTTCTGATCAATGGTGTCTTCGTCAAAGTTATAGGTATTGTTAAGTAAACCAGAAAATATAGGCACATAACTTTTTTTGACAATTTTTTAATTAACATTTTTTTTACAAGATCTTTATTTCCCAAAAAAGTATTTTTTTGATTTTCGAGACTTTTTATTTGTTTTTGAGCTTGGTGCTCTCTATTTCTCTCCCAACTTTTGAGCCATAGAAAAGTTTGGTCAAAAAATCTGCCGCCGAGTTATGAATTTTTGAGAAAATAGTGATTTTTGGAAAAATCTAAATTTCATACAATTTTTTTTACCTATTTTTTTATGTAAAATTGAATTTGCAAACGAAAAGTTCTCAACAGATTTTAGCAGATATAGCGCCCCGTTTTCAAGTTTGGCTTCAGCGAGATATTTGCACTTTTTCGATTTTTAGAAATAGTGACCATGAGTGAACATAAGCATGTCCCAAAAAAACACGAAATCGGCTTTAAAAATCCAAATCAATACATTAACTTGTTTATTGGACCACAAACCATCATTTTTTGGTATAGGCTATTTGAAATTTCAAGATTTTCAATTTTTCTAAGCAGATTTGGTGAAATTGTTGAAAAAACTGATCTTAAAAAAAATACCCAGGGAACATGGTAAACGATTTTTCCGAAAGTTTTCATGTATGAGAGAATTGTTTCTAACATGATTATTAGGGTGGGTACGGATTTTGAAAAGTTCTCAGATCAAGTTCTGGTGTGGTTCCCCTTGTAGGGCATACCCATAGGGACTCTCACGCCAAATTTCAGCTCATTTGGTTGAAAACTGGCTTGTCTCAAGCGGGTTCAAGTTTACATGGAAATTACTATGGGAAATTTTGAATTTTCGTTCATTCGCTCCTACAGGCCTGGGGAAAACATGTTGAAACTTCTAGGATGGCCAGAAATGAGCGGAATCGTCTGGAGAACAACTTTCCCTAAGAGACCAGGTCGATTTGTTCAACCCCCATCGAGCTCAACGGCAATACATCCGGGGTTTTCGGAACCAACGGTTTTCCCCAGAAAAGCATCAAATTTTCCTTAGCATGCTATGAATGCTTGATGAACACTGCGACGCCACATGAGCAAACTTATTCTCTTGTGTAAATTCTTCCAAATCATCCGGATCTCATAACAACCCTCAACTGACCGAAAAACCTGCCATTCTCGCCGTCACCTTAATTCCAAACAAAAACTTAAGCATTACACAGTTCCATGATTTCATTACCATTCAACCCCCGAACTTCTTATTGTCATTTCTCGCTCAACTCGCTCAACGCTCAAAATCGCTCGCAAGTAGTTCTCCTGAAGCCGTTTGTTTTTCCGTTGTTGTTGTTCGTTGGTATCGTCGTCCACTAACCCGCCCGAGCCTGGAAGCCGTTGAGCGCCTCGAATTAAAATTTTGCACGGTTCTATGCATTTTAATTAAAATTTTAAACCCCGTGATTCCCGGGCCCCAAGCCCCCACGTCACCCGGAGGAATGCAGCTCAAGTGCATTTTATGACGACGACTAAGGCGGTATTGTCGCTTGGACAGGATGGTGCAATTGGAAAACTTTTTTGTTCAAGTTAATCTTAAGAAGTTTGAAAATTATTTAGTTTTGAGAAGAGTACTTAAAAAATTCCAACATAAAGTCGCTATAAAGCTAGTTGAAAAACTATTTTTTTTTAATTTACGGTATTGTGAATGTAATCCAACAATTTCAACAATTGAACTCAAATACAAAAGCGAGTAATTAAAACAAACTTCCCGAATAATTGCCGCAAGACTGTACTCGCTCTCCTAGACAAATTTGACTCAACAGCCGGTTTTATGCATTATGCTAAATATTTCATCGGGGCGCGAAATTACCTCCTCTTCTGCCCAGTTTACGCTCACGAGACAACGCGTAATTGGATTCGGCATTGTTTGTGAATAATTTAGAAGATTTTTGGTCACGAAATTACTTGAGAGAATCTAATTAGAAAAGAGAAAGCAACTCACCTTCAGCAAGTGATCCAAGCACATTTTAGACGGCCTTCCACCGAACCTTCATCGCCCTGAAGCCGTGCAATCGCTGCTGCCTTTTAGGTGGATCGATCTGCCTTCGTTGTACAACAGCGGAGGAGCCGCCGGAGCTTTCACTTCGCGTTTGATTGAGCAATGGTATTTTTTCCTTGTTTTTTCTTCTACCCCTAAACTACCCCACTTCACGATCTTGCACTTGATTTCGATGCACCGCGATAAATCGTCACCGTAGTTTTTCACTACACTAAATTAATTTCGCTTTACCTTTGGAAAGGTTCTTCTTTTGGCTTTTTTTCTTCACAATCGCCGAATCAATATTTTTTCATGGTCCATTATGATTCTGCAAAAAAAAAAAGAAAAAGAATAAATCAATTAATTCAATGAAGTTAATTTATTCTATTTTCTGGTATAGGACCCTTTATCCTGCCGAAACTGTTTCTTTTCTTATGAAAAGGAACCTACATCAGTTATACATATTCTTGGTTATATAAAACTTCGATAACAAAAAAAAAAAAAAAAAAAAACATTTTAAATCATCAAAATGCAAAGTGCATTGAAAAGTATTTGTAAGACATATTATATTAAAGAAAATCTTGGGGTTAACAATTTAACTTGTTCCATGTGACTTTGCCAATGCTTTGAAATTTTTTGTTTTTTTTTTGGGTCAACTTTGGCTAAGTTGGCGATCTTGGGATCAGAGATGGAATAATCATCATCAAAAGAAAATCTTTGGATGTTCAACAAGAGAAAAAATCCGAAGGGAGCTTGGCTCTCCTATCTCGCGCACGAAAGATCGGTAAAAGGAATCTAAAAAAATCATCATCATGTACATGACATGTGGTGTCGTGATTTACACAAAGCCGTCATAGCATACGTAGGAAATGCGATGCTTTTGAAGGGTGAATTGTTGATTCTGGAGACACCGGACGTTAATCCAATGCGCACCTTGGGGACAAAATGGACAACCCTAATTCCTTCTGGAATGTGTTCATTGGACCATAGGATCGATTGAACGAAAAGCACAAAAATCCCATAGTAATTTCCATGTAAATTTCAACTCGCTGGGGACAGGCCAATTCTCAACCAAATGGGCTGATATTTGGCATGAGAGTCCCTATGGGTATCCTCTACAAGGGGAACCTCGGTTTGCCGTGATCTGAGAACTATTTGTCTTGGTTGAAACACCCTAGTAATCAGTCTTAAATGCTATAGTCTATGATTTACTTAAAAAAAATGTATCGATAGAGCACCTTGTCGATCTATGACAATAAGCCAGAAGATATACTCTCACGCGCAGTGTAAAATGCGTAAATGCGCAGGCGTTAGGGCTTCGATTTAACGACTTGACCTGAATACTTTGAATTTGAAAGTGTTATCTGTAAAATAGTCTAAAAACTACATCTGAAGAATAGTTTTGACCTCTTTTACCAATCATAAGTTGTGAATTTAAAAAAGAATTTTTGTCCCGCGACTACAAATCGGATACATAAAAATTGTGGATTTCACGAGCGGTTTTCCAATGATGGAAGGCACAAGTATTAAAAGCGGATACAGACTTCGCTCAAGTACTTCGTAAAAGAGCTCTCAGGCTAAGAGTTCCGGGTTTCGGGCCAAAATATAATCAAAAGAGTTCTGGGACGATTCCTAACCCGTGCACGACTTTTCAAGAATTTCTGAGTAATGTTTTTTTTTTTAAAGAGCAAACCGTAAATCTTTCTTTTGTGAAAAAAGGCAGTCATAAAATATAAGACATTCTCCAAGATCATTGTGAAAAAATCGCTTAAAACAAATAAATGTGAAACTTTCAGCGTTTGTTTGTGTATACATGCTATGAATTCATGCCAAATATGAGCCCTCTACGACAAAGGGAAGTGTGGTAAAATGGGCCCTTCCATAGCGGCACTTTTTGGTCTCAATTGTGATCAATAATGTCAAATCGCCACCGTCGTGCTAACTTGTCGCACGTGCATTTTGGGCCAAATTGAGGTCAAAACGCGTTTGACGCACGTACAAGTTAGACTACCGCAAACATTTTTAATTATAACTCGGGACTCCAGCAACCAACTTCAACAAAACTTCGGGACAATGCACAGAATGGTCAGCCAAACAAAACGTGTTTGTTATTGTTTACATTCCGTGCTCTAGTTTTTGTTTATTCAAGGTCAAACATTAAAACGCGTTTTTCTCGGAACGTCGAAATGGCGGGTGCGACAAGATAGCACGACAGCGTCGAAATGCTGTATCAAGTAGGCGAAAACCTGTTTTACCCCTAATCCAACAAATTGTTGAAAAATATTTTAATTAATTCTAAATGGCATTTTTTCCAATAAAATTTTCAACTCCAATACTTCTAACTAACGTGAAATTTTCCGAGGATTCCGAATATGACAAAATTGAGATTTTTGCTGCTATAGAAGCCTACAGGGCAAAAACTAAAACTGCGATTGGCCAAAAAGTTAATACCGTAGGCTTATAGTCCATGAAATTCCCTGACTTTTGACTTAAAGGAGTATGGGTGTTGAAGCCTGTTGTAAAAAGATATTAAGGTTTTAAAAAAATACATTTCAAACAGTAATTTGCAAAAGCTATTAGAAAAAGTCAAACCAATCCTGGATGTCTATGGCACATTTTGAAGTGCTTCAAAAGACCTGTCGAATGCATCTAAGAGAGTTGGAATTGATGAAGTTTTACGGAAATGCGAGCAATTTGAAGATTTTTTATGTTTTTGGACCTCAAACTTCAAAGCCCGTTTTACCCTACTTCCCCTTGTCGTAGAGGGATCATATTTGGCATGAGTTCATCTCATGTATAGACAAACAAACGCTGAAAGTTTCATCCAAATCGGAGCACCTCGAGACGACCTCTAGAACAAACCGAGCAATATTTACAAAAACTACCTCAATCAAACATACAATCGAAACAAGTCGAAATTTTAAGATTTTGACAACGGATTCTACCCAGACTACTTCAGTGACTATGGTACTTATTGGTTACTTATGGGTACTACCTGGGTCATCCAAGGACTCCATGGAGTTAAGTCCGGTGGTTTTACTGACATATAGCATTTTTTGTGTGTACCCGTAGTAGCAGCATTACATATTAACCAAACCTTCACAAATTGCTCCATTAGAGTGTAATAACAAAATCGATTTTCCAGCACAGCAATTTTTCTGTTCCTTTTGGGGTCCTGAACAACTCCCCAAAGTTTGAGAACGATTGGTTCAGTCTTCAAGGATATCTCAGCTGGATGTATAAACGATTGGAATTGAAAATTGAAATATTGCCTTATTGGGGCCAAAAAATATGATTGAAGCCCATTTGAAAAACCAAAATCAATTTTGGTCATTTGTTTTCCACGAAAAGTGGAAAACGTATCAACGTAGTTGAAGATGGAATAAAAATGCTTTGTCAATGAAATTATGAAGCTCTTACATTTATTTTCCTCAAACATTCAAGAATACGTTAAATAGGGAGGGAGTGCTGTCAAAAGCTTGGACAAATATTTGTCCTTTTTCAAACAAATAACAATGACTACTCACCGTTAATTCCCCAAACACAGCTCACTCTCTCTTCACGCTCGCTCCACAAAACTGCCTTTTCCTCGAGGAGCACAAACATCCTCAATTTTTCATCACCCCGACGTCTGTGTGTCACACTCCTAGCTCGCACGATTAGATGACTTAGTTCACATCGTCATCATCTTTGTCACCCTGCTGCCACCAGGTGTAAGTCTGCTCGGTGGCCATTTTTTCTTCCCGCCACCGAAATACGACAACACCTGGACTCTGGTTTGTCCTAGAGAAGGAGAGGGAGAAGAAAAGAAAAACATTAGCGGTAATAAATAATCATTTGCGTAAATGCTGGGAAGGGGGAGGGGGTCACAGGTGGTCCAAGAAGGAGAAGGGTGGGGTAAAGGCCAACTCACTTCATCATTCTGGGAAGAGCACTAGGAAAATACAAGAGATTTGTGGAAGAGTGTGGGAACGAAACACAAGAGAAAGCTGATATTTTCCGTCGTCCGTTGATTTTGCTTTATTAATTTTCCCACACAAAACACTCCAATTGCTGTGCAGGGGAAAAGAAGGAAGAGGAGAATCTTGAACCCGAAGGTTGTGACGAAATACGTTGGCAAATTGCGATCCCCAACTGCGCAGAGACTGTGAGGTTGGGTGACTTTGAGAAAACGGTTGAAATTTAGGTGAATTTTCTCAACCTTTGACTAATTGAGATTTCAATAAGATTTGAGATTGTGTTGAGTACATTCAAAGAATTGTATTGAAAAATACTTGAATTGCGAGAAAAGAAAATTATAATATAGAAAAGAAAAAAAATTAAAAAAAAAAACTTTGAAAGTAAAGCTTGCTGTCGAATTTGTCAACCCTCATCAACGAACAGTACAGCCAGAGTTGCCCTTTTCCCATAACTTTGGATCATTTCTTTTTATAGAACCCCCCCGTTTCCGTAATCAACCCCGCCCGCACCTTCGTCCTCCCACCGATTGAGATGAGCATAAATCATCCTCAACAAAAAAAGATAATCTTCCGCAATAAGAGTTAATTGGATAGAAAGCAGCACAGCGGTTCTGAAGGCGAACGGATGGGAAGCGTTCGCACGATTTTTGTGCGTTACGTTGCGTTAAAAGGCCCAGTGGGAGGGTGAGGGGTGCGCCCTTAACAGGAAAGATTTCCCGATTTATGACTATACATGGGTTATCAAGTGGGTGGATTTGGGAACCGGGGCGCTGCCAAGTGGCAGCAATCAAAATGACTGATTTGAGCGATGAGTTGACTGGATTGACTTGGGGCAGGATTAGAAAGGGGGAAATTTTCACAATATTTTGAACTGATTACAGGTAAGAATGATTTGTAGTCTTGGCATACTTCTGTGTTAGAACCCTACACGGGTAGAAATTCTGTAGACAAATCCGGTAAATCTGTGTTGTAGAATTTGGCAACATTGAAATGTTTCCAAAATCGTTAAGAAAAATTTCAATTTCGTTTTAAATGTTTTCAAAATCGACAACATTGTTATCAAAATCGAAAAAAAAAATTGAAGATTTTTTAAACATTTCTATGTTGTCAATTTCGGCAACACAGAGTTACCGGATTTGCTCACAGAATTCCTATCCGTGTAGGGAGTCCCCTTCGAAGAAATTACTTCAGTGAGATGCAGTGAACATAATAATTTGAAGCGATAAGTTTGTCATAATACGTTTTTTTTTACTTTAAATCAAGGGAACTTTATGTTCAAATAAATGCATAAATTCTCAAAGTTTAACTGCTTGTTGCTAAGTATGAAAAAAGTAGACCATCTGAACACATTACACGTAACATTTTTTTTTTAAATTCATCCTTTGCCGGGTCCGGTGGTTTAGTGGTTAGCGTGGTTGCCTCTAAATCCCAGTATGGCCTGGGTTCAATCCCAGACGGACCCGGTGGCATTTTTCGAGACGAGATTTGCCTGATCACGCCTTCTATCGGATGGGGAAGTAAAACGTCGGTCCATTAGCGTAAAAGAGGTTTTGGGTGACTCACCACACATAACCTTCGGACGCCTAGAAATAAGCAGAAACTTGCAACAGAGCCCACAAAAGACCCGGGGGTCGTTAAAGTGGATTGCTTTGCTTTTTTTACGACTTAAGACATCATAGTTAGACCATCAAAAAATTAATGCAAAGATCAAAAAATCTCAATGTTGGAGTTCGACAGCCATGTTGGAATCGGTCGCGTTTTGTTTCGCCGGGAATAAATTTGACGGTTTTGTGTTGTTTTCGGATGTTTTTGGGTCGGATATGTAGTTTATCTTATAGATAGTTGTATGGGCTACTAGGGGACAGTGAAGTTTTGTTAAAATTGTCTGTTTTTTTGGATCAAAAAGCGATTTAATTTTGCCGTTTTGTGTGAAAAGTCATCGTTTTTCTATTTTTTCTTTCTCCTAGAGTGAAGGGAGAGAGAGTGTGAGTTACCGTGTTGTTGCTTTGATGTTTTTTGGTACGACGATGACGGCCACGCGAAGCTGACGACGTGACTGGTGGTGTGCTGGTGTTCCCAAATTCGCGGTGAGTTCGCTCCATGTTGAGCACACACACTGTTGGTTTTTGATGTTTGTGAGTTTACCACGTGAGAGATTGACAGATCGACCGCCGTTTACTTGTGTCACTCATTCTACCATCCATGCGCAACGGTACTCACGGCACTCACAGCTGTCAGTGCGCCGGGTACAGGGACAGCGCAATCCTGTATCCCATTTTTGTAATTCTTGTTTTTTGCTAGCTCGTTCTCAGTCGTAAGCTTGGGCGATCTAGAGAAAAGCGGAATCCAAAGCTGTTCTGCGTTTACGAAAGAAAAATGGTTCAACAATCTTTCGATAGCTGGGCTCGAACTCGAGCAAATCCGCTATTCGCCTTTGCAAGAACTGTCACCGACGGGGGTACATCAACAGTTGCAAGACCATTGCAAGATGTTTCACCAATGGAAAGGCATCAGCTGAGCAGTGCTTTCATCCTTTTGTTAAGAATTCGCATTCAAAAATTTCACTGTCTTTTTTTCTTCTGATCTTTCTATATTCCATTCACTCTTATCTTCTTCTCCTTGAGCATCTAGCGAAATTCTCATTTGAATTTTCTACTAAGTCTTTCGCTCTATAAAGTCTAATCGTCTTTTTTATATTCTTTTTAAAAAAGAGCTGCCTCAAGTCTCTACTTTACTATATATATCCGCTATGTCTTAATTAATAACAAACTATTTTATAGCTTTTCAGCTGGGTATAAAGGTAATTTATTAAATAGTACATGATGTATTGAATTGTTATAAAATGACTATTATTACACTTTATACACTCTACACAACACCAATGCAATCAGTAACCAGAGAGTTTGGTACGGTATGTCCACGCATCCTTCCTCCCCTGTAGATTCTGTGAAATGTGATCCGTTCTCAGAATCCTCTCTGCGGTAAACACAACGCAGTAGGGCTGGCCCCTTTTAATTTTTGTAATACTTTTTCGGGTGATCTCGGATGTACTGCAATTATTAATAATGACAAGAAAAGTGCTTGGGACGTAATCTTATCACAAGACTTTCCAGCATGCTTTCATCGGACTGGCTGCGTTTCTGTTAGATAAGATTAGATTAGATTAGAGATCAAAAAATCTCAATGTTCGGTAAAAATATCGAGCCATTTCTTGTGGTAACGATTTCTTTCATAAATTTGTTATAAATTATTTATAATTTTCATAAATTTGTTATAATTATTTTTCCAGCTGAGCAATTCTCTGAAATTTCGGCCATTAGATTTTTTTTTGTATTTTTTAATCCGGCTGAAACTTTTTTGGTGCCTTTGGAATGCCCAAAGAAGCCATTTTGCATCATTAGTTTGTAATTTTCTACCAACTCACACAGAAGTTGCCCCAACCCCTCTTCGATTTGCGTTTTACTTTGTCCTAAGGGGTAACTTTTGTCCCTGATCACGAATCCAAGGTCCGTTTTTTTTAAATCTCGTGACGGAGGGGCGGTACGACCCCTTCCATTTTTGAACATGCGGTGTAAAGAGGTGTTTTTCAATAATTTGCAGCATGAAACGGTGATGAGATAGAAATTTGGTGTCAAAGGGACTTTTATGTAAAACAAGCCTTACCCGACAAACTTCGTTCTGCCTTTTTTTTCGTTTGTTGACGTTTTTTGCTTTTTTGCTTATTCAGCCTCCTTTAATCAAAATTTGATTTTACGTAACTTTCTCCATACAATTTGCCGATGCTCCGGAATCGATTCCAGAGTGGCCAAAGTGTCAATTAGTTAGCATATAAACCTTCCTTGGGCTTACACGAACCCAACGCAAGAAAGAGCACCTCGATCCGACGCTCCGTATTGAACTGATTCGCGTTCGAACAAAACCGTCGAAATCTTCTATATATATAAAAAAAATTCGACGGTTTTGTTCGAACGCGAATCAATTCAACATGGAACGTCGGATCGAGGTGCTCTTTGTTGCGTTGGGTTCGTATAAGTCCAAGGAAGGTTTATATGCTAAAAAAAATACCACTTTGGCCACTCTGGGACCGATTCCGGAGCATTCTGCAGATTGTATGGGAAAATTTACGTAAACTTAAATTTTGATCACAGGAGGCTGAACCAGCAAACAAGTAAGAAACCAAAAAAGGGCAGGACGAAGTTTGCCGGAAAGAGCTTGCAGACGTGTGTGGAGTGCGCCCTAAAGGCAACGTTCGCGTGTCTCTAGTTGTTTGACGGATGGAGGTGGAAGAGACCTCCGAAACGGATGATTTTCAACTCATCCCTGGAAATCGGAAGCGGAAGAAGTCCCCTGAGGTCACCGGAGCTGTCGTCGGAGAAGAAAAAGTGGAGCAGAATCTGCTCAACAACAACAAGTTCAGCCCGCTAGCGGATAACAAAAACAACAACAATGCCAGCCCAGCATAAAGAGGAGATGCTCCGGCGGTTCCACGACCCGGCCAGTCGTTAGGTAAACAAAAGCAGCCACCTTTGGTGGTGAAGAATACCACGGATTTTTACAAGCTAGTGGCGATATTGGAAAGTTTTAAATTTGGTTTCGACCCGATCTACAAAATAACCCAATTTGGAACCAAGGTGACCTGCTTCTCTGTCAAAGTTTTTAACAAGTTGCAAGAGCTCCTCAAGAAGAAGAATGTGGAATTCTACACCCACGAACGACGAAGCGAACGAAATCATCGGGTAGTTCTTCGTGGTTTACCTGATGAACTGAAACCGGACGAGGTCAAGTACCTGCTGAAGAGGGATCTCAAGCTGGACGCGCTGGAGGTGCATGTCATCAAGCGGAAGGAAAAGTCCACCGTGGACGAAACTCCGTATATTGTTGTCTTCCTCAAGGGATACACTAATCTGAAGAAGCTCTCTGCAATGAAAGTTGTGGCAAGCACTATCATCCGGTGGGAGGCCTACCGAAACAAGCGGCCGAACGTGACTC
Source organism: Culex pipiens pallens (assembly GCF_016801865.2). Lineage (NCBI taxonomy): Eukaryota > Metazoa > Arthropoda > Insecta > Diptera > Culicidae > Culex > Culex pipiens. Next base: position 50,832,653 of record NC_068937.1, on the reverse strand, counting down.
AGTGCAAGACTGCTTGCAGCTGGGTCATGGAACCAGGAACTGCCACCTCAAGGGGAGGTGCAATAACTGTGGGGGTCCCCACAAGACGGACGAGTGCAAAGTCCAAGAAGCAGAGCCGAAGCGGTGTGCCAACTGCTCTGGAGCCCACGAAGCCACGGACCGCAGCTGCCCCAAGCGTCCCGGACTTCATCCGGAGGCGCCAGCAGGCGTCGAAATCAAAACCGCCGGCAAGGAAGGCGGAGAAGAAGAGTCCTGCAGTTCCGGCGTTCACGACGGCGGAGTTTCCTCCGCTGGATCCTCTCTTATGCCGATGCCCAGTTCTGGGTGTATCTGCATGAAAAATATAGGGGTATGATATTTTTTCCCGTTACCGACAGTCATCGACATTACCGACGGCTGTTTGATTGTATTGAAGAAAAAAATAGAGCGAGGATTGAACCGTCAACTTCTTGGTTGTTAACGCTACCAACGCGCCCAAGTAACATTTTTCCAGGAGTTCTACAAGAGCTCTTCAAGATAGCTACAGCATAGCAGTTTGGACCGCGGTAGGATAAAATTCTCTTCAAAACTTCTTCAGGAGTTTGGAAGAGTACTTGAAGAGAGTTTTATCCTACCGCGGTTCAAACTGCTATGCTGTAGCTATCTTGAAGAGCTCTTGTAGAACTCCTGGAAAAAAATGTTACTTGGGCGCCGTGGAGCGCTTGTTGAAAAAAGATGGACAGAGCACAAACATATTCTTCTTTGTGACTAGTTGCTTGACGACGGGTCAGAACTGCAGACTGCAGATCACTGACATGTTCACTCACGGGCAGAATTGATATACGGGCTTGCTGCAAATTTTGTTATAGAAGGTTTTTTTTTTCGCAGTAAATCCACTATGACATATTTTGATAGATATTTTTCCTGTGGGTGTACAATACTGCCGAAGAATGTCCCTATCTCACCAGGGTTCGGAGGTAGTTTTAAAAAAAAAATGGAACCAACTTAGTATCGACATGACCAAAAAACGTAAAATTTTAAACAGAGCAAATGTTCCTTTGACCTAAGGCTCTAAAATGCTTCCTCGAAGCAGACACATTCAGCAGACAAGTTCAGTATCAAAATTAGTTAGGAGTTAGATTTACATTCAAGATAACATAAACATTGGAATATAAAACGATAAACTCTAATAAATTTATCAAAAAGCCGCCTTCTATAGCAAAACAACCAAAATCATTTCAAATGCAAATCTGGTTTCGCACACAAATACACAAAATCCACTCATATTTTTTGTTTAAGGCTCAGCTGTTTTTAACTGAAAGCAAGGCAATAAAATATTCCATCTCCGCCTACCAACAAAAACCCCCATGATTAATAGTTGAACAAGTTTTCAAACGTTGAAACGCGCCTATTTTCATTTATTTTCGCTCCAATTTGCAAAACAAATTGCACTCTTTTTTTTTTTGCTCCTTTCCAGCTGCAATCACCTGCGCGCGAATAGTTTTTTGCTTGTCCGAGCGTTTGGTTGTTATTTTATTTTTGAGTGATTTTAACAAAAAAATGTACGCTTCAGTCGGAGAGCAGGTCATGAAAATTGCCATTTTTATTAAGTCCGGCCATGAATTTGAGCACTCACCACAGGCAGTTTGAAGAGTGCTTCGAAAATGTCACAGGTCAAAAGGGAAGTGGGAAAGGGGATGATGAACCGCAGTGTCATTTCTGATAAAATTGATTTTGAGAAAGTCATGTTAATACCTGAAATTTTGATTATTGTCAGAAAAAAAGATGCTACGGTAGTATCGATTTCCCCCGTAGCAACTGAAACAAAAGAGCTTATTTTACCAGGGATTAATTAATTTCTGTTTCCATAATGGAAAGAGATAGATTCCATCGCAGAATGAAACATGCATGAATAAATCAAAATAAAAATTGATGAAAATAACCCCCCTGAAATTGCCATCCAGGCATCCATTCCATTCTTCCGGATTGTATGCAGTTTCACTTGATTGGAACCAATTTCAATAAAGTGCTTTATCTACCTCACATCAAAAATTTCCCAGAAAAAAACCATTTTAAATCATTCTGAACCGAAACCCTTTTCATTTAACCCCCGCAGGGTGGGATCGGAAATACAGCATCCTCCGTCAATGGTATCAAGAGTGATGAAAATGGCGGGTAAAATGCTCCCCCTTTTGAGCGCTTTCACGCTCCATCGACTGGCAAGATAAAAATAATATTTATATAGTCGTGTATTTTTGCCTTTCCCGCTCAATTCTTGGAAAAGCGACGAAGACGTCGTCGTCTCGACTTGCTCAGCTTCCACTTGAGCGAACTTATGCGATCTTTTACGCATCTGAATGATTAAATGTTCCACTTTTTGTCCCACCACTTTAAATCCCAAGTATTGATTTTGGATCAATTGTGTGTGCCCAGGAGCTTCCCCCCTTGCGAGCAAACTCGAGCTGGAGCTTTCCATTTGCAATTTAGCCAATTAATTTATTTATTTTCAACTTCCATGCCAACTGTCCGGGCAGACTACCTCCGGCGGGGATTCAGTAATTAGAAGGTAATAAAGTCAAATGAGCTTGTGGGACACACGGCGAATGTGGGAGAGCTTTTTTTAATTAATTAGGCTCTACTCGGCAAGGGCCCTGAATGCACCGCACTGGAAATGGGCTTCGGGGAGCAAAAAAAGTACAGGGGCAAGTCAATTTTGTGACGGGTTGGATTTAAATCTAAAATTTAAATCGGGAAAGGTAAAGTGAGACAGTTTGAGACAGAAGTGAGACAAACAAAAGCTGCTGAACACATCCGAGTAGGGACAAACTGACACAAACTATGACCCTTAAAGATACACTATGACAGGCAAAAGCGAGCTGAGACAACTTGGGACACGTTGGGACAAGGTGAGACAAACTGAAATACATTTGTAACAAGTACTTTTTTGTCCGATTTAAAAAAGTTAATCAACTACTATCCATATGAGAAATGCCGAAGCAAATTGAGACAAAAAATATATGTGGAACAACTTGGGACAAGCTGCGTCAGTTCGACCTGAACTGAAACCGATAGAATTTGGTAACTGACAAAATGAACATCAATAATTCTGCTCGAGTTTATTATAAACTGAGACAAACTATGCACATAAACTGCCCATAAACGTGTAGTTGTCCCACCTATATTTTGGTGCTGAGTACTTTCGATTTTTCAGAAACAGTCATTTATTATTTGGATGAAAAGTCGAGCTGCAACAAATTTAGCATAGAAACTCTGGTGGGACAACAATGCAAAAACATTAAATGCGTTTTTAGTTTGCATGAACATTTAGATGAAATAGTTATGCCCATTTGGGCAACGAGTCTTCTCAACTACGCTGAAGCAAACTCAAACAAATTGGGCCAAGTTGAGACAAGTTGAGACAAACTGAGACAAACTTAAAATAATTTGCAACAAATACTTCCTTGTTCCATTCTAAAAAAATAAAACAACTAACATTTTTATAAGGCAAGCAGATATTATGGGACATCTTGGGACAGGTTGAGTCAGTTCGACCTGAACTGAAACAGATAGAATTGAATTACTGACAAAATGACCTTCAATTTTATTATAAACTGAAACAAATTATGACACATAAAGTGCCCATAAACGAATAGTTGTCCCACCTGGATTTTAGACACATTTGAGGTGATACAACTTTTTTTTCTTTTCAATGTCTAGTTCCGGAAAACTATACCATAACAATTTTGTTTGCTGTAGACATTTTGATTGAGAATGGTAGAACAAAATTGTCCCATATATGAACAAAATCGCCAACATTTAACATTAGAACAAAATTAGAATGCAAAACTGTGGTGGGACAGCACTGAAAATAGTGCCCCTACAACATTTGAAGCGTTTTTCAGTTGAATGATAATTTTGTTGAGACAATTCTGGACATGAGATACGATGAGACAAACTCATACAAATTGGGACAAATTGAGATAAGCTGAGACAAACTTAAATAGGTTTGTACCGAATCCCTGATTATTTTTTTTTCGCCAATTTTATTTGATTTCATGTAAACCAAGCCGAAACAGCTGGGACAAGCAAATACATAAAAGCAACAAAGTGGGACAATTTGATACATTTTGACCCTAACTGAGATCGAAATAAATATCTGGCAAAATAACTGATTTAAAATCAGTTCGAGACTGAGACAATATGAGACATAATAATGGAACAAATAGGGCAATCTGAACCGACGATGTCAATTAAACACATTGAGCTTATTTAGAGAAATTGCAATAATTAAATCCACTAAGGTGAGACAAATCAAAAAACTAAACAATAGTGGGACAAACCGGCGCAAGCCAAGATGATATTTATTTTTGCTTCATTTAAAATTGAAAAATGAGACTTCTAAGACAAACAGAGCCAAGCTGAGACAGCTGAAGCAACAAACGAAGCAAAGGAAATTTGAAAAAAATAAATGTTAAATTTGAAGCATGTCTAATATGTCTGTAGCGTTTGAGACAAGCTGAGACAAATAGATATCTGAAATAATCAGAGCAAGGTGAAGCAAACAGAACGAGACAGCAACATTATCATTCGCATTCGCATGGATACGATGATCTTAGCGGGTTGTAGACTAGATTTCGTCATATATTTATGATGATTGTCTAGCCCAAGTTGCTTGCTGAGACAAAATGAGACAGCAACAATACAAAAAGCATCGTCAATTCTAGAAGTCTGCAATGTCTGTAGCGGTTGAGAAAAATTCAAAGCTAGTTGAAGCCAACACAGGCTGAGACAAACTGAGACAGCAACAAGACAAAAAAAAACTTGGTCAATTCTATCATTCCAAAATGTCAGTAGCGGTTGGGACAAGCTGAGACAAGATGGGACAAATTGAGATAAGCTGAGAAAAATTTAAATAAGTTTGTAACGAATCTCTGATTATTTTTTTCGCCAATTTTAGTTGATTTTATGTGAAACAAGCAAAAATAGCTTGTGTACATAGAAACACCAAAGTGGGACAATTTGATACATTTTGACCTTTACTGTGATTCAAATAAATATTTAACAAAATGACTGATTAAATTCAGGTCGAGACTGAGACAATGTGAGACATAATAATGAAACAAATAGGACAATCTGAGACAACGATGTCAAATGAAACACGTTGAGCTTATTTAGAGACATTGCAATAATCCACTAAGTTGAACCAAATGAGAAAACTAAACAATGGTGGGACAACCCGGCCCGGCGCAAGCCAAGATTTCTTTTTGTTTGCACAGAAAAAAAAATCATGGTAATATTACATCTGGGAAGGGGTACATCTTTTATGTCAGAAAAAAGGTGTAATTTTACCTCTGGAAATGCGTAATTTTACCACTTTTCTGTTGTAATGTCACTTTTTCAGTCTAAATTGAGGTAAAATTACATCATAAAAGAGGTAATATTCAACCTTCCAAAATTAAAGCTTCCAAATTTACATTATTTTTTTCTGTGTGCTCCATTATGTTTGCTTCAATTAAAATTGAAGACTTCTGAGACAACAAAGCCAAGCTGAGACAGCTGAAGCAACAGACGAAGCTGAGAAAATTAAAAAAAAATAGGAACAACTTAGAAAGTTTCGTCAATTCTAGCAGTCTTGAGTGTTTGTAGCGTTGACGAATCCCTTTCAAATTAATGTTATCTGAAATAATCAGAGCATGTTGAAGCAACCAAAGGCTGTGACAAAGTGAGAAAAAAAAGATTCTTCTATTCTATCAGTCTCAAAGGTCGGTACATAGAAAAAAATGATGGTAATATCATCAGGAAATGGTGACAGATTTGGTGTCAAAAAAATGTGTAATATTTCACCAAAAACTGATAAATTTTAACAATTTTTTGGTTAATTTTCATCAGGGGCATGTTTTTACACATGTTTTAGTAATATTACTCAAAAAAGAGGTAATATTCAACCAACCAAATTTAAAATTTTCCAAAATTCAACTTTTTTTCTGTTTAGCGTTTGAGACAAGCTGAGACAAATTCAGAGCTAGCTGAAGCAAACACAGGCTGAGACAAACTGAGACAGCAACAAGACAAAAAAAGCATCGTGAATTCTACTTGCCTCAAATGTCGGTAGCATTTGAGACAAGCTGAGACAAGTTTACGTTTCTCATACAAATAAATGTTATCTGAAAATATCAGAGCATGCTGAGAAAGCAACAAGACTATTTGAAATTTCTAAAAAAATATGAGACAAGCAGACGAAGACCTCACTGATACGCTCAGCTCAAAGTGAGACAACTGAGACAAACTAAGGCAAACTGGCAAGTTCTGAAAAAAAGAGAAAAAAAAAACCATCCGAAGCTCAAACAAACTGAGATTGAAATGAAAATGACACTGAGATAATCTGATACAGACTTGGACAATTTTACCAAATCTGATACATCTGACGAAATGAAAGAGAAAAAGAAAGTCAATGACATAAGGTCGACACTTGAACAGTTGCTGAGGAAATATAGTTAGCAAAAGACAATTGAGACAAACCCGGTATCAATGAAAAGTAACATGTGAGACAAGTTTACCCAATCTGAGACAGCTGAGACAAAAAGAATAACGAAGACATGCCGGAAAACTTAGCTGTCTAAAAAAAAACTTAAAAACAGTCAAACAAAAGCTGAAGTAATGACTTAATCGAGACAATTAAGGCAAACTATCTGTAGGTGAGACAAAGAAGCTTTTGATTAAATTGCCTGGATTAAATGAGAAAAAAAAAGACTAAAACAAATTTGTGTTGGCTAATTGCTTTCAACAACCAACCACTATATTTTGTCTTTTCATTATCCGTCAGAAAATTGCATCCCTTTTGTACTTGCTAGTTTGTAAAAAAAAAAACCCCAGCTGAAAAGAGCAAACAGTGCAACGTAGGATTTTTCCTTCGGGATTTTCATTCAGCTCGCTGCAGCACCCCGTAGTGGGAGGCTTTCAGGCCATTCAGACGACGACGAGAGAGTGCAATCAGACCCCGAGCATCCGTTTGATTAGTTTTGCGTATTTTCCTTTCAATGCAAATTGCGCTCCGCCTTTTAATTTCGCAAAACTCTTGACTTTTGAGCTTACGAAGCTGAAAGGGTTTAGCGTGAAGCATTTTTTTTAAGTTCAACTCAGTTGGATCAAATTGTCTTCGTTTGGACGTTCCCGATCCGGAACCATCAATCGTTCTGTTTTACATCATCATCAACTGCCTGGATGGGAATTTCGTTTCCTGAAATTCGCTGAAATGAATAATGGCGTCATCAATTACCCACGGATTACTACTTCGGACTGACGGGAATGGAACCGGTCCGGACTTGCGGGGTGTATTCATCCCCCACAAAGGATTGCCGACCCCCTGTAATAGACAGCCAAGACTGGTGATAACGGTTGAACATGGGGGTGGAGGAACGCAATGGTTTTACCATTTGTGACAGTGAAAAGAGTGGAATTTTTGCGTTAAAAACAAAGTAGAGTGATAGATAATTTAAAAAAAAATGAATGACCTATATTTAAAAAGGTAAAATAAGTTTGTTTTAATTGGCTGACCCAATTTTAGGGCACTTTACCCTGATGTCCAATTAGAGAGGACATTAATGGCCAATTTTAGGTCAGTTTACCTTAATGTCCAACACTAAAGGACCTAATGTCCAACTCTAGGGTAGAAATGTCCAAATATTGATAACAAAACCTCAATGTCCTAATGTTAATGTTCAAATGTTCGATCAGTGGGCATTTTAACTTAATGTCCAACACTATATTTCTCTGTAGGACATTAGGTCATAAGAGCATTATTACATTTATGTTCAATTCTAGGTCATTCATTCAAATGTTCAACACTAGGGAACTTTACCGCGATGTCCAACACTAGTTCATTTTACTCAAATGTTTTATAGGATCATTACCTTAATATCAACCTAAAATACGAATGACCTAATGTCCAACTCTAGGGTAGGAATGTCCAAATATTGGCAACAATACCTCAATGTCCAAATGTTGATTTCTGAGCCATATAATTCAATCAGAGGGCATTTTGACTTAATGTCCAACACTAAAGTTCTGTATAGGATATAAGGTCCTAAGACATTAAGTCATAAAAGCATTATTACATTAATGTTCAACTCTAGGTAATTTATTCAAATGGTCAAAATTGGGAACTTCACCCTTTGCCTCTGTTTTAGGACACATTACCCTAATGTCCAACACTAATGGACGAATGACCTAATGTCCAACTCGACGGTAGGACAAAGAATGTTTCAATAGTGCCATAACTTGATACAATGCCACGCAGCAAAAAACGAAAAACCTCCTCCGTCGTAACCTGTCCGGCCCGTGCACAGCACCTTCATCAGCGTCCAATCCCTGCGGTGGGTCCACGTGCACATTGAATGAGAAATGAAAAATTAATGCCAAATGACACATGAACTGGGGTGTCCTCCCGAGGCGGTGATGCAGTTCGACTGACGGCGCAGCGAACGTTCCGGCATTGTTCCTGGGAACGGGACGTATTTTTTTTTACGCCGTCCGCGGCGTAAAACTTTTGGTAAAAGAGGACAAAAAGTGACGCCTGAAAGCGGGTATTAGATTTAAAAGCTGTCAGTGGAAGGTGTTTGATTTTTTTTGCCGTAATTGCTAGGTTAGGTTATTTGCTGATAGAGCAATTTAGTGTTTTACATTTTTTATGAAGTAAAGTTGAGCTGACCTATATTTTTAAGTATTCGGGTTTTTAAATTGTATGAATGGAACATGAAATCAAGTTATAATCAACTTTATCGATTCTTTGAAAATCAAAGTTTAATTCGATACAACTACAATTTGCTACTCATTTTAGTACACAATTTAAAAAAAAACATGGCATAGCACTAATGTTTTGCTAATCAGCCACCAGGTGACTCTGCTTTCTTGTTTTCAATTTAGAAGTTTTTCATCTTGATAATTGTAAATCTTTGATTAAATTATTCATTTTCAAAACAAACAGCTTAACAAAAAAGAAGATTATGCAACAAGTAGCAAAGAGAAATTACGAGAAACAGGAAATAAACAAATTTTGCAACGAGTTGGGTACATTATTTTTTGGAGTGCAAACGTATTTTTTTTCATACTTGCATTTTATTTGCTTTCATGATTGAACTTGTCAGCACTCAAGTGGATGCTAAAATGTACTTTTTGCAATTCCGTCGTGAAACTACTTACTTTTCCTGTCATTCTTGAACGATGAAAAAGCCTACTTTTCCAAAAATAACAGAATCGAATAGTAACACTTTTCAGATTAAATGCTGAAAACTCCTATTTTTCAGCAGTGAAATGGATGCTGAAAAGTTGAACTTTTCAGCACTTGTTTCGAAAAGTTACACTTTTCAACATTTTTTTTTATTTAAACGATTTAATGACAAAATACATGAACATTTGACTTATAATTCCACTCAATGGGTGTTTTTCGGAATTGCAAAAAATGTTGTATGAAACTCGTTGCAAAATTAGTTTTTTTTTGTACTCGTCGTATTTATCCAACTCGGTGAACCTCGTTGGATACGACTCGTGCTGAAAAATTCTTCTTTTTGCAACTTGTTGCATGAACTATACTATTTCAGTACTGTTTTTTGCCATTTAGAAGCCATTTTTGGTTTACTCATACAAATCTCTATACAATGTTGACAGCTGTTCATACAAAAATGATAATACGTATTTTTTGATTTTTCAAGTTTGTTTATATTTTTAAGGGACAAAAGCCCGCATCTTTTAAGCTATTCAGATGTATGGACCTAAATTGTGCCGACGAGTTACGATTTTTTTTAAATAGTGTTTTTTTTGTAAAAAAAATAATCTTGTACTTAACATTTTTTGATCTCATTTTTAAATGTGAAATCGAATTTTCAATCGAAAAGTACTTCAGATATATTTTTGTTAAGTGCACCTCTTTCAAAAGATAGCCATTCAAAGTTAAATTTTGTCCAAAAAATTCCAGTATTTTTATTTTTTTTAAATGGTGTCCAAGATTGTTCATTCCTAAAAAGATTTTTTTTTCGTAAAGTTCAGAAAATTTAGTATAAAATTGTCTAAGAGACATTGACGATTTGACCTCTAGTTGCTGAGATACAGCAGCTTAAAGAAAAAAAAAAAGGAAAATTGAAGTTTTTCAAGTCCCACCCTAACAACCCTCCAACTTTTAATATCGATAAAAAAGTTAGTTCAAAAGTCAGCACATTTTTTCCGAGTACCTATTTTTTCTGAATAGTCTTCAGCAATACCTAAAACTTGGCCGAAGACACCAAATCAATAAAAAAAATATTTGAAAAGTTACAGATTTTCGAATATTTACGTACCATTTTTGTAGAAGCAGCTGCCAAATTTGTCTGGAGATTTGTATGGGTGAACCAATGACACAAAATTACTTCTTTGGTCATAGGGAAGGCCCCCACAAAGTTTGAGCCAAATAAAGAAATATAAGTAAGATCCATTTTTGGGAGTGGTGAAGAATTGCTCAAATTATCGATTTTTTAAGACTTGTTTGGTAAGGTTATGATGTGTAGCATTCCAATATTTTTTTTTCAAAATTGATTCAAACAACTGTTGTGAATGCGAACAATATTATGCAAAACAGCACCATTCATCATTTTCACCTGAAAAAAGGCGTTGACATAATCGTAACACATAACAAACATCCACACAATCAAGACACAATAAAAAGGCATTTGGCTGCTCGTTATCGCATTCCAATCTTTCTTTTCCTTTTCATTTTATTCCTCTGTCTGAACAAACAAGATGAAGAAAAAGTGAAACTCTCAGAAAGAAGCCCGCCAGCGTCGTCTCCGATGGGGAAAAGTGCGGCTTGTTTTTCTACACAAACACCAGAAGCTGCTCAGCACACAAAAACAACAATAGAAGCTTTGTTGCAGCGCAGTTGCTTTTGCAGCAGCGCGCAGACTTCTTCTTTTGTTTTATTTTCTTTGTTTCGTTTTTATACCTTCGTTGTTGAAGATTTGCACACAGTTTATTTTCCTCGCTTTCCTTCTGCTCGTTTTTTTTTTTTCACCGCAGTTAATTGTAAACAAATAAGAAATAATTCAGCAAAGAGCGGTGTAATTGTGCGTGTAAATGGTTCGCAGTCAGTGGATGTTTTGTAACAGTTTCAGCACGTCAAATTTGTTTCTTCGTGATCGAACTATCTTGTCGCATGTCGATTTTAGGCCAAAATTATTTTAAGACCTTTTTTTTGAAGCTTGGAATGCCTCTCCTTTTGACCCTTATCGATCCCCAAAAAATCAATTTCAATCCTGAGATATTCAACAAAAACCGGAAAAAAACACCGTGCATTGTTGTCACTATTTAAAGAGACGAAATTTCAATCTTATCTTGAAAACTCCGAAAATGGCTGTAAGTGCGGCAACTGGCCAAAGAGATTTCAGATCAGAACGCGTTTGACACACGTACTTGCCCGACTACAGTAATTTTTTTTTTTATAACTGCACAGAATGGTCAACCAAACAAAACGTCTTTGTTACTGTTTATATTGTGTGTTCTAGTTTTTGCTTATTCAAGGTCAAACATTTATACGCGTTTTTCTCGGAACGTCAAAAAGCGACGTGCGACAAGAAAGCACGACAATTTCGAACTGATTTCTTCGCCAATAGAGCTGAAAAGTTAATCTACAGCGATCACGATTTAATTTTGTAATGGACATGTACAAGCAATCAGTTATATGTACTCCTGAGCTAGATTTTAAGGCCACTCACGCAACGACGATGAAGTCCACGAGACAACTATCGCTTTCGCTACTTACCTCTTTGACCGATTTTGCAGTACCGATCCGCAGTATCCACTCAGCGGAGTTCTAGGAGAAGTAATTCGCTCACCCAAGTTGGACCACGTATCGAAGCTCGTTATTACGAGGGACATGCCCCAGCAGGATCTCCCTCCATTTGAGCCGACTTTGCTGATTCTTCATGGGAATGTAAGCTCGTACTTTGACGGATGTATGGATGTCCTGCGAATGATCAGTCCGTACACTAGAGTGATTGTTTTGACGAGATATCCGTCGCGCAAGTTGAGAAACTACGCGGAGATATTGCAAGCGCTGGATTTTTACCACGTGTACTTCTTGGACGGCGTGAGGAAAGTTCGAATTTGGCTGGATGTTTTCACGAAATATTTCGAGCGAGAGATTTTCGGACCGAGGCACTACCGGAACCTCCGCGGGAAACCCGTGACGGCTCTTATGTACAAGGATCAGTCGGTCTCAACGCTGGTGCTGCACTGGTTCTCCGAAACCGCCCATCTCATGAACAGCACATTTGAACGCTACCCTCACAAGTTTCCTGGTAGTATCAAGAGTTCGTGCTATCAAGGTATCGTGAACCAAGGACTGGTAAAGGAGCGGTCGTGGCTGACTGGTTACGGTGTTCGCTTTCTAAGCGAATGGTCCTGGGTTCGATTCCCATCTGCTCCCAACGAGAAAGTGTAGGAAATATTAATCTTGAAACTCTGAACATGAACGAAAAATCAAAGTCGCCCGAGTAGGGGTTCGATCCCCCGTACTTTGGATTGGTAAGCAAAAATGCTAACCACTAGGCCATCACGGCTTGGTGAGCTATGACTGGAATTAGGAATACTGTTACAATCAACTATATACGCGCTGGGTCCTTGTCCATTTGACAAGGGTTCGGAAGTTCTAAATAACGTTTGAACCCGATTGGTGCAAACGTTCTTCAGGGCGGGGCTTGTCGATAAAAGCTGAAGTACCTCGCGCTCGGCTAGCCAGCGTAGAAATGGGTCACCGAAGCTCGGCAGAGCTAACACCTTCCAAATGCCTATGCGAGTTATTTGCATGTATAGAATGTAGATCTAAAAAAAAATACATGGAAACAACTCAATTTGTAAGAAGTGGCCGCGTGGTCCCGTCTGGATTTAAAAAAAAAAAAAAAAAAATCGTGAACCAAGGACTGGTAGATGTTGATAGTATATCCTACCATATGGAATCATCGTATCCCAGATACATTTACGTTCTAATAACACCCATGGTGGAAAATCAAGTGGTTTTGGCGCCACAATGCCGAATGAACATTGGCATTGTACAATAATTTACCTACCTACTGGATAAGGAGGTCTGGATCATTCTAGTATTGCTGGTGGGTACTCTTGAGATAGTTCATCTGTTACTCCCGAAATTCATCAGAAACGAACCCTTTCTACTGATCATATGCGGCTTCGAAAGGCGCGATCTGAACAAATCCAAAACGTTGGAGATCTTCATCCTCCACTCGATGATGATCGTGATGTTCTTCGTATTCAGTGCCTACGAAACGATCCTACTGTCGTGGATGACCAAATCGCCATCATCGCATCATCTCAGAACGCTCGCAGACCTGGTAGCGTCTGGGATCAAGATAAAATCCGACCTCGTGACCCACAACAACCTGATCAACCACAGCATCGTGGGAGACATTCTGGTAAACAGTACGGTAAACATCGTCGGACGTGAAACGGCTGAGTGAATGGTACTACGATCCGGTTCAAAAGCTGTACCGGTACACCATCCTGGATCAGCCGTTCTCGATGTTCATCCAGAGCTACCGGTTCAAGTTCCGGAGTCCACTGATGGAGGGATTCAAACGAACGATGTTTGTTTTCTTTGAGAGTGGGATCATCAAGCAGTGGAACGCACCACTTAACTGGCGGACCGAGCGGTACATAGGGGAAGACGTTGACGATGACGACGATCTGCACTTTTCCGATCTGATGCCGATCTGGGCCGCGTTGCTGCTGGGGTGGGTTGCTAACTGTGCTGTTTTTATGCTTGAGATTGTTATGAATTGGTTACGAAAATTCTTGAAGCCGTTGAAGTTCTTAGGCTTCTCTGTTAGTTTGGCGATTAGAAAGCCATTGTATTAAATGAATTGGCTTTGAGAACTAAATTAGAATCTGGAAAAAAACATTTATAATAGATGCTTATCAACACTACCAAAGCTAAATTTGTTTCAAAGCTACCTAAAAAATACCCCGCTCCATTAAGGCTCGAATCATTGCAATCCGAACTATTCGTCCGTTCAAGATCAAAGCCCTTTAAGTATTTGCTTTTATCGTCAGACCGAAGCTTCGGGCGGTGGTCGTTGGTGGACGTAAATAATGAACCCTCAATTTCCGTACATTTGTTAAGCTAGGCAAAATATTTTTTTTATTTCCTGAAACCTTGCTGATACACTTAATTTTACCATATCGATGCCCGTGTGCTCTTTGATTCTATCTATAACTCAATAAAAATATTTTTTTTAGAGAACGACAAATTTTACGAAAGTTTATTTTTTGATATTGAAAAATGAAAATCAAACGTAAAATATTTGCTGAGTTATCGTCACTTAAAAAGTCGACGCTATTTTGGTGATTCATGAAGAAAAAAATCCTTTTTTGCTTTTATTTCAGAGGCTAAATCTGAGCAATCATTTAACCAATCTTATTTTCGAACAAAAATTCCATGAAATACCAATGTACAGTCCGACGAAAAGTTTTTTTTTGGGAAAAAATAATTTCCGTCGAAACCACGATATTATGAAAACTAATGATTGGAAAGCAACTGGGCGCGTGTTAAATGCATTTTAAAACACTTTTTGCATCCAAATGTTGAAACTTAGGCTTTTAATTTAAATTTTTATATTTATTTATTTTTTTGCCTTTGGTCTTTGGTCAGAGCCGAGGCACATAAACTTCAAAAAATATTTGCAACGGCCTAAACTGAAATAAAAAAAAATTATCAAATCAATCAATCAAACCATCCACATTAACGACCCCCGAGTCTTTTGTGGTCTCTATTGCAAGTTTCTGCTCGAACCTAGGAGTCCGGAGGCTTGAATGGGGAGAGCACCCAAACCTCTTTCAACTCCAAGGAACCTTCCACCCCAGTTTTTGAACTGATGACCTTTGGATTGCGAGTCCAACCGCCGCCAGCGATTCCACCGGAGTAGGCTTGGTTTGGTGTGTTGTTTGTACTTATGGCATGGAGACGACTCCTACACCTGGAATGACTTAACGGCCTAACAACCAAGGCCGGGACCGACATTTTACTTCCTCATCCGATGGAAGATGGGAATCGAACCCAGAATCATCCGCTTACAAAGCGGACAGCGTAACCATTCGGCCACGCTCTGCTCTAAAAAAAAATTATCACTATATGTAAAATGCTTTCACAAACAACACAAAGACAACCATTTTTTGATTCAAACATTCTGGATCAAGATTTGAATGTTTTTCTAAAACAAAGATGGCCACTTAATGGCCGATCGCGAATGATGTCTTTCAGAGCTTTAAAAACAAAAAAATAATTTAAGGCAACTAAAACTTGTGGATGATGCACAGCATCATTTTTGTGTAATTAACTTTTTAGGTGGCGAATATGCATTTACACCTAAAAAATTAATCAAAAAAGATTTTCGACTTTTTTCCACGTTTTCAAAAATTATGATTTTTTCGAAAGATACTACCAAACTAATTTTAACCAACTTGTGCCAAAGCTCATAGCTTTTTTCATCCAAAAAAATCCAAAAGTAAGATTTGAAATATTTCTCGCAATTTAATACTTTGTGTGAAAATTTAAATTAAAAATGGATAATTTTATAAAATTTCATATATTTTTTAAGGGGTTACATACATGTAAATCGGCAAAAATGTCAAGGGTTGGTATTGGCACACACTCAAACTTTTTTTTTTAATTTGTTTTCAGGGCATTACCATATACTTTTTTAACTATTATCAACATAAATTTGAAGACATTTGGTTGCATCATTGCCGAGATATAGCTATTTGAAGTTAGCAGTTTCAAAAAACGGGTGCCACGATATCTCAACACTGCTTCGACCAAATCGGCTCAAAATTTTAGTGAAGACTCATTAAACCAGTCCCGTGTGCATGACGAAGGCCGATTTAAAAAAAAAGATTATTTAAAAAACAAATTATTTGTGTTATTCATATAAAAAAATCGTTAGCTTTTGATTTTTGTATTTTTTTAAAAAACAAAATTTCAAAATCGGACTTCATCATGCACACGGGATATGTCTTGAGAGTCTTCACCCCAAATTTCAGCCAATTTGGTCCATCCAATCTCGAGATATCGTGGCACCCGTAAATCAACTCGGTGTTCCGAGAAAAACGCTCACAAAGTTTGACAGTTCGCTTTGCGCAAGGCAAAACTTTAAACTTTAATCGTCTTCTACTCACTTAAATCATGACATATCTTCATGAAACTTTCAGGAGTGATTGGAATTCATAATTTTAAAGGATTTAATAAATATTCGGAAATATGAAATATTGAGATTTTCTACATGTATGTAACCTCTTAATAAAAGAGCCTTACTATTTTTTCTTCCAGAAGTTCTAAGCAATATCTACAACCTTGCCAAACAACCAATTTGATCAGTTTTTGAATATTTTGAAAGAATAATTCTGTATGAAATTGGCCAATTTCGACCATTTTTATTTTTTGATTTGGCTCAAACTTCGTGGGGTCCTTCCCTATGACCACCCATACAAGTCTCTGGTACTTCAATGTTCAAAAGTCTCTAACTTTTGAAAGAATTTTCTGATCGATTTGGTGTCTTCGGCAAAGCTGTAGCCTGCAAACTCGTAGGACTATTCAGCAAATTTTGAGCCATGGAGAAATATGGACAAAAATTTTACCATCGAGCTATGATTTTTGGAAAAAAAAGCAAATTCTTTAAAAATTTATTTGGCTTCCCTTTTAACATTAACATTTAATTCAAAATTGTGCAATTGAAAATGATTTTTTGATAAATAGCACGATTTTAGGATAAAGCCATTTAAAGATAAATTTATACTGAAAAATCGTGGTTTTTTTCAATTTTTAAAATAGTGACCATGATTGCAATAAAATTGTCCAATTAAATTGCCTAAGAGGCATTAATATAAGAAATATATAATAAAAGAAAAAGAAACAAGAAATTTGTTTTTTTTTTATGTCTGATCCAAACATTCCTACATTTTCTAATGCCCATATCTCAGTAACAAATTGTCCAACTTTCAATGTTGGAAAGTGAAACATTTGTAAAATTGTATGATCTTTTATGACAAGTATCAAAAAGAAGATTTGTTCAGCACAGCAACGAGGTTCATCGAGTTGGCTTAAAACGATGAGTGCTGAAAAAATCAAGTTTTGCAACGAATTCCAAACATTTTTTTTGCAATTCCGAAAAACATCCTTTTAACAGAAATATAAGTCAAATGTCCATGTGTTAAGTCAATAAATCGTATTACTTTTCCAAACAAGTGCTGAAAAGTTTAACTTTTCAACATCCATTTCAGTGAAAAGTAGAACTTTGAAGTATTTGTTTTGAAAAGTGTTTCTATCCGATTCTTTTATTTTTGGAAAAGAAAAGTATGCTTTTTCGTTATTCAAGAAAGAGAGGAAAAGTAAATAGTTTCACGACGGAATTGCAAAAATATATTTTTGAAATTTAGGAATCAAGACTAACATTTTAAATGGGCGTTAAATTGAATATTTTTTTGTGCTAAGGTAAAAATTACAAGTGCAATCGAAAACATTCAGAGAAACGTAAAAGAAAAAAAAAACAATGCCGAATAGAACTTAACTTTGCCAACGAAATAAAGAGTCAAGAGTTAATCCAGTAAACTTTTCCGGTAGATTTTCCACCTAAGCGGAAGCCTCTGTCTGTCATTTTAGAAGTTTTTTTTTTGCGCGTTAATTCCACATCAAGATCCCAGAGCACACAAAAACATGATATCCTTGCCAAGCCAACCAACTGCAGCAGCCTACCGACCGTCATCGCATAATATCATGACATCAGAAAGACTCTCAGGCCGGTTTTTTTTTGTGCGCCGCAGGGGTAGCAGGATGATATCGTTGTGAGTAATTCTTATGCGAGGATGTAGGATTTTTGGAAATGTTTGTTTTTGTTGTCCAATTTGCTTACAAATAAGGGAAATTATTCAAAATATTCTTAAACTGAAACAAAAAACAATAGTTTGGGAAATTCTACTGAAAAATAAACATTTATACATGACAAATTATTAAAAAAATTACTGATCTTCGGTACGAATGTTTAATTATCGTAAAACATTGTCTTCCCGAAAATTGAGTTAAATCTGTTTTTTTTTTTTTGTTTTTTTTTTTTGTGTTTTTTTTTTTTTTTTTTTTTTTTTTTTTTTTTTTTTTTTTGATGAATCAACAGAAGGGTGTTAATAAATCATAATCATCGTGCTTTTCCATTGTTCAAACACGTATTTGAACATATCAAGGAGACGCACGGTAATTTACTTTTTTATCTCTTGTTTTAAAAATAAATCACAGAAAAAAGTTGCCCAAATGTCTCACTCTCGCGCCAAACTGCCATTCCAAGCAGGGAAGCTTGCTCCCTAGAAGAGACAGTTATGTTTGAATTCTTTGAATAAATATTTTCCCAAACGTTTCGAATTCCTGGAGTCGTCCAACTTTTCCAACCATGTTGTCGTTTTCCACGCGAACAAAGACGTAACTCGGATGTTTTCAGTTCCTAGAATGTATGAAACCATCCGAAAATTTCTCAATTTTTCCATCAATCCTTAAAAAGACATGTTCTCATCGGCCAAAATCAGAGGCGCCAATGAAAGTCACCGACATCGTGTGTACCCTTATCGATCACAAAGTGAGGAAAACAAAAAGTCAAAGAAAAAAGGGGAGAAAGTAACAATTTGCAGCGCAATAAAAATCATTTTCCACAAAGTGGAATCACTCCATTCCGTCAGCTCCGGGAGGGAGTTGGTCGAGAATCCATTTTCTCCTCATCAGCCGGGCATTTCATATTCAAGTCCCAAACCCCCACCAGCCCACTTGCCTTCCAGGACCTTTCGGAATATCAATTTCCCAACAACAGCAGCAGCCTAGACAAACCCGGAATGTTAAACGGAAAGAAAAACAGAAACTGCGACGCAGATGTGAAAGTTGGGGGAGGGAAAGCCAAACCACCCGGAAGACGATCCAATATGGTAATTTGTACCTTTCAGTGTGGTCTCTTCTATATAGGGGAAAAGGGACACACAAAAAAAGAAGTGGAGAAATTGAAAAGGCCAAGGCACACCACAACAAAAACAGTAATTCGCTCTGTCTGGTCGGTGTGCACTGTGGAAAACTATTGCGAGAAAAGTTATTTTGGAATTTAAGGTGTAAAGATGAAAACAAGCCCAAATTAACCATAGTTTTTAAAAAGCGATCTTAAGAAAAACATTCAATTGAAGCTTATAAAAAACAGGAACATAAAGTAGAAAAATTCAAATATCATTAACACATAAACTCGCAAGCTCGAGAAAAAGGGGGAATTTGTATGGAAATTCCCCCTTTTTTTCGAGCATGGCAGTTTAGGTATTAACAAATAAATTAAAAGCAGGAAATAACAGAAACATGAACAAAACCAATGAACATGCAACATTGAATGATATTTTTTGTCAGATTGCAAATAACTTTGCGCGTCTCTGAAATTTGACTATACCATACTTGAATTTGTCCAAAACAAATAGTTCGTTTTGGTAAGAAAACTGTAAAAATCGTATAAGAATTAATCTAATAATTAAAAAATATTTTCTCTCGACAGGGCACAGTGATCCGGATCGCAAAATTGAGTAGAAATAACGTCATGATTCGAAATCCGGACACTTAGTAGCATATCATTTTCGTTATAGGTGACAACAAATCATGTAATAAGTTGGAAATGAAGAAATATCATCAGGATGTAGTACTAACAGTCAGTTTTAAGAGAATGCATGCAAAATATGTCTTTTCTAACAATTTTTCCTCAGAATTTGAAAATTAAAATGACTTGTTGTGCTTCGAATCCCGGACACTGATAAAAAGCTGATTCGAAATCCGGACACTTTTTCTTCGAATTCCGGACACTCGTTTTTGCTTATGAATCGCACAAATTTGGACTGAAATGTTAGTGAATGGCATTCTTTAGGTCTCAAATAAGCTGTTAACATCAAAACAATCGTTATCTATATTATATTATTATATATATAGATTATTATTATTATTATTCAATATTACGCTCTTTTGATATGTCAGTCTTGATTTTAAATTTTTGAAAATATTTTTTTCGAAAAGATCGGAAAATTTCACGAATGTTTCATATTTTAACATTTTAAATCGGACCATTAGTTGCTGAGATATCGACATTAGAAAATGGTGGGCACGGGTCCCCCACAGACCGTTATTATAAATAAAAAATTTCCACCCAAACCAATGATTTGACATGGTTCCTGGGACCATTCTGCACCTCTGGGCCGAGATTCAAAATATTTGCCGGCAGAAATTTCTTATACGGTCAGTTTTAGTATTTTGAGTAGAAATTAAGGGGAAATCACATGTAAAATGCGTAGGAAAAGATCAAAGTTTCAATGTTTTAACTCCAAAACATTACTGGTCATGGTTTTAAATTGTATTAACATGTAGCAGAATGATATAAAAACGATTTACAGTACTGACTTAGCCGGATTAAGCCGAAGTTAAGTGACTTAAGTATATTATTTACAAGTTTATACCTTAATATTAAAAAAAAACTCCTACAATTTAAAGTTAAGGAAAACTAGATAGCACAAAAATAACTCAAAATGGGGTGACTTTGAGCCAAGGGGTGACATTGTACCAAATTTTACGATTTTATAATAGCCAGATAGCTTAACACCAAGCTCGATAAGCTTGAATTGCAAAGTATAATCGTTGCAAATATTGTTCTTATGTTGTCCTCTGCCATAAAAAGTTCAATAAGTACGCAACACTAAAAAATAGATAAAGCTTTAGTTTCATAAGCCTTACTGTTTGACCCCGACAAGAGTTTTAGGACACAAGTCACATTGAAATCCTACATCGCCTTACATACTAGACTATACCGGGTTCGGTGGTAGAGTGTTAAACGTGGTTGCCAATCACCCCAGTTAGGCTGGTAATGTTGTAGAGCGAACAATTTGATTTGATTTGATATTTAACTGTACTATTTTCATGTTTTCATAAGATATGCCAAGCTTGTTAAAAGATTGATTGTGTTTTCACATTGGGCAGAAGTAGGATTTGTTTTGTTGAATACATTATTAGTGAACGTTCTTGATGATCAACAATATGTTCGATTGAATTCTAACTATGAGTGTTTCGACATTAATTTAATCAATTATAAAATGTTATTTTATTTTATTTTTTATTTTATGACGATAACTGCAATGTTGAAAAATAATTGGTTGGTTTGAAATATTAATCCTGTGGGAAGTTGTGCCATTAAACTTTTGCTAAGTATAATCATTACTCAGGACAACAAAAATATATGAGCTAAATGATAACTGGAGTTGTCTCCGGATTTCATTCATAAGTTTGAAATTTGTAAACGATTTAAAACAAAAAAGAACAATTTTATTCTAATGGCTGTTTTATTTGATTTCAGAAGGAATTGATTCAGAACTGAAAAATGTGAGCATAATTTTCAAATTTGGAGGATTCCAGGAGATTTTAAACTTATTTAAATTAGTTAAATTTTAAATCAACAGGCTTTATTCAAATAGAATAATCAGATTTGCGTCGCAATATCATCACATTGCTTTGTGGGAACATAAATAGACCAAATTAATCCGTCTACAAATAAATAAATTAACATAAAATTCAAGCTTATCAAAGCAATTTTAATGCATTTATTGGTACAATGTCACCCCTTGGCTCAAAGTCACCCCATTTTAAGTTATTTTTTTGCTATCTAGTGTTCCTTAACTTTAAATTCCTTGATGTAGGAGTTTTTTTTTAATAATAAGGTATAAACTTGTAAATAATATACTTAAGTCACTTAACTTCGGCTTAATCCGGCTAAGTCAGTGCTGTAAATCGTTTTTATATCATTCTGCTACATGTTAATACAATTTAAAACCATGACCAGTAATGTTTTGGAGTTAAAACATTGAAACTTTGATCTTTTCCTACGCATTTTACATGTGATTTCCCCTTAATTTCTACTCAAAACACTAAAACTGACCGTATTCAAAATTTCTGCCGGCAAATATTTTGAAACTCGGCCCAGAGGTGCAGAATGGTCCCAGGAACCATGTCCAATCATTGGTTTGGGTGGAAATTTTTTATTTATAATAACGGTCTGTGGGGGACCCGTGGTGGGTTGTTTGGGTGAGACTTAGAAAACATCAATTTTCCTGTTTTTAAACCTTTGCATGGCAATATCTCAGCAACTAAGGGTCGTATCAACAAAGTCCAATAAAGCAAAATATAGAGAATTTTCTCAGGTTTTCAAAAATATTTTTTTCTAAAGTGGGCAAACATGGGCACTATTTTTAAAAAATCAATAACTGCAACTATTTTGAAAAAAGACACATGAAAATGGCTATAACTTGAAAACGGTGCACTTTATCAAAATTTCACTAGAGAAGAAATTGAAAATTTTTTGATTCAAAAAATGATAACTCGGTCAAAGATTTTTTGCCCACTCTGGAAATTTCTGAAAAGTTGGCATTTGATGTCCTCTTAAATATATTAAAAAATAAAAAAATTAAAAATTGTGTTTTTTTGCAAATTAAGTTTTAGTGACAAAAAGTCAAATAAAAAATCACCAAATTTGTTTTACCGTGTATCATTTTTTTTCAGTGTAGTCCATATCCATCCAACAACTTTGCCGAAGACACCAAATCGATCAAAAAATTCCTTCAAAAGATACAGATTTTTGAATTTTCACATATCATTTTTGTATGGACAGCTGCCAAATTTGTATGGAAAATTATATGGACAAACTAATGATGCAAAATGGCTTCTTTGGGCATACCGAAGGCACCAAAACAGTTTCAGTCGAATTAAAAAATACAGAAAAAAACGAATGACCGAAATCTCAGAGAATTGCAATATATTAAAATGAAAGATTAATTGTGAAATGGTGTTAATTGATGAATCGTGTTAATTTATCGTATAATTCAAATCATGTGTTTGTGCTATAAAAAAAACTTTCAATCGAAGTCAATTATAAACCATAAAACCATGTGGCATAATAAAATCATTAAAAAAATCGTTGAAAAACTACTTTGTATTGGCTGAAAGCTGCCCAAAAACTGCAAACATGTTTTAAAAACTTGCTCCAAATATTTGAAAACATTGAGTTGTTTTAATTAAAACAAACACGAAAAGTTAGATTTTTAAGAGAAAAAGGAAGCTTTACTAATTTCTGCATATTTTTTTTTATTCATTTCAATTTTATGTGTCCAACCACAGTCTCTCAAACTGGTTACAGAGACAAGCTTAAAAGATTTTTTTTACTGTGGAGTATTGATTCATTTTACTCACTGTCCAAACACTTTGATAAAGAAATACTTCGCAGCAATAATACCAAAAATATTTTCGATTTATTGTACGATTTGAGCTTAAAAAACAAGTAAAATTGAACATTTACTTGTAGTTGTACGATTTTATACATGCAGTTTTTAATAATTTTCAAAAAATTTAAAATTTCTCTGGAATCCCCGGGATTTCTCGGGAAATCGGTTGCAAAATTCCCGTTTCCCGGGAAATTTGTTACCTCGGGAAATTGGACGCTCTAGTTTATATACAGCAATTCCAGTTGAAAAGAGCCTAAACCGAAAAAAAAGTTCTCCGAATTTCAGCGATGACCTATAGATGTTTGGGTATCAAAATTTTCGTTATTGAAAGACGCAACTTTTGGTACCATAACATCTATAGGTCATCGCTGAAATTTTAAAGTTATCGCAGTTTTAGTGGAAAAAGTTGATTTTTCGCCGATTTCGTCATTTTCCCGTTTTTGCGCCTGGCGCGTCGAAAAACTCAGTTTTTATTTTCAAAAAATCATATCTCCGAAACGCACGGTTCGACATCGCCAATTTTTTTATATGTGTAGTGAAATTTTCCGAGGATTCCGATAAAAATATTTTCAGACATAGACTCTTTGGTCCAGACACGGTCAAAACGCCATTTTAAGTTTTCATGCGACTTTTTCAAATGGTAAGCTAGATTTTTGGAACTTCTTACTTTTTTCTCAAATAACCAAACAAATCACCATTCTTTTGCGTCTAAGACAGCTAAAATCAGATGAAATGGCGCGGAGATATGAAAAAAGAGGTTTTTGCGAAAAATGACGAAAATTGCCATTTTTCGAACCACCCTAGCACGATGTAGGTCACCCTTATGGCCAAACAAAAAAAATACGGGTCTAATTATTTTGGCCAAGGAACCCCAGAAAAATTTTGAGCCCGATCGGAGAACTTTTTTTCGGTTTAGGCTCTTTTCAAATGGAATTGCTGTATAATTATATAACTTTTTAGAAGCCAGATTTCACTTATCCGTATGAAAACTTTTGCCAGATTCATCGTCCGATCCATCGCGGATTAGGTAATGGTCAAAAGTGAGAAAGGCACCAACCCCAATCTGATATTAGTAAGATTTTTTTTAAAGGAAAGTGATTCAGAATATTATAAAAGAAAAATATAAAAAAGTAAAGCTATTCATGAAATGCTCAAGATAACCTCTTGAGCACAAAAATAAATAAAATAAGAGCAAAATAAAAATAACATAACGAAAACTATGATTATAAGAAAAGTAATCTTTTACTTCAAATTTAGATTCGTTAGTTTTGTCCAGTAGTCAATGCGAGCCGTTGTCAAGGTGGAAAGTAAATCAAAAATAAAAAAACGTTTATTCTAGGCATTGTTTATCTTTATTTTTTCAAACAGTGGTCTGAATTGAACAATTTGGAATAAATCATGGATATAAAACTAAAAACTATATTCATGCAGTAAAGGATATTTAAAAATAAAGCATCATTCATTATGATCTCGAAAATATACTTTTATTTAAAATTCAACACAAATTCAAAAAGAAAGTGACATGAAGCTCTGACATTTTTTCTAGTGTCGTCCTTAAGTAAATATTTTGCCAGCTGAGCTATCTCTTAAAGTCGCATCGTGCCATCCTTTCGCCAATCCCCTGAAAGTAAAAAACACAACCACAAAGTCAATGCGTCAAAACGCAAACAAAAAAAAACTATCCTTTCCATCGCAGAGTCCACAGGGTTGGGGGCCCCCCGTCCGGATCATCATCAACCCGCGACCTCCGGATATGGCCAACTTGCCACCGGGGAACGCATCGCCATTTTCGATTTTATTAAGTGATGAGGCACTTAATTTAGATTTTTATTGATTCCGAGCGATGTCTGCCGAAGCCGCCATGAATAAGGGTGGCGGCAGCGGTTGTGTGGGTTGCCGGAACCGGTTACAGCAAGGCCAGATGAAGAAGAGGGCACTTTGTTTCAATCAGCAAACGTAACCCGGCGGGGTTTTCGATCCGGGTTTATGCGGTTTTTGGAGTTTTTGGGATCGGAAAGTGAGAGATTAAACAAATTTAAATATCTACACGTTTTTATTGCGCCAAAAACTGCTTACGTTTAGGCTACAATTTAGTTATGTGACTTAGTTTGACGAAAATAGATTTTTTTTTACATTACTCAGAAATTAAACAAAACTAATGTTTGAATAATTAACAAATTATTTTGTAGTACTTTTTTGTTAAATCACTCGCAACTCAACTTGGCGAAATTACCGATTGAATTTCTGTTTTCCAAGAAGGACGAAATTGTTTCCTTCAAGTTGTTGTTGCTATATTATTACTTTGTGTTGGCGATATCGGGCACCGATATCGTTTCTCCAGAACCACTATTCAAACAGCAAAATATTATCGTCACTGGAAAAATAAACCAACTCCACCACTTCTTGCCCGCAGAAGAAAGCCAATAATAACATTAATCCCAAGTATGGTCCCCAGAACGGAAGCTTTCCGGAACGTTCTCAGACGGCGCACGCGACTCAACTCGTCCGAATTGTCGACACTTCCGAGAACCCATCCGACCGTGTTCTGATATTACAACTCTTGTCGTCGTCGTCCTATCCCTAGAGCGCGCAATGTCTGCAGGCTACTCAACACTGGCACTGACTGGGGAGGGGGACCAAGTGACGGAAAGTTTCCGTGATTGGATTGAAACAGCACACACACTTGCAGACGTAGTTAGGATGACCAGATGGAAATTCAGAAAAAAATGACTTGAAAAAATCACAAGAAGACAGTGACAAAAAACTAAAAACAACCCACTTTCTTTAAATTAAAGTTTTAGAAAAACCAAAAACATTAAAAGATAAACGTAACAGAACTATTGCAAATAATGAGCATGAGCATGAGCATGAGCATGAGAGACCACCCATGGTTGTCCTTCTCCGTTGCTGAACAGGACCGTAATATCCTATCAATACAACTGACCATACGCTTAAACGATCTAATGGTGTTTCCCTTATCAACAGCATGTATGAATGCGTTGAAAAGATAAAACATCAAGATCATTAAAACTAGACCTGAAGCAAATAGGTAACAGTCATTGGCCACCAACGGCGCCCGCCATGTCAGTTTGTAGATCTCGGGGAGATTGGGAATGTTAGTAAGCACAGGTTGCTACCAAGGGTGGGTTCTATACGATATCCACACCCCCACGTGTGCCGGAAAACTACTTCTACTTGGGATTTTGTTAGTGGGAAAGGGTAATGGCCAGGATTCATCATAAAGGATGATGATGCGACCCAATAATCAATAAATTTTGTTTAATGATGTGATGTATTATGCATTCTCAAGGCAAACAGTCGAAGGATGCGGATGAGATTATTCCCGGTTATTTGGTGTTGAGTTTAGCATAAGTGATTCAATCTTAGACAGCCGGCTGTGGAAAGATAAAATTAAATAAAATGCGAAAACGCGAAACCGCTCGGACCGAAAAACACACACAATCGGGGGGGAAACAAAGACGGAAACGGCAACGAAAATCCGGCTTGTTTACCGCGACGCGAACCGTTCAAATTCTCCAAAGCAACTCTAACAGAACTATTGCAAATAATATCAAAAGAAAAAAGAGCAAACAAAAAGATTTGATTTGATTTGATTTGATTTGATTTGATTTGATTTGATGTGATAACCAACAGGGCCACAAGGATGACCTATGTAGCGGTTGCCTAGAATTACAGTGGCTCAGACTTAAAGGGAGCATCTTCAAATTACTGCCGTATGAAGGGCCAAAAGGGGATGGTTGGACGCGAACAAGCAAGATCACTCACGGTGTCCTCAGGGGAAGGGAATCTCCTTCCGACAGTAACCTCCAATGACAGGGCTCAAACAGGGCTCGCACCCTGTTGGGGGCCTAAAAGGGCGCGACAGACAGCTGGAGACTGACAGAGGTCAATAGATCTAGTAATTAGACAATCCTTTAAAATTGTATAATTAATAAACTATTTCCCACTTGTGACGTAGTTCTGGTCTTCCACTATCCACATCCAGTCTCCGCCATTTCAGCATACCGTCCACTGCCCTGACGCTCCCTCCCCGATCCTCGGCATTGATTCTAACTACTAATAAAAAGGAAAATCATAGATGAGAATAGGTCAATGCGGATGGAGGGCAAATCGAGCTCAGTATCCCCTCACAAAGACTGGTAGTAAGTGTGAAAAAATAATGAAAATGAAAAGATAGTACGTCAATGCGGATGGATCGATGATCCCCTCACAAGGACGTAAAAGAAACAGATGGTAGGAAGAGCAATAGAACAGAAAATCAGGAATAAGAACGTATGAACTGCAAAATGGACTCCCCCATCACAAAGACATCAGCTAAGATATATATTAAATGGAATGATCTCACCAAATTCCTCGATGGTGGCTTGCATTTCTTGTAGAACCAGTCCCAACTCCTCATGACCCGAAATCATTTTGATCTGCGCAGCAAATGTGTGTGCTTCCTCAGCTAAATTCTTCGATTCATTCACCGATTTCTTCGCAATCGAGCGATTCAGCGAAACTTCCGTTAACCTTCCTAGCGCGCTCTTGCCAACTTGCAAACAGGATCCATTTTCTTGAGATAAATGTCCATCTGGAATGCTGGTCGATCCATTGGGTTTCGTCACTCGTAACTTCAGTGTTCCAATGGTACTCCAAAATTGACTCCAAATTTCTCTATCAACAAAACCGATCCAACGCGATTTCAAATTCAATGTCCAGATTCTTTTAGATACAGATCCATTTCAGGGTCATCACCAAACATTTTTATAAAACTTTATTTTTAAATTATTGATCCTTTCACTGTAACTTGGATTTTGCCCGCAGTTTTCTCTCGCACTTTTGACAACAAGAATTCAAAAAACTAGGCAACCGCTCGTTGTTTATTTACATTTCCAGTCGCAGTTTCCACCAAACTGGACTATCGCACTTCAAAATTGCGAGTGACAGCTGGAAAACAAGCGATTAACCTCGGCTCGCTTTGATCATTTTTGAGGAAATTCAAAACTTCCCAAGTCAGTCTGACAAGTCGCAATAGTGCGATCGGTAGCAATAATTTAGTGCGAAGTCCGAGTTAGTGGGAATTGCGCAATATGAAAATCGAACAAAATATGACGGAGCAAAGTTTTTTCGCGACCGCACGCACCGGCGATCACATATTTAAAAAAAAAAAAAAAAAAAAAAAAAAAAAAAAAAAAAAAATTATAAAAAAAAAAAAAAAAAAAAAATAAAAAAAAGATTAACATTAAAAAATGGGTGAAAAGAAAAACAAATCAAACAAGTCAAAACTCAAATAACTCTTAAAAGAGCAAACAAAAAGATTAACATTAAAAAATGGGTGAAAAGAAAAACAAATCAAACAAGTCAAAACTCAAATAACTCTTAAAAGAGCAAACAAAAAGATTAACATTAAAAAATGGGTGAAAAGAAAAACAAATCAAACAAGTCAAAACTCAAATAACTCTTAAACATAAGAATTAAAAAGAAAACAAGTTGACAAGCAAATAACAACAAATAACAACTATAATAAAAAGGTCACCCTAGCCTCACCCCCTCGGGGGGGATACGACAACGACTGTGTCGTGTAAGAGAAAGCAATATAATGTACCATCATCGTCACTCAGTCGTCACAAAAGTGCCTGACTGTGTGTGTGATTCTGTGTGGGTAAGGGTGTGCACACACGTTGACAAGGGGGAGAAAGCTCCCGATAACTAAGTAGAGAAAAAAAACGAAGGATTAAAGCTCAGAGGCGAAATAATTGCCTTACTCTCGAGAGAGTAAGTTTTACCGAAGATTTTCTACTTTCTAGTACAGTCCAGACTCGATTATCCGAAGCCTCGATTATCTGAAGTTTCGAGTATTCGAAGTTCGATTATCCGAAGGTTTGTATGGGACTTCGGATAAACGAATCACGAAAAACAATTCTTATTTTTTTATTTTCTTACTTTTAACATAATATTCAAGTTCTGCTACCCCATTTTATTCAAATATGAATGGTTGAATGGCCTTTAAAATTATATACAGTCATGCCCCGGGTTTGCACGCCTCGGTATATTGCACTGCCCCGGTTTTGATGTTCAGCTGCCTCGGTTAAGCACGGCCAAGTGCTTAACTGAAGCACAGAGCTTATTGGATTTTGGCTATATGGGAGACATTGGCTATATTCATATGAAAAATCATGCAAACATCGAAAAATTATAGTGTTTTATAATCGGGATGATGGCAGCTATCCATTGTAATTATAATTACATGAAAATTTTCACAAAACACGTATTTTTCCTGTATTTTGAAAATGCCATGCATTTAAAATATGGGTATCAAATGATCGGGATTTTCATACATTTCGAATGTAAAGACAAATTTTTTTGAAAATTCTCAAAATTTTAACTAAACTACGTATTTTTGAAAAAGAATGTCAAAATTTCAGTTTCTACAATATGAGTATCAAACGATTTTAAATAATAACATTTTTTGGAAATAATCCAAATTTTCACAAAACTACATATTTTCGACAAAAAATCTCAAAATTTCAGTTTTTCACGATATGGGTATGGAATGATTTGAATTTTGCATACATTTCGAATGTAACGACAACATTTTTTGAAAATTCTAAAAAAAATATCAAAACCACGTTTTTTCGAAAAAAAAAATCTCAAAATTTCAGTTTCTACAATGTGGGTATCAAACTAATGGGATTTTTTCATAAATTTCGAATTTAATAATAACATTTTTTGAAAATACTCAAAATTTTCACAAAAATACGTATTCTTGAAGAAATACTAAATTTTTTTGCAGTATGGGTGGAAATCTGAAATTTTGAGTATTTTTTCAAAAATACGTTATTTTGTGAAAATTTGAGTATTTTGTGAAAAATTTGAGTATTTTCAAAAAAAATCCGATCATTTGATACCCATATTGTAAAAAACTGAAATTTTGAGTATTTTTTTCAAAAATACGTAGTTTTGGAAAATTTTGAGTATTTTTAATAAAAAAATTGTATTACATTCGAAATGCATGGAAAAAACCCCGATCATTTGATACCCATATTGCAATAACAATTATTTTATGTTTTTTTTAGAAAAAAAATTGCATTTTCAAAAAACAAGAAAATTACGTATTTTTGTGAAAATTTTCATGTAGTTATAATTGCAATGGAAAGCTGCCATCATCCCGATTCCAAAACACTATAATTTTTTGATGCTTGCATGAGAGCAATTCTCTGAGATTTCGGTCATTCGATTTTTTTTTGTTGTATTTTTTAATCCGGCTGAAAATTTTGTGGTGGTATGCCCAAAGAAATCATTTTGCATCATTAGTTTGTCCATAAAATTTTCGATACAAATTTGGCAGCTATCCATACAAAAATAATTTATGAAAATACGAAAATCTGTATCTTTGGAAGGAATTTTTTGATCGATTTGGTGTCTTCGGCAAAGTTGTGTGTATGAATAAGGACTACACTGAAAAAATATGATAGACGCAGGATACAAGCAAGACTAACATTTCAAAAGGGCATAATGTTGAATGTTTGGCCCTTTTGAAATGTTAGTATTGATTAAAAAAAATGAAAATATTTTTTTCGAAGAGCTCAGACTGTTTCACGAATGTTTCATATTTTAACATTGAAAATCGGACCATTAGTTGCTAAGATATCGACATAAGAAAATTGTGGGTTGTTTGGGAGAGACTTAGAAAACACCAATTTTCCTGTTTTTAAACCTTTGCTTGGCAATATTTCAGCAACTAAGAGTCTTATCAACAAAGTTCAAAAATGCAAAATACAGAGAATTTTCTCAGCCTTTCAAATTTTGTTCAAGGGTGGGCAAACATGGGCACTAATTTAAAAAAAAATGGATAACTGCGACTATTTTCAAAAAAGTTACCTAAAGATGGCTATAACTTGAAATCGGTGCATTTTATCAAAATTTCATACTTAAGCTCAACAATCAAAAATAATACAACGAAAAATAAAATTTCTTGATTCGATTATCCGAAGCGAAATTTTGCCAAGGCCTTTCGGATAACTAAGTCTGGACTGTATATTTCACGAATGTTTTTTTGAAATAGATGGAAATGGAAAAAGCCGATGTAAATAATTGCACATTATTTCTCAAACTTTAAAATTTGAACTATCAAACTAAATTTACTTCAAGTTAATTTACAATCAACTAAAAAGCAATAAACAAGAATATAAAAACAAATCCAAATTTTGGCATGCATTATCTAAACATTTTTTTTTAATACGCGATCTGTTTAATAAATTGTAGAACTTAAAAAAAAATTTAATCAAAAAAAATTCCATGCAAACTATGCGTTTGTTTGAGATCTACCCGAAAATATAAATACACAATTTTGCTTTTGCTTTTGCTTTTGCTTTTGCTTTTGCTTTTGCTTTTGCTTTTGCTTTTGCTTTTGCTTTTGCTTTTGCTTTTGCTTTTGCTTTTGCTTTTGCTTTTGCTTTTGCTTTTGCTTTTGCTTTTGCTTTTGCTTTTGCTTTTGCTTTTGCTTTTGCTTTTGCTTTTGCTTTTGCTTTTGCTTTTGCTTTTGCTTTTGCTTTTGCTTTTGCTTTTGCTTTTGCTTTTGCTTTTGCTTTTGCTTTTGCTTTTGCTTTTGCTTTTGCTTTTGCTTTTGCTTTTGCTTTTGCTTTTGCTTTTGCTTTTGCTTTTGCTTTTGCTTTTGCTTTTGCTTTTGCTTTTGCTTTTGCTTTTGCTTTTGCTTTTGCTTTTGCTTTTGCTTTTGCTTTTGCTTTTGCTTTTGCTTTTGCTTTTGCTTTTGCTTTTGCTTTTGCTTTTGCTTTTGCTTTTGCTTTTGCTTTTGCTTTTGCTTTTGCTTTTGCTTTTGCTTTTGCTTTTGCTTTTGCTTTTGCTTTTGCTTTTGCTTTTGCTTTTGCTTTTGCTTTTGCTTTTGCTTTTGCTTTTGCTTTTGCTTTTGCTTTTGCTTTTGCTTTTGCTTTTGCTTTTGCTTTTGCTTTTGCTTTTGCTTTTGCTTTTGCTTTTGCTTTTGCTTTTGCTTTTGCTTTTGCTTTTGCTTTTGCTTTTGCTTTTGCTTTTGCTTTTGCTTTTGCTTTTGCTTTTGCTTTTGCTTTTGCTTTTGCTCAAAAAAATTAAGAATATTTTTTTTTTCAAATTAACCATTTGATTTTGAATATATTTAATAAATAATGACTACAGGCAAAATAAAATCCCAGCTTTCATTAATTTATATTTTTAAATAATTTGTTCAAACATTGCCCGGGCAAAAGAAATACAACGCAAACAAAACTTTCCACAAGCTTTCATTTCCCCGAAGGGAGAGCAACACAAGCGAGCGTTAAAAACTTTAATTTAATTAATATTTCCATCGAATTTGGTCGTTCCGGTTGACGACACCAAAATATTATTGGAAAAAAGGAAGTGGTACGAACGAGCAGAGCGAAAACAAACTGCGAAAACTTTGCAGCAATCGATCGTGTTGTGCACGTGTGTCAACACAGTTTGTAAACATTTTCAGCAAGGGAAAAGACACTAAGAAAAATCTGATGTTGGTTTTTAGATGTTTTGATGTTGAATCAAACAACATTTGTTTTTAAGCTTGAATTAACCTTGAATGAAACAATGTTGGGGTTTGAGTTGTGAAAAATCGTCTGAAAAATAGCCTAAATTTAACTTCTAATGAAAATACAACTTTAGCAAGTTTCGCTTATTTTTAACGATTTTTTTTTGAGGACTTGTACTGTTGCTGCAGGCGCAAAATTTGAAAAACTTTACGGCGAACAAAAAAGGGAAGTAAAGTAAACTTTGAACTTTCTTCGCCTCTCGTGGAAATGTGTTTGGTTATGTTTTGCTGCCTTTGGGGACCGAGAGTTCCTTCATAATTCAAGTTGATATTTGACTTTTAGGAATTGAACAGAAAATTTGGCAAAGCGTTTTAACTTTTTTTTCAATTCTAGAAGGATAAAGTAAAACGATACTTTCTTCCATCTTTAAAACAGGTAATGTCCTACCTGAAATGCATGTCCCAGTTCAGATCATAATTTATTTAGTCTTGGAATCATTCTTCCAAGTAAATTGTCCAGCCTTTATCCCACCGTATCCTTTTCTAACAAAAAAAAGAGGAAATATCCCCTCAAACAACAGCCCCACACCAAAGATAAGTGGTTTGTTTGATCCCGGTGAACCCCCGTTCCCACCCCTCTCTATCCCAAAAAAAGAAGACACTTGACGTGGGACTACACCGTCATCCCTCCGGGGACGGGCCGAAGGTCATCACCATGACGTCGGACCCAATTTTTCCATCAATTTTCTTCACGACTCCGAGGCAGCAGTATTTTGGGGGGTCCGGTTTCGGTTTCCTTCACCCTCACTCCTTCAAGCCTCCCGTGTAGATTGATGTTATTAGGCTTTACCCCGTCCGGAGAGATGGCGTGGGGCGGCTATCTCTCGGTGGAGGTAAACAAGATTGGAACTGCTAAAAGCATTGAAGATTTTGTTGATAATTTTCGTTGAGATCAAAAATTCAAAATTTTAAATGGTTTTAAGATATCTTATTGCAATTTGCAATGATTCAATAGATTCCAAAGATTTAGTTTTCCAAAAATAAATTTGAGATACTTGAAATATTCGCCAGGGTTTTTAAAATTAAATACATGCCCACAAATCATTCAACAGATTATGATTATGACCAAAAATTCTCTCAGATCTTGAATTTTTTGAAAAGTTTGAAGTTTTTCGACTAACAAACCAACAATATTTCGAATTATGAATCCAGCCATAGTCTTATAAAAAATAGTTAGGTTTGACCTCAAAAAGTACAAAAATTTTATAGTGAAAATTGTTGTTCAAAATGAAAAAAACGACCCTTCTGAGTTTTTTCAGATTCGAAAAGTATGTGCATTAAATTTCCCATCAAATGACGTGTCTCAATTTTATTACATTCGTGTAACGAATAATGGCAGAATTTTTGAAACTATTTTTGTATTTTTTTTTTCGATGAAAAATACGTTTTTTTTAAATTCTGAGTTTACCATCAAATCGGGCTTCCAATTTTACATAAAAGTCTCTTTGACACCAAATTTCCAAACCATCACCATTTTAGGCTGCAAATTATTGAAAAACACGTCTTTTTTCGAATGAATATGAATGGAAGATCTATAAGATTATGGTATCTGATATTTGTCAAAGTCGGAGTCGGAATCGTAAAAAAAAGCGAGATAACTCCTTAGCCTGGAATAAATTCCTAAAAAAATGGTTCCAAAATTAAGAGATAACCATGACTCAAGAGTAGTTTTTCAAAAGGTGCCACGGGCTTCCTTTTAAGATAGGACATTTTGAAAAAAAAAACTTTTGGACTTGACAGAGATAAGGTCGATTGGACAAAGGTCTAATGCCAAATGGTCGAATGGACAAAAGGTCGAAAGCGGAAAAAGGTCGAAAGTGTACAAAAGGTCGAATGGATAAAAAGTCGAATGTGGAAAAAGTGAAAAGAATTCTGTACCAAGGTTGTTAATCGATAGAATAATCGTCGATAATATTATCGATGGTTATCGTTATCGTCGGGACGATAATTCTATCGGCGATAATTTTATCGACGATAACGGACGATAACTTATACATAATATGTTTCTAAAATTTAATAAAACCAACCACATTAGGTATGCTGAATTTTCAAGCTTTCTCTTAGTAAATATTTTTCTGATAATATGATAAGTTTCAAAGTATAACTAGAAAAAAACACAAAATACCGTTTTTTCACGAAAATACTAAAAAAATATGATTCACAATATGGGTATCAAACGATTCGAAATTTTGCATGTATTTTAACTGTTTTAGAGTTTTTTGAATGAAATACTAAAATTTTCACAAAATACCGTATTTTCTCGAAAATACTCAAATTTTTATAATTCGCAATATGGGTATCAAACGGTTTGACATTTCGCATGCATTTTGACTGTTTTAGAGTTTTTTGGATGAAATACTCAAATTTTTACAAATTTTTTTTG
This sequence comes from Culex pipiens pallens, assembly GCF_016801865.2. Lineage (NCBI taxonomy): Eukaryota > Metazoa > Arthropoda > Insecta > Diptera > Culicidae > Culex > Culex pipiens. Next base: position 50,797,350 of record NC_068937.1, on the reverse strand, counting down.
AAAGTGCTCAAGTTTTCATGATTTGCAATATGGGTATCAAACGAAGCGAAATTTTACCTGCTTTTTCATTCAAAAAACACTCTAAAACAGTTAAAATACATGCAAAATTTCGAATCGTTTGATACCCATATTGCGAATTATAAAAATTTGAGTTTTTTCGAGAAAATACGGTATTTTGTGAAAATTTGAGTATTTCATAAAAAAAAACTCTATAAATGTTAAAATAAATGCAAAATTTCGAATCATTTGATACTCATATTGCGAAATATAAAAAATATTGAGTATTCTCGAGAAAATACGGTATTTTGTGAAAATTACGGTATTTTGTGAAAATTACGGTATTTTGTGAAAATTTTAGAACTTTATTCAAAAAACTCTAAAACAGTTAAAATAGGGGAAAATAAACCCGTTTTAATCACTCTAAGCCGGTCGACCAATTCTCATCACTTTTGCAGTTTCCGCTATTAAATCAACCATTTTCGATAAATCAACAATGGGGAGTTGCTTGCTCACTTTTATTCAAAATCACTTTATGAAAGCTGTAATTCATGAACAAAGTGCTGATAGGCCGATAATAGAAATAGGCTGAAAAAGGGTGTATTTCCCCTACATGCAAAATTTCGAATCGTTTGAAACCCATTTTGCGAATTATACTGTACTATATTAGTGATTTTTTTTAAATGCAAGACTTCTAAAAGTTTGTATAGAATATAATTTCTAACAAACAAATCCGTATTTTTCAGATTTTTTTCATTCTTCATAATGAGCAGTACTTTAAATTGATAGCATAACTTCCCATTTTTTTTAAGGATTATTTACATTCCTAACACATATTTTTTGTAATATTATTGTACGTTATCACATTCAATCAAACATTGCCAGTTCCTTAAGTAAGAAAAAGTCTTACTTCTATAAATATGGTTGAAATATGGATGTGAGTTTTTCAACTCTTTCAAAAAGTTTCATAAAAGAAAAAAAATTAACTCCCTAAATATTTTTGCATGTTTCTTATCCTGTCTTAAATATATCCTCAATAGTCATAATAGTTCTATAAAAAATAACTTCTGAAAATATGTTTTTTGTTAGTTTATTTTAAAAAAATCAAAAATCTCTCCAAAAATCCAGAGGAAAAAATATTACAAAAACAAACATTCAAACTTTTGTCCTTTCGACCTTTGGGAATTTGACCTTTTGTGAAACATTCGTTTCAAATATGAGCAGTTCTCTCAGATTTTGGTCATTCGATTTTTTTTTGTATTTTTTAATCCGACTGAAACTTTTTTGGTGCCTTCGGTATGCCCTCAGAAGCCATTTTGCATCATTAGTTCGTTCATATAATTTTTCGTACAAATTTGGCAGCTATGTTTTTTCAAAAATGTAGATTTTTAGGCACATTGGCCACTAAAGCGTTTATCTTCAACATCATTGGCATGTAGGACAGATCCTTGCGCATGTTTTGGTATAATAACATTGAAGTTTTGAGCAAAATGAAATGGCGCGTCGCCTATCTTTTCTGCTGAGCTGTTTTTTTGAAAAAAAAAAATCAAGACATTGAAGGCCTAAGCTCCAGAGTGCTTCAATTCAATGTTATATCGCTTCGCTTGGAGACGGTGATTTTAGCGGATTGCAGACTGGATTTTCGCCATGTGATGTGATGATTGTCTAAGCCCAAGTTGCCTAGGAATCGATAATTGGGAATAGAACCAATTCCACCTGAACCAGATTCTCACCACCATGGCAGCCGTCCATTGCCGGCCGCTCCTATCTCCACCGCGCACCAGGGACAAGGATAGGGGATTTGGAAGACGGGAAGTGTTGATGCTCCACTTTTTTCAGAGTATTAAGGGAAAATCTCCACGGTATTCTGAAGTAAGTTTCGCTTGGAGTTGGACGGTTTTTGGGAAGGTGAATGGTCTGAGGAGCCACCCTAGGCGAGTGGTAACGACCGTTTGCATTGTTGTTCGAATTCTTCGTGTGTTCTCATTTCTAATGGGAAAGCTTTCAATTCTTCTCATCTTTTATTGGATGAATTCTATCAGTCGCCCAGGCTATTTATAGCGAGGTATTTTTAGATTCAATTTCAACTGCGCTTGCAATCTTGCATGCAATCTTGTTTGAGTTCTGATGTTCAACTTGCATTCAATTTTGATTCTTTGTCCGATTCTTGGATTCAACTATACCAGTCTAATTCCCCCTCAAGCTATCAATGCTCCACGGTTAAGTGGAAAGCATTTTTGCTTGCTAATCCTAAGGACAGGGGATCGAACCCCGCCGTGAGCTTTTTCATGATTTTCCATTAATTCCAAATTTTAATGAGTCCAGAACTTTCTCGTTGGGAGCAGATGGGTATCGAACCCAGAACCATTCGCTTATAAAGCGAACATCGTAACCATTCAGTCACGACCGCTCCTCCTGCTTCAATTCAATGTTATATATACCAAAACATGCGCAAGGAAATGTCCTACATGCCAATGATGTTGAAGATAAACGCTTTAGTGGCTAAAGTGCCTAAAAATCTACATTTTTGAAAAACCATTTTTTTACTAGTTAAATCCCATTTAAAATTGAAATGCAAAGCGACAGCTCCAATTAAGTTCAATCAAGCTCATATTTGAGATTTGAGCTCAGTATGCCCACCGGAACCAGCCCCTGAATGCCCGCCAAAAAGTAATTTTTGTTACATCCTACTGAGTATGATCGTAGTAGCTGTTAATAACAGGAATGAGTTAAATATCGAAGAATTTCGAAAATTGGCAACAATTTTCCCACTAAAATGGACATAACTTTACTGAAAATGGATAAAATTTCATTCTTTTTTCTGCAAAATTGTTCTTCATTTTGTTTGCAACAATGCTACAACGTTAGTTTTGGAATTCAGACATGACAGTTTATTTACCAGACCAATTTGAAAATATTTTCTAAGAAAAAACACTATTTTACACATTCTCATGACGCTGGGACTCAAGTAATGGACCGATTTAAGGTGTACTATGTCAGGAATATATTTTGGGAACTAAGAATTGATATTTGGATGAAAATTGACATCACCGACAGAATATTTTGGAAATCGATTTTTCTGACTCAGAATAGTCTCCCCAACAACCTCCAGGAGGAATTTCCGAGGTGCATGCAAGTTGCATAATAATCCCCTTCTTACCCACCGTGATATAACAATGCAAAAATCGAATGATAAAATTAATTCCAAGATTCCTTAGCTTCTAACGATACGATCATCCAAAATCTGAGATTCTGAGGAAAAAACTAAATACTTCAAATTCTTAAGATTGAAATGATTCGTAACAATATTTAAGATCCGTAAGACCATTGCAAATTTTTTCAACTGCCAGATACAACCCATTCTTCACCACGAAATCCGCCCAAAAGCCTGTCGCCTCCCTGTCCGAGGACTTAAAAATCTTTCAACTTGAACCCCTCCAGTTACACAGTGTCCGCAGCAGTTGATAAGGACACGCTCGCAAAAGTCAAGGCTGTTGTTATGTTTGTGTTTGTTGATCTCTGACGACCCACCACCTAAAAATAGACCCCCCAGGCCCGGTCTCAAACCTGGGGGGGGGGGTCACAACCGTAGAAACCTTTCGCATAAATCCCTCTTATTTATTCCTCGGAACTCGGAAGCTTATTTGAAATTCTGAACTGCGAGCTGCGATAACGCGGCCACTTGAGCCGGATGGGCTACTCTTTTCCCCCCGTCGGAGCGCTCTTACTTCTGTTGCAAATTTTGACAGGTGTCATTCGATGTTTTTGTGACGCGGGTTAAGGAGAGGCAGCAAATTTACCTGGGGGCTTTGGAATCGATGGAATATTTAAGCGTTGAAACTTTACGGTCAGTTTGGAGAGTCAAGTAATCACAAAGTTAATCATTCTAGGAAGAATTTATAAGATTTGAAAGATTCTAGAGATTCATAAAGATGCGTAGCGTTCATAGGATTCCGGTTGATATGATTCATAAGGTTTTTAAGATTTATAAGATTCATATATTTAAAAGTTTCGCAAGATTCTCAAATTGTAAGATCTATTTGATTCATAGTATTAATAAGCTTTAGGTTGATGCGATTCAAAGTATTCTTGGGATTCAAGTTTGTGAGTTTCAAAGTATTCATGCAATTCAAGTTGATAGGATTTATATGATACATAACATTCTAGAGATTTATAAGATAAGATTCGTATGATCTCTGGAATTTACAGTAATCATACGTTTCAGGTTGATAAGTTTCAAAGCATTCTTGGATCTAGGTTGAGTCTACACAGAAAAAAATATTCCTGTAGATTTACATTATTTATCATGTACCAAAAGGTATCATGATAAATAATGTAAATTTACATCAACTTCATTGGAAATTTACATGACTTTCATTGTAAATATTGAAATTGAAAACCTCGTAGAGTCGTGTAAATTTCCAATGAATCTAATGTAAAAATACACGAACTAAAAATTTTTTTGCTCCGCTAAATCTGGAATCCGCTTTAGATTCCAGATTCAACGGAGCAATACAAATGTTATTTGAAGAATAAATCAACCTGGTTGAATGGAAACCTCACCAAGGAAAAGTTTAACCAGAACTGTAACAAAAAGCGTCCGAGGGTTAAAAATATAATTATTTGTTGCAACAATGCTTTGTCTGCTCAAAAATTGAAATTAAACTATTTTTTAAAAGCAATGCTCTTATGCCCATTTAAAAAAATCCAAATTTTAAATGGGCATAAGAGCATTGCTGATATGGCCTTTTAATATTAGTAAACAAAACTCTTTAGATGAGGTCGAACCGCCTTGATCGAATCTAATGTAATTTTCAAAAGCATCACGATTTCTTTTAGCATGAATGCATATTTGAAACACAATCATGCTTATAGTTTTGTTTTAAATTATTTCAAGCTAAATACAAAACAAAACTATGCAACTCCAAGTTAGAAAAGCAAAACAAATGAAGGCTTTTGAGAAAAGTATCAAACTCTTAATTCAACAAGGTTTGAAGGAGGGATGAATTGTTTTATTTCTACTCTAACAAGACATTCTCATATGTTTGGCCGGTTTAAGATTTGGTTGTATTTCCATCCAATTTGCCAATTCTCACTATTTAAAACATTAATTTACAAAACTTTTTAAAGAAACTTGTTGCTCATTCCTTCTGAACTATTTATTGCTTAATTCAAGTTAAACAAGCTTTCTACAAACTGTTATCGAAAGTCTAAGATTAATATTACGTGTTCGATGGAAATACATGCCGTTCCCTTATCGCGATTTACATGAATAGCAATTTGAGAACAAATTTTCAAGAATCTAAGTGTGATTAGCAAAACAATAACACAGAACACTTACTTTACTCACGGTTTTTATTGAAACGTCATCGGCTGACCATAGCTGAACCTGTTAGATTTCCATGATCATGTCGTCGACTGGTTCTGCCAAAACTGACGTCTGATGTTGGTGCCGTGGATCGTTTGCCGCACGCCTTTCGCGGGAGGAGTTTTGTTCGGTAATAAGCATGCGGCTAATGGACGTCAATCTCGAAAATGTACGCATCCACGAAGGGCCCCTGGAGTTTCTGGAAAATAAATAGTGTTAAAATAAGTGCCAAGGTAATTCTAGGGTTCAGCTTACCTTCTGAGCGTGCCGAGTCTGTTGACCATCGGGGTAAAACCGCTCTAGTTACAAATACAAATTTGACCTCCAACGTACTGCTCGATCGCGCCGTTTCGAGTAACAAGCGTTTGTTAATCTTATTGTGCGTCAATTGAGAAAAGTTTAGCTAGGTGCCGCCGCACCGGAAGCGAACTCATCATCGAAGACCGGACAAAATAGTCCTACGTCAAAAGTGAATCAACATCAAAATAAACAGTGCACGCTGAAACAAAAGTAAGGCAAATCAGGCTAAAACTTCATCAAGTTACACGTTTAGAAGCTAACAATAAGTTTATATTCAGTTTAACCCTTGATAGACTCACGAAATGACTACTTTCTCCTCAACGTGCAACTCAGGAGAAATATTTTGACATTTCAAATCTTGACCAGAATAATAACCGCTGTACCGGTAATGTAACCATGACCAGAATAATAACTGCTTTTTCTGCGGAGTTTGTGTACCTTCCTGTGATGTAGTGCAATTCTTGACTTTTTTTTGATAAGGTCCTATAAACAAATGTAAACATTGAGTGTATCCCGCTTACTCCGATGGACTTTGACATAAGGTGTGAAAGGGATACACTCAATGTTTACATTTGTTTATAGGACCTTATCAAAAAAAGTCAAGAATTGCCACATTATTGATTCTCGGGTTCCAGTCGCGACGCGTTTTTCGAGTTGATGCGCCCTGCCCAGTAGTTCCTATCTGGACCCGATTCTTACGATGACGGCCGAACCGATACCTCCACCAACAGCATCGGTCAACCTTAGATTTTGGTTCCACCGAGTCATTGTCCTGCGTGACCTCGAACAGCTGTTCGAGAGTAAACACTAGTTTTACGGCGCTAACTACTTCGCCACAGCTTGTCGTACCGGAAACAACTCGAGCCGTGATTATTGAGGCTATCTTTTGGATTGTCCCACCAAGGAATCCCAGATGCATTACTATGCAAGCCGATTCGTTGCAGTGTTTTTTTTTCTGTGTGGAAGATGCAAAAGGAAAACGGGGTAATTAAACACGAATATAATCTAGGAAAAAACAAGAGATGCGCTGTTGGCAAGCAGTTAAATTGCCCAATATTTTTCGCTTCCACCCTCAAACGTCTAACCATACAAATTTGCTGCCGATGCTTTTCCGGAAGCGATCCGGCAACAAATTTGTATGATTTTAAATTTTAGAAGTTGGAGGGTGGAATCAATGTAAACAAATCAACTCGTTCATCGCCAATAGTATCGAATATTTACCTATTTCGACGCCGATTCTTGAAGATCGTGACGACGCACTTAATAAATTGCACCAACTCTACTGACAACTCATTCAAACACTTATTTCGACAAAAGCCGATTGATCGTAAAACGTAAACAATCTCTCAACAAAGCACCAAACAAAACTGTTTCGATTTCCTTGCTGTCATCCGCAGCGGCACTCTTTGCTTGAACTTTACATGTTTCAAAAAAAATACATTAGCAACATTTACATTATTTCTTGACTTTTTTTTGATAAGGTCCTATAAACAAATGTAAACATTGAGTGTATCCCGCTTACTCCGATGGACTTTGACATAAGGTGTGAAAGGGATACACTCAATGTTTACATTTGTTTATAGGACCTTATCAAAAAAAAGTCAAGATTTCTTCATTTACATTGTTTTGATTTGTCAAAATTGAGCAAACGTGGGAATATTTACATGCGATGCATCAATTACATGAGATTTTATCTTACATCATAACCAATTACATGACATTTGACTTTTTACATTATATTTCAACATTACATTGAGTAAGTTTACATTTGAAACATGGTTTACATGACATGGAAATTTACATATTTTTTTCTGTGTAGTATTAACGTGAAGACTTCCATCATTGTCATGATTTTTCGTTCAAAGATATAAATTTTGCGTCGTTTTCAATATTTTGACAAAATTCCTTCAACAAGTTGTTTAGAATAGTGCCCTACGCATGCTGATTCCTTTTGGTAACGATTATCCCATTCCTTGTAAAGTTATGGAAATCGTCATTAATAAATGATTGCCAATTAGGACGTCAATGACTGTGCCACAAAAATATAAAAATGTTGTAGCACAATTGATTTAGATCAAAAATTCATTCAGTGGCTTCAAGAAGGCAACAACCGGCACATGCTGATTCCTTTAGGTACTGAAATTCGTTAAATTGAATTTAATACAGAATATTTTATAGTGATGATTAATTTTCTTCGAAAATGATCAACGGCTTCACCTTAATAGAATTCACGTTTCTAGGGATTCATGAGATACATAAAACTAATTTATAAGGTCATAAGGTATGTGAGACTTATAAGATTCAGAGGATTTATAGGAATCTTAAGATTCATACGAATCTTGAGATTCTAGAAACGTATAAGGTTCATATTATTAATAGGATACAGGTTGATAAGATTTATTAGGTTCTCTAGATTCATAAGATACATAAGACTCACAATTTCCATAAGATTTGTAAGCTTCTTAGTATTTCTAAGATCTATACTGCCCCTGATCGCATAAATGTCCCATATACATTTTCATCGCTTTTGAGTTATTTATGCAGTTTGGTTCAAAATCCTGTGCTCTTTCAGAAAAGCCTTCAAAATCCAGTACTTTGTTCTAGGAATCAGGAGGAAATCTAGTTTTTTTTCTCGAAAACTTAACACGTATCCTAATGTGTGGGACAAACTTCAAATACGTTTTTCTCACCTTGCTGTTTTTGCATATGGGACATTTATGTGAACATGGGCAGTATAGGATTCGTAATATTTATAGGATTCAGGTTGATTCAAAGTATGAAACAGATTAAACTCTCAGTATTCTTATGGTTCAGGTTGATCCTCTGATTTACAAATCATTCCACTATATAGATCTTGGAGTTTCTAAGGATTTTGAAGAGATTAAATATTCAATCTTTCAACAACGTTCCTCACTTTAAAATGGTATCCATTCCTCGAACTAAAGCTGAACCGACTCTTTACACGCTCTTTTCAATCTTCCTGCCAGCAAATCACTGCTGCCTGGTTGAGTCTCTTCAAGACCTTCTACGTCCTTCAAGTTTCCTTCCCAGAGTCCACTGACTTCTGGTTTGCGGACTTGCTGCGGCAGATCCGTCCTGCGTTTGAAGATTCATGTCCCATCCATCAAAGGCGCGCAGCAGCACAGTGCCATCATAAATATGTAATTCTACTTTTCGATTCCAGCGATTCTATGTAATACCCCCCCTTCTTCTCCTGACAGTGGTATCACGGTCCTATGTTTTCCACCTGACTGCCATCGATCTTTGTTCCCGCCCCTGCAGGTATTCCCAGATTCGTGTTCTTTTTTGTTCGCTCCAACTCCAACTTTTTATGACCCATTATTCAATTCAGCTTTTGCGTGTACCTTTGAAGGGGACGACGTTGGAGAAAATCCGACAGATTTTCCATCGGAGTTGACCGCAGACCGCCCCGGTACAACTTTTCCCCAACCACGCAGAAACTTTCGTGCAAATCCATGTTCCCGGTGTGTGTGTGTGCGCGCGCTGCTGGCGGGATATTGTTGGCAACGTTCCGAACATGCAAATCCCATAAAATTATACACGTTTGCAAGGGTGATGGGGAGGCGGAGGGTGGTTTAACACACGTGTACATCGTGTGGTACCGCCGGGTTGTGCGTGGTTCAACCATGGACCAGATCAGAGAGTGAGTCCCATTATAATTCATAAGGGCGCGCTAAATTTAACACACGGGCAGAGGGGTTTTCCTGAAGTTTTCCACACGCGGATTCGATTGGAGAGGTGTGAGGTGTGGTTTTCTGGGAACGGTGTACCGACAAGTGCGCACCGCACAGCTGAAGATTCGAGAGAGATTTGGCGTAGGTTACATGATCTACTAACAACCTGGTATGAATATGGAATCGACACGGGATGTAATCCAAACGGATTTCGAACCAAATGGAACCTCAGCATTCTTTGGATTTATACAATTTTAAGGATTGTTATATTTATGAGATTCCAAGAAATCACACCATTTCTAAGAAACTGCGTACATACATTTTTCACTGGGTTTTAAAATTAATAGGATTCATAAGAATCATAAGACTCGTGGTATAAGAAAAAAAAATCATCAGAGATTCATATGATTAAAACAGAAAAAACCAAGATATTCATAGGATTCTTGACATTTATCATTAGAAGTATGATATGATGAATATTTATGATTAGACTCATCAGAAGATACACATTGTGCATAGGATTCATATGATTTAAGAGGTTCAAACAATTCAAGTTCAGTTCCTCTAACTATCCTCCTGTTAGCTCTATTAGCAATTTTCAAGGTTATATTTTACTTTATTTTTTTCAAAATATTTCTAAGATTCTAGAAATTTATAAAATTTGTATGACTCATATGATTCGTATGATTCATAAGAATCATAATATTCATAATACACAAATTTGATCCCTTTTACTCTAACCCCAATCCAATAGACAGGTGATCATTTTGATATCTTTCTGAAGAAAGAATTAAAATATGTTCATCAAAATAATTGAACGAACACGCCAACTCTTCTTGGAATCATGAAACAGCCAAGCGCCTTCGTATCATAGCGCGTCAATGAAAATCTAACGCGCACTGAAAATTCTCCCAAGCAGCCGCCAACCTGTTCGGATTTCTCCATGCACGAGTTCCCATACAACGCATCCAATACACAGAAAGCACCCCCTATTTGTACACGCTGGACGGTATGAATGTGGTAGTTCAGGGTGTGCATGAAAGCTTTTGGACAGTAGACATAAAAGCGCGCGAGCCGAGACGCGAGCAGGGAGAGAGCAAAGTTCAAAGAGAGAGTGAAAACTCCATATTTTGAGAATTTCAGGATTAGAATGGTCAACATCCGGAATGTTTGCTTAGTGAGAATTGAGAATAATGAATAATTTTTGCTCTAATCTAATCCAATGGAACAGATTAGAGAAGTCATTCTAAAGAAAACTCCAGGGAAAAACTTGTGGTTGGATTACGCCTCAAGTTTTGATTTAGTTTTTGTAATTTACAAAACGAGCTAATTACACAGCAAAAAATATCTGTGTAAAATGTAATATTGTATGAGAAAAAGTGTACACAAAAAGCATGTACGGATGAAAAAAAAGATTATACACACCCCCAAAAATAACATCAATCTGGTGACAGTCATATCCAGATTACTAAGTCCGCGCCCCTACCATCTCGGCTAACTCGCCGCAGTTACAGTTAATACAGCATACGACGTACGGGAAACCTACTGGTTCATCGGCATTGAACGCAACAATTTCAAGACGGTGGATTATTTTTTAAATATAATTGAGCTAAAAAACTTGAAAATTACTGAAAAGATTGTTTGAACAGGTAAACATTTCGGCCACGCGTCGCCTCTGCTCGAAGGTGAAGTTTGTTTGAGAAAAATCGAAAAAATGTATGGAAAACCCAATTTTCTTACAGTTTGGCTGCACGGTGCGCTGCTTCCATCCAAATATTCCCAAACGTGAGATTCTTATTGAAAATTTAATGCTTTACAACTTTGAAGAACATACCAAAGCTGTAAAACTCGATCCTGAAAAGTTACAAGCGATTTAAAAAAGTCATTTTTGAATGAAAAAAAAATTTCACCAACTTTAGGCTCGGGTATCAATGGGTTAATCTCAACCAATTTCGCTCAAAATTTGCACAGATGCTTAAAATTACCCAAAAAAACATTTTTTGCTTGAGGAGCAGGGGATCATTTTTTCTGGGCACCCTAATCCCCATATGTAACACATTTCAAAAGTTATTTCGTAACCTTTTTCAAAGATTCATAAGATTTTTGAAATTAATAACATTTAAGATACTCATGGAATGTTTAAGAATCAAGAGATTCATAAGATTCGTAAAAATCATGGTAAGATTACATATGTAATGAGCGCATCTTATACACAGCAAAAAAATGTGTAAATTTGGAAGGTGTAAAATAAGAAAGGTTAATATTCCTTTTTTTTTACTAAATATTATCACAATTTAAACTGAAAAATAAAAATTACCACAAAAAAGTGGTTAATTTACATTGTATAAGATTCGTATGATGCATAAGATTAATTAATTTCAAAAATTACGTTTGATTTCAGAGATTTATGAGACTAAAGGTTCATTAGAAGTTTAATATGATTAATGTATTCTAGGACTCATGTTATTCAAACGATTCAATGGTTTATAAAACAAAGTATTAATGATTCATAATAAACAAGAGACTCATAAGATTTATAAGATTTAAGATATGCAGAAAATTTATTAAATCAAAATGATTTCTTATTTGTAAGGAATTTCATTGAATTCACTCGATTTGTTCATGCCTCATGATGAGGTTTAGAATGATTTCATACAATTCTTGATATGAACTTAATTTTCTTAATTAAGTTTTAAATGTTTAAAGGAAATAAAGGATTCATTACTTGAATTTGAAAGATAAGTGACATCTTTAGGGTTTTTAAGATTATGATTGCTTTGAAAAATAATAAAACAATCCACCAAGGTTGTTAACGATTAAATTATCGAGGTTCGATAACGATAACAATAGTTCTATCGTTATCGTTGGAACGATAACGATCATCTATCGTTATCGTTATTCCGATGATTCTATCGGCGATAATTTTATCGACGATAACGGACGATAAATTATAATTAATATATTTCTAAAATTGACTTAAACCAACCAAATTATGTTGAATTTTCAAGCTTCCTCTAAGTGTTTTTTTTAATATGGTAAGTTTCAAAATATAAATACTTACAAAATCACAAAATACCCTTTTTTTCTGAAGGTACTCAAATTATAATAGTTTGCAATATGGGTATCAAACGATTCAAAATTTTAAATGTATTTTAACTGTTCTAGAGATTTTTAAACAAAATACTCAAATTTTCACAAAATTACGTATTTTCTCGAAAATACTAAAAATTTTGGAATTCGCATTATGGATATCAAATGATTCGAAAATTTAAATGTATTTAACTGCCCATGTTCGCATAAATGTCCCATATGCAAAAACAGCAAGCTGAGAAAAACGCATTTGAAGTTTGTCCCATACATAAGGCTACGTGTTAAGTTTTCACGAAAAAACTGGATTTCCTCCTGATTTCTAGAACAAAGTACTGGATGTTATAGGCTCTTTTGAAAGAGCACACAATTTTGAACCAAACTGCATCAATAACTCAAAAACGATGAAAATGCATATGGGACATTTATGCGATCAGGGGCAGTTAAACTGTTTGAAAAATCTCTAAAACAGTTAAAATACATGCAAAACTTCGAATCGTTTGATACTCACATTGCAAATTCTAAAAATTTGAGTATTTTCGAGAAAATACGGTGTTTTGTGAAAATTTGAGTGTTTCATTCAAAAAACTCTAAAACAGTGAAAATACATGCCAAATTTCGAATCGTTTGATACTCAAGTTGCAATTTCAAAAAATTTAGTACCTTAAAAAAAGGTATTTTTTGATTTTGTTAGTATTTATACTTTGAGACTTACCATATTATCAAAAAAATATTTACTAATAATTTGGATGGTTTTAGTCAATTTTAGCAATAAATTATCGCCGATAGAATCATCGGAATAACGATAATGATACATTATTATTATCGTCTCGACGATAACGATAACCATTATCGTTGTCGTTAGACGATAATATTATCGACGATAATTCTATCGATTAACAACCTTGCAATCCACGAGATACACAGATATATCAAAAGTACATTAAAGAATAAACAATTTTTCCATAGAGCAATTCAATGCTAAAGTGGTAATCGGTTGTACCCAACCCTCTCCGATTTCAATAAATCATTGCAGATATGTTATCCAGGCCTGTCATTTTTGTGTACATGGAGCCAGTTGCACTCTAAGATGACATTTGAGGAGGGCGTAAGCTATTTAAATAAATAATGATGTATATCGAAGCATCGTTTCAAAAAGCGATTAAAGACAAAATTGACGAGCCTTCTAAAAAAATACACTGAAAGAAAAAAAAATCCGTCACTTCTCTGAGATTTTTTGATTTTTAAAGTTTAAAAGTAAAATTTAAAGGTAATGTCACAATTTTTGTGAAAATAGCCCAAGATGTTGCAAAAAGTCTCACAAAATGCATGATGGTGTATGTCCCTCATAAAAAAAGAAACATTTATAAAAACTGTTTTTTTAACGTGGTCTAAGCTTCAAAATAAAAAAACGATCGCGGGAATCGATTTTCCAGACAATATTACATAAAAGTTTCCATATTGACCATTTTTGTTTAGACCACTTTTTTTTGTATTTTTTAGAAGCGACATCCTGCATTTTTTTGTGAGGCTTTTTGCAACACTAGTAAACTATGGCAATAATTTGCACATTCTCTACTAAAAAACGAAATTTTACAGTCTTTAAGTTTAAGCCATGGAATGGACTTAAAAACGAACAATTTCTTGCATTGTGAATAGGGTTTTTTAATGATTTTAAACCGATCAAAAACAGCTTTACTTTCAAATTTATCTACACAGTAAAAAAAAGTTGAATGTGTGTAGTTTTACTTAAATAGAAATTCAACCGATTTTACTGCGTTTACTGCCCATGTTCAAATAAATGTCCCATGTGCAAAAACAGCAAGGTGAGAAAAACGCATCTGAAGTTTGTCCCACACATTAGGATACGTGTTAAGTTTTCGAAAAAAAACTTGCTTTCCTCCTGATTCCTAGAACAAAGTACTGGATTTTGTAGGCTTTTCTGAAAGAGCACAGGATTTTGAACCAAACTGCATAAATAACTCAAAAGCGATGAAAATGCATATGGGACATTTATGCGATCAGGGGCAGTTTAGTCCTTTTAAAATCTATTCTAAGAAGAAGAATCACAAACCTGCATAACTAATATCAAGATTCTTCAGTTGATCACCGATAATTCGGTTGAAATTTGAAGTTAAATTTAAATTTCTTTAGTTATCTGCTTTCGACAAGAAGCCGATTAATTAAATAATTTTGTGAGCGATAAACTAATTTTGCTAGATCCAAAACAGTATTTTAGATGAAATAGTAGTTTTGCACCAATTTCAATGCTGAATAGTATTACTTTTTAGCCCTTGAATCGAAGCCAAGATCGAAGCATTTCTTTTCTATTCTGTTATTTATGGTAAAAAAAGTAAGCCGTTTCGTCGTTCGAAAATAACAGCAGGAAAAGTAAGCAATTTCACGGTGGAACTGCAACAAAAAAATGTGAAATAAAGTAATTTTTAAATAGTTCAAAGTCCGTTCACCTCAAGCTGCAAAATAATATACCAAATACTAACAAGGCATCTATTTTTGGAATCACTAATAGAACAGTTAGCCGAACTGCTAATTGAGTTCCTACGAATCACTCGGCTTAATTCAGCTCCCAAATGGACTCTGAAAGCACTTTTAATTTTTTCAATTAAATGATTCATATTTTGCTGAGAGCTGCGGTGTGCACTGATTGGATTTTGTGCTAATTGATAATTGAATTCGCAAAGCAAACACTCGCCCATTTGCTCATTTGCTGGTCCTAATTGCACTCTGGTTGCAGTTATGAGCGGTAAAATTGAATGTAATGTTTGTATAGTCCATGGAGACAAATAACAACCATCATTAATGTTATTTACTTATTGGTAAGCTTTTCTTGGACAAATAACGTTTTATATCCCGATGGCACTCCAGTTAATTCATTCAGTACAATCTCGGAATGCCAGGAAACTCAGCAGTTCATCGCAAATCACTTATCTCCCGGAGTGCAACGGCAACAAACAAATTAAATCTGATTAAATTCGCCGGAATAACCTCCGAGCAATTGCTAAGTAAACAACAAGGAAAAGCTTCAGTTTGAATCAGAATCCACTGAATGCAATTTTGTTTGTCTTTAGCCTCTCAAGTGTCGTTTTGAATAATAAAAAAAAAAAAATTGTTATGCATTTTCAATAACTTATACGATAAAACTATATTTTCGCACCCCAAAATTCTGCAACCAGGAAAAAAAAAATCAGCCCCATTGCGTCACCGAATTAATCACGGTCGAAAAACATCAGTCCAATTTGGCGATGATGAAAACCTCTCGATTCAAATCTCCATTTTTAATTGCCATCACAAAGAAAATCCCATTCTGACAGTGTTGATCCTCTCTGACGCAAGTCCCGAAACACCTAGCTATTATTTTCGGCATCATTTTTCGTGATGATGCTATTTTAATTAAAAGTCCCCAAAAGACAACTATCAAAAACAACATGATTGGAAATGCAGATGCAAATCCCACCAGCGAGTGTTGCGTGTGCCAACTATTGTTTTGTGCATTTTGAGGAAAATTTAATTGGAACAAGATCAAATTTATTAATAACTCAAGCAAAACTGCACAGACTTCTAAAAAGCAAAGAATTTCGCGAAACATGAACCAATTAACCTCGTGACAGCCGTAATACTCCTCTAAATTACAAGGGGGTTAGAGAGAGAGAGCGCGAGCTCGCCGACGACCACAACCGACGTTTACACGATTAATTATTCACCAGGCAAACAGTGTCACGAACGCAGACGCACGAGCAGCTCACGGTTTGATGGCACGCTTTTTGACAAATTTATTATGGGGGGATTGAGAACGAGTCATAGAACGTTCAAAAAAGGAAGGCAATATTTTGTGAGAGCATTAACATCGTTAACAGTACAGTCTCTGCACAGTGTAAAAAAAAGAATTTTGAAAGGTTGATCATTAGGGTGACAAGAAAAAAAGGCTCGATTTTTTAGGTGAAAATAAGTTAAGGGTTAAGGGTCGCTTTTTATCATTGGAGTTTGAATGGGAAAAATCGAAAAAATGTATGGGGAAAAGCATAAATTTCAAAATTCCGCCAAAAGGTGGCATTAAATGTGTCGGATCATTGTCAAGTGTGAGATTCTTATGTAAAATTTTATGACAAACAACTTTGTCGAAGACCGCAAAACGATCCGAGTTAACCCTGACGAGTTATTAACGATTTAAAGAAGACGTTTTTGTATGAAAAGATTTTTTTTCACCAACTTCAACGATAAAAAGCGACCCTTAACCGTTAACCGATTTCGCTCAAAATTTTCACAGTTACTTATTTTTGCCTAAGGAATCGAATCAGGGGATATCCCTGAGGTCGATTGTTTTATTGTCACCCTATTGAACATTTGGTTGGTCAAATATTATCTCTTTTTTGAGTAATTTTCCTAAAATAATGTGTAAAAATGTTGAATTCCACAAGAGAAATTGATAAAAATTTCATCAGTTCGTGATGTAAAACGGGCATTGATGTTTGAGGTCCAACAAACATTACAATTTTAAAATAGCTCGCCTTATTATAAAACTTGATGATTCCAATTCTATTTGTTGCATTAGAAAAGTCTTTTGAAGCACATTTAAATTTCCAATAAAAAAAAATGGTTGGATTTTTTCTCATAGCTTTGAAAATTACTTATAAAAAATAATATTTTTAACACCCCGATATATTTCCAACAACTTCCAACAGCCATACTCCAATAGGTCAAAAGTTTGGAAATTTCGTGGCTATAAGACTACAGAGCAATTCTCTACCAAAACTGGAAATGGAATTTATTTGTATTTTTTTATTTGGCTCAAACTTTGTGGGGGCCTTCCCTATGACCAAATATGCTATTTTGCATCATTGGTTCACCCATACAAGTCTCCATACAATTTTGGCTGCTGTCCATACAAAAATGGTATGTAAATATTCAAACAGCTGTAACTTTTGAGTGAATTTTCTGATCAATTTGGTGTCTTCGGCAAAGTTGTAGGTATTGTTGAGGTCACATGTGAAACAAAATAGCTTACAGGACCTTTTCAAAAACAACTCTAGGTTTGGTAATTCAAATTATCACAGTTTTTGACTAGCTTTAGAAAGCCTTTGGATCTTTTATTGGGTAAATATGTTTTATAAGGAATTTGAAAAGAATAATTATTGATAATCAACTTTGAACTCAGGAAAACCCGGAAACTATCTATTTTATCCCTTTAAAATCAAACTGACAGTTAAATAAAAATGAATGATTTCAACGATTAACAAAAAAAAATTTAGCAAAAGCTTTTGACAAATCAAATAGTAGGTTATGCAACAAGTTGCGAAAAGAGGATTTTTTCAGCACGAGTCGTACATTTATCCAACGAGGTTCACCGAGTTGGATAAATACGAAGAGCGCTGAAAAATCAAGTTTTGCAACGAGTTCCATACAACATTTTTTGCAATTCCGAAAAACACCCATTGAGTGAAATTTTAAGTCAAATTTTCATGTATTTTGTCAATAAATCGTTTAAATAAAAATAATGTTGAAAAGTGTTACTTTTCAAAACAAGTGCTGAAAAGTTCAACTTTTCAGCACCCATTTCAGTGCTGAAAAGTAGATCTTTTCAGCATTTATTTTGAAAAGTGTTGCTATTCGATTCTGTTATTTTTGGTACAGAAAAGAAGGCTATTTCGTCGTTTAAGAAAAAAGAAATTCAATTTTAAACAAAGTTGTAAAAATTCCGTACCAATCCGTATTATGCGAAAAATTCCGTACAAAAATTCCAGCATATTAAAAATCCGCGAAGAGGGTCGAAAATCCGTACTGTAAGGAAAATCCGTACAGTTGGTAGTCTTAGGTATGGAAATGTATGAAATTCTGTATCTTTTCAATTTTTTTATATGTTTTAGGGGACTAAAAAGACATCTTCTGAGCCATAGTGGTGGTGCAAAATCTGGTTTAAGAGATATGAATGATTGAAAATCACATTTTTTTTTGGAAAATATAGAAAACCTGTACTAAAATAATTATTAAAAATCTTTTTTTTTTTAAGCAAAATCTTTACAATTTTTTTTTATTAAAAGTTCCGTATTTAAGTTATAGCTTCTTTTAGGTATACATTTTCGATTCGTCTTCCTTTTTTTTGCATTTTTAAAATACTTTTAAGAGTACTCCAGAAATTGAATTGAAAAGCAGAAACAAAAACTTTCAATTTTCTCTTTTGGAACTTTTTTCTGAGATACAGTCTCACAAAGAATTAGAATCGATGAAAATAAGTTTTTTAAGTGCTATCCTGTTATTTTCAACTGAAGATATCTCGAAAACTATATGTTCGGTCTTCAATGTTAAAAACTGAAACTATTGTGAAATTTGTTAAAAATGTGAAGGCATAAATTTTGAAAAGGTCTACAAATTGATAATTTTCCGCATTTCATATTTTAGACCAAATTTAAAAAAAATACCACCTTTTTGATAATGCTCAGACCGTTATTTTGTTAAGATTTTCACTGAATATATTACAGACGACGCAAAATTTGGTATACATTTTCACTGAATTAACATTTGTTTTGTTAAATGCTCAAATTTTCACAAAATACATATTTATTAGAAAATACTCTAATTTTTCAAATTCACGATAAGCTAATTGTTTAACAACGTTGTCTTTCCGTTTTTTTTTTTTTTCAAAAAATTATGTAAAGACATTGTTGGGAAAACTCCGAAACCGAAATATACAGGTTTATTTTGAGAAAAATATTTTTCCGAGTCATATATGACCAGCCAGACCTGAACAAAACGAAAGACATAAAAAGAAGCAAGGGTTTAGGGCAATTCATAAACCATGCATACATGGTAAAAGGATAACCCATTTAGTTTAGAATAAACCCTGGGGGATGAAAAGAGAGGGTGCGTAACGTGATTTTCGAATGATCCCACTTTGTTTAATCAGAAAAGTAGAAGGTACCTAGTTCAAGCACATGCGTGACTTTTTCCTTGCACTTGAAATATGTTCGGTTTGGAACAAAATGTGAGCGAGTCTGGACAAATTACGTTTTGTTCTAGAAAAAGGGAGCCGTGCCCACCATACGGGCAGAAATCAACTGATGAAGACGAGCTACGGATGGGCACTGAAAAGGGAATTAGCCAGTAGGAAGTGAGTTCATTGGAGTAAGAATGGCTCGACGACGATTTTTTTGGTAATGAGCCCTGATACAGCGAGCTTGAAATCTCTCATGTTTCTTGCGTGGAATTTCAATTCCGTAATTAGCAAGCTATAAGAAAAATTTAAAATCTTGTGGTGTTCCGAGAATATTTACAAAAGGTTCGTTAGTTTAAAAATATAATGAAAATATAAAGGAAAATCAACAAATAACATTTGATTTTTACAATAATTTCCCTAATGATCGATTACAATACTTGCTGCTTCTGGCGAACAGTAAAACGGTTCCGCATTGACGTTTCCTTGTTAATTTTTTACCCATCAAACAACTGTTTGAACAAATTTAGAATCAAACGAACAATATCTCTCAAAAGACAATAATTGAACTAGTTTCATTTCAACCATCTTACCAATTAAAAAACTAATCAAAAATAATCACATTCAACGAAAATATCATTTTTTTTTGTGGCAGAATATTAAAAAAAATTAAGGTACCTTTCCAACTTACCTTGTTTTACACTTCCACGTTCAGCTTCGCTTCCAGCTAGGACGCCGTAAAAAATCCTCAACCTTCCCGTGCACGCTTGGATACTTCCGGTCTGCTGGTCACAGCCGATCTTTTCGTCGACCACAGTGTCAAGAAAAATATAAGAGGAGGCCCTCAACCACGCCACGTCCTCCCCGGGAGCAATCCCCCCTACGCACGTACAAAACAGAAACTCAACCCTCAAGAGCCTATTTTTTTTTTCCTTTCCTTTTTGGTTTAGGACTCACTCTCCCTTTAATCAATAACAATCAACCCGAAAAAGTCCTAAACCTCACCACCAACAACAAGTGGTTCTTCCTCACACTCACACCCACCACCCACACTGCACTACACACTATTCCGTAGACTGCCAACCTTCTTTGTCTCACTCACACGTCATCATCATCATTATCGTGATTTTTGCGCGACCGAAGAATGAGAGTATTGTGTATTGTCAGAAAAAGAGGAAAGAACAAAAAAAAACTTTCGGCGCGCTTGCTATATTTAGCCACGCGGTTTACCGCCGCGACCCCGGCCAAGAATCGACGCTGCTAAAGGGAGCACCCTCCCGTTGGTCTCCGACGACCTGCTCCCGCAGTCGGAACTCCATTTGGCAAGATCTTTGCAGAATTTGTTGATAAATTTTTGATACCGCTTTATTATTCAACATCCAGAACTTCGCAGAACACTCGGAACACCACAGCGGCCACCCGGTTCGGACCAGGTTCCGGCCTACCCATCACCCCGGAACTCTTCAACGTTCCATCACTTGAACCTCTTCCGTTCGTTTGGAATGCCACCACCGTCTTCCTTCATTCCTCCTGCGTCGTCGTCGCTGACGACGTCCCGCGTCCGTCAAAATAACGGGGCCCCGTGGCCACCCCCTTTCCCGCTAATCCCGGGTCCAGCGGCTGTTCCTCCCTCCCTTCAGCTTTAATTCACCAAAAAGAAAAAGAAATCCGTAACAACACACACGCGCGCTCTTTTAAAGGGTCCGGACCGCGGCCAAGTTCCGTCCAAAAGGCGTTCCGATTCGGTCGACGGTTGCATGTGAACTGGTTCCGACGGCGGTCCTCCTCCCGATCTACGACGGTCCCGACGATCCCGACCGTGGTAACTCACTGGAAAAGAGCGAGTCCTGTCGGTATCAACGCATGGAACACGCATGGAAGAGTTGGTGGAAAACAAAACATTCTGCGCTCTCTCTAGCGCTTGGACAGAAGACACAAGACCATAACTTCCGATCAGCTGGCCGGCACACCGGTGAGATGGCGGCTCTCCGTGCTCATGCGCAGTCTGGCGGTGGCGCCGACCATGGTTTAGAAAGGAACTCATGCTCAAACGTGGTTGGTGGAAGCGGTTTTGGGTTAAACGGTGGGTTTAAAGAGGGAACCGGTTCAGAGATATTTATAGATAAAAAAAAACAACAAAAAAACCACGATATAGTTTTTTTTTTCAATGAAATTTATCTACAAGAATTACTTTGATAACTAAGATGAAAGAAAAGCAAAAAGTTAAACAGTCCAAAATCTGATTCGTATATTCAATCAGTGTTAAATTTATAGCCGAAGCTCGTTCATGGCCTGGACTATGATCTGAAAAATCTTCAAACGGGTTTGATGAACATAGAAGGTTGATCAAAGAGAAAGTTCGATATTGATGAATATTTGGAAAGATGCAAGCATTAGCATTAGCATTAGCATTAGCATTTTAGGACGCCCTATCCACGGATGGCTCCACAACGCTTATCCCTCTGTTTGGTCTGGTTGTGTTAGACCCTCATCCGGAAAAATAATCCAACACGGGAGATACCATGTCTTCATCTTTTGATGAGTGTGTAATACAGCCCAGGGCATAAGGGGGTCCTTGCCGGGTCTAAGCTATCCTTTGGGGAGCGGAAGGAATGTTAGTAAACACCTATCTAAAGTGCGCAAGGATCCCTGCGTCACCTTAGTGGTATAGTTGTTTGTAGGGAGGTTTTGGACTCAATGTTAGTAGAAAGGTAGGACCCTAGGATATACCTCGAAAGGTATTGCGGGTTGATAAAAAGTGGTTTAAATTTTGTTTTTGGTTAAACTCGCACAGCCGGCTGTACCGAGGAAAAGAATAAAATTTATACTGATGCAATGTTATTTTAATAATAAAAACAAACGATCGGTTGTATGGGGATGCAACTCGCCTAATCATTATTGTATTTTTGTGGAATGCGAATTAAATGTAATTTAATAGATGAAAGAAATTTAAACCCAAACAGCCGACCGAACAGAAAATCTACTTGTTATCTACCATTTTTTTGAAAAATACAACTGTTGAATTTAATAAGCAAACAGGACAAGCAAATAACAAGAATCTATCATTTTATACTCGAATTAAGTGTTACATTACGCGGAAAAAGCACTGATTCAATATTTATCGAAATCAGGGGCGCCGACTCTAGGGGGGCACGATACTTTTTGCCCCCCTTAAAATTGGGCAGGGGGGGCAGCCCATACATAGTGCCCCCCCAGAAATTTTGGAAGAAAAATATTCTTATTTTTAATATTACAAAAAAAAAATCACAAAATAATTAAAACTGAATTGGAATTGTATAGAATTCTTGTAAGCGAATCTGTATACAAGAGTATACAAGAGCAAACTTACGCAAACTCTTGCCAAAACAATCATCAAATTTTCAGACGCAACATTCTACGATTTGCAATTTTAGATCATGATTTAGCGAAAATGAACTGAAACACTTTTCAAAATGGTCATTTGATGACAGCTTTACATTTAAAAAAATGCTGATAAATTCGATATTTTTTTGAGTAATTTTAGGTAATTTTTTTCTTGATTTCATTTTAAAAAATTGCAAATTTTTGGTCGTATCAAATTGTCATAATGCTTTTTTTTGATTTTATTATTTTGGTTATTCTTTAAATCTAAAATTCTTAAATGCTTAAATTCTGAAATTCTGAAATTCTGAAATTCTGAAATTCTGAAATTCTGAAATTCTGAAATTCTGAAATTCTGAAATTCTGAAATTCTGAAATTCTGAAATTCTGAAATTCTGAAATTCTGAAATTCTGAAATTCTGAAATTCTGAAATTCTGAAATTCTGAAATTCTGAAATTCTGAAATTCTGAAATTCTGAAATTCTGAAATTCTGAAATTCTGAAATTCTGAAATTCTGAAATTCTGAAATTCTGAAATTCTGAAATTCTGAAATTCTGAAATTCTTAAATTCTTAAATTCTTAAATTCTTAAATTCTGAAATTCTTAAATTCTTAAATTCTTAAATTCTTAAATTCTTAAATTCTTAAATTCTTAAATTCTTAAATTCTTAAATTCTTAAATTCTTAAATTCTTAAATTCTTAAATTCTTAAATTCTTAAATTCTTAAATTCTTAAATTCTTAAATTCTTAAATTCTTAAATTCTTAAATTCTTAAATTCTTAAATTCTTAAATTCTTAAATTCTTAAATTCTTAAATTCTTAAATTCTTAAATTCTTAAATTCTTAAATTCTTAAATTCTTAAATTCTTAAATTCTTAAATTCTTAAATTCTTAAATTCTTAAATTCTTAAATTCTTAAATTCTTAAATTCTTAAATTCTTAAATTCTTAAATTCTTAAATTCTTAAATTCTTAAATTCTTAAATTCTTAAATTCTTAAATTCTTAAATTCTTAAATTCTTAAATTCTTAAATTCTTAAATTCTTAAATTCTTAAATTCTTAAATTCTTAAATTCTTAAATTCTTAAATTCTTAAATTCTTAAATTCTTAAATTCTTAAATTCTTAAATTCTTAAATTCTTAAATTCTTAAATTCTTAAATTCTTAAATTCTTAAATTCTTAAATTCTTAAATTCTTAAATTCTTAAATTCTTAAATTCTTAAATTCTTAAATTCTTAAATTCTTAAATTCTTAAATTCTTAAATTCTTAAATTCTTAAATTCTTAAATTCTTAAATTCTTAAATTCTTAAATTCTTAAATTCTTAAATTCTTAAATTCTTAAATTCTTAAATTCTTAAATTCTTAAATTCTTAAATTCTTAAATTCTTAAATTCTTAAATTCTTAAATTCTTAAATTCTTAAATTCTTAAATTCTTAAATTCTTAAATTCTTAAATTCTTAAATTCTTAAATTCTTAAATTCTTAAATTCTTAAATTCTTAAATTCTTAAATTCTTAAATTCTTAAATTCTTAAATTCTTAAATTCTTAAATTCTTAAATTCTTAAATTCTTAAATTCTTAAATTCTTAAATTCTTAAATTCTAAAATTCTAAAATTCTAAAATTCTAAAATTCTTAAATTCTTAAATTCTTAAATTCTTAAATTCTTAAATTCTTAAATTCTTAAATTCTTAAATTCTTAAATTCTTAAATTCTTAAATTCTTAAATTCTTAAATTCTTAAATTCTTAAATTCTTAAATTCTTAAATTCTTAAATTCTTAAATTCTTAAATTCTTAAATTCTTAAATTCTTAAATTCTTAAATTCTTAAATTCTAAATTCTTAAATTCTTAAATTCTTAAATTCTTAAATTCTTAAATTCTTAAATTCTTAAATTCTTAAATTCTTAAATTCTTAAATTCTTAAATTCTTAAATTCTTAAATTCTTAAATTCTTAAATTCTTAAATTCTTAAATTCTTAAATTCTTAAATTCTTAAATTCTTAAATTCTTAAATTCTTAAATTCTTAAATTCTTAAATTCTTAAATTCTTAAATTCTTAAATTCTTAAATTCTTAAATTCTTAAATTCTTAAATTCTTAAATTCTTAAATTCTTAAATTCTTAAATTCTTAAATTCTTAAATTCTTAAATTCTTAAATTCTTAAATTCTTAAATTCTTAAATTCTTAAATTCTTAAATTCTTAAATTCTTAAATTCTTAAATTCTTAAATTCTTAAATTCTTAAATTCTTAAATTCTTAAATTCTTAAATTCTTAAATTCTTAAATTCTTAAATTCTTAAATTCTTAAATTCTTAAATTCTTAAATTCTTAAATTCTTAAATTCTTAAATTCTTAAATTCTTAAATTCTTAAATTCTTAAATTCTTAAATTCTTAAATTCTTAAATTCTTAAATTCTTAAATTCTTAAATTCTTAAATTCTTAAATTCTTAAATTCTTAAATTCTTAAATTCTTAAATTCTTAAATTCTTAAATTCTTAAATTCTTAAATTCTTAAATTCTTAAATTCTTAAATTCTTAAATTCTTAAATTCTTAAATTCTTAAATTCTTAAATTCTTAAATTCTTAAATTCTTAAATTCTTAAATTCTTAAATTCTTAAATTCTTAAATTCTTAAATTCTTAAATTCTTAAATTTTTAAATTTTTAAATTCTTAAATTCTTAAATTCTTAAATTCTTAAATTCTTAAATTCTTAAATTCTTAAATTCTTAAATTCTTAAATTCTTAAATTCTTAAATTCTTAAATTCTTAAATTCTTAAATTCTTAAATTCTTAAATTCTTAAATTCTTAAATTCTTAAATTCTTAAATTCTTAAATTCTTAAATTCTTAAATTCTAAAATTCTTAAATTCTTAAATTCTTAAATTCTTAAATTCTTAAATTCTTAAATTCTTAAATTCTTAAATTCTTAAATTCTTAAATTCTTAAATTCTTAAATTCTTAAATTCTTAAATTCTTAAATTCTTAAATTCTTAAATTCTTAAATTCTTAAATTCTTAAATTCTTAAATTCTTAAATTCTTAAATTCTTAAATTCTTAAATTCTTAAATTCTTAAATTCTTAAATTCTTAAATTCTTAAATTCTTAATTTCTCAAATTCTTAAATTCTTAAATTGTTAAATTCTTAACAAATAAATTGATGTTAAATTTTCGATTTTTTTAAACATTGAATTTTTTTGTTATTTCCATTTTTTTTGGAATATTTATTTTTTTTCTGTTAATTTTTTTTCTAAATTGCAGATTTGAAAAAATGTTGTTTTTTTAATGTGTATTGTTCAATTTCTAAATTTCTTAATTTTTGCTTTTTACTTTTGTTTTAATTTTTAGAATATTTGTGTTGTTGAATTTTAAATACCTGATCATTTTTATTATTGACTGTTACTTCTGGAAAATAAGTGAGAATATGCCAATAAGAAGGAATTCGCCTTCCAAACATAAAAAAAATCCCCCAATAAACATTCTCAATCACGTTTTAATAAATTATCTTTTTCAAAAAAAAAAAATGGATTCCGGATGAAAAAAACTCGTATCACATCGTAATATTCAAATTGGTAAAATTCGTGATTTGCAATAAACTTAAACATCAAATCGCCACTCTCACCTAACGATTTCGGAAAACAACTGTGCCCCCCCAACATTTTGGACTAGTCGGCGCCTCTGATCGAAATCATCAAAAATTGCGTTTTAATATATATTCTGTTCCAGAAACTCGCGACGGATATCAACATTTATAAGATATCATAAAAGATACAACTACCCGAAAAAAGGATGTATGATAGATTGATTGCGCAACTGATTTAGCGAAATTTTCCGAAGATGAATATTTGGAAAGATGCAAGGCTCAAAA
Organism: Culex pipiens pallens; assembly: GCF_016801865.2. Taxonomy (NCBI): domain Eukaryota; kingdom Metazoa; phylum Arthropoda; class Insecta; order Diptera; family Culicidae; genus Culex; species Culex pipiens. Next base: position 50,770,727 of record NC_068937.1, on the reverse strand, counting down.
AACATTTTTATTTAAAATTTAGTTAATTTTCAAATGTTCGGTTGAGACCCGAAATTCACAAAAAAAAAAAGATATAGTCTTTCGACCGAATAGCATTCCACAAACATAAATTATTTCCAATTTTTCTACGTAAAATGATTGCTATTGAGCAATTTTCTGAGATTTCAGTTATTCGATTTTTTTGTATTTTTTAATCCGGCTGAAATTTTTGTGGTGCCTTTGGTATGCTCAAAGAAACCATTTTGCATGATTAGTTTGTCCATAACAAATTTGGCAGCTGACCATACAAAAATGATATTTGAAAATTCAAAAATCTGTATCTTTTGAAGGATTTTTTTGATCGATTTGATATACTGAAAAAAATGATACACAATAAAAAAATTTGATGGTTCACTTTTTGTCACTAAAACTTGATCTGCAAAAAAAACAATACTTTTTATTTTCTGGTATGTTTTAAGGGACATAAAATGCCAGCTTTTCAGAAACTTCCAGAATGTGCAAAAATCTTTGACCGAGTTATAAATTTTAGAATCAATACTGATTTTTTCAAAAAAAATTTAATATGGCCAAGAGCAAAAATTTTTCAACTTCATTTTTCGATGTAAAATCAAATTTGCAATCAAAAAGTACTTTAGTGAAATTTTGATAAAGTGCACCGTTTTCAAGTTAAAGCCAATTCAAGGTAACTTTTTTGAAAGTGCCCATGTTTGCCAACTTTTGAAAAAAATATTTTCGGAAAGCTGAGAAAATTCTATATATTTTGGTTTTTTGAACCATGTTGATATGACCTTTTGTTGCTGAGATATTGCCATGCAAAGATTTAAAAACAGGAAAATTGATGTTTTCTAAGTCTCACCCAAACAACCCACCATTTTCTAATGTCGATACCTCAACAACTAATGTTCCGATTTCGGGAAATTTTCCGATCTCTTCGAAACAATATTTTATATTTTCTTAATCAAGACAAACATTTCAAAAGGGCCAAACATTTCAAAGATTTTTTGCACATTTTGGAAATTGCTGAAAAGTTTGATTTGATGATCATTTTTGTATGGACAGCTGCCAAATTTGTATGGCAATTATATGTACAAACTAATGATGCAAAATGGCTTTTTTGGGCATACCGAAGGCACCAAAAATGTTTCAGCCGGATTAAAAAATACAAAAATTAATATAAAAAAAGGAATTTTTTTTAGAGAATTGCTCTTTTTAAAAATACTTTGGGAAGGAAAAGCACATCTGTTAAAAATATTTTCGAAAAGCTCAGTAAATTTGCTACAACTTTTTTTTCTTAGTTGATTGGCGGAGCTTGCTGAGATACGTCCTCATTTTTTTAATTGATATTTCTCAGTGTCACCTAATTAGCCCACATATTCCACTCGCGATAACTCGGAAACAATTGGTTCGATTTTCAATGTTAAAAATTAAACTATTCTGATATTTCTGCCCTTTTCAACAAACATAATTTCGAAATTTTAGAATCTAGAGTACTTTTGAACGTACCAAACATTCTTAATTTGGAAATTTTCAAATGTTGAGCCTGATTTTGAAATAATCATACTTATTTTTATAGAAAAGGGCAGAAAATTTCATAAAAATTTCATTTGCTGTAAAACAATAAAAGTCGAACCTGAGGTATCCGAGATATTACAAATTAACAAAATTGGGGCAGATGAATAACACCTTTGAAGACACTGAGAAATATTCAAATTTTACAAAATATAGACCTCAAGAGGCAGTATCTCATAAAAGAGCAGTCCAAACAACATAATCAAAAATGAAAATTGCAGCAAATTGTGTAAGCTTTTCAAACATATTTTAAGCTTTTTCTTCAAGAAATATTTTTGAACTGCAAAAAAACGGAACATATTTCAAATAAAAATCACTCTCAAGTGTCAACAACTTGAAAAGGCTGCACTTTATGAATAATGTGAAAAGACATTTTTGATTGCAATTTGTATCTTAAAATGATTTTTAAATTTCAGATTTGTTCATTCATCACATTTTATTCAAAACATTATATCTCTGGTACCAGATTTTGCACCAACCTAAACTCTAGCACAAAAGATGCCCTAATCCCTTAAAACATGTAAAAAATTTGGAACATTAAAAAATAGGTATTTTTTATTTAACTTTAAGTGGTAAAAAATCAAATAAAAAAAACGGGGTTTTGTCCGTGCAACTATTTTTTTCTGAAAAGCCGTAAAATAAAATCTACATCTATGCCGAAGACACTAAATCGGTCAGGAAATCCCTTGAAATCCGACAGATATTGTATGATGCCATGTATGAACAAATATTGCAAAATATTTTCTTCTGATATAGACAAAGTTTCATCCAAAACAAAAAAAAAAAACAAATTAAAAATCTCGAAAATAACATGCGAAATTTAAACAATTATTCAAAAGAAAAGAGACAACAGTCTAAAACTATTTCAGATTATTTTTTGTCCTGCTGAATATACGTTTTAACGATATTTTGAAAACAACGTCAATGAAAGTTTCTTTGACTCCAAATTTCAAAATCATAATTTCAGGTTGCACATTAAAAAAAGCCTTTTTTAAATGTAAAAAGATAAATATAGTCGTACCAGCCAAAAAATGGATTACATTTTCTTTTTTTCGATAAGGGACTAAAATTATCCCTTAGGACAAATCGAGCTTGCCATTTCATTAGGGCACATAACTTTTTTAAACAAGAGTGTGTCCCTTTCACACCTTATGTAAACTGTCATTTGATTGAAAGGGATACACTATTGTTTACAAAAATTGTGTGCCCTTTTGAAATGTTAGGCTCCAAATAAGAGAGGTCGGGAATGAATGAACCCTCTAGTTATCTTCTTTTTATAACTTCTTGGCAGTTATAAATTGTAAAGTATTTTAGTTGAGAAATTATAATTTTATTGAAAAAAATAAACAACATTTTGGAGAGATTCTTGTTGGTAAGAATTGCAATTGAAAATAAAAAAAGTATTTTCATGATTTAACAGTGTTTTTTGGAAAATTATAGCAATTCGGAGTAGAACATAAATTAAATAGGTACTACTCTGTTCCATCCAGTGAATTGCTCCCAGGTTTGACCGTGGCATGGCCACTTCCCAAAAAATAAAACCGTGACCAGCAGACCTTCAAGTGCAGCACACCTATCGCTGATCTGCAATTCCTGAAAAAAAAAAACCCAACAGAAAAAAGATGAGTATAAACATGGGCCCACTTGTAACGGCAATCAGAACCACGCACACTCTCACTCACCTTCGGGATATTCTGAAAATCCAAATCCCCAAAAGTCAGTGAGAGTCAGTTTTTGGCGAAATCAACGTACCTGAAAAGCTGAACCTGTAGTTCGAGCCACTTCATCGGCTTCTTGTTGTGGTTCCGATGTTCCCGTGTTGATGCTGGTCAACTTTCTGCTGCTGGCGGTGAGCAATCATGATCCAAGTATCTCCCCCATTTCGGGGAGATTTTTTTTTGTTTCGGATGAACTGGACTCGTGTCGTCGAATACTTACTCATTCCTGGAAGGATAGAAGCAAAAAAAAGATTGGTTTAGTGAATGTGATTGTTGTGGGGGTAAATCAATTAGGATATCAATATTGGCCGGTGGGCAAATTGTAACGAGAGCCAGTTTCTAGGAAGGATATTCATGGGAACAGGATCCATTTCTCGGAAAATTATCAATTAAATTATGCAATTGATGCAAATCCGGAGGGTTTATTGCTAATAATGCATAATTTTTTTTTATCCCTTTTTTGCTATATCAATGTTAACAAAATTGATGATTGAACATTACCTTATTTTCGATGATATTTTATATTAATGCATGAGTAAAAAGTGCAATTACACATAAAAAAAGATGTACATTTACACAATTTCCGAAGTAAAATTAAACTTTTTTCTGACACAAAATCTGTCCACATTTCCATGGGTTAACCATGGGTTTCTTTAACTTTGTATTTAGACTGTAAACGACTTGAAATTGACAAAATTAGTTCTGAAAACGAGATAATTTCGGCAAAAAAACATGAACCAAAAGTTATACTGTAGATTTGAATCAAACTGGCATGGAAATTTTACTTCAAATATTAGGAAAAAAAATCATGATTAACATTTGATTTGGATGATGACAGTTAATTCCATTTTAACATTAAATACTTTTGTATTTAACTTCACTGTTTCATGAAGTGGAAATTTTATTTTTATTCTGTATACCTTTGAGTCAAATTCGATTAAACATTATTGATAATTAGATGACGATATCTCACCGGAGTCCACCAATTCACACAGCAGTAAAAATCGCTGCCATTTCTCGTAACTCAACTTTAAAAATCTAGAGACATGTCATTCAATGAAGAAAAAAGAGAGGACATTTATCGTTAAGAACAAAAATTTTCATTTTTTAATAAAGAGCAAATCCAGCTCAAATCAGGAATTTTTCTGGTACTGTTCTCCGATTTGATCCGACACTTTGTAGACATGTTATCCTAGGCCTATAAAAGCAATTTTTGTGTAAATGGAGCCAATTGTACTCGAAAATAACATTTGAGAAGGGCGTAGGCTATTAAAATATTTTTGTATTTTGTAATTTAAATGTTACTGTATCTTGAAGCCGTTGTTTCGTATTGAAAAGTGGTCAAAGACAAACTTGTTGGAATTTGGACAAGCTTTTTGAAAAAAAAAAAAAAATAAACTGAAATAAAAATACACGCCATTTCTATGATATTTTACACGCCACTTCTATGAGATTTTTTGATTTTTAAGTTTAAAAGTTGAATTTGAAGGTGATGTCACGATTTTTTTTTCGTTCAAAATTTTTGAGGAAATAGCCCAAGATGTTTCTAAAAGACTGATGAAAAATGCAGAATGGTATGCCCCTCGTAAAAAATACAAAAATCATTTATTTAAACTTTTTTTTTGAAAAGTGGGATCAATTCATTTCATAGCGCTTTGCGATGTTCTTCAAGGTTGTTCCTCGGATCAAACACTTTAAGAAATCTCTAAGACGAGAACATTTTATCGGGTTGAGGAAAACTTTGTAGAAGAAGGAATTAAATCGATTGAAATTCCATTCTAACTTTAGATCAAAACTAGAGCAACTAAACCTTAATCAAATAAGCTCAAATTTTTGTGTCTTGAAGATAATTTGTAATAGTAGTTTATGCAACAAGTTGCAAAAAGAGGATTTTTTCAGCACGAGTCGTACATTTATCCAACGAGGTTCACCGAGTTGGATAAATACGAAAAGTGCTGAAAAAATCAAGTTTTGCAACGAGTTCCATACAACATTTTTTGCAATTCCGAAAAACACCCACTGAGTGAAATTTTAAGTCAAATTTTCATGTATTATGTCAATAAATCGTTTAAATCAAAAAAATGTTGAAAAGTGTTACTTTTCGAAACAAGTGCTGAAAAGTTCAACTTTTCAGCACCCATTTCAGTGCTGAAAAGTAGAACTTTTCAGCATTTATTTTGAAAAGTGTTGCTATTCGATTCTGTTATTTTTGGTACAGAAAAGTAGGCTATTTCGTCGTTCAAGAATGACAGGAAAAGTAAGTAGTTTCACGACGGAATTGCAAAAAACATTTTTTTTTATTAAACACAAGCTTTTCCCGGCAAACCTGCCCTTTTTTTCGTTTGTTGACGTTTATGATTTTTGCTTATTCAGCCTCCTGTGATCAAAATATGATTTTACGTAACTTTCTCCATACAATTTGCCGATGCTCCGGAATCGGTTCCAGAGTGGCCAAAGTGTCAATTAGTTAGCGTAAGAACCTTCCTTGGACTTATACAAACCCAACGCAACAAAGAGCACCTCGAACCGACGCTCCGTATTGAACTTTTTTTTTTTAAATTTATATTTATTTTGATTTTCTCTTCCATGTACATTCATTCAGTTAAAATATTATTGAGTGTCCAATCACAATCGATGACTTTTCACCTCAATTTTAAATACTAGCAACTTTCATTTATTCATGAAATATTGTAGCTTTCGCTATTCAGTGATTTCAAATGTAGGAGGTCCTACATGTACAAAAGGGAAAAGGGATACCTTAAAACTAACTTATAAACTATATAAAGAGCGGATCAATGCAGCTGAAGACTGCAATGATTTTTGTCGAAATGCATCAATTATCTTATTGGACATAACATCCAAAGTGTCAACTTCGGCTAATTGATGAAGTTCACTGGTGCTGAACCAGGGAGGAAGTTTCAGAATCATTTTCAGAATTTTGTTCTGAATCCTCTGAAGTTTTTTCTTCCTGGTTAAGCAACAGCTTGTCCAGATCGGCACAGCATAAAGCATGGCAGGTCTGAAAATTTGTTTATAAATTAACAGTTTATTCTTGAGACAAAGTCTAGAATTCCTGTTTATAAGTGGATACAAACATTTAATATATTTGTTACATTTAACCTGGATTCTTTCAATGTGATCCTTGTAAGTAAGGTTTTTGTCAAAAGCAAGTCCAAGATATTTCACTTGATCCTCCCACTTTAAATTTACCTCATTCATCTTTATAATGTGATGACTTTTTGGTTTAAGAAAATCAGCCCTTGGTTTGTGAGGGAAAATAATAAGTTGAGTTTTTGCAGCATTTGGAGTAATTTTCCATTCTTTCAAATAAGAATTGAAAATATCCAAGCTTTTTTGTAATCTTCTTGTGATGACACGAAGGCTTCTACCTTTGGCGGAGATGCTTGTATCATCAGCAAAAAGTGATTTCTGACATCCTGGGGGCAAAACAGGCAAGTCAGAAGTAAAAATATTGTATAAAATTGGACCCAAAATGCTTCCTTGAGGGACGCCGGCACGTACAGGTAGTTGATCAGATTTGCTATTCTGATAACATACCTGCAGAGTACGATCCGTCAAATAATTTTGGATAATTTTCACGATATAAATCGAAAAATTAAACCTTTTTAATTTCGCAATCAAACCTTTATGCCAAACACTGTCAAATGCTTTTTCTATGTCTAGAAGAGCAGCGCCAGTAGAATAGCCCTCAGATTTGTTGCTTCGAATTAAATTTGAAACTCTCAACAACTGATGAGTAGTTGAATGCCCAAGGCGAAATCCAAACTGCTCATCAGCGAAAATTGAATTTTCATTAATGTGCGTCATCATTCTATTAAGAATTATTCTCTCGAATAATTTACTAATAGATGAAAGCAAACTAATGGGCCGATAGCTTGAGGCTTCAGCAGGATTTTTGTCCGGTTTCAAAATCGGAACTACTTTAGCATTTTTCCAACTACTGGGAAAATATGCCAAATCAAAACATTTGTTGCAAATTTTGACCAAGCTACTTAAAGTTGCTTCTGGTAATTTTTTAATTAAAATGTAAAAAATGCCATCCTCGCCAGGGGCTTTCATATTTTTAAATTTTTTGATAATAGATTTTATTTCATTCAGATTTGTATTAAAAACTTCATCTGATGAAAATTCTTGTTCAGCAATATTCTGAAATTCTATTGAAATTTGATCTTCAATAGGACTCAAAACATTTAAGTTGAAATTATGAGCACTCTCAAACTCCGTATTGAACTGATTCGCGTTCGAACAAAACCGTTGAAATTTTTTATATATATAGATTCAAGTCTAAACTTATCTAAAAGCAGTCATGTCATATAGAAACAAATAAAAAAAAATATTTATAAGAGACTTATTTAATATGAATCACATCGGATCAGAAATTGTGGTGGGAGATCGAAGTAAACTGTGCGCGCTACCGGACGCGTTTTTTTCCTCTGTCATTTTTTGGTCCCTACATTTCGTTTAAAAAGAGTAAAATTTGTATCACTTGGAGACTTTGGTGTCCTTTTCGGTAATTACGAAGTGGCCATCGATGAAACGTTCCTGTTGTTCCAGCCCCGTGTACCAGAAATGTCCTTACTGACGCCATTCAAGTAGTGCTGGATGTGGACGAGACGGAAACTTCTAAGGTCAAGCCGCTTGCTGTCGTTCGTGTGGTGCAAGAATTCGGCAACCTGATCGCAAGTTTCATCAAGTTTGAGAAGATCGCAAAATGTCCTAAGCCATGGATTATTTATTTGGTGAGACCTTTCCTATTTAAATAACAACATATTCTTTCATCTACTCTAACATTCTCACATTTCAATAAAGTCAACCTACGCCAACCTTATTATATACGTGGTAGGGTGTTCCCTTGGTCGTTCGCTGTGAGTTGTGGATTGCCTGCTTCTCTAATGAAGGTTCGACTGAGGGGGCATGCTTATTAATTTCTCGTCGCTCCATACCCTCAGTGACGTGATGGGAGCAAGGGCGTCTATGCAAAGTGTCCCTACACCCGCTACAAATTTCCGGCGCTTGGGGAGGGAAGAAGGAAACCATTTTATTTTATGCGCCGGTATTTGTAGCATTAAAATTCGTGCAAAAAAACTTATGCACGTGGGTGTACAGATTACGGAGTAAAAGATGATCGAATTGTTCACCTAGCGCTCACATGTGTTTCGGGACCAAGTTGCCTACGGGTAAGGGGATCATACATACATACATACATACATCACATCGGATCAGAAATTGTGGTGCATTTAAAATTCAAAGCACAGCATAGAAAAACATAGTTTAAGCTATCGAAAAACTGCTATCTTTGTTTAGATTGATATTTATAGTAATGAGCTAATTCTATGATTTTAAAGCTTAAGCATTAAGCCAAAACCCCTTGAGATTCAAAAAATCACTTACTTACTTACCCGGGATAATTGGACGCCCTACTTGGAAATCATCGAACAATGGGGTAAACATCAACATCAATTTGACAACTGGTTTTGACGGTTGAGTGCTTTTTCATCTGAGTTACTTACTTGAAAATTAACAGGCAATAAATAGATTCATGATAGGTTCATCGAGATTATCTTTTTAACAGTTATTTTAATTGTTTTATTATTTTCTGAAGTATGTTTTCACAAAAAAAGAATCATGGAATTACCAGGGTTACTGGAATTATTAGGATATACCAGGATTACTCTGGAATTACTGAGTAAATCCGGAATTACAGAATTACTAGCTCAAACTGAGTTGCTTTGGAGAATTCGAACGGTGCGGTCAACACGCCGGATTTTCGTTGCCGTTTCCGTCTTTGTTTTCCCCCCGATTGTGTGTGTTTTTCGGTCCGGGCGGTTTCGCGTTTTCGCATTTTATTTGGTTTTATCTTTCCACAGCCGGCTGTCTAAGATTGAATCATTTATGCTAAACTCAACACCAAATAACCGGGAATAATCTCATCCGCATCCTCCGACTGTTTGCCTTGAGAATGCATAATACATCACATCATTCAACAAAATTTATTGATTATTGGGTCGCTTCATCATCCTCTATGATGAATCCTGGCCATTACCCTTTCCCACTAACAAAATTCCAAGTAGAAGTAGTTTTCCGGCACACGTGGGGGTGTGGATATCGTATAGAACCCACCCTTTGTAGCAACCTGTGCTAACTAACATTCCCGTCCCAATCCCCCCAATATCTACAAACTGACATGGCGGGCGCCGTTGGTGGCCAATGACTGTTACCTATTTGCTTCAGATCTAGTTTTAATGATCTTGATGTTTTATCTTTTCAACGCATTCATGCATGCTGTTGATAAGGGAAACATCATTAGATCGTTTAAGCGTATGGTCAGTTGTATTGATAGGAGATTACGGTCCTGTTCAGCAACGGAGAAGGACAACCATGGGTGGTCTCTCATGCTCATACTCATGCTCAATTACAGAATTACTAGCTCAAACTCCAAGTAATTTCGGATTAGTGACCAGTCTGACACGATGCTGGAAACCCCTTGAGATTATATAGGGGAAATATACCCATTTTAAGCCTAATAAGCGGTCGTGTTTGAATGATGCTGGATAATCTGAATTGTTCCTTGAAATTCACTAAAACCAAGTACACCAACGAGTAGAGCAACTTTTTGTGAACATTTCTGTTTATTTTCATTTTTATTAAAAGTTATGCTATTCCTTTTACAAGCATTTCAAAAAAATATTTCCCAAATGCATTCTAATCAGTCGAGTGCATTGGGCCACGCCCATTTTCCTATTTTCAGCTTAGTTCTTTTTTTTTCTTCCAGCGCTCTTTTGGGTCTGCTTAGTGCTTAGTCTGGTGGTGTTGGTGGCCACCCTTTGTTCTTTATTTGCCTTTGCTTCTCGCTCGGTTTTCTTCAGCCTTCGATTGAAATGGGTCGTCAAAATTCAAACGTCAAAATACTTGGTGCGTTTGTTTTTTTGATGGCGCTTGCTAATTATTAACATGTTTTGGGATTATTTTTCAAGTGAGTGACTAACTAATGTGCAATAGAACATGTTGCCGGTAGTTGGAAGCAATTTTATATCTTAAGCGCTTTGAACACGTTAGTGCAAGTGAAAAGATATTGATGGCAACTTTCGTTAAGCAGTTAACCTCTCATCTTGTGTGTGGATGTGTGTGCCACCAAAATGATGAGAAATAGTCTCGCAAAATAGAAATTATGATCAAAAGTGCATTAAATTTGAACTTTTCGGCCAGTAAATGGCATAAATTTGCGTGCATACTTGAGGCGGTGCTGTTGCTGGTAAGTTTACAGCCTAAATAGTATTTTTGGAGCTTTAATCGAGCATCAAACTTTGATTAGAATGGGTATATTTCCCCTAAAATAAGCGAAATCGTGCGATCTTTCCGAAAATCCGAAAAAATCAAACGGGGCCTTTTTTCGATACGATTTGTAATTCTGAAGATAACTATAAACCATATATTTAAGAAACCTTATTACAAACAAATCGATACCCGACAACAACAAAAAACACGAAAAGGATTCCCCACAAATGATTCCCCGTCCTGTCCGAGTCCGGAAGGAACCGCACATTAGGCCACCGCCTTCGCCACGATAACGAGTAATCAATCTAGCTCAACCAGTACTGTTCGAAGAAGTCAGCCCAGAGAACCAATCCGCCTCACTCCCGTTACACCGTAGAAGCTGCAAAGCCACAGTTGTCACTCGGACGGATAAGGGATTTTGGTCCTGCCCAAAACTGGTGGGGATAAACGAGAAAATCTCTGACAAAGTGCTTTTTATGACCAATGCCGGAAAAAGGGGGGGTGCGAGGGACTTGATGGATCTTTCGTGAATTATGAAAAACAAAACAAAAGACACTGTTGATGGTCAGTGGGAAAAGTTTGGAAGTTTGAACTAACGCGAAACTAGAGCTTTTCGGACAACCGGAAATATGTCGATGTCCCTATTTTGGTCCTACTTAGCAAAGCTGCCAGTAATTCTGCAGATTTTTTTTAACCCACCGTAGGTCGCGTACGTGTACTTTGTACACAGTTTGTAAGGGCACTTGTAAGAAAGGCGAAAACACGCGACTTCCAGAAGGTTAAAGAAATTTTGTGTATTTAAATTCTTAATTTTTTTTTTGTTTTTCATTTTAAGATTCAAAAAAATTGGTTTCATTTCCACACAAAACAAAAATCAATTCAAAAATGCAACAACACTCACGTTTTCCGATCCGGATTGTAGAAGTAGATGGGACGTTGTTTTTGGGGGGCGGTCTCGGAGGGGGGCTTTTCATTATCAATGACACCCTCCTCAAATTGAACATGATAGCCGAGACGGGCCAAATTAAGCAATCTACGGGAAAGAGAGAGAGACAGAGAGAGAGAGATAGAGAGAACACACGTGAGAGAACATCGAGAAATCAGGAGGAGGGGAAATGCTCGACTGAATGCGGGGGAGTGAAAATGGTGGGAAAATTTCGGGTCGAAATATACGAGGATTCAAAGGAATTTGCGTGAATGATGATTTAATCGCGATTCGGTTGGTCACAGAACGTCCCGAGGAAATGAAAGTATCAAATCGTCGCGTGCTATCTTGTCGCACGTGCATTTTGGGCCAAATTAAGTTAAGAACGTCATTTTGTGCAGCTCACAATGCCTTACCTTTTGATCTTCACAGATCCCAAAATTTCGATTTCAATCCTGAGATATTCAATAAAAACCAAAAAAACTCCGTGCATTGTGCAGAAGCTTCAATCTTGTCGTGCTATCTTGACACAACCTGAAATTGATTTATGTGCGACAACTGGCCAAAAGGATTTCAGGTCAGAACGCGTTTGACGCACGTACAAGCCCGACTATCGTAAACATTTGTAATTATAGCTCTGGGCTTCGGCAACCAAAGTCTACAAAACTTCGGGACAATACATAGAATGGTCAACCAAACAAAACGTGTTTGTTATTGTTTACATTGCGTATTCTAATTTTTGTATATTCAACATAAAAACGTTACTTAATCCACCTTTAGGTGGTTGGTGCCTTACTCTCATTTATAGAGTGATTACAATCCCCTTAAGTGTCCACATGGTTTATGGATCTCCCCTAACGTGATCGCAGCACCTAAGAGGTCCTAATAAAAATAAGTTACGAGTAAAAAAAAACAGACTTCCTACAGACTTTTTGTCAAGATTATACAGACACCACCTTTCAGGAAAATGGCATCCCTCTACAAGGCTTTTTTCGTAGCGATCAGACGAGACCATTTGAGGTTATGTAAATTCAGACCATTTTTAAACTGTTTGTAATTTTAGATAGGTAAGTCAGATCTTGAAAATTCTTAATCCACAAGAAAGGTCTTCTCATATGCTTTCTAAAAATATATAACACGTGAGGGTTTCATGAAAAAACCACCCTTTTTACCATAATTTTAATTTAACATGAAACAGTTTTTTTAACATAACTTTTTAAATGCATGATCAAACTGCATGAATTTAAATAGCAACTTAGGGGACGTTAAGACGGATCGATTAAAACCATTCCGGCCAAAATCGGTTGAGCCTGTGACAAGATATTCCAGTGACATTGATTTGGTACACATGTCTACATACAGCCAAACACACAGACATTTGCTCAGCTGGTGATTCTGAGTCGATATGTACAAATGAAGGTAGGTCTAGGAGGTCTAACTGAAAAGTTCGATTTTCGAGTGATTTTATAGCCTTTCCTCAGTAAAGTGAAGAAGGCAAAACGAGTTTCTCAGAACGTCAAAAAGCGACGAGCGACAAGATAGCTCGACGCTGTTGTGTTATCTTGTCGCACGTCATACAAAAAAAATGCATTTGCTTTATTTGTCCAAAATATATTAAACATTCAAACTTTAAAACAACTGCAATTTCCACATTGTCAGGATGCACCCTCCAAACGTACATCATTTGCATCAAGCTGACTTGACACGGGAAAATGGGGTCACGAGTCCGAAATCGGATTGGTTTTTCGCAGTGCTGCTGCAGGTGTTGTTCCATTTAACGTCAAAATATAAATCCGGCAGTTCGTATCACAAAAGGACTGCCAGAAGCCAGATTTATCGCGGTGTGTGTGTGTGTGTGTCAAGTTCACGGCACGCGGTAAATATACAACACGAAATAAACTGGGGAAAACACTCTCGGGAAAGCATGAACTTTTGGAATTTGTGGATTTTCCGGGAAGATAATTAATTTTCACCCGGTAATGTCGAGATTGATTTTCAGAATTTAATTATGAAAGAAATGCGAAAAATAAGCGTAACCTGACAATTATGTTATTTACAATGTGGCTTATTGAATGAAATTTTATTTTACCCGCTGAAAATTGGCAAGGTTCAGGATATTCGTCAAAACATCAGGAGTAAAAATTATTTAAATAATATTAACTCATCAATAAAAATTAAGAAAAAAAAAGTGCCAATAACTGAAAACGATTGAAAGTGAATTGCCTTCATTTTTTTAAATACGCCGGAACTCAATTTAAAACAAATAGAATTTTTAGCCGGGACCGTGGTGTAGGGGTAAGCGTGATTGCCTCTCACCCAGTCAGCCTGGGTTCGATTCCAGACGATCCCGGTGGCATTTTTCGAGACGAGATTTGTCTGATCACGCCTTCCGTCGGACGGGAAGTAAATGTTGGTCCCGGACTAACCTAAAAAGGTTAGGTCGTTAGCTAAGTCCAGGTGTAGGAGTCGTCTCCCTGGGTCCTGCCTCGGTGGAGTCACTGGTAGGCAGTTGGACTAACAATCCAAAGGTCGTCAGGTCGAATCCCGGGGTGGATGGAAGCTAAGGTGTAAAAAGAGGTTTGCAATTGCCTCAACAATCAAGCCTTCGAACACCTAGTTTCGAGTAGGAATCTCGCAATCGAGAACGCCAAGGCAATGCTGTAGAGCGAATAACTTGATTTGAGAATTTTTAAAAGTTAAATTACAGCTTCTGCAAACCGTTTTCAAAAGATATCAAGTGATAAAAAGTGAGGTTTCAATAATTTACCAATAAGGCTGGTACAAATTTTATTTTAAGTTTTTGTCCCCCCCCCCCTTCAAAGTTGGCTCAAAAAATCAGGGGGCAAAAAAATTTTTTTTAAAAAAAGCTCTAATATTTCAATGAAAATTTAAGTGCAATCAGTTGAAATTAATTTTGAATGCATTCCCCTGCGCTTAGAATCATTTTTAGCATGTTTCGGTTGATTTAAAAATCATTTGAATTTTTGAAAATTTTCGATGTTTATTATCGCAAAAAGTTTTTTTTCGCAAAAAATTTGGTTTTCGTCAAATTTTACATTTTTTGAAAACTAATGATTGCAAAACAACTGAACTAGTGTAAAATGCATTTTAAAACAACTTTTCCGTGCAAATGTTGAAACTATGGCTTGTTATTTCAATATTTTCATTTTTTTATTTTTTTGCCCCCCCCTCGAACCCGGCCCGAGCCGAGGGACAAAAACTTTGAAAAATATTTGCATCGGCCTAATTATAAAAAAAAACAACCATTAAAAAATTCGAGAATTTCCACTAAAAATAGCAAATTATTATGAACTTATTTTATTCTGTTTTCTAACAAGTAATGAAACACAATAAAACAAGTTTTAAATTATTTGCTATTTGTAGGGGAAATTCTCAAAACACTAACAAGTTAAGTATGACAAAAAAAAACTTCAAAAAGCATTTATAAGCGATATATTATATATTCAGTTTATTCAAAAACTTTTCAAAAAAAAAAATAAAAAAAAATAAAAAAAATAAAAACTCTTGGTTTTTATGGGCCGTTTACAAACCACGTGCACGGAAAGAAGGTTTATCGTGAATCTTACTAAATTTCGGTTAAAAATCCTAAAAAAATTGGTTGTTTTTTCAACCACCAAATTTTTTAGCTGGAAATCCTAAAAATAAATCCTGGATTTGACAGCTGGATCCAGGTCCTAAAAATGATAAATCCAGCTAAATTTTTAGTAAATTTTACTAATTTGCAAGCTGGCAAAATGCTGTCAGTCTCAAAAGCTGTATGTTTTGAGAAGGTCTGTTAGCTATTTTAGCTAGATTTTATGGTATTCTAGGAAGTTTTATAGTTGGCCCAGCGTGTTTTTAGGCTGTTTCAACTAGTTTTTTTTTTTTGGAATCATTCTCAAAATTTCTACAAGTTTTCTTTCAAAAGCCTCCGTTGCTGCCTGCAAAGCACGCATTATTCACCCAGCCTTTTGGCTGATTTAGCTCGTTTCTTTTTTGTTCTTGCTTCGTTTTTCGGTAAGTCCAGCTAATTTTTCGACTGTTTTAACTGGTAATTTCGAAATCATTTTAAAAATCCCTTGCTGCCTGTAAAGTTGTTTTTTAATTTTCAAAAACACTTTTTGCTGGTAACTTAATTCAACTTAATTCAACTTAATTCAACTTAATTTATCTTACTTTAACTTAATTTTAATTAATTCAACTTAATTAACATAATTTTACTTAATTTAACTTAATTTACCTTAATTCAACTTAATTGAACTTAATTAAACTTAATTTAACTTTATTTTACTTAATTTAACTTCATTTACCTTAATTCAACTTAATTGAACTTAATTTAACTGAATTAAACTTAATTAAACTTAATTCAACTTAATTTAACTGAATTTAACTGAATTAAACTTAATTTAACATAATTGACTTTAATTTAACTTAATTTAACTGAATTTAACTTTATTTAACTTAATTCAACTTAATTTAACTTAATTTAACTGAATTTAACTGAATTTAACTGAATTTAACTTAATTTAACTTAATTTAACTTAATTTAACTTAATTTAACTTAATTTAACTTAGTTTAACTTAATTTAACTTAATTTAACTTAATTTCACTTAATTCAACTTAATTCAACTTAATTTTACCTAATTCAGCTAAATTTTACTTAATTCAACTTAATTTTACTAAATTTTACCAAACATTTTTTAACAACAATTGAACTTAATTCATCCAAATGTAACGAAATTTCAAAAAATGTATCTTAGTTTAATTAAATTTAATAAAAAATTCTAGATATAACCACACTTGACTAAATTTATTTCTTTTTTACTATGTTCAGTTTAATTATACTAAAATTAACTTTAGTTAATTAAACTTGATTTTTAATTTATCATAATTTAACTAAATTTAATTAAATTTATCTAAATTTTACTGATTTTAACAAAATTTAATCAATTTAATTTTATTTAACTGAATTCTACTTTTTTCTAAATTCAACCAAATGTAATTCAAATTAACTTTCACTTAATTTAAAGAAATTTAACATTATTTAACTCTATTTTTTGATGTGCTTCAAATGCATAAAGTGCCTTGCTCGTACGGATCTGTCAAACATTGGCCAGTCTATATCTAGACACTCTGTACCCGCAGCCTCCCCCCACGTAGACAGATGTCCATACAAAAAAAGTGGAGTGTGGACAAACGCCAGCCTCCACCTCCCCCGCCAAAGGGTTCAAGACAAAGGTATGCCACCAATCGTCCAAACAAAAATTAGAGGCTCAACTTCTAACCTCTTTCCCTCAACACAAAAAAAAACTTCTCACCTAATCAACTGAAGATCTCAGCCCGCAGAAAGTCTTCCTGGCTTTCAATCCATTCACTCGCGCACCATCTCCACCTTTTGCACTTGCACTTGCACTTTCGACTTTCAAACACAGAATCGTCACAAAACTCCGCGTACTGAGCGGCTTAAACAGGATCAAACACGATACGAGACGTTCTCTTGCTTTGTGTTGGTCTCGAACTGATGATCTGTCAAAAAATCCATGCTGCCGGTTCCAGCTAGTTTTTCGGTAAAAAGTAGGCAAAATTGTGCTGAAACACCATTATTTTTGGTGAAATCTCTCCTGTCATTTTGATTTGGGCTGTCAGTTTTGGATAGCAAATCAGCAATCAGGGTTAGCTGTTTCACCAATCCCAAGTTGGTAAATTTACCTGTAATTTTAGCTAATTTAACCAAAAAAATCACTGTTCCACCAATTTGAAGCCAGCTAATTTGAATTGTTAAATTTAAGATGGAACTCCTTTCCGTGTGGAAACTATTTCGAAATTTCATTCGAAAACATAAAAATCGTAAACAAGTTAAAATTTGATTCGGGGCCTTCTGAAACATACATGGACAAAGCCTCAAAATTTCAAAAAAAAAATCCAGTTTTTGACCAAATTCAGACCATTTGGTCTCAAAAAAACCTTAGGATGTCCCTTTTCCGAAACCGACCTGGAAAACCAGATTTGGTCACAGTAGCCACCGGGAATCCCCTTCAAGAGAAAGATACCTTTTCGAGACCCCATCTTTGACGACCTGTATCTCCCGCATATTTCAACGAATTAGGATGCTCCGAATTGCTTTTGACGGTAATTTTTGTATACTTCAACCACACATATTTGTGTCAGGGCTAGGTGACCTACCGGTTCCGGATATCCGGAATATTCAAAAAGTTTATTTTTGCAGTTTTACACGTATATGCGATATCGTTACACTTACGACAGTTGAAATTGATCCATTAAACTCACTAAAAACAAAATACACGATTGCCAGAACCACTCTTCAGTGTTGCTGGCCAGTTCCGGGTAACCTGGAACCGGTTTCTGGATACCCAATGAACGGCCAACTTGACTTTTTTCGCTTTGCACATCAAACATCATGAAAAAGAAAGATTTGTCAATCTATGGTCATTAGGGTGGGTACGTTTTTCAAAAAGTTCTCGGATCAAGTTTTAGTATGGTTCCCCTTGAAGGGCAAGCCCATAGGGACTTTCATGCCAAATATCAGCTCATTTGGTTGTAAACTGGCTGCGCGCATCAGGGTTAAAGTTTACATGGGAATTACTATGGGAAATTGGAACTTTTTGTTCAAACGCTCCTACAGGTCTGGGAAAATCACGCACCAACTTCTGGTTTGGTCAGGCCCAAGGAGAATGGTCTGGAGAACACTTTTCCCGAAGAGAGCATATAGATTCGTTGTCCCTAGACCTGGCGCATCGGCAAACAATCCGACGTCTCCGGAATCAACGGTTTTCCCTGAAAAAGCATCACATTTTCCTTAGCATGCTATGAAAGCTTGATGCACACGGCGACGCCATACGTCAGGCAGCTACCACGTGGTTGAAATATTAGCAAAAAATACAAATTAGCTGTGCAAAGTTTCTGAATTCGACTAAATAATATCAGGATCGCTCGAAATGATCATTTTCTAGTTAAAAGAAGGTTTGCAATTGAAAATTCCAGCCGTTTCTCACCCACGTGGTAGCTGCCTGACGTATGGCGTCGCCGTGTGCATCAAGCTTTCATAGCATGCTAAGGAAAATGTGATGCTTTTTCAGGGAAAACCGTTGATTCCGGAGACGTCGGATTGTTTGCCGATGCGCCAGGTCTAGGGACAACGAATCCATATGCTCTCTTCGGGAAAACTGTTCTCCAGACCATTCTCCTTGGGCCTGACCAAACCAGAAGTTGGCGCGTGATTTTCCCAGACCTGTAGGAGCGTTTGAACAAAAAGTTCCAATTTCCCATAGTAATTCCCATGTAAACTTTAACCCTGATGCGCGCAGCCAGTTTACAACCAAATGAGCTGATATTTGGCATGAAAGTCCCTATGGGCATGCCCTACAAGGGGAACCATACTAAAACTTGTTCCGAGAACTTTTTGAAAAACGTACCCACCCTAATGGTCATGCCGTTGTTCGCTGACCCATCCTGGCCAATCTGGAACCGGTTACCGAGGGCCCCTTGGAACACATCCGGAATATGAGAGAAACCCTATCATCCGACATATCAAACTTCATGAAATTTAAAGATATGGCAATCTACAGTCCTGCCGTTGATCCCCGAATGATTTTGGCCACCCTGAAACCGGTTACCGAGGGCTCCTTGGGGACACTTCCGGAATATGAGAGAAACCCTATCATCCGATATATCAAACTACATGAAATTGAAAGATTTTTAAATCTATGATCATGCCGTTGTTCGCTAACACATCCTGGCCAATCTGGCATCGATTACCGGTGGCCTCTTGGGGACAAATCCGGAATATCCATGAAACCCTATCATCCGACATATCAAACTTCATGAAATTGAAAGATTTGTCAATCTATGGTCATGCCGTTGTTCGCTGACCCATACTGGCCAATCTGGAACCGGTTACCAAAGGCTCCTTGGGGACACTTCCGGAATATGAGAGAAACCCTATCATCCGACATATCAAACTTCATGAAATTTAAAGATATGGCAATCTACAGTCCTGCCGTTGATCTCCGAATAATTTGGCCACTCTGGAACCGGTTACCGAGGGCTCCTTGGGGACACTTTCGGAATATGAGAGAAACCCTATCATCCGACATAGCAAACTTGATGAAATTCAATCACTATTATTAATGCAGCAAATAATTCATCAGAAGAAATGAAGTTGATAAATACACCATCTATCAACCAAAATCAACCAAAATGCACTTGGGACACTTATGCAAACATGGACAGTACAGCTATGCTACTACTATCAAACATTATCAAAATATTAAAGCAATAATGAAAAAAAATTTCGATCTCTGATCCATTTTTTTACTTCAAAGTGTCCCAGGAAATGGAAAACCTCAAGTTCCATATTATTTAATTTAGATAATAATCAATTTTACACGTGACATTTACACTTCAAATCACATGTATTTCATAAAAACAAAACAATTTAAATTATCCGTGCAAAAATAGAATGATCCGCATGTTTAATCCACTTTGAATGCTTCAAATTTCAGATTATTAAACTGTTCGAAAATTGTCGAAAAACGAACTGCAAACAAGTTTTAAGTTTTAATTCTCTACCAAAACCGGAAATGGATTTTATTTGGATTTTTTGATTTGGTTCAAACTTTGTGGGGACCTTCCCTATGACCAAATAAGCTATTTTGTGTCATTGGTTCACCCATACAAGTCTCCATACAAATTCGGCTGCTGTCCATACAAAAATGGTACGTAAATATTCAAACAGCTGTAACTTTTGAGTGAATTTTCTGATCAATTTGGTGTCTTCGGCAAAAAAAAAATCAAGACTAGCATTTTAAATGGGCGTAACATTCAATGTTTGGCCCCTTTTAAAATGTCAGTCGATTAAATTTTTTTCAAAATATTTTTTTCGAAAAGATCGGAAAATTTCACGAATGTTTCATATTTTAACATTGAAAATCGGACCATTAGTTGCGGAGATATCGACATTAGAAAATGGTGGGTTGTTTGGGTGAGACTTAGAAAACTTCAATTTTCATGTTTCTTTTTCTTTAAGCCGCTATATCTCAGCAATCAGAGGTCCAATCTTCAATGTCTCTTACACAATTTCATAGAAAATTTTCTGAACTTTAAAAAAATAAATTTTTAGAAATGGTCACTCATGGTCACTATTTTTTAAAATCAAAAAATTGCAAATATTTCGCTAAAATCGATTTTCGATTGGAAATTCAATTTTACATTAAGAAATTACGTCAAATTTGTTTTTGCATGAAATTTCGATTTTTTTCCAAAATCACTATTTTTTCAAAAATTCCTGACTCGGCGGCAGATGTTTGACCATGTTTCTCTATGGCTCAAAAGTTGCGGGTTTTTGTCCCCTAAAACATATCAAAAAATGAAAAAAATATTTTGGGAAATTGAGTTTTAGTGAAAAAAAAAATTGATATTTTTTTTCCGTTCAGATTCACTCAAAAGTTACAGCTGTTTGAATATTTACGTACCATTTTTGTATGGACAGCAACCAAATTTGTATGGAGATTTGTATGGGTGAACCAATGACACAAAATAGCTTCTTTGATCATAGGGAAGGTCCCCACAAAGTTTGAGCCAAATCAAAAAATAAAAATGGTCGAAATTGGCCGATTTTGTAGAGAGTTGCTCGTTTATGAAATAATCAATTTAAAATGTAATTTTTTGGTTATTTTAGCATAACATAATTTTGTTGTTGATAAAAATCATGGAAAAAAATATTTAAAAAAAAATTTTGAAGAGACAAAAAGCTTTGCTTAAAACATTAAAAAAATGTAAACAAAATTAAGTGGACTGTATCGAACGAAGTAAATAAGATGCTTAAAATAGCACTAACCACAGTACATCCCTTCAAATTAAAACTGCACCGCATTTTCGAGAGAAGCCAGCCAAGTTCTAGCCAAAACTTGTTCCAATTAGTGCACAATAAGTGCTTGCCACAACATCGACAACAAAGTTTCACGGTCACGTGAAAAAATAAAACATACAAATGTACAAGAAACACATGTCTTCCTCAATATCTTGACCGTAGAACAACTTCATTTCTTTACTGTCTTTGACGGATCTGATGAACATCACTGAACCGACTAATTAGATTGCCACTACTTTGGTGGGACCAAAGAATTCCAACATGAGTCTCGTGTCCGCTATGTGACGTCCGTCCGTACGAAATTCTTACACTAATGTGTTCACCACGTAATTGGATCAACCTGTCCCGCAAGGTATTGGGGCCACCACAACCAGAACCTACCCGTCGTTTTCGGAGTCCTCTCCAGCGGACTCCTCACCGCCGGCTTCGTCGATGGTCGGAACGGCCAACGAATCCATTGCCGGAGGTCCTTCCTGGGGAACCTCAACCGTAGCGGAATCTTGCGGATTGTCCTCGGTCATGGTCGCGATGGTACCCCTTCCGTTCGGTTCCTTAATGTCCAGCAGGGTCTGAAAGATGTCCACCGACAGCGGAACAAGCTTGGTTATGGTCGATCCGGGACCGTTGGACTGGTGCGCGTTGGCGTTAATTTTGACGACCTAGCGCGGACACTTGCGCAGAGAACACACCAACTTCTTTCTCACTAATTGAATTTGCACCTTTTTTCCACACTACAGAAAGATTCCACGTCTAAAAGATCGTAGCTTGAAGGCACTTGATTAGTGGGTTAATCCACAGGTTATCATCCACGAAGAACCAGAAGAATCCGGCAATATCCAACCCGAATATTCCTCGAATATCTCAAGAATCACCACACCGAAGAACCCACGAACTAACCGACGACCGAACTCGCACAACACTTCCGAAGATCCGTTCCGTTTCACCGTACCGTACCGCGACCGAAAGACAAATGGTTCCCGGGAGGTGCCGTCACCTGCGAGCTAGCCTTCCAACCCAGCGGAACCACACTTGTACGGGTTCCGCGCCGCCCGAACTCGCTAATCCGATTAGACCGGGGACGGGCAAGGTTCCTCCGGCACAGACTAATCAGACGGGAAACGTTAGCCCAAGTGTTTGAGTAAGTACGCTTAAGCGTGTAACTGTCACTTTTGCAACTGTCACGTCTGACAAGTCTATGGTACTCGATGATTGTACTACTAACAGGAGGGAAACATGCGTAGACCGACGATTTTAGACCTAGTTCCAAGCCAACTTGGAGGAATTCCCGGACCGTCAGCACGTGAGTTGGGAAGTGACTGTATCGAGCTCGAGCGGACAAGCAAGCCGTGCAACCGGGAGGCGGAGCGGAACACAGACTCGAGTTTATCGGTGACGTCATGTGTCATGTGGAGAAGAGGAGAAACTTTGTTTTGATGTAGTGCAGTGAAAACTTGCTTGTTTGACACCTTATTAGTTTGTTGGTTTGACAGAGCAAAACATAAAAGTGACTAACACAAACAAATGATTGCTAACGATATTTTAATCGTTTGGCGATAAAGATAAGGTGTTGTTTTCGTCGGGATAATAACGAAAGAGCTATCGGCGATAACCTATTATAACTCAATAAAATTAACTTATTAAAATGGACTTATTAGTTATCAGTTTAAAAATATCAAATCGCTCAATAATATTGCCGAGCCACGTAGCCTAGTGGTATCGCTTCCGCCTTGTAAGCGGAGGATCGTGGTTTAAATCTCGGCTCGGACCAACACAACTGGTGATCTTTTCCCTTCTGGATTCGATTGCTTAGTAAAGGGAAGGTAGTGTATCGTCACAAGCTGGACCTTATCATAACACTTTAGAGAAGGCGACCTATGGAATGTTAACATTAAACATAACATGTTAACATTAAGTTAAGAAATAGCCACTGAATCCGCTTTGTAAATGCGGCCCGATACTCTTCATGGGTCATGGGAAAAATCTACTTTACTAATACAAAAAAAAATTACTTTACTAATAATATTGCCTTGGCGTTCTCTATTGGGAGATTCCTACTCGAAACTAAGTGTCCGAAGACTTGATTTAAAATATTCTAGAGATATCCGAGGAAACTAAAAAATAATGTGTTTTTAATACTATTTTTTTTGCAATTTTCACCTCCGTGTACGCACGAGAGCAAGCAGCAGTCAAGTGCTCAGTGCTCTATCGTTTTTTCGGATTTTTTCGCCGTATTTGATTGTGATTACCCGCGAGTTTGCTTCTCCAGCATGCCAAAGGCCGGCTGTGGCCGTGGCAGTTCGAGTGCGGCCTCGAAAAACCCGCGAAGTTCGTCTACCGGCCGTGTGCAAAAAGGTAAACAACCCCAACGCCGTGTCGACCGCCATCGCGCAGGGGAGCGTGAGCGCAGAAGGCATCGACAAAAAGTTACTTCATCCCGGATATGTTCCGAGATCACCAGTGCGAACCCGTTCAGGTACTTCCGGTGCCACGACCAACACGTCAACATCCGCCAACATTCCCATCAGGAACGAGTTCCAGATGCTGAGCGACGACGAAGAAAACAACAACAACAACACCGACGGCAGCAGCACTACCGACGACGACGACGACGACGATCGTCGTGCACGGAAAAAAGTGCCGACGCCAAAAACGAACAATTCTCCAAAGGAACGTAGACCACCTCCAATTTTTGTTTTGGACACGTTGGTGGACGATGTTGACGAGTTGCTGGAAGGCCTCGGATATTGTCTGAAAATCGGTAAGTCGTCAGTGCAAGTCTACACATTTGACAACAAGAACTTCGACCTGGTTGTGGAGAAATTGAAGTGTAAAAACTTTAAGTTCTACACATTCGACCCCTTGCAGAAGACAGCTGTTAAGGTCGTCTTGCAGGGGTACCAAGACCGCCCGGTCTCCGACCTCAAGAAGGACCTCTCGGGTGCCGGTATAACACCGCGTGACATAAAAGTCCTCTCGCGGAAGACAACAGTCACAGGTACACACACACTGTACCTGTTGTACTTCGACCGCGGCACCGTCAAGATTCAAGACCTGCGGCGAACTAAGGCGTTGGACGGGTTTTGGGTAAACTGGCGGTTCTACTCAAAGAACCCGTCGGACGCAGCACAATGCCACCGTTGCCAGAAATTCGGCCACGGCTCACGGAACTGCAACCTCCCGCCCCGCTGTGTGAAGTGTGGTGAATCACACCTTTCTGAGGCGTGTTCACTGCCGTGCAAGGCGGACTTGGGGGAAAAGGCAGAGCAAACCAAGGCGCGCATCAAGTGCGCAAACTGCGGAGGTAACCATACCAGCAACTACCGTGGATGCAGCGCACGGAAAAGCTACCTCGAGGAGCAGGAAAAGAGGAAGAAGAAAGCAGCAGCATCCCACCCTCCTCAGCGAAGTACGAGCGCAGCCGTTCCTGCAGCTGGACAGCCTACGGTTCCAGCGGACAACTCAGCGTTCCCTCCTGGATGGGGGCGATCGTTCGCCAGCGTGGTCGCTGCCGGCAGCGGCAATGCGGCCCAGCAAGAAGTTACCGGGGAAGACCTCTTTACCCTGCCAGAGTTTTTTGCTCTCGCAGGGGAGAT
Source organism: Culex pipiens pallens (assembly GCF_016801865.2). Taxonomy (NCBI): domain Eukaryota; kingdom Metazoa; phylum Arthropoda; class Insecta; order Diptera; family Culicidae; genus Culex; species Culex pipiens. The sequence goes on along the minus strand of NC_068937.1, from coordinate 50,745,736 downwards.
GATGACGCGGTTTCGGACCTGCCGTAACAAGGCGGAGCAATTCCTGGCCCTTGGGGAGCTGATGATCAAGCACATCTATAAAGGATAAAAAAAACTGTGATCTAGTTTTAAGCTTTCTCTATTTCTATCCCCTTTCCCTTGCAATTTTAGTAAGTTTTTTCTTATTTTTTCTTACTCTTGGTGACACCTTTATTTACTAGTAATAATTGTTCCAAAATGGATTTGATGTAACACACAGCTGAAAGGAACTCCAAAACTCTGTTATGCATCTCAAAAGAACTTATTGTATCTTGATTATTCACCAATAAAACCGAATTGAAAAATTGAAATTTTTTTGCAATTGGCTAGATACAAAATTTTGTACCGATGTTTAAAAAAATAAAATTTTGCATTAGGGAGAGTTTTTTTTTATTACGTAACGCAGTAGGGGGGTCAGAGGCCCTCGTAGGGGGTCTTAAAATCCGATTTTTTGCAAATTTTGTAAATCATTGTTCCCAAGCTGTCTTGTGTTCCTGCCAAGTGCCTCTACAATGAGACAGTGGCATAACTCCGGCTGTAGAGTTCAGATCGATCTCATATTTTGGTCAATGTTAGAACACTTTAAATCGAAGAAAATGCAACAAAAAGCTCATTAAAACATACAGATGAAAAAAACCAAAAATCGATGAAAATCATTTTTTAACCAAGTGTCTAATTGATGACTACCCTACCCTACTCAAATTTTCGAAATTTGCTAAATGGGTATCGAACGAAAGCATCAATTTGCAATTCTTGAAAGTTTTAATGTTTTCTTTCAAATTTGTTTTCAATTTGCAATGTGGGTTTGTCACCCACTTTACTCTAGTGCAAATTTATACAAAATTTATCGTCGTGTGATACCTATATTGCCAGAGCTGTGGAGTCGGATTCGGAGTCGGAGCCGGAGTCGGAGTCGTCAAATCTCGAATAGCTGGAGTCGAAGTTGGAGTCGGCTAAATTTTATGAGCTCGAGTCGGAGTCTGAGCCAGAGTCGAACATTTCTGATAAACCTAGAGTCGATGTGAACTTTTTTATTGTTTATTATTTGTTTAAAACCACTTTATATATCAAATTTATTTTTTTAATCACGTGCAGTTGAAGATTTTCATTTAATTTATTCAGGAGATTTATCAGATGCCATTAAGTTTTTGAAGCACTTTTATTGTGATTGGATAGCTCTTATTGTGCAATTCCACTATTATCACTAAATGATAACCTGCTAATCTTCTCTTATTCATGTTCATAGTGTCATAATTCACTCAATAATAAACAATTGTAATCGTGTAGTCAAAAATGTTAAAACATTCAACTGATTGTTGACTGTATTTATGTACCATTTCAATTCAAATTTCAAGCAAAATAATGTAGAAGGGCCGATGTGGATTTGTAAACAATCAGGGTTGTCAGGTTTCTAGATAAATCTGGGAAATCCAGATTTTTCAAGTGCCAGCCAGAATAATGATTTATTTTTGTCTTTGCCAGATTTTGATAGATATTACATTTTCTGCAAATTTCGAACACATTTTTGATTCAAATTAACGACTTTAGGTAAAAATCGATTTTTGTGAATATTTATTCTAATGAATGTTTTAATTTTGCCTTTTTTAGACCAAAAATCAATTTAACCATCAGCATTTTGCAAGCTTTTGAAATAATTGATGTCCACCACTTTCCCATTCAAAATTATGTGATTTTCATCTGTCCAGACTTTTTCGGTACTTGGCCAGTTTTCAGTTTTGACCAGGCAACCCTGCATTTTGATATCGTTGTTAATCTTTATTATGTTGATAGTTATGTATTTTTTTACAAATTTCAGCTTGAAATGTGAGCAAATTTTGTAAATTGTCACATTTAAATACATATAATCACGGCGTGTTTTCTAGAACAAACATTTCAGGAAAAAATAGTCATCGCTACTGTCAAATGTGTCTTATAGGAAATTTTTTCAGCCTTCCAATGCTTCTTAGAGCGAAATGTTTCATCGAGAAATTTCTGAGATATCTATTTTTTAAGTTTTTTGTTCTAAATTCCTTTATTATTTATTGTAAACTTTAGAATAACTATTCTGTAAACTTGTCAAATGATGTTTTTTACGTGTCATTTACTCATCAAAATGTGCAAAATAAGGTAAGAAACAACTTTGTAGAAGGTTTCAAATCGCTAAACATTTTTAAAATTAAGTTTAACCATGTTTTTAAATACATGGGATTTATTTTGAAGTGACAATCATAATACCGTATTAAAACATATTTTTTACAAGAATTAAAAGATAATTACATAATTTTTGTGTAAAAATATCACGTGTCTGCTCTGATTGAGCTGATACAATCGATTTTTTGAAGGTTCGAGATTTTTAAGCTTATTATTGGATTTTTTATGAATAAATATGATATTTATGCAAGCAAACATGAACCGGGAACATGGATCCAAAAGATGATTTAAAAACTAAAATGTACTACAAATTATTGTTCCAAGCTTCAAAAGTCAAATTCTCATGAGTATGAAATTTGTATGAAATAACGAAAAAAAAAAGTTTTGCTGTTGAAAATGCATTTGAATGTAGGAGTAAAATTCGTGTGTTTTAACCCTGAGTGTTGAAAACACCGTCACATACATTTTTTTGGTTTACACAGAAACATAATATTATTTAACAGAAAAAATCAAACAGAAGCTTCCATTCTAAACTATTTAAACAAAAATCAAAGTATTTGTAAAACGTTTTAAAAAGATAGGATAAGACTTCTATAATATTGCTGATTCCTCGACCATTTCATACAAAATACAAAGCGTTTCTCCTGAAGCTCGCCACAGTAATTTTTAGTTCAATGTCGAGTATAAAACATGTTTTGTATCCATGCAACTGGTTAATGTTTGGTTAAGGAAACATAAACCCTTTTTCATATAAATCTAGTAATATCCTTATCAATCACAAAAATGCAAAAAAGCGGTTTTATCAGCTTAATTCAAGCTTAATCCGAGCAGACGGGTGATATTTGTACACAAAAATTATTAAAAATCTAATAATTCCTGTAAACAATATATTTTGATACGGTTTTATGATTTTTATTTCTGAATAAATACCATATATTCAAAAACTCGGTTAAACTTAATTTTAAAAATGTTTAGCGATTTGAAACCTTCTACAAAGTTGTTTCTTACCTTATTTTGCACATTTTGATGAGTAATTGACACATAAAAAACATTATTTGACAAGTTCCCTGAACTGATATTAAAAAGTTTCCAATACATAATAAAAAAAATTAGAACAAAAAGCTTAAAAAATGATATCTTAAAAATTTCCCGATAAAACATTTCGCTCTTAGAAGCATTGGAAAGCTGAGAAAATTTCCTATAAGACAAATTTGACAGTAGCGATGACTATTTTTTCTCCTTAAGGTTGCTCAGAAAACACGCCGTGATAATACAATACATATAAATTGACACATCGATCATGAAAGCTAGGATTCTTTTAATGTTTCATTTGAAAAATAACAATTGAATATTTGTTTCACTAGTTTAATAACCTTCAATTAAATGAATGTATATTTGAGGTTAATTGAATACAAATTTCCAATTATCAAAAATAAAAAAAAATTACTGAGTAAATTGTTCTACTTAAAATGCCTTTGAATCAGATGAAATTTTTGATTTCTGTTCAGTCCGTTTTGCGATTCAAATTAATTTTAATTGAAAAAAAACATGACACTTTGAGAGACTTTCATAATTCTAGGTAACTAACTTTTGAAACATTTCAAAATTTGTTAAAAAACTTTTCTTGAGGTAATCTGAATACTTCTCTAACAAGCTTAGTATGGTTCCATACCATTCTGTTTTTTTTTATAATTTTTCAAAAAAACATCTTGAACCCATCAATGTCACCCCGGTTACGTTATTCACGCAAGTTTAAACGTTTAATTAATAGATATTCTTAATACTGAGTAGGTTTTGGAGTCGGAGTCAACAATTTGTTGAAAACTGGAGTCGGAGTCGGTTGGAGCTAAACTCAGAAAGCCGGAGTAGGAGTCAGAGTCGTCTGAAATATGACCCGACTCCGCTGCCCTGTATATTGCAAATTATTAAAGTTTGAGTAATTTGTTCAAACAATATAAATAATCTTGAGAAATTGATTCAATTATCACACATAAAACCCAAAGCCTGGAAGTTTTAATGAATTAGTTTTCATCATCAACAAAAAAATAAAATCTTGCAGAACAAATAAATCACCAACAAATAAATCACAATAAATCAATAAATCACGTAGACACTTTTTTGAAAATGTAGAGTTCTCGAGCTCAATATGCAGAGTTATGTATCGTGGCCCAAGCTTTTAGGGATTTTACAGTTAATACTGAAACATGCTATAGACACAAGAAATCTTTGCCGTAGAAGAAAACCTCCCAAATTTTTCCTCTGTCCTGGGCGTCAAGTTTACAGACACCATCGATGAAAATATGATTGATTTTCCTCTCCAAGTACCTAAAATAAAACACAATCCACTTTAAAACACATCCTCCCATTGACTGTGTGTTCGTTCGTCTATCGACATAACATAAAAAGCAAACACAAGTTCCTGGCACAAAAAAGCGCACTCACACATACACAAAACACACATAACCATCAGTATTGGAAATTCAAACAATCGGTTGACATTTTAAAAACCCTGCACAGAATCCCAAGAGGCAAGAGGCACAGCAATCGAACCGATTTGCGTGTACGACAAGATAAAATCAATCTTATTCGAGGGGAAACCTGGTCCCGAACCTCAAAATCATACAAAATTCACTCCCATGCAGACGAGACGCCGCTCTCATGTTGAGAAGATGCACCACATCCTGCCGGTGACGACGCACATCAATCATTCTTGTTTCAGCCTGCCGCTAAGAGTTCCGGATGCTGTGGGATGCCCCAACCTTGCACAGTTTGTGGAGTCCCCTTGTTGTGACCCAAATTTCCCCCAAGGATTCACGAGGGGGGCTCACCAAGTTTGGGAGAGCAACTGAGGTGATCTTTGTGAAATTCAGAAAACGATGTTAAAATTCATTTGTTGAATTGGAAAGTAATATATTTAACGATTTTAACGATACAAGGACTGAAAAATTATACTTTTCAGCACTGATATTGGTGCTGAAAAATTCAACTTAATACTTTAAATACTAAATAATTGTTTGAATTCTCCGATTTTGAACGTTACTCCTAAAAAAATCTTACCCATTATCCTCCAACATCATCTCAAAGTCAGTTGCGACCTCCCGGAGGTTGTCCAGCCGGAAGTAGCTGGAAGTGGTCGCACTTCGGAGTCCTGCTTTTCGTTCTCGTCGTCGGTTCCACCTGAAGCTTACTTGTAAACACGAGAAGATCCACATCGGCACTTGCGTTAAAAGCACTCACTCCAGAATTCTACCATTCGGAGTAATAAATTGGACAAACGAAATCAGATGTGGATGGAATTAAGAGCTTTTTCCAAACTTGAACTTCGTTATGGGACTCAAAATGTGATGCACTTCGGACCGGAATCAACATTTGAATAATTGAAAATGTCATTAGCAACGTTCATTTTGGGCCACAATCAAAAAATAAGCTTGATTTTTTTTATTATTATTTTTTTGGTGACTGAGAAAGACTTAATCAAGCAATATTCTTTGTAAAACACTTTTCAAAACTCATCACAAAAATTCAAATTCCAAACTTTTTGACCAACAACCGTTCGCGGAGAAAGCGCGCGCGACTGCGAATGCCACTGGCAGCGATTCTTTCCCTCTTGATCCCGTCAGTTGGACGAGATTGTGCCCCAAGCCAACATACGGAATATGTGCGTGTCCTTCCTGTCTGTCCATTCCATGAGCCATGTTGTCTTTTCTATTTGACCTATCGTCCTCCCCCCAAATTACGTAAACAGAATTGGACGTTTTACGCTGGTGGTCTCGATTTGGAAGTAATAGAAAAATGAATCAATTCACGTAAAGTGATAATCTCCGATTGCAAAAAAAAAATTAAATCAGACAAAAACAAAAACTCTGAAAGTTATGCAAAAATACAAAATAACAAAATCAATAAAAATATTCAAAAATATTTAACAATATCAAAAAAATATAACAAATTCACAAAAAATTAAAAAAACATTCACAAAAAAATAAAAATATAAACATATTTACAAAAATTAAAAAATATTAACGTATTTACAAAAAAATAAAAATATTCAAAAATATTCAAAAATATTCAAAAATATTCAAAAATATTCAAAAATATTCAAAAATATTCAAAAATATTCAAAAATATTCAAAAATATTCAAAAATATTCAAAAATATTCAAAGATATTCAAAAATATTCAAAAATATTCAAAAATATTGAAAAATATTCAAAAATATTCAAAAATATTCAAAAATATTCAAAAATATTCAAAAATATTCAAAAATATTCAAAAATATTCAAAAATATTCAAAAATATTCAAAAATATTCAAAAATATTCAAAAATATTCAAAAATATTCAAAAATATTCAAAAATATTCAAAAATATTCAAAAATATTCAAAAATATTCAAAAATATTCAAAAATATTCAAAAATATTCAAAAATATTCAAAAATATTCAAAAATATTCAAAAATATTCAAAAATATTCAAAAATATTCAAAAATATTCAAAAATATTCAAAAATATTCAAAAATATTCAAAAATATTCAAAAATATTCAAAAATATTCAAATATATTCAAAAATATTCAAATATATTCAAAACTTTTCAAAAATATTCAAAAATATTCAAAAATATTCAAAAATATTCAAAAATATTCAAAAATATTCAAAAATATTCAAAAATATTCAAAAATATTCAAAAATATTCAAAAATATTCAAAAATATTCAAAAATATTCAAAAATATTCAAAAATATTCAAAAATATTCAAAAATATTCAAAAATATTCAAAAATATTCAAAAATATTCAAAAATATTCAAAAATATTCAAAAATATTCAAAAATATTCAAAAATATTCAAAAATATTCAAAAATATTCAAAAATATTCAAAAATATTCAAAAATATTCAAAAATATTCAAAAATATTCAAAAATATTCAAAAATATTCAAAAATATTCAAAAATATTCAAAAATATTCAAAAATATTCAAAAATATTCAAAAATATTCAAAAATATTCAAAAATATTCAAAAATATTCAAAAATATTCAAAAATATTCAAAAATATTCAAAAATATTCAAAAATATTCAAAAATATTCAAAACTTTTCAAAACTTTTCAAAAATATTCAAATATATTCAAAAATATTCAAAAATATTCAAAAATATTCAAAACTATTCAAAAATATTCAAAAATATTCAAAAATATTCAAAAATATTCAAAAATATTCAAAAATATTCAAAAATATTCAAAAATATTCAAAAATATTCAAAAATATTCAAAAATATTCAAAAATATTCAAAAATATTCAAAAATATTCAAAAAATATTCAAAAATATTCAAAAATATTCAAAAATATTCAAAAATATTCAAAAATATTCAAAAATATTCAAAAATATTCAAAAATATTCAAAAATATTCAAAAATATTCAAAAATATTCAAAAATATTCAAAAATATTCAAAAATATTCAAAAATATTCAAAAATATTCAAATATATTCAAAACTTTTCAAAACTTTTCAAAAATATTCAAATATATTCAAAAGTATTAACATTAATATCCTAATTTTTTCATTTTAATTTTGTCAATTTTGGCAATTTTGTCAATTTTGTCAATTTTGTCAATTTTGTCAATTTTGTCAATTTTGTCAATTTTGTCAATTTTGTCAATTTTGTCAATTTTGTCAATTTTGTCAATTTTGTCAATTTTGTCAATTTTGTCAATTTTGTCAATTTTGTCAATTTTGTCAATTTTGTCAATTTTGTCAATTTTGTCAATTTTGTCAATTTTGTCAATTTTGTCAATTTTGTCAATTTTGTCAATTTTGTCAATTTTGTCAATTTTGTCAATTTTGTCAATTTTGTCAATTTTGTCAATTTTGTCAATTTTGTCAATTTTGTCAATTTTGTCAATTTTGTCAATTTTGTCAATTTTGTCAATTTTGTCAATTTTGTCAATTTTGTCAATTTTGTCAATTTTGTCAATTTTGTCAATTTTGTCAATTTTGTCAATTTTGTCAATTTTGTCAATTTTGTCAATTTTGTCAATTTTGTCAATTTTGTCAATTTTATTAATTTTGTCAATATTGACAATTTTGTCAATTTTGTCAATTTTGTCAATTTTGTCAATTTTGTCAATTTTGTCAATTTTGTCAATTTTGTCAATTTTGTCAATTTTGTCAATTTTGTCAATTTTGTCAATTTTGTCAATTTTGTCAATTTTGTCAATTTTGTCAATTTTGTCAATTTTGTCAATTTTGTCAATTTTGTCAATTTTGTCAATTTTGTCAATTTTGTCAATTTTGTCAATTTTGTCAATTTTGTCAATTTTGTCAATTTTGTCAATTTTGTCAATTTTGTCAATTTTGTCAATTTTGTCAATTTTGTCAATTTTGTCAATTTTGTCAATTTTGTCAATTTTGTCAATTTTGTCAATTTTGTCAATTTTGTCAATTTTGTCAATTTTGTCAATTTTGTCAATTTTGTCAATTTTGTCAATTTTGTCAATTTTGTCAATTTTGTCAATTTTGTCAATTTTGTCAATTTTGTCAATTTTGTCAATTTTCTCAAATACTAAATTTTGTCAATTTACTCAAATACTAAAATACTAAAATACTACAATACTAAAATACTAAAATACTAAAATACTAAAATACTAAAATACTAAAATACTAAAATACTAAAATACTAAAATACTAAAATACTAAAATACTTAAATACTAAAATACTAAAATACTAAAATACTAAAATACTAAAATACTAAAATACTAAAATACTAAAATACTAAAATACTAAAATACTAAAATACTAAAATACTAAAATACTAAAATACTAAAATACTAAAATACTAAAATACTAAAACACTAAAATACTAAAATACTAAAATACTAAAATACTAAAATACTAAAATACTAAAATACTAAAATACTAAAATACTAAAATACTAAAATACTAAAATACTAAAATACTAAAATACTAAAATACTAAAATACTAAAATACTAAAATACTAAAATACTAAAATACTAAAATACTAAAATACTAAAATACTAAAATACTAAAATACTAAAATACTAAAATACTAAAATACTAAAATACTAAAATACTAAAATACTAAAATACTAAAATACTAAAATACTAAAAAACTAAAATACTAAAATACTAAAATACTAAAATACTAAAATACTAAAATACTAAAATACTAAAATACTAAAATACTAAAATACTAAAATACTAAAATACTAAAATACTAAAATACTAAAATACTAAAATACTAAAATACTAAAATACTAAAATACTAAAATACTAAAATACTAAAATACTAAAATACTAAAATACTAAAATACTAAAATACTAAAATACTAAAATACTAAAATACTAAAATACTAAAATACTAAAATACTAAAATACTAAAATACTAAAATACTAAAATACTAAAATACTAAAATACTAAAACACTAACTGTATTTCACTTTCATAACAGTAAACCGAAACCCACCCCCGCATTCCTCGCTACACTGAGCAAAACTCACACAGCGCATCGAAGTGTTTCGCACATGATCTGACCCTGCAGTACAGAGCACTTAAATATCAATCGCAAAACACTCGAAATTGCGGTGATTGGCCCTGAAATAATTTCAATAGCCAAACACTTAAATTTTAAATGGTGTTGAAAAATAATAGTACGTACAAGCGATATACAGGTTCTCGCTTGCTAGTCGTGCACGCTACCACTGCGCCGGCCGGCCAGTTGGAATAGGGAGAGTTTTTTGTGCTATTGGTTCTAGCCTCGCTTCTAGCCAACTTCTAGCCATCGATAAAAGTCGCGCTAAAATAAATCAGTCAAACACATTAAATTCAAGTGGAAAATCACGTTGACTTTGATTAGTGCTTGTTTTGTGTAGGTCTTAAGATCAATTTCAAGTGTTTTCCATATCACTTTGAATAGTTCAAAACAGTGGGACAAATTCATGAGCAAAACATTTGAAAAGCTTGAGCCACCCGAATGACAATAACGTGTCAAAAAATACCAAAAAGTTAATCGCCCAAACACTTGCATTTGATAGTGATTTGGATTGATGTTGAAACACAAACCAATTAGATCCATGATGTAACTTCATTCAATAATTCATGTGTTTGGGCACTTGAATAATAAGGGTGGCGTATTTTCAGTGTAATAGTTGTCCCAATATTCTACGCGACAGCCTCCCTGAACGTGACATCGTTACGATTTCTATACGCCATTTTTTCCCCCAAACAGAGCAGTCCTCCCTCCTCTTCCAGTCGCGCAAACGGACAGCACATTTCCCAGCGGACAATTTTCCAATTATTAACAGGCCACCAAAGTTGTTGCGGCATCGACGGACGTGGCACGGGGGGTCGAAGGGCACTACTCGTCAGAGTTGGTCAGTTGATGGACGCCACCGTTCTGGGACCTTGGGGACCCCCTGGCTGAAGTAAGTCAGATACTGCTGATGCGGGGTGGATCTGGTCCCAATGGTGGGAGAGGGGATAACTTAGGGGGGAAGGACTCTTTTGATGAACTTCGTGGCCAGGAAGTGGAAGTCCTGTCTGTCGGTAATTATGAAGACTTGAATCTTAGGTTAATGGATGTTCAAGCTTGAGAAAACAGTTACACCACTTGAAAATGTTGAATCCATGGAAGTTCTTTAAGAATTCAGTCTACTTATCTGTGCCATACCATAAGACTCAGAACTTTTCCCTTTCGCCCAAATTTTCCACCAAACCACCAAAGTGGAACGCGTACTGACATGGTCCGAAAAGTTGCGCAACGATTGTCAATCGTCCCTTTAGTGCTGTCCTGGGATGTTTCACTCTGGCGTGTGCCTTTCAAGAGTTGTGTCATTACTTCAAAACCATCGAAAACATTGAATCGAGGGAGCATAACTAGGGTTCGAAGTTCGAGTTTATAAATGCTTGTGGGAGCATTAGTTGCTCAGTGGAATTTGAGGCTTGAAGGAGCGCTGCTGGAAATTTTTTTTGAGAGAAATCATTGAATTTTCAACATCCTATTAACATCTTGATTTCCAGATTAGGTTATCAATCTCAAAAGTGATGTTTGTCCAATTTATATCAGTTTAACATAAAGCACCATCCGTCTCCAGTATCAACGTGTTTTGTTTCTTAGTGCAGGAGATGCATATCCCGTTGCAGTGAATTTACAGATATTCCATAGTAAAATGCTCAAAATTCAACTCAAACGGGCTGAAATTTGTAGTCGATCTTCAGGATTACGATATACAGTCCAGACTCGATTATCCGAAGGCCTTGGTAAAATTTCACTTCGGATAATCGAATCACGAAAAAAAAATCGTTGTCTTATTTTTGATTGTTGAGCTTTAGTACCCTTAAACTACTCTAAAGTGATTTTTTTGAAAAAATGTATTTTTTTTAATTTTACAGGCAATCAACTATTCAAATTTGACTAAAATCAAGTCACAGAACTCAAATTTTGATATTTCAAGTTAGAAAATAAAAAAAAAAATTCTTCGTGATTTCGTTATCCGAAGTCCCATACAAACCTTCGGATAATCGAACTTTGAACAATCGAAACTTCGGATAATCGAGTCTGGACTGTAATAAAATAATAAGCTTTTCATGATAAACTACCCGTGAGATAATTTAAAAACCTCATTTCATAACAAAATAGAAGTTGTGAAAGGATTTTGAACAGTTTAAGGCTTCTAAAATTAACATGTTCAGATTTTCACTTTTTACGCAAGTGAAAGAATATCACTTCAATCAGCAAAAAACCGCCTCAAAACCACCTACGGAATATCTCCAGTGCACAGTTAAAAAAGTAGTAATCCAGCTGCGTGTAAAAGGCCTCGGTGTAAAATAAATATTGCATTATTTTATACAATTTGATGTGATTTTACACCCTGAAATACGTAGCACATCAGTATGGGAAACCTACTTGACCGAAATGTCAAGCTCATTAATGCGTTTATCCTTACAGCTTTTCATCGGTCTGATGGCCGAGTGGGCTAAGGCGCCAGTCCTTGCTATTGGTTCTGGGTTTTAATCCCGTCGGTTGCAACTTTTTTTTTGTGTTTGCAAAAATTGTACATGCAGTGTGTAATATTAAGTGTTTATTTTGACGAAGGTAATGTGCATGCTTTTGCATGCGATTTTACAATCGGATTTTTTGCTGTGTGGTCTCCCCGAAATATCTCCAGTGGTCACAAACCATAATTCCAAAACAGATCATATCCTGAAATTTGAATTGATTTCCTGTCAAATGCAACTGAGAAGATCGAAATTGGTAAATTTTTAACATCTTTTCAAATGACCTCAAAACCAAGCTAGAGTTAAGTAAGTAGATCGAATAAAAAGGTGCTGGTGGAATATTATAACAAATGTCTCATAAGTAATTTAACGATTCCATTTTATATTTTAAAACGCAACTCTTAATTTGTACTCCCTCATTAGAGCAATTCTCTACGGAATGGGCTGATTACGACCATTTTTAATTTTTGTATTTTATGATTTGGCTCAAACTTTCTGCGTACCTTCCCTATGACCAAAGAAGCTATTTTGTGTCATCGGTTCACCCATACAAGCCTCCATACAATTTTTGTACCTAGTGTTACAAAAATGATAAATCATATACTTTTAAAGTTATAATAATGAACAGTGTTTAAATCACGAAAAGAAAACGAAAGCTGAAGAGCCACAGCTGACCACTTATTATGTAAATCAAATGTAATTATTATAAGAAAGATTCAATAAAGTTTATTCAATTCAAAAAAATCCATACAATTTTTAAAGCTGTCCATTAGGGTGCCCAGAATATGGGACTTTTTCTCAAAACCTCGCTCCAAAAGCTAAATATTGTTTCTTGAGCTATTTTAGGACTATGGGCCAAATATGAGCTAAATCGGTCAACATTTACCCATTGAAACTCGAAGGTGAAGTTTTGCCTTCCTCACCTTACTGAGGAAAGGCTATAAAATCACTCGGAAAATGAACATCTTAATTCGACCTTGTAGACCCACCTTCACGTATACCTATCGACTCAGAATCAAATTCTGAGCAAATGTCTGTGTGTGTGTGTGTGTGTGTAGGGATGTGGGTCTGTGCACCAAAAAATATGCACTCGATTATCTCAGCCCTGGCTTAACCGATTTGGACCGTTTTGGTCTTATTCGATTTGTCTTGGGGTCCCATAAGTCCCTATTGAAAATTATGAAGTTTAGTAAAGTACTTCAAAAGTTATGCTAAAAAAACGATTTTGGCGTATGTCCGGAAGATTGTAAAAAGGGTGGTTTTTGCAAGAAACCCTATCATGTTATACATTTTCAGAAAGGTATTTAAAAGACCATTCCAATGAGCTCAAAACATTGAAGATCTGACAACCCTATCAAAAGTTATTAGCACTTAAGTGTTATTTATACACTTTTTGGAGGCCGGATCTCAGATATTTCAACGAAAATGATGTCCGGGTCCATCATGCGACCCATCGTTAGTTAGATAATCGAAAGACCTTTCAAATGAGCCTAAAACATCAAGGATCTGAAAACCCTATCAAAAGTTATTAGCACTTAACGGTGCACATCAATCAGAGCTTTTGCACCCAGATTTTTGTTACAGACATTTAAGTATTTTCAAAACTATGGGTACTATCGAAATATTTTTTCATTCATCCCCTAAAGTACTGTCCACAAAGTAATTTACAACAAAGTTTGACTAATTTTACAACCACGTTGTTGCAGGATTGGGTCCGTAAGTTTGACAATTTTGGAATAAGAAGACAACAACTTCCTTCGTTGCTGTGCACCCTTAAGTGTTATTTATAAACTTTTTGGAGGTCGGATCTCAGATATTTTAGTAAAAATGATGTCCGGGTCCATCATGCGACCTGTCGTTAGTTAGATAATCAAAAGACCTTTCAAATGAGCCTAAAACATCAAGGATCTGACAACCCTATCAAAAGTTATTAGCACTTAACTGTTATTTATACACTTTTTGGTGGCCGGATCTCAGATATTTCAGTAAAAATGATGTCCGGGTCCATCATGCGACCCAACGTTAGTTAGATAATCAAAAGACCTTTCAAATGAAATGCGAACTATCGTTGGATAGGTTTTTTTTATCAGACCTTGCCGATGAGCCAGAAAAATTGAAGGTCTGCGAACCCTATCAAAAGAAATTAGTAATAAAGTTGATTTGTTAAACATGTTAAGGAAATGTTGATATTTTTACTGAATGTATTGACTTTATGAATGTGAGAAAGGCACCAACCACCTAAAGGTGGATTAAGTAACGTTTTTATGGGAAAAATCGAAAAAATGTATGGAAAACCCAAGTTTCTTACGGTTTGGTCTGCATGGTACACTATTTCCATCAAACTATTCCCAAAAGTGAGATACTCATTGGAAATTTTATGCTCTACAACTTTGTAGAACATACCAAAGCCGTAAAACTTGATCATGAAGAGTTATTAGCGATTTATAAAAGTCATTTTTGCATGAAAAACATTGTTTTCTTCAACTTTAGGCTCGAGTATCAATGGGTTAATCTCAACTAATTTCACTAAAAATTTGCACAGATGCTTAAAATACCCCAAAAAACCATTTTCCACTTGTGGAGCAGGTGTCATTTTTTTTGGGCACCCTACTGTCCATACAAAAACGGTACGTAAATATTCAAGCAGCTGTAACTTTTGAGTGAATTTTCTGATCAATTTGGTGTCTTCGGCAAAGTAGTTCAGGTATTGAGAAAAAAATAGGAGCACGGAAAAAAAGTGCTGATTTTTAATTAACTTTTTTTCACAAAAAACTAACTTACCCAAAATAGGTATTTTTTGATTACCGAGATTTTTCGAAATGTTTTAGGGCACAAAAACCCGCAACTTTTGAGCCATAGAGAAGTATGGTTAAAAAAACTGTCGCCGAGTTATAATTTTTTGAAAAATAGTGATTTTTGGGAAGAAACGAAATTTCATGCAAAAAATTTTTTGTTTAATTTTGTGATGTAAAATTGAATTTGTAATCGAAAAGTACTTAACAGATTTTTTTATATAGGACCCCATTTTCATGATTTAGCCACCGAAAGTTTGATTTCAGCAAAATATTATCAGTGTTCCGATTTTTTAAAATAGCGACCATGAGTGAACATTTCATTTATTTTTAAAGGTTCAGAAAATTGGCTATGAAATTGTCTAAATTACTTTGAAGATTGGACCTCTGGTTGCAGAGATACAGCGGCTTAAAGAAAAAGAAACAGGAAAATTTAAGTTTTCTAAGTCTCACCCAAACAACCTACCATTTTCAAATTTCTACTTTAGCACCGTGTACAGAAACGATCTCCATGGGAAAACCTGTCACGCAGTGGAACACTGTTGCGTTGCAGACATCATCTCTGCTAGGGACGTAAGATTCAAGTACCTAGAATGTCACGCCGAGTGCAATTTTGGATTGACGCCGCAGATAGAGCTCTAAGACAAAGTCGAATCATGTCAGTTTTTTCTCAATATCTGAAATAAGCTGTTCATGGTTTCTAGTTTTATTATTTTATTCAGAAATTCATTTAATGTCTAAACCAATGCTAGATGAGTTGTACAGTGCGTTCAATCAATTCGCCTTTTTGTTGTTTGCTTCGGAGTAACGGTCTTGAAGCTGTGGTCTCCGAGAGGATCTTCATTTGTATGTTCGTACAGGATGGCGAATGAATTCAGGTTCTCGGCTTGTTTTTTCCGCATGTTCAAGTCCGGCAATGTCCAGTATGTTTGCGTAATTTTACTCCACCTCAAGATGGAGTAGCTACCTTAGCAGTACCAAGATCTCGTGCGGACGTGGGTAATGCTTCGAATTTGTCAACGCTTGTAGGACACAGGTTCAATCCTCCATTACTTGGTGTTTTAGCACGCTTTGCCAACTCATTACCAGATTTGCTGTTTCGATCGACTTGGACTTGCATTTGGCTGACAAAAGCCCCCACCAGAAACTCCTCCCTAGCGCGGCGTTCCGGAGTCTCCTGGCTGGATCGATCATTTGAAGGGCCACGACCGGAATTCTGCAACGCGTTTGGGGATTGTGCTCGTTGCCGTACTGGAGACGGACGAAATTCTGAATACGGCCGCTTCCAAGTCCATTTTCTGGACCGTGTTGGCGATTGTGCTCGTTATAGTACTGGCCACGGCCGGAACTTTGACCGTTTCCATCTTGGGTGTTTCCACCAGAGCAGCAATCACCGTGCCCTCCAGATCCTTGGTGAATATTGTTGGATCGTCCTCGAGGTAACATTGATCCTTGATGTTGATCGTGAGCACACTGGCCGGAGCAGCGATTGCACGAGTTATCGCATCTAGAATCACCGCAGCAATTCGGTTTATGTTCCTCGAAATTACGAACGGATTTCTGTCCGCTGTTCGATCTTTTAAGCCACTCTTTGTTGCAGGACATCTAATAAGTACAAAATCAAAAATTTTAGCATTTATTCAATTTTACCTTTACGATTGTTTGTCGCACCACTACTAAAGAGCATCCGCGTCAATTAAAAATTTAAAAAGTGTTAGACTTTTATTTCATTTAAATATTTTTTTAAATTGATGAAAGTTTTTGTGAATTGTGGTAATCATATAAATGAATCGAATGTTGCATAAATCATAGGGACTGAGTTAATTTTTCATGGTTTTTTACTCAAATTTGGCTGATTTAATGGTAATGCTTTTTATGTATGTATTATGGATGAAACAAACTATTAGAGTCATATTACAGCATAATGACAAAAGTTTCTTCAAAATTCACCAGTTACTCAATTTTTTCCAAAGATTAAAAAAAACATCAAAAAGCGTTTTTACGGTCAATTTTGTTGTCAGACAGGAAAAAGGTGATATTTAAACAGTTTTACAGCTAACTTGATCATTAATTTAACTGTTGCAAAATTAAACTCAAATTATCCAAAATATCAATCAGCTTTTTAGAAAAACCGTCTAAATAAAATACAAGAAAAAAATTAATCGTTAATTAATAGTTAATTTTTGGTTTAGAACAATAAATCTTTATAACAAATTAACCATTTGTTTCCATTATTTTGGAACGTAATTTATCGTAATACCAATCACCAAGATCTCAAAAATGAGAATAAATTGACCCGCCGTGGGATTTCCAATTCCACGATCCTACTACATATCCCAAATGTGTTCCCCACTCATATCCAACCCACACGATGACAACTCAGATTGTAGCAACAAGGAGGTACCAATTTCCGCCTAAACACGATTTGCTGATGAAATTTAAGGGAAAAACAAAAACACATTTCCCAGCCTATACTTGTCGGAAAATCTTCAAGGGAGAGGGAAAGATGATGATGCCGTGTTTTTCTTTTACGCGAATTACTGTCAAAAGTAGGTTCGGGCGAAATTCTGCGGACCCACGCGGTATTCCCAGCTCAGGGGCTCTAAGAATTCTCAAACAAAAAAAAATGTTTAGGTTGAGAGGGCAATGTTGTGAAATGGGAGCGCTAATCCCCGCGGTCGTCTGTCGATTGTAAATGGATGTTCCGTGACAGTTTCACCCTAGGGAGGGAAGACCCCCGGAACTTGAACAAATTTCAAGACTTTTGAGGCGAAAGTCACCACGATCAAACACATAAATCAACAACTATGGATGGAGAAGCCCTCAAGGGTAATCTCGAACACCCTGGACCAAAGATCGATGGTGAGGATTCTGAAGATTTGAAATAAGCTTGAAAATGAGATATTTTTGATATTAATAAGTGTTTTAAATAATTTTGTTTTTTTTAAATAAAATTTATAAAAATGTCCAAACCTTGTTTTGATATCATTATGCCACCCATTCATCAACTTTCCCAATCCTCCCACAAAAAAAAAATCCCGAGCACGTGCCGCCGAAGCACTACGTCACCGTTTTAATCGCGTTCAACCAAGATTGATGAATGGTGACTTTAAACGACGTTGCCCGCATTAGAGCTGAGCTTTTTTCTTCACTTTTCTTTTGCCCAGAATCTCGATGGAATTTCGCCGCGTCAAGCTGTATGGATCTTTACGATTTTCCGATTTTTCTTATAATTTTCAAATGATGTATTCGTTTGGATGACCTAAGTTGGTAACAATTTTGACAGCTGTCAGATTTAGTCACTCATCAAAATCGAATATTTCATAAGCAAAACTTCAAAAGTTCAATAAAATAAGCTATAATTCATGAAAAAGGCCACTTAACGTGTCGAAACGTAGGAATATCATGAAATTATTAATTTCACTGAAACAAAAAACCTTCTTCCAACACTGCTCGGTGAATTGCTCAAGCTTGCACGCGAAAAAAAAACCTTCTTATTTGTGCAGATGCATTTCAGGACAACAGCAAAAAAAGTAACGAGGAGCATCTTCCTCCCAACAAGACGGTGAACGCCCCCTCGAGGTACAAACATTTGTCATGAATTATTGATGAAGCTTAGCGCGGAGACTGCACATCTTGGTGAGAAAGCTGGCAGCACTGCAACTGATACTGACACCCAGAGCTAAGACATGTGTTTAAGGAGCGACAGCAGAAGCACTTTTGGTGGAGAAAAGTATTTGTCGCAGCGAGAAATGAAACAAGCTGCTAAATTATTAAGGGCAAAAACAAACTTGGACGGAATGGGTGTCAAACTTAGTTTGTTTTCTTGTGGATATTTTTCTCCGTGCACATGTGACGCGGTGCATTTTGAGAGGTCAATTTGATGAAACTAGACAAAATTTGGTGGAAGATCTTTTCGTTTTTTATAAGTTTCGAAGAAATTTCCGTTAATTTTTTCGCAAATCAACTCTTCTTTGTATTTTTTTATATGGATGAAACTTTGTCCAAGCATTTCCTACGGTCAAAGATGTCATTTTGCATCATTAGATTTTTCAATACAAGTCTCCATACAATTTTAGGGGCTGGTCAAACGAAATGGGTATTTTAATGTATAACAATTCTGTATCTCGAGAAGGGATTTTCTGATCGATTTGGTGTCTTCGGCAAAGTTGGAGGTTATAATAAGGACTTTTCGGAAAAAAATAGGTACACGGAAAAAAATCTTATTGTACAACTTATTTGTACAACTTTTTATATTACTGAAAGTTAAATTCCCAAAATAATTATTTTTTTGTATTAAAGAATTGGTTTTAATACACTTCAGAAGACTTAAAAAGACATCTTCTGAGCCATAGTACGTGATGGTGAACAATCTGATTTAGGAAATATGAATCTTTGAAAAAATCATGTTTTTTGGAAAATATCGAAAACTCAGACAATTTTTAAAATAGTTTTTCAAAT
Organism: Culex pipiens pallens; assembly: GCF_016801865.2. Taxonomy (NCBI): domain Eukaryota; kingdom Metazoa; phylum Arthropoda; class Insecta; order Diptera; family Culicidae; genus Culex; species Culex pipiens. Next base: position 50,726,310 of record NC_068937.1, on the reverse strand, counting down.
CAAACCCGAATTTGCAATCTACAAGTACTTTTATTTTGATAAATTGTACCGTTTTCAAGTTATAGCTACTTTAAGGTACACAATTACGATTTCTGTTCGTTTTGTTTTTTGAATTTTAAAAATACTTCTTAAAAGAATAGCAACCATGAAAAACATATTTTTTTAAAGCTGGGTAAGTTTCCTACAATTTTCTCTCTGAAATTTTGAAAAACGGACAATTAGTTTCTGAAATACGCCTCACAAAGAACTCGAACCAATAAAATTGATTTTTTTTTTAAAGTCACCTAATTGTGCCTGTAATTTTCTACTGACGATATCTCGGAAACTATTGGTCCGATTTTCAATGCTGCAACAAGAAAGTTTTGTAAAATTTTGAGATCATTTCAATAAAAATAATTTAAAAATTTAACAATCAAGCTTTGCTTAAGACAAGGGCTTCAAATAAATAATTTTCTTACTAAACAACACAAAATTTAAAATGGGTATTTTTTATGAAAATATCAGAAAGTTTCGCAACGATTTCAATTTTAAACATAAACATAAACATTGAAAGTCGAAATTAGTTTTTAGTTTTTAGTTTTTAGTTTTTAGTTTTTAGTTTTTAGTTTTTAGTTTTTAGTTTTTAGTTTTTAGTTTTTAGTTTTTAGTTTTTAGTTTTTAGTTTTTAGTTTTTAGTTTTTAGTTTTTAGTTTTTAGTTTTTAGTTTTTAGTTTTTAGTTTCTAGTTTCTAGTTTCTAGTTTCTAGTTTCTAGTTTCTAGTTTCTAGTTTCTAGTTTCTAGTTTCTAGTTTCTAGTTTCTAGTTTCTAGTTTCTAGTTTCTAGTTTCTAGTTTCTAGTTTCTAGTTTCTAGTTTCTAGTTTCTAGTTTCTAGTTTCTAGTTTCTAGTTTTTAGTTTTTAGTTTTTAGTTTTTAGTTTTTAGTTTTTAGTTTTTAGTTTTTAGTTTTTAGTTTTTAGTTTTTAGTTTTTAGTTTTTAGTTTTTAGTTTTTAGTTTTTAGTTTTTAGTTTTTAGTTTTTAGTTTTTAGTTTTTAGTTTTTAGTTTTTTAGTTTTTAGTTTTTAGTTTTTAGTTTTTAGTTTTTAGTTTTTAGTTTTTAGTTTTTAGTTTTTAGTTTTTAGTTTTTAGTTTTTAGTTTTTAGTTTTTAGTTTTTAGTTTTTAGTTTTTAGTTTTTAGTTTTTAGTTTTTAGTTTTTAGTTTTTAGTTTTTAGTTTTTAGTTTTTAGTTTTTAGTTTTTAGTTTTTAGTTTTTAGTTTTTAGTTTTTAGTTTTAGTTTTTAGTTTTTAGTTTTTAGTTTTTAGTTTTTAGTTTTTAGTTTTTAGTTTTTAGTTTTTAGTTTTTAGTTTTTAGTTTTTAGTTTTTAGTTTTTAGTTTTTAGTTTTTAGTTTTTAGTTTTTAGTTTTTAGTTTTTAGTTTTTAGTTTTTAGTTTTTAGTTTTAGTTTTTAGTTTTTAGTTTTTAGTTTTTAGTTTTTAGTTTTTAGTTTTTAGTTTTTAGTTTTTAGTTTTTAGTTTTAGTTTTTAGTTTTTAGTTTTTAGTTTTTAGTTTTTAGTTTTTAGTTTTTAGTTTTTAGTTTTTAGTTTTTAGTTTTTAGTTTTTAGTTTTTTAGTTTTTAGTTTTTAGTTTTTAGTTTTTAGTTTTTAGTTTTTAGTTTTTAGTTTTTAGTTTTTAGTTTTTAGTTTTTAGTTTTTAGTTTTTAGTTTTTAGTTTTTAGTTTTTAGTTTTTAGTTTTTTAGTTTTTAGTTTTTAGTTTTTAGTTTTTAGTTTTTAGTTTTTAGTTTTTAGTTTTTAGTTTTTAGTTTTTAGTTTTTAGTTTTTAGTTTTTAGTTTTTAGTTTTTAGTTTTTAGTTTTTAGTTTTTAGTTTTTAGTTTTTAGTTTTTAGTTTTTAGTTTTTAGTTTTTAGTTTTTAGTTTTTAGTTTTTAGTTTTTAGTTTTTAGTTTTTAGTTTTTAGTTTTTAGTTTTTAGTTTTTAGTTTTTAGTTTTTAGTTTTTAGTTTTTAGTTTTTAGTTTTTAGTTTTTAGTTTTTAGTTTTAGTTTTTAGTTTTTAGTTTTTAGTTTTTAGTTTTTAGTTTTTAGTTTTTAGTTTTTAGTTTTTAGTTTTTAGTTTTTAGTTTTTAGTTTTTAGTTTTTAGTTTTTAGTTTTTAGTTTTTAGTTTTTAGTTTTTAGTTTTTAGTTTTTAGTTTTTAGTTTTTAGTTTTTAGTTTTTAGTTTTTATTTTTTAGTTTTTAGTTTTTAGTTTTTTAGTTTTTAGTTTTTAGTTTTTAGTTTTTAGTTTTTAGTTTTTAGTTTTAGTTTTTAGTTTTTAGTTTTTAGTTTTTAGTTTTTAGTTTTTAGTTTTTAGTTTTTAGTTTTTAGTTTTTAGTTTTTAGTTTTTAGTTTTTAGTTTTTAGTTTTTAGTTTTTAGTTTTTAGTTTTTAGTTTTTAGTTTTTAGTTTTTAGTTTTTAGTTTTTAGTTTTTAGTTTTTAGTTTTTAGTTTTTAGTTTTTAGTTTTTAGTTTTTAGTTTTTAGTTTTTAGTTTTTAGTTTTTAGTTTTTAGTTTTTAGTTTTTAGTTTTTAGTTTTTAGTTTTTAGTTTTTAGTTTTTAGTTTTTAGTTTTTAGTTTTTAGTTTTTAGTTTTTTGTAAAACAGCAGATTTGCAAGCAACTTGCATCAAAATTTACTGTATCTAACCACAAAAAAAGGAAAAAAAAGTTTACTTGAAAAGCGAGAAAAACAAAACAGTGTTGCCAGATCATCAAACTATAGAATTCATGAAGACTATAGAATTAATAAATTCTATAGTTTGGTGATCTGGCAACACTGTTTTGTTTTTCTCGTTTTGAATCAATTAAGAAATTAACAGTTTTTTTTATAAATTAAACAATACACAACTTTCAGAACTTCAGATTACAGTTGGGTCATTAAAACCCGATTTTTTAAAATTAAATTCAATTATTGACATTTTATAGCAAACTATAACCCCTTCTTACCGCTTCAGCTTATCCTGCTTGGTATTCTTGGACGTTCGGTAGATCATTTTGTGCATCATTTAATCCAGTTTCACTTTCATTTCACCAGCATTATGTCATTTCAGCTGGCATCTTGATTATATCATCTTGCTATAATAATACACCACATGCCCTTCCATAATCACTGTGTTTTATTTACAATTCCCCGCCCGCACTCTCCAATATTTGTAGGTAGTTAGGTCGCACTATTTTCTTCTGTATACATGTATTTATTTACTACCGGCAACTGGCCTTTACCGGGCATTGCCCATTTTCACCGCGCTCTGTTTACGCTCGTCAAAAACTCGCGAGTCCAGAACATGTGTCTTCAATTCTCACTCGCCCTCGTCATCGTCGTGTCACACTCGGGCGCGAAATTCGTGTGTGTTTGTTGTGTACGTAGGCCGCTCTAATGGTTGCCATAATGCGGCCAACCGACAGCAGCTCGTTTTTCACTTGCTTGATTAAAAATAAATTGATCTCGATTCGCTTTGATTTACGTCGCCAAAGAGTGGGCATATTTTGTAACTATTTTGGTACACTTGCTATAATGCGTTGCATTCTTGTACGCTTACGCCATTATGGCGTGAAACGGATTTGCGAGCTGTCAAGTTGCCATAAAATTGCGCACACTGCATAGAATGCCCATCACAACTCTTCCGCGATCACTTTTTTATAGCACGCACTCGCAATAATCGCCCGCAGACACGGTGGCACCACCCCGATGACGCGTGGTTTGTTTGTAAACAAAAAGCGCAGAAAAACCCCAAATCGACCGCGACGTGACGTTCTGTCACACGACGACCGCTTCCGACGGAGGTAAATGGCCATACTGGCCGCGGATGATGGTGGCCTCAGAGTTCAACCGCAGTTGAGATGTTATATTTTTTTTTCTCCTGTCATGAGTGCGATCTCTCGAACCTATTAGCGTGCGATCTGTCCCTCGCGTGCGCATACTAACGCCCTCAAAGTAGCCGAGGGGTTACCCGATTGACAGGTGCCAGCTTGTTTGCCATAATGGCGGACGTAACCGTCAATATTGTCAAAACATTTTCAATTTGGCTAATTTAATCAATCTTGTTGGTTATTCTCGTCAATTGTACAACCCCTCGGCAGTTGTCACCCTTCTCGTTTAGCGGCGTCGCGTCGTCCAAAACAGCCCCAGCCAAAACATTTCGCGCAAAAGAACGCAGAACGCGTCCAAAATAGAGTGCGGTGGGCGACACTTTTGCAAAAAAAAACGAAACAAAAAGCGACGAGACGCGCAATCAAGCGGAACGTCCAACGCTCGGTTATTTTGGGGTTTTCGTGTTCAAGTTCCCGCCCGAAATGAGAAACGATCACCTGCGCTCTCGGATCAGCCGAGATCAATTTTGCTGCGACGAAACGGCGGCCATTATGGCGGTTGCTATAAAAGCACGGGGTTTGACGTTTACTTGAGATTTTTTCAGACAGAAACAATTTTTTTTTGTTGTAAAGAAATCACCAAAATACTACGAATCGGAACCAGGAACGATCAGCGGACGTGAGAAGTAATGCTGTATAGAATGCATCCGTTTTGTGTGAACGGTACATGTGATGACGATAACGAAAATAACGACACAACAACGACGGCTGTGTGCCAACTAGTAAATAAAAGTATCGCATATGTGCGGGGGCGTCAATTAGCAAAGCATTATTTTTTTCAAGTCAATGTCAGTGGTATGCACCAAATCTCATTAAAATTATTGAATTGTTAAAAATATTTTAAAATAATAAAACAGAAAAAAAACAATATTGATCAGTATCAGGATAAAGTTTTTACCAAAACATTTTAAAATGTTTGGCAACACTGTCTACAGTTATCGAGAAATTAAAAGTGAGAGTGTGTGCGTGCAACATGGAGTTAAACTTTTTGAAAAGCCTTGGTTAGCTTCACAACAACTGCACAGAAAGTTTAACTCCATGTTGCGAAGGTGCATAAGGTGTGATAGAGTTACATTTCAAAAATCGCAATAAAAACCACTTTCGGAGCCTCGTTCTCGTAGGGTAGCTATACCCGTTACCCCAATTCTCGTTGGCCGGCAGCGAAACTATGGAAAAGTATACTTTGCATCAGACTTGGTTCAACTTTCTCAGTCCAAGATATTACGCGGTGCTTCCAATTACCCATTTCAGAATCGCAGATAACCTGGTGGCCAAATTCAGAGATCACCGGGCATTATCTGGCCCCGCCCAGACATAGAACTTGCTTCAGAAGGATCTTCGCTCTATATTTGGATTTCTAAATGCACTCAGGGAAATCGGGATCGGCGAATGTTAAATATGATAATTTTAAAAGATAACATGGTTCATCATTTTGGATCAAATAACAAAATTGTTTAAACCTGGTAGCCGCCGGGTTAGCGTCCAAGATCACCAATCAAAGTGACGAATTAAAATCTCACATGGTCCTAATCGTTTTTGGTTCATTTTCATAAGTTTATTCCAAATTCCAAATTTCAAGAGAACCCTGAACCTTCTGCTTGTGAGACAACAGCCTCAGCTATTTATTTACGGATCCACGACCATACAAAAATGCTATCATGTGAATATTCGACAATCTGTATCTTGAAAAGAGATTTACTGATAGACTTTGATGTATTCTGAAAAGTTGTAGATTATGATTAGGATTTTTTCTGAAAAATAGGTACACGGAAAAAATACCCAATTTTTGGTTGAGACTTTTAATTACTAAAAGTTGAATTCTCAACATACATATTTTTGTTTTTTTTTATGGTTTAATCATCTTTTGCGCAGAGTAGAGTTTAGGATGGTTCAAAATCTGGTACCGAAGTTAAGAATTTTCGAATAAATTTAAGTTTTGCCTTTTTACAAAAGATTTTTATTTTTAAAAAACGCTTTACTCAAAAATCAGGAATTGTCTCAGATTAAAATCCCAAGACATTTTGTAACGGTTTTGATGCTTTGGCCCAAGAACCAAAACTCAAAGCCCGATTTTTTAAAACTCTTTTTCTTAAATATTTGAGCGAATTTTACTTCCGCTTTTACAAATGTGTGCCCTTTATCATGCGAAAACTGCTCGTCTAACCTCAATTTTTATAGCTTTTTTGTGTGGCCATCGGGTCGGAGACGACATTTGTTTTATGGATTCACAATTTTGGACCAGTGAATGTGGTCTATTTTTGAAGGTATTTTTGCCATACATTTTTTTTAAATTAATGTTTAGTTGCAACATCAAAATTGCATTTGAAAACGACTTTTTTTTTATTCAGTGCGAATTTTGGAATTACCTGAAAGCTGTATTTAAAGCTTCTTCTCACGATGGTAGGCTGAGGGGTACCCAAATGATGAAAAAAAAATGCAAATAAAAGAAAAATATTGCTAACAATTTTGATCCTAAACCATTTCTCAATCATCAAAAAATTTAAAGTAAATATTCTCAGCTCTTCAAAACTATTTTTACATGAGTGCTTTGCCTTCATAGTAATTTGAAATTGCAAAAAAATATTCGATCTGAATTAATTGATATCAGATCTCGGTGACCAAAACAATATTAGAATAAAAAAATTAAAGAAATTTAAAAAAAATACCCGAGGATGCCTATAACTTGGAAACGCTTCACATTTAATTAAAAAATGCAAAGTAATTTACAATTCCAAATTTCAAATCGCATCTAAAAAATGTTTTATGAATTTTTGTTTGAAAATTTCTCGATTCTCGGACTAAAGGCTAAGATCAAAGTGTCATTTATTTGTTTTTCACATTTTTGCATCTCCGGCAGCGATAGGGGAATAACCATCATGAAAAGAAAATCTTTGGACGCTCAACAAGAGAAAAAAATCGGAAGGGCTCTCCTCTCTCGCGCACGAAGGAATCTAAAAAATCATCATCTTGATTATTCAGCCGAACATCTATTTCACTAAAGCCGGGACCGTGGTGTAGGGGTAAGCGAGATTGCCTCTCACCCAGTCGGCCTGGGTTCGATCCCAGACGGTCCCGGTGGCATTTTTCGTGACGAGATTTGTCTGATCACGCCTTCCGTCGGACGGGAAGTAATTATTGGCCCCGGACTAACCTAAAAAAGGTTAGGTCTTTAGCTCAGTCCAGGTGTAGGACTGTAGGAGTCGTCTCCCTGGGTCCTGCCTCGGTGGAGTCGCTGGTAGGCAGTTGGACTAACAATCCAAAGGTCGTCAGTTCGAATCCCGGGGTGGATGGAAGCTAAGGTGTAAAAAGAGGTTTGCAATTGCCTCAACAATCAAGCCTTCGGACACCTAGTTTCGAGTAGGAATCTCGCAATCGAGAACGCCAAGGCAATGCTGTAGAGCGAATAATTTGATTTGATTTTGATCTATTTCACTACTACACTTGCAGGTGTAACGTTACACGTCGAAAAATGACCTGTCACTTTTTGTAGACTTTTTGTAGAGCAATGTTTGTAAACACATCGAAATAAATAACTTTAAGTGATACTTACAAGGAAAATCACAAAAAAAAACTTCAACTGGTTGATTTTATTCGAGAAGTTCGGAAGCAATTTTCTTTTGCGTGTTTCGCTTCATCTCTCTTTCGCGGGTGAAGGAAGTTCGCAAGCGAAAATTATTTTTTTGCGATTACTCCATCCCTGATCTCCGGTAACAGATTTTGCAAAGAAATTAAATAAAACTATTGTTTATGTTTTGGTATTTTGGGAATTCTACTTTAAGGGATAAAAACTCAAATAAAAAAACGGGTTATTGCTGGATCAACATTTCGTCGCCGTCGTGCTAACTTGTCGTATGTGCATTTTGGGCCAAATTGAGTTAAGAACGCAATTTTGTGCAGCTCACAATGCCTCATCTTTTGACCTTCACAGATCCCCAAAATTCGATATCAATCCTGAGATATTCAATGAAAACCAAAAAGGCTCCGAAAATGTTTGTCACTTTTCATATGAGAGAAGTTTCAATCTTGTCGTGCTATCTTGTCACGCCCTGAAAATTGATGTAAGTGCGAAAATTCCCAAAGGGATTTCTGGTCAGAATACGTTTGAAGCACGTACAAGTTAGACTACCGTAAACATTTGTACTTATAACTCGGGACTCCAGCAACCAACTTCAACCAAACTTCGAGACAATGCACACAATAGTCAGCCAAACAAAACGCGTTTGTTTTTATTTATTCAAGGTCAAACATTAAAACGCATTTTTCTCGGAACGTCAAAATGGCGGGTGCGACAAGATAGCACGACGACGTCGATTTGAGAAGGGCGCATAAGCATTTTGATAGCTACAACTATTTTGCAAATTCCGACACAACAGGCAACTATTTAACAAAACCCGCAGTATTTGAAGAGAGCTGGAGAAGCCAGCGATTGTTTAACCCCTCGAGTTTTGTGAAAATATTCATATTAGCCTGTTAATTAGCAAAACAGTTCAAACTGTCAATATGCCTATCCAAGAAACATTTTTTCCAGGAGTTCTACAAGAGCTCTTCAAGATAGCTACAGCATAGCAGTTTGGACCGCGGTAGGATAAAATTCTCTTCAAAACTTCTTCAGGAGTTTGGAAGAGTACTTGAAGAGAGTTTTATCCTGCCGCGGTCCAAACTGCTATGCTGTAGCTATCTTGAAGAGCTCTTGTAGAACTCCTGGAAAAAAATGTTACTTGGGTATCCACCCTTTTCTCGTGTTGGCCCAGTTTTTTTCCGTGCATCTTTTTTTGTTGAGTCCTAGAGCTGGTACACATTTTATTTAAAGTTTTTGTCCCCCCCCCCCCCCCCCCTTGAAAGTTGGCCCGAAAAATCAGGAGTCAAAACAAATATTTTTTCAAAAAACTTCAAAATTTCAATAGAAAATTAAGTGCAATCAGCTGAAATCAATTTTAAATGTATTTTTCTGCGTTAAGAATCATTTTAAGCATTTTCGATGTTCACTATCGCGAAAAGTGTTATTTACGCTAAAATTTTTGTTTTCGTCAAATCTTACAAAAAAACAATTATGCAAAAATGCTTCTTTAACAAAGCCATGAATCCACAGTTTCGATCAAATAAAAAAACAAAAAAAGTATTTTTGCGAAAACATAGAGAAATAGACATGCCCGTTAATTTTGTATTGTGCAATAAAATCCAGATTGTGGGAATGTTTAATTTTTAACTAATCGTAGCGGACCTCCAGCGAGCGCTACGTGATAACACAACTCGCGCCACTCTTATCGCCAAATATTCACACTCACAATAATCAATAGCCTTCAAAACGCTTCTATTGAGAAGCGATATCGCTTCAAGATCAAAGTAACAACCCCCTCCGAAAAAAAAAAACTATTTTTTTGCAAAGACCGAAACAGCCGCGTTGCGGCGGCCGGTGTCAATTTCAATTTAATCTATCCATCACCGACGCCGGTTGCGCGTCCAAGTCCGATCCAATTGGGACCAACCTTGTCCTCACCTCAGCGGGAACATGTCAGCGTGAATTTGTTCCTTCACTTTCTTCGATTTCACCGAATCGCACTGTTGCTTGGAGTTAATTTGTGATTTTTTTTTATGGCACGCTACAGTTGGCAACACTTTCCTTCAAACGTCACACGCGTCCGTCATTTTTACCCACGTGAATGGGACCGAAAATAACCTCAAACTGGCGAAAGCCATCAAATTTCGACAAGATTTTAATTTTTGGCATCGAATCTCATTGCCAAGACGACATCGGGCCAGACGCCATGAAGGTGTACTTTTGGGCGGTTTAAAAATAAATGTTATGCCATTTTTACCACGGCGCACACACCGGCAACCCTTCCGGCTTAAATTATCCGATCGGAATTGCCCCAAAAATAAGTTCCCTTGCGAGCGACTTCGTCGCAAATAAATGTAATGAAATACTCAAAGCGAATTTTACTTTCAATGACATCTGCAACGTGCCACCAGTGCTGCCAAAAATGAAAAAAATAAACATTTTTATAGCAAACTCACCGGTGCCGCCCATCGTCGTCTTCGCCATCCTCATCTGCCATAATCCCGTTGGTCATGGGACGGTACGCGAGCGGTGTGATCGAGCCCAGCACGTCGTCCGCCTCGTCCCGGTACACGGAGTCGGAACTCTGAGATTGCCGCGCCAGGTTGCAGTCCTGGGCGTTCCCCCGGAAGGGTCCCGGCAGCAGGAAGCGCAGCGTAGCGCCATTGCTGTAGGGCATCTGAAACCAGAAAACAAAATATGTGGTATGAATTATAACTTAGGAATCGAAATTAATTTCTAGAGTTTTTTAAGGTCCTATAAGCTTTTGTGTTTCATTCAAAAAAAAAATCTCTGGATTTAAACTCCTCGCCGAGCTCCTGTGGCCTTATAGCAGGGGTGACCAAAGTATGGCCCGTGGACCAAACGTGGCCCGCGAGGTGAATTTGTGTGGCCCGCGGACTAATTTTGAATGATCATGTAAAATGGCCCGTTGACCATTTGTTAAGTGAATTAGATTTTCAAAATCACAGATAATTTTATGATACTCTTTGTTTTTTATGTTTACAGGTGTAACGTTACACGTCGAAAAATGACCTGTCACTTTTTGTAGACTTTTTGTAGAGCAATGTTTGTAAACACATCGAAATAAATAACTTTAAGTGATGCTTACAAGGAAACTCACAAAAAAAAAAAATATAAAACTAATGATTTATCCTTATTTTGATTCCCATTTTTCGACACAAATATTCTGTTCAATAATCTTTCTAATTCTAATTCTAATTCTAAAACAATTGCTCACATTTCAATGCTAATGAAACTAGTAAATATCGTCAAATTGTTAATCAATTTTTTTTGGAAATGTTTATGAAACGTTCAAATTAGACTTAGGGAGAAAACTGTAATAAAAGCACAAATATAAGTATTTCATATTAATTTCAAAGTAATAATTACCCTTTTCAGGAACTGAGTCTCAAACTAACTTTGAACTTAGAAACCTTCCGCCAGGCAGAAAAAAATGTTGAAATTAGTTTGAATTTTATTGAATATTTGTTTGATGAACAGCAAAAAGTTTTTTACGCTAAAATATTTTTTCCATCGTTTTTTTTTTTTTTTTTTTTTTGAAAATAATGATTGGGAATCAACTTTACTGGGTGTATAATATTGTTCCTAAATTTTTTTTTTATTGAAATATTGAATTCCTGGCGGGTAATTTAAATTTTTATAAACATTTTTTTTTCGGCCTCCCTTCGACTATGACCAGAATGGAGGGATAAAATCTAATCTAGATATATGCATTGCTAATTGTGGAAAAATAATTTCGCATCGATTTTTCATTCGTTAGATCTGATTAAAAGATTTAATTACGGCGATACATATTTTTTCAGATTTCATGTCACCATTTTCAAATAAAAAAAAATTTAAAATAAATTTGGATACACAAGTACATTCCTCTAAATTGTATTTTTAAAATACCTAAAACAATAAAATAAAATAAAATGGAAGGATAACTGCCATTTTCTGTTTTCTAATATCTTTAAATAATGAAAATGTTAAAAAAAAAGAAATTTAATATAATTTGACCTGATGGATGTTTTTTGTAGCATTTTAAAGAAAAACACAAATTTATTTTTTCAAATACCGTCAATGGGGGTGACATTGGGTCTGGGGGGTGAGATTGGGTCAAAGTGATTTTTTACGGATTATACAATTTCTCAGATTCTTCTCAATGAAACTAAACTCTGTTTAAAGAGTTGTGTAGGGGACATCTTAAGAAGCCTTCGCTAAAAAAATCTCGTTCCTAGAACAAATCCTGTTATTTTGGCAGATGTCTAAAGTTGAGGTATGTTTTTGGCCAAAAATGACCTCTCGAAAAATCATTTTTCTAATATTTTTGTTGGAATTGCTCGAAAACTACCCAAATGTTTGAAAATCTCCACATCAAACATTGTAGCATGTCAATACGATTCCCTCGAACAAGAAACAATGTTGGAAGACTTGTTTTTACCATATCGTTGTATTGCCATTTGACCCAATGTCACCCCAATTTTCTAGTTATTAAGAAATTACGAGAGGTGTATCGTTTTTTGACCCATAGTCACCCCCACTGACGGTAATCTTTTTTGTACATTTGGCCCGCAAGCTCGTATGAGCTTCAAATTTGGCCCGGCATCCTAAAACTTTGGGCACCCCTGCCTTATGGTAACAGGTTTCACCTTGTAGGTATAGGGTGATGGGTTAGATTCTTGTCTGGTTCATTAAATTCAGATAAAAACACAGTGAAAAAAATTGGTAGTATTACACCTGGGAACGGTTAATTTCTACAGTTTTTTTTACAAAAACCAGTAAAACAATCATTTGATTGTAAATTTTCAAATTAAACATTAAATCTCGGATTAGTTTTCAAAAAGCCGTAAGAGCCATTGGTAAACAAAGTCCTTTTTGCATCGGTATTCGACCTACTTACGAAAAACTAATATCAAAAATGCTCGAGATTGTTCATCTACACGTCCTTCAAGTGCCCCAAACTTAAAATAAATAAATTTTTGTTTCATTTTCGAGAAAAACAAAAAAATAGTGTCAGAGGTCACGATGGCTCTTACGGCTTTTTGAAAACTCACCCGAGAAATGTAACCTCACTAATAGTCAGTTTGACGTTATCAGTTCAATTTGGCACACTTTCAGATTTAAATTTGTAAGGTTTTTAGTTTTTAAAGAAACTTTTTTTAAGGCAACACAGGTAATTTACCTGTGCCCATGTTCGCATAAATGTCCCATATGCAAAAACAGCAAGCTGAGAAAAACGCGTTTGAAGTTTGTCCCATACATAAGGCTACGGGTTAAGTTTTCAAGAAAAAACTGGATTTACTCCAGATTTCTAGAACAAAGTACTGGATGTTATATGCTTTTCTGAAAGATTGCACGATTTTAAACCAAACTGCATCAATAACTCAAAACCGATGAAAATACATATGGGACATTTATGCGATCAGGGGCAGTAAAGGTAATGCAAAATACATGTACATTGTGGGCCTGCACAGCAAAAAATCCGATGGTAAAATCGCATGCAAAAGCATGCACATCACCTTCGTCAAAATAAACACTTAATATTACACACTGCATGTATTTTTTTTTGCAAACACAAAAAAACACTGCAACCGATGGGATTCAAACCCAGCACCAACAGTAAGGACTGGAGCCTTAGCCTACTCGGCCATCAGACCGATGAAAAGTTGTAAGGATAAACACATATATGAGCCGGGACCGTGGTGCATGGGCAAGCGTGGTTGCCTCTCACCCAGTCGGCCTGGGTTCGATCCCAGACGGTCCCGGTGACGAGACGAGACTTGCCTGATCACGCCTTCCGTCGGATGGGGAAGTAAATGTTGGCCCCGGACTAACCTAAAAAAAGGTTAGGTCGTTAGCTCAGTCCAGGTGTAGGAGTTGTCTCCCTGGGTCCTGTCTCGGTGGAGTCGCTGTTAGGCAGTTGGACTAACAATCCAAAGGTTGTCAGTTTGAATCCCGGGGTGGATGGAAGCTAAGGTGTAAAAAGAGGTTTGCAATTGCCTCAACAATCAAGCCTTCGGGCACCTAGTTTCGAGTAGGAATCTCGCAATCGAGAACGCCAAGGCAATGCTGTAGAGCGAATAATTTGATTTAATTTTTTTTTTTTTTTGAGCTTGGCATTTCGGTCAAGTAGGTTTCCCATACTGATGGGCTACATATTTCAAGATGTAAAATCACATAAAATTGGATAAAGTATTGCATTATTTATTTTACACTCAGAAAAAAGACTTAGGGAGTGTTCTATTGTTACTTAACGCAAAAAAATTACGTTTTACCGCGTGGTTTATGACGAACCCTAATCAAGTACACTTTTTTTTTGAAAAAAAAATGAAGGAGAGGGGAGAAAATAAAGTCATATCAAATTTGTATTGGCTTTTATATCATCAGAGATCATTAGCAGCATGTTTTTTTTATTTTGTTTACTCATTCACAACTCAAATATTAAATATAATAGACACATTAAATAATCAAAAGTATATTTTAATAGAAAATATCTATGACATGGGAGCTCAAAGTTTCTGAGTGGCGGGCCAAACGTAAAAAAATGTTTATTTAAAAGAAAAAAACAACGTTTTTTTCCAAATATTATTCTGTGAAATACATCTATCAGCTTAAGTTTTCTTTAATTTTAGGTATTTTTTGGATATTTTCGTCATTTAAATATTAGAGGACAAAAAATGTTTTTAAAATTTTCAAACAAAACAAATATATAAAAATATTGCAATTTGTATGCCTCAACTAATATATCAGATTAAACAAATATTCATGAACAAAATATTCCACGGTCTGTTCTAGATTGATGTATGAATGATTCATAATTTAGTGACTGAAGACAATCGTTGTTGAATATATTTAATGAAAATGAAAAATAGTCTTTAACTGAGTGTACTTGAATCATCTCATAATTTTGTTTTTGTTAAAAATATTTTAAAACTGCAACTAAAATTATAAATAATTGCAAAGTGATTTTTTAACTATTATTCCTTCAATTTCAATAATAATTCAATAAATGTTGGTCAGCCTGGATAAGATGTTACGTAATCAATTCGTTGGCTTAAATTAGATTGATTAAATAGAAGATTGGAATAAAAAATAGCGCAAAAAAGTCAAAAGAAATATGAAAATAATCTAAAAAAAATTAAGCTAAAAAAATGCGAAAAGTATTCTGCCTCATTCACAAAAACACTCATGTGAAAAAAAACTTTAATGAACATTTGAAATGACCTTAAGAATTTTCGGATTGAAAAAATTCTAAAATGAAGTTCAAAGTTCAAATAATTTTTTGTTAAGCAGAACTTTTATATAAAAGTAACATTAAATATAAATGAGGGATCCGGTGGCGCAGTGGTTAGTGTGGTAGCCTTTCACCCCAGTATGGCCTGGGTTCAATCCCAGACGGACCCGGTGGCATTTTTCGAGACGAGATTTGCCTGACCACGCCTTCTATCGGATGGGGAAGTAAAACGTCGGTCTATTAGCGTAAAAGAGGTTTTGAGTGACTCACCTTCGGACGCCTAGAAATGAGCAGAAACTTGCAACAGAGACCACAAAAGACCCGGGGGTCGTTATAGTGGATTGCTTTGCTTTTTTTTTTTTTTTTTTTTGAGGGATTAGAAAGCAACAAAAATGTTCAATATTTGAAATGAAATTGAATGAAAAAAAATAAAAAAAGTCATGAAAATAAAAGTCAAACATAAACAAACTGACTCCCACAATGATATTTTTTCATGCTGAACTTCCATGTCAATTAATCCAAAAGTTGGAAAAAGTGTTTTATAAAAAGATTGAAAATCGCACTCACAAAGGTTAAAAAATATGTGGCATATTTTCGACTATGGCAAATCAAAACGAATTACTTAAATAAAGAAAAAACGATGAGAAAATTCAATATTAAATATCAAAGAATTCAACAAATTTAACATAAAAATCAAAATTAATATTTAATATCAAATAAAAAACCTTACTTAATCCACCTTAAGGTGGTTGGTGCCTTCCTCATGTTCATAAAGTCAATACGTTCAGTAAAAATAGCAACATTCCCCCTTAATATGTTTAACAAATCAACTTTATCACTCATTTCTTTTGATAGGGTTCGCAGACCTTCAATATTTCTGGCTCATCGGCAAGGTCTGATAAAAAACGTATCCAACAATATAAATAACACTTAAGTGCTAATAATTTTTGATAGGGTTGTCAGATTCTCGATGTTTTGAAGACCTTTCGATTATCTAACTAACGACAGGTCGCATGATGTACCCGGAAATCATTTTCATTGAAATACATACATGAGATCCGGCCTCCAAAAAGTGTATAAATAACACTTAAGTGCTAGTAACTTTTGATAGGGTTGTCAGATCCTCGATGTTTTAGGTTAATTTGAAAGGTCTTTCGATTATCTAACTAACGACAGGTCGCATGATGGACCCGGAAATCATTTTCATTGAAATATCTGAAAAACATTGAAATACTTAAGTGCTAATAACTTTTGATAGGGTTGTCAGATCCTCGATGTTTTAGGCTCATTTGAAAGGTCTTCCGATTATCTAACTAACGATGGGTCGCATGATGGACCCGGACATTGTTTTTATTGAAATATCTGAGATCCGGCCTCCAAAATGTGTATAAATAACACTTAAGTGCTAATAACTTTTGATAGGGTTGTCAGATCTTCAATGTTTTGGGCTCATTGGAAAGGTCTTTTCAATACCTTTCTGAAAATGTATAACATCATAGGTTTTCTTGCAAAAACCACCCTTTTTACAATCTTCCGGACATACGCCAAAATTGTTTTTTTAGCATAACTTTTGAAGTACTTTACTAAACTTGCTGATTTTAAATAGAGACCTATGGGACCCCAAGACGGATCGAATGAGACTAATACGGTCAAAATCCGTTCATCCAGTCCGGAGATAATCGAGTGACAATTTTTTGTCCACCCACCTACACACATCCACACAGACATTTGCCCAGAACATGATTCTGAGTCAATATGTATACGTGAAGGTGGGTCTAGGTTGTCAAATTAAGAAGTTCATTTTTCGAGTGATTTTATAGCCTTTCCTCAGTAAGGTGAGGAAGGCAAAAAAACTAATTTAATATGCTATTTCAAGCTTTTTTCCTCCACAGTTTTTCATTTTATAAAAATGACAATTATCTTGCCAAATCACAAATTAAATACAGCTCAAAAATAAAAAAAAACATCAAAACATACCTTCTTATTATTCTACAATCCTGTCTTCCCCAAACCCGAAATCTTCTCTTATTCCTCACACATTCCACCAACCCAAACACCTGTTTCGGATTCAGGGGGTGGCAATCGAACGATGACCAAAACGATACAAACGTCACCGTTATAAACGAGACTATTCACACATTTTCAATCTCAAACGCACACATATTCGCACACTCTAAAATTAATTCAATCGGATTAGAACGATTTTTTCGAGTGCACTTTTTTTCGGGATTATTTTTGTGCAACACGCGACTGCAGGAATGCTTCGAGAAATAAATAAAAACGTAAATAAATATTTGTAAACAAACAGAAACTACTTTATTTTCCTCTGCTGTCTTATTTTTATCGCACACATTCACGGGGAAATCCCGACGATACACGCACTACATGTCAATCCACCCAGCAGGGCAATTTGGCGAAATCAAAAATCCAAGTATGCAGAAGTTATCTACCAAATTGGTACATATGTCTACCTCGAAGGATTTTTAGTCTACCTCAATAGTTCAGTAAGTAGCATTGCCCTGCTGGAAAGATACCAGTTTTCAAGAAAACGACGACAAATCAACTTCTGAAGTAATACAAAGTAGTCTACCTTCGTTCTACCTAACGAATCTGCAATCAGATTTTTCCTAAACTTCTTATAAATAGTACTTCTCTTTATACTTAAAGTACTTTATATATCGATTTTGACCACGGCATCGTGTTCCTTGGAAAATTCTAGCCCGATTTGACTTATAAAAGTCCATACTTAAGTTGAAAAATGGCGGTTCAGGAGCAAATTAAAGATTGTTCAAAAATGAGCTACCGTGCGTCTCCATCAAATAGAAGAATTAACCCTAAAGTTCAATATATCTGCAGTTCTGATTATTTCTAGCATGTAGCAAGTGTTTTTGCTGCAAAATGATGCCACATAAATATTTTATCACATTCTACCCCATAAAGAAATAAAGATAGCTAATGAATATTTAAAGAACAAACAATGGGCATTTTAATAAAACAAGCCTTACCCGACAAACTTCGTTCTGCCTTTTTTTCGTTTGTTGACGTTTTTTGATTTTTTGCTTATTCAGCCTCCTGTGATTAAAATATGATTTTACGTAACTTTCTCCATACAATTTGCCGATGCTCCGGAATCGGTTCCAGAGTGGCCAAAGTGTCAATTAGTTAGCGTAAGAACCTTCCTTGAGCTTATACGAACCCAACGCAACAAAAAGCACCTCGATCCGACGCCCCGTATTGAACTGATTCGCGTTCGAACAAAACCGTCGAAATTTTATATATACAGCAATTCCCCACGAAAACAGCATGATTCGAAAAAAAGTTCTCCGATCGGGCTCAAAATTTTTCTGGGGGATCCTTAGCCGAAATAATTAGACCCGTATTTTTTTATTTGGCCATTACCTACGCCGTGTTAGGGTGGTCCGAAAAATGGCAATTTTCATCGATTTTCGCATAAACTACTTTTTTCAAAAAATCATATCTCCGCGCCATTTCATCCGATTTTAGCTGTCCTAGACGCAAAAGAAAGATGATTAGTTTGGCTATTTGGGAAAAATAGTAAGAGGTTTCGAAAATCTAGCTTAACATTTGAAAAGGTCATATGAAAACTTAAAATGCTGTTTTGAAGGTCTCGGGACCAAAGAGCCTATGTCTGAAAATATTTTTATCGGATTCCTCGGAAAATTTCACATAACATATCAAAAAATGGTGAAGTTATGTTTTCGATACTCTGAGATACGATTTTTTGAAAATAAAAACTGTGTTTTTCGACGCGCCACGCGCAAAAATTGGAAAATGACGAAAACGGGAAAAAATCGACTTTTTTCACTAAAACTGCGATAACTTTAAAATTTCAGCGATGACCTATACATGTTAGGGTACTAAAATTTTCGTTAAAATACGCAACTTTTGGTACCATAACATCTATAGGTCATCGCTGAAATTTTAAAGTTATCGCAGTTTTAGTGAAAAAAAAGTCGATTTTTCCCCGTTTTCGTCATTTTCCAATTTTTGCGCGTGGCGCGTCGAAAAACCCAGTTTTTATTTTCAAAAAATCGTATCTCAGAGTATCGAAAACATAACTTCACCATTTTTTGATATGTTATGTGAAATTTTCCGAGGAATCCGATAAAAATATTTTCAGACATAGGCTCTTTGGTCCCGAGACCTTCAAAACAGCATTTTAAGTTTTCATATGACCTTTTCAAATGTTAAGCTAGATTTTCGAAACTTCTTACTATTTTTCCCAAATAGCCAAACTAATCACCGTTCTTTTGCGTCTAGGACAGATAAAATCGGATGAAATGGCGCGGAGATATGATTTTTTGAAAAAAATGGTTTTTGCGAAAATCGACGAAAATTGCCATTTTTCGGACCACCCTAACACGGCGTAGGTCACCCTAATGGCCAAACAAAAAAATACGGGTCTAATTATTTCGGCCAAGGATCCCCCAGAAAAATTTTGAGCCCGATCGGAGAACTTTTTTTTTCGAATCATGCTGTTTTCGTGGGGAATTGCTGTATATATAGAAGATAGATATCAAATAAAAGCAGTCCTGCTGAAAATCTGTGGCACATCCAATGATTGCTGAATGTTGTTCTGATGTCTAAGAATGAAATTCAGTTATTCTACAAAATTCTACCTCATTGTAAAATTGTTTTTACACACATTTTTAAAGAAATTCCAACAAATTCCTTAAGAAAATTGCAATTTTAATAAAATTTTAAATAAAAGCTATTCTGTTGATAATCTGAGGCACATTAAATGATTGAAGATTGTTGTTCTGATGTCTAACAATGAAATTCAGTCATTCTACCAAATTCTACACAGAAAAAAATATGTAAATTTACACAGCACGTAATTACTGTTTCTTATGTAAACTCACTCAATGTAATGTTGAAATATGATGTAAAGAGTAAAAAGTCATGGAAATTACTCCAATGTAAATCTAAATCTAATGTAAATCATGAATCTAATGGAAACCTTGAGCATGGAAACTCAAATCTGATGAATTTCTACCCGTGTTGGCTTCCTGTAAATTCCTCTTTAATGTAAATCATATATCCAATGTATTTCTGCCAAACGATGACTTGAAAACTACCCGAACTAAAAATAATTGTATTTGGTTCTCTTTCTATCGCTCTCATATTTCGCTGGCCCACTCACTGCCTGAGCCTCGACCTGAGCAAGTTGATGATTTAGCCGCTCGTTTATAAAATGCGGAGATGGCTCAGTCGGCAGCGGGTAGCAGCAGTAACACCGAACATCCTACCCGTCGTCCGTTCGATTCCAGTCGAGCGTTATTCCACTTGGCCGTCGACGAGAAAGCGTCCCCTACCTGTGAAGCAACTTTTTAAAATCAGAATTTCCTTTTGCTGCCCGCTTCAATCATTTTAAAATTGAACATAGACCACACCCTTTTCCTACTGCAATCCAAGTCGAGCTTCTCATTCCCATTGGCCAATCAGAATTAGTTGATTTGAACTAATGTAAATTCTAAAACTAATGTAAATTCCAAAACTAATGTAAATTTTCAAAACTAATGTAAATTTCCAAAGAACCTTATGTAAATATACATCATCTATCATGATACCTTTTGGTACATGATAAATAATGTAAATTTACAGGAATATTTTTTTTTGTGTAACTCATTGTAAAATTGCTTTTTAATACATTTTTTAAGACATTCCAACAAATTCATTAAGAAAATTGCAATTTTAATAAAATTTCAAATCAAAGCAGCCCTGCTGAGAATCTGTTGCTCATTCAATAAGTGGAGAATGTTGTTCTGATGTCTAAGAATGATATTTAGTTATTCTACCAAATTCTATCTCATCGTAAAATTGATTTTAAATACATTTATTAAGAAATTCCATCAAATTCCTTAAGAAAATTGCAATTTTAATAAAATTTCAAATAAAAGCAGCCCTGCTGACAATCTGTGACTCATTGAATAATTGGAGAATGTTGTTCTGATGTCTAAGAATGATATTCAGTCATTCTACCAAATTCGACCTCATTGTAAAATTGTTTTTAAATACATTTATTAAGAAATTCCATCAAATTTCTCAAGAAAATTGCAATGTTAATAAATTTAAAATAAAAGCAGCCCTGCTGACAATCTGTTGCTCATTCAATGAGTGGAGAATGTTGTTCTGATGTCTAACAATGAAATTCAGTCATTCTACCAAATTCTACCTCATTGAAAAATTGTTTTTAAACACATTTTTTAATAAATTCCAACAAATTCCTTAAGAAAATTGCAATTTTAATAAAATTTCAAATAAAAGCAGCCCTGCTGACAATCTGTGACTAATTCAATGAGTGGAGAATGTTGTTCTGATGTCTTAGAATGATATTTAGTAATTGTACCAAATTCTACCTCATTGTTAAATTGTTTTTAAATACATTTATTAAGAAATTCCATCAAATGACTTAAGATAATTGCAATTTTAATAAAAAATCTAATAAAAGCAGCCCTGCTGACAATCTGTGGCTCATTCAATGAGTGGAGAATATTATTTTCAATCATTCTACCGAATACTACCTCATTGTAATATTTGTTTTGAAACACATTTTTAATAAATTCCATAAGAAAATAGAGATTTTTATAAAATTTCAAATAAAAGCAGCCCTGCTGACAATCTGTGACTCATTCAATGATTGGAGAATGTTGCTCTGATGTCTAAGAATGATATTCAGTTATTCTACCAAATTCTACCTCATTGTAATATGAATTTTAAATACATTTATTACGAAATTCCATCAAATTTCTTAAGAAATTTGCAATTTTAATAAAATTTCAAATAAAAGCAGCCCTGCTGACAATCTGTGGCTCATTCAATGACTGGAGAATGTTGTTCTGATGTCTAAGAATGATATTCAGTTATTCTACCAAATTCTACCTCATTGTAAAATTGTTTTTAAATACATTTATTAAGAAATTCCAACAAATTCATTAAGAAAGTTGCAATTTTAATAAAATTTCAAATAAAAGCAGCCCTGCTGACAATATGTGGCTCATTCAATGATTGGAGAATGTTGTTCTGATGTCTTAGAATGATATTTAGTAATTGTACCAAATTCTACCTCATTGTTAAATTGTTTTTAAATACATTTATTAAGAAATTCCATCAAATTACTTAAGAAAATTTCAATTTTAATAAAATTTCAAATAAAAGCAGCCCTGCTAACAATCTGAGACTCATTTAATAATTGGAGAATGTTGTTCTGATGTCTAAGAATGATATTCAGTCATTCTACCAAATTCTACCTCATTGTAAAATTGATTTTTAATACATTTATTAAGAAATTCCATCACATTTCTCAAGAAAACTGCAATTTTAATAAAATTTCAAATAAAAGCAGCCCTGCTGACAATCTGTGGCTCATTCAATGATTGGAGAATGTTGTTCTGTTGTCTAACAATGAAATTCAGTCGGTCTACCAAATTCTACCTCATTGAAAAATTGTTTTTAAACACATTTTTTAATAAATTCCAACAAATTCCTTAAGAAAATTGCAATTTTAATAAAATTTCAAATAAAAGCAGCCCTGCTGACAATCTGTGACTAATTCAATGATTGGAGAATGTTGTTCTGATGTCTTAGAATGATATTTAGTAATTTTACCAAATTCTACCTCATTGTTAAATTGTTTTTAAATACATTTATTAAGAAATTCCAACAAATTCATTAAGAAAGTTGCAATTTTAATAAAATTTCAAATAAAAGCAGCCCTGCTGACAATATGTGGCTCATTCAATGATTGGAGAATGTTGTTCTGATGTCTTAGAATGATATTTAGTAATTTTACCAAATTCTACCTCATTGTTAAATTGTTTTTAAATACATTTATTAAGAAATTCCATCAAATTACTTAAGAAAATTGCAATTTTAATAAAATTTCAAATAAAAGCAGTCCTGCTGACAATCTGTTGCTCATTCAATGAGTAGAGAATGTTGTTCTGATGTCTTAGAATGATATTTAGTAATTGTACCGAATTCTTCCTCATTGATAAATTGTTTTTAAATACATTTATTAAGAAATTCCATCAAATGACTTAAGATAATTGCAATTATAATAAAAAATCTATTAATAGCAGCCCTGCTGACAATCTGTGAATCATTCAATGAGTGGAGAATATTATTTTCAGTCATTCTACCAAATTCTACCTTATTGTAATATTTGTTTTGAAACACATTTTTTAATAAATTAAAACAAGTTGGGTCCTAAAATGAAGCTTAGATTGCTGATATTATTGTTTAAAGCGATAAAGCTTATTTTTCTGAGTACAATGACCCTTTGTACGACCACAAAGAGTTTAAAATGGATTATTAAATAAATTTTGAAAAATTAACCTCGCGGTCCTTCTTGACAGAAAAGCTCCTACTTGACAGCTCGTTCCAAGGGGACCATAGTTAATCCATCGAAAAAATGTTGACTTGTCAATTTTTTTTTTTGCATTTAAATGAAAAAAAGTGATCAGAAATTGTTTTTAATCGTATTTTTTACCGTTGTACATAAAAATTGACACAGGGCTTGAGTACCCAATTCCATAAGAAAATAGAGATTTTTATAAATTTAAATAAAAGCAGCCCTGTTGACAATCTGTGGCTCATTCAATGATTGAAGAATGTTGTTCTGATGTCTAAGAATGGTATTCAGTTATTCTACCAAATTCTAACTCTTTGTAAAATTGATTTTAAATACATTTATTAAGAAATTCCATCAAATTACTTAAGAAAATTGCAATTTTAATAAAAATTCAAATAAAAGCAGCCCTGCTGACAATCTCCCAGTCACGGCGTTCTAGCAGGATTCTAGCAGAGTTCTTAGAGAGCTGGATATTCTTACAGCATTCTAACAGAGATGTTCTACCGTTCTAGCAGGATTCTGGCAGAACCAGCTCTGCTAGAATATTTCGTGACTGGGCTGTGGCTGATTCAATGATTGCAGAGTAATGTTCTGATGTCTATGAATGATATTCAGTCATTTTACCAAATTCTACCTCATTGCAAAATTGTTTTTAAACACATTTTTTGATAAATTCCATCAAATTCCTTAAGATACTTGCAATTTTGATTAATTTTTTAATAAAAGCTGTTCTGTTGATAATCTGAGGCACATTATATGATTGGAGAATGTTGTTCTGATGTCTAAGAATGATATTTAGTGGGTGTATCCCATTTGGCATAAAGCCATTTGGCATAATGCCGTTTGGCATAACGCCGTTTGGCATAATGCCGTTTGGCATAATGGACGTTTGGCATAACGGTCATTTGGCATAACTGCCATTTGGCATAATGGTCATTTGGCATAATGATGTTATAATTTCAAAATAAAGTTAACATTGGAATTGTTTTAAGAAGACCATATTAGGATTGATAACTGCCGGCGAAAGCTGATTTTTTCATTCTTAAAGATTTTTTTTCTTGATTTGAAAACTGCTGGCTATTGTTCCCAGCGTAAGATTACACGTTTTTTCACACAAGAGCTGTCACCATTTCCTGATGAATATTACCATAATTTTTTCTGTGTATTTTAAGCCATTGAGCCAAATATATTCGACATTTATCCATCGATATTTCAGGTTAAAGATTGTATGAAAAAATAGGGAAAATATATGCAAGATTTAAAAACTAGTTTTTCTAAGATTATATGAAAATTCTCAAAAGTTAGATTCTCATTTGAATTCAAGAGTAAATATCCAAAACAACCTATGTGCTATAGGTTACCTATGTAGTAATGACCTTTTGAAAATTTAATCTGGAATTGTAATGCTCTTTAACTTTGTCTTACAAGTAGAATTTACTTTTTTTTATTTTGTATTTTCCTTTCTTTAAAGGAGGAATGGCTTTGGATATATCCCAAAAAAGCAGCGGGTCATTTCTGAACTCTCAACTGCTGATTCAAGGTTAATATTTTCTCTGAAGAAAGGGACACTTTCTAGACTAGCGACAACTGCACAGAACAAAAAATTGAATTTTGGAAGGTTGAAAATTTGGTTAGTTAGGAATATTATCTCTTTTTTGAGTAGATAATATTACTTTTGTAAATGTGTAAAAATCTGAACCTGTAAATATTCATCAGAAACTGATGAATATTCACCAATTTCACCATTTTTTTATGTTTGCTGAAAAAGTTGAATTTTTCTTCTAAAGTTGAATTTTCTTCATTAAACAGGGGAAAATACGCTTCAGCTGTGGTCACAACTCAAGCGAGTTTTCCCTTCTTTTTTTAATAATAATAATGTTTTATTAAATTCATTTTATGTTAACAGTAATGTCTGTCTGTTTATTAAATTCATTTTATGTTTACAGTAATGTCTGACTTCCCTAATGAATAGAATTCTTTTAAAGGGATGTAAAGACGTTTTTAAAAATATTAACCTATATCAGCAGTTAAAGAGTTTTCCCTTCTTTAAAGAAGGGAAAATTCAGCTCATGTTCGTAGTTATCTCAAGTCAAAGAAGGTTTTCACTTCTATAAAGAAGAAAGGTGAATTCAACTTGTGTCAGCAATTATCACAAGTTAAGAGAATTTTCCCTTTTAATGGTGAGAAAATTCAAACATATTAGGGATAATTCAACTCGTGTTAGTAGTTATCACAAGTAAAGAGTCCATTATTCAAAGAAGGGAAAAAAACTCACTGACTTGTGATGACTACTGACACAAGTTGAATTTTCCTTTCTTTAAATAATGGAAAATTCTCTTTACTTGTGATTACTACTAACATGAGTTGAATTATCCCTATGTGTTTGAATTTTCTCTCCATTAAAGAAGGGAAAATTCTCTTGACTTGTGATAATTGCTGTCACAAGTTGAATTTACCTTTCTTTTAAGAAGTGAACTTTCTTTGACTTGAGATAACTACTAACATGAGTTGAATTTTCCCTTCTTTAAAGAAGGGAAAACTCTCTTGACTCCTGATACAAGTTGATTTTTTCCTTCTTTAAAGAAGGGAAAACTCTTTGACTGCTGATATAGGTGAATATTTTTTAAAGAAGGGAAAACTTGAGTTGTGACCACAGCTGAAGCGCATCATCCCCTGTTTAATGAAGAAAATTCAACTTTAGAAGGAAAATTAAACTTTTTTCAACAGTTGTCACACGTCTAGAAAGTGTCCCTTTCTTATATATAAACCTTGAGTCAACAGTTGAGAGATCAGAAAAAAATTATCCGCAGCTTTTTTGGGTTAGATCCAAAGCTGAAGACGGTGAATTAATATGTTCCTACGTAAATGACAAAGTGGAATGCTTTACATTTCAAATACAAATCTCACTTTTGTGTATATTTGAATGGAAGTAGCACTACTTGCTGATAAAATCGTAGAAAAACTAGTTTCTAAATCTATTTTTGATATTTTTTTTCCTAACTAATATTCACCCTGTAATATAAATGAGTATATGTTAGTAGGATGTTACAAAATGGGTGAATTTTGCGGGCATCTCAGGGCATGATCTCCTGGATGTACTGCCCGAATCCCAAATATGAGCTTGATTGATTATGACAGGATCTGGCGCTTGAAATTTAAATGGGATTTAAACCCGTATAATCGGTGCGTTCTGGTTCTGAGTTTTGAGTCCTTTAATGATTTTTGGATTTTTCATCAACCTCAAGAGCTCATAGTTCGTGTTCCAGGGAACAACTTTGCCGAAGAGTGCGAAAAGATTCGTCAAATATTAATAATGTTACAGAATTTATAACACCACCGCTGAAAACTTCAACTCTTTAAGCTCTTCTGGCAGCACTTGCTGCTACTGCAGAAAAGATTCAGGATCGATCTCGAACCAGATCGCTTCGAGGCTCGAACCAAAATTCTCAGTGGGCAAGCAAGCTGCCAGAAGAGCTAGAATAAAAAGTTGAAATTTTTAGCGATGGTGTTATAAATTATGTAACATTCAAAAAAGTGCATTGTTTTTTAAATGTCAAGCTATAAAATGTACTAAAAACTGCTGTCCTCATTCAAAGTGTACACACTTAGATTTTTATGCCGAACTTCGGCAAAATTCTGCCGAAATCAGAACAACTTATCGCTCGGCAGAAATATATGCCGAATCTCGGCAAAATGGAAGTCATTCTACCGAATTCTCGGCGAAAAATGACAGTTGATATGCCGAAGTTCGGCATTTTTCTGCCGAAAAAATCAGTTGTTCTGTTTTCGGCAGAATTCTGCCGAGCTCGAAAATTAAAAATGACTGTGTAGTCCCGATTGATCCCAGTATATGGAATTGAAATAATTTTGAAAATTTAATATCATTATGCCAAATGACCATTATGCCAAATGGCCATTATGCCAAATGACCGTTATGCCAAACGTCCATTATGCCAAACGGCATTATGCCAAACGGCGTTATGCCAAACGGCATTATGCCAAATGGCTTTATGCCAAATGGGATACACCCATATTTAGTAATTCTACCAAATTCTACCTCATTGTAAAATTGATTTTAAATACATTTATTACGAAATTCCATCAAATTTCTTAAGAAATTTGCAATTTTAATAAAATTTCAAATAAAAGCAGCCCTGCTGACAATCTGTGACTCATACAATGGTTGGAGAATGTTGTTCTGATGTCTAAGAATGATATTCAGTTATTCTACCAAATTCTACCTCATTGTAAAATTGATTTTAAATACTTTTGTTAAGAAATTCCATCAAATTACTTAAGAAAATTGCAATTTTAATAAAAATTCACATAAAAGCAGCCCTGCTGACAATCTGTGGCTCATTCAATCATTCATTCAATCATCATTCTTCAATCATTGAATGAGCCACAGATTGTCAGCAGGGCTGCTTTTATTTGAATTTTTATTAGAATTGCAAGTTTCTTGAGAAATTTGATGGAATTTCTTAATAAATGTTTTTAAAAACAATTTTACAATGTGGTAGAATTTGGTAGAATGACTGAATTTCATTCTTAGACATCAGAACAAAATTCTCCAACTTTTCAATGAGTCACAGATTGTCAGCAGGGCTGCTTTTATTTGAAATTTAATTAAAATTGCAATTTTCTTAAGGAATTTGTTGGAATTTCTTGAAAAATGTGTTTAGAAACAATTTTACAATGAGATAGAATTTGGTAGAATGACTGAATATCATTCTTAGACATCAGAACAACATTCTCCAATTATTGAATGAGTCACAGATTGTTAGCAGGGCTGCTTTTATTTGAAATTTTATTAAAATTGCAATTTTCTTAAGGAATTTGTTGGAATTTCTTAAAAAATGTGTTTAGAAACAATTTTACAATGAGGTAGAATTTGGCAGAAGGACTGAATTTCATTCTTAGACATCAGAACAACATTCTCCAATCATTGAATGAGCCAGCAGGGCTGCTTTTATTTGAAATTTTATTAAAATTTTCTATTTTCTTATGGAATTTGTTGGAATTTATTAAAAAATGTGTTTCAAAACAAATTTTACAATTAGGTAGAATTTGGTAGAATGACTGAATATCATTCTTAGACATAAGAACAACATTCTCCAATCATTGAATTAGTCACAGATTGTCAGCAGGGGTGCTTTTATTTGAATTTTTATTAAAATTGCAATTTTCTTAAGGAATTTGTTGGAATTTATTAAAAAATGTGTTTAAAAACAATTTTACAATGAGGTAGAATTTGGTAGAATGACTGAATTTCATTGTTAGACATCAGAACAACATTCTCCACTCATTGAATGAGCAACAGATTGTCAGCAGGGCTGCTTTTATTTGAAATTTATTAAAATTGCAATTTTCTTAAGAAATTTGATGGAATTTATCAAAAAAAATATTTAAAAACAATTTTACAATGAGGTAGAATTTGGTAGAATGACTGAATTTCATTCTTAGACATCAGAACAACATTCTCCAATTATTGAATGAGTCACAGATTGTTAGCAGGGCTGCTTTTATTTGAAATTTTATTAAAATTGCAATTTTCTTAAGTAATTTGATGGAATTTCTTAATAAATGTATTTAAAATCAATTTTACAATGAGGTAGAATTTGGTAGAATAACTGAATATCATTCTTAGACATCAGAACAACATTCTCCAATCATTGAATGAGCCACAGATTGTCAGCAGGGCTGCTTTTATTTGAAATTTTATTAAAATTTTCTATTTTCTTATGGAATTTGTTGGAATTTATAAAAAAAAAGTGTTTCAAAACAAATTTTACAATTAGGTAACAACATTCTCCAATTATTGAATGAGTCACAGATTGTTAGCAGGGCTGCTTTAATTTGAAATTTTATTAAAATTTGCAATTTTCGTAAGGAATTTGTTGGAATTTATTAAAAAATGTGTTTAGAAACAATTTTACAATGAGGTAAAATTTGGCAGAAGGACTGAATTTCATTCTTAGACATCAGAACAACATTCTCCACTTATTGAATGAGCAACAGATTATCAGCAGGGCTGCTTTTATTTGAAATTTTATTAAAATTGCAATTTTCTTAATAAATTTGTTGGAATGTCTTAAAAAATGTATTAAAAAACAATTTACAATGAGGTAGAATTTGGTAGAATTACTGAATTTCATTGTTAGACATCAGAACAACAATCTCCAATCATTTTATGTGCCTCAGATTATCAACAGAATAGATTTTATTTAAAATTTTATTAAAATTGCAATTTTCTTAAGGAATTTGATGGAATTTATCAAAAAATGTTTTTAAAAACTATTTAACAATGAGGTAAAATTTAGTAGGTAGAATTTGGTAGAATAACTGAATATCATTCTTAGACATCAAAACAACATTCTCCAATCATTGAATGAGCCACAGATTGTCAGCAGGGCTGCTTTTATTTGAAATTTTATTAAAATTTTCTATTTTCTTATGGAATTTGTTGGAATTTATTAAAAAATGTGTTTCAAAACAAATTTTACAATAAGGTAGAATTTGGTAGAATGACTGAATATCATTCTTAGACATCAGAACAACATTCTCCTTTCATTGAATGAGCCACAGATTGTCAGCAGGGCTGCTTTTATTTGAATTTTTATTAAAATTGCAAGTTTCTTGAGAAATTTGATGGAATTTCTGAATAAATGTATTTAAAAACAATTTTACAATGAGG
The DNA here is from genome assembly GCF_016801865.2 of Culex pipiens pallens. NCBI lineage: Eukaryota > Metazoa > Arthropoda > Insecta > Diptera > Culicidae > Culex > Culex pipiens. Next base: position 50,696,553 of record NC_068937.1, on the reverse strand, counting down.
TAGAATTTGGTAGAATGACTGAATTTCATTCTTAGACATCAGAACAACATTCTCCAACTATTCAATGAGTCACAGATTGTCAGCAGGGCTGCTTTTATTTGAAATTTAATTACAATTGCAATTTTCTTAAGGAATTTGTTGGAATTTCTTGAAAAATGTGTTTAGAAACAATTTTACAATGAGGTAGAATTTGGTAGAATGACTGAATTTCATTCTTAGACATCAGAACAACATTCTCAATTTATTGAATGAGTCACAGATTGTCAGCAGGGCTGCTTTTATTTGAAATTTTATTAAAATTGCAATTTTCTTAAGGAATTTGTTGGAATTTCTTAAAAAATGTGTTTAAAAACAATTTTATAATGAGGTAGAATTTGGTAGAATGACTGAATTTCATTCTTAGACATCAGAACTACATTCAGCAATCATTGGATGTGCCACAGATTTTCAGCAGGACTGCTTTTATTTGATGTTTTATCAAAATGTCCATTGTTTGTTCTTTAAATATTCATTAGCTATCTTTATTTCTTTATGGGGTAGAATGTGATAAAATAATTATGTGGCATCATTTTGCAGCAAAAACACTTGCTACATGCTAGGAATAATCAGAACTGCAGATATATTGAACTTTAGGGTTAATTCTTCTGTTTGATGGAGACGCATGGTAGCTCATTTTTGAACAATCTTTAATTTGCTCCAGAACCGCCATTTTTCAACTTAAGTATGGACTTTTATAGGTCAAATCGGGCTAGAATTTTCCAAGGAACACGATGCCGTACTCAAAGTCGGTATATAAAGTACTTTGAAAATTAAGTATAAAGAGAAGTACTACTTAAAAGAAGTTTAGGAAAAATTTGATTGCAGATTCGTTAGGTAGAACGGAGGTAGACTACTTTGTATTACTTCAGAAATTGATTTGACGTCGTTTTCTTGAAAACTGGTATCTTTCCAGCAGGGCAATGCTACTTACTGAACTATTGAGGTAGACTAAAAATCCTTCGAGGTAGACATATGTACCAATTTGGTAGATAACTTCTGCATACTTGGATTTTTGATTTCGCCAAATTGCCCTGCTGGGTGGATTGACATACGCACTACCACACTAGCGAACGACGATGGATAAAAATTCCGGCTTAAGTCAGGTGAGTGACCGTGTTTTTAAATTTCGATTAAGAACAATCGATCTACGTTAGTGTTAGTAAGCAACACAATCTATTGTTACGTGAGTTAACAAAAACTCATAATTAGCACACACAAAAAAAGCTTCTAAAAACAAGTCACGCGAATTAAAGGCACAAAAATTGTGCAATATAAAAAAGTACAGAATTAAGTCGCGCGCGGTCCGTACCGTAGGATTGCGAGATAAAACTGACGCAGAACAGAGAGAGGAGAAGAGAACAGAAAAACGGGAGAAAGAGAGAAAAGAATAAAAATCCAACTGGAAATAACAGTAACGTGGGACAAATCCGCCATGTGCAGAAGTATGTTTATCGGGGAAGCGCACCCACACACACACACACCACCCAGCATGTATGTGTGTGCACGTGAGTGACTTTATTGAGCGCCGGGTGGCTTAAGCCTACGGTAGGGTGGACTGATACTTCATTTATTAAAATTAACTAATTTATTTTGATCCTTAAATTGTCAAAGATACGTGATTTTTAACTATTTTATAAAGTTTTAGAGCATTCCAATGTCGCCATGTACATTTGGCGATGAAAAATGAATCAAAACAATTATACAATTCCGATAAGGTTACCAGATCTTCAATCTTTGGGTCGGTGAAAATGTCTATTAAAAACCTTTCTAAAAATGCACGCAGAAAAATATTTTGTACGATCAGCCTATCCAGATTTTTAAGCGAAGATGGCGTTACGAATGGTGCACGCCCGAAATGTCAAAATCACGCAGTGGTACCAACATTACAAAAAAGTGTGCCATGGCATGACAGCCACATTTTTTCTAATGTTGGTACCACTGCGCGATTTTGACATTTCGGGCGTGCGCCATTCGTAACGCCATCTTCAATTAAAAATCTGGATACGAGGTTTGATTAAACCAAAGTTTTGTTGAATATTATCAACACCGATTTTCTCAATTCCACAAAAATCTGTTGTTGTTTTGAAAAAGTTGCATTCACGTTTAGCGTTGATTCAAAAAAAATCTTGATTTTCAAATCAACAAAATGTTTTGTCCAAAACTAGCCTATAATTTTCGTAAGGTCATGAAAATCATTTTTCCATCATAAACTAAAAACATAACATTAACATTTTTTTGTAAATTAACAACAAAATATATTTGTGAGGTTTTGCATTCATTCGTTTTTTTTTTCTTTTAGAGAAAATTATCTTCATAAATTTCTGGGAGTTTTCCATGAGTTTAAGCATTGATGTAACTTTTGAAAATTATATAGTTTTCAGTAAAATACAAATTCTTTAATATATTTTTTTACTAATTTCTATGGCTGATAAAAAAAAACAGATTGAGCAATTCTCTACTAAAACCGGAAATGGATTTTATTTGTATTTTTTGATTTGGCTCAATCTTTGTGGGGGCCTTCCCTATGACCAAATAAGCTATTTTGTGTCATTGGTTCACCCATACAAGTCTCCATACAATTTTGGCAGCTGTCCATACAAAAATGGTATGTAAATATTCAAACAGCTATAACTTTTGAGTGAATTTTCCGATCAATTTGGTGTCTTCGGCAAAGTTGTAGGTATTGTTGAGGACTTTTGAGAAAAAAATAGGTACACGGAAAAAAAATTTGCAGATTTTTTAATCAACTTTTTTTTCACTAAAACTCAATTTCCCAAAATATGTATTTTTTGATTTTCGAGATTTTTTGATATGTTTTAGGGGACAAAAATCCGCAACTTTTGAGCTATAGAAAAACATGGTCAAAAAATCTGACGCCGAGTTGTGATTTTTTGAAAAAATAGTGATTTTTGGAAAAAAATTAAGTTTCATGCAAAAACAAGTTTGACATTATTTTTTAATGCAAAATTGAATTTGCAATCAAAAAGTACTTCACAGATTTTTTGATAAAAAGCTCCGTTTTCAAGATATAGCCACCGAAAGTTTGATTTTAGCGAAATATTTGCAGTTTTTTGATTTTTAAAAATAGTGACCATGAGTGACCATTTCTAAAAATATTTTTTTGAAAAGTTCAGAAAATTTTCTATAAAATTGTCTAAGAGACATTGAAGATTGGACCTCTGGTTGCTGAGATACAGCCGCTTTAAGAAAAAGAAACACGAAAATTGAAGTTTTCTAAATCTCACCAAAACAACCCACCATTTTCTAATGACGATATCTCAGCAACTAATGGTCCGATTTTCAATGTTAATACATGAAACATTCGTGAAATTTTCCGATCTTTTCGAAAAAAATATTTTGAATTTTTTTAAATCAAGACTAACATTTCAAAAGGGCCAAACATAGAATATTACGCCCTTTTGAAATGTTAGTCTTGATTTAAAAAATTTCAAAATATTTTTTTCGAAAAGATCGGAAAATTTCACGAATTTTTCATGGATTAACATTGAAAATCGGACCATTAGTTGCTGAGATATCGTCATTAGAAAATGGTGGGTTGTTTTGGTAAGATTTAGAAAACTTCAATTTTCGTGTTTCTTTTTCTTAAAGCGGCTGTATCTCAGCAACTCGAGGTCCAATCTTCAATGTCTCTTAGACAATTTTATAGAAAATTTTCTGAACTTTTCAAAAAAAATATTTTTAGAAATGGTCACTCATGGTCACTATTTTTAAAAATAAAAAAACTGCAAATATTTCGCTAAAATCAAACTTTCGGTGGCTATATCTTGAAAACGGAGCTTTTTATCAAAAAATCTGTGAAGTACTTTTCGATTGCAAATTCAATTTTGTATTAAAAAAAATGTCAAACTTGTTTTTGCATAAAACTTTGAGTTTTTCCAAAAATCACTATTTTTTCAAAAAATCATAACTCGGCGTCAGATTTTTTGACCATGTTTCTCTATAGCTATATTTTGGGAAATTAAGTTTTAGTGAAAAAAAAGTTGATTAAAAAATCTGCAAATTTTTTTCCGTGTACCTATTTTTTTCTCAAAAGTCCTCAACAATACCTACAACTTTGCCGAAGACACCAAATTGATCAGAAAATTCACTCAAAAGTTACAGCTGTTTGAATATTTACATACCATTTTTTGTATGGACAGCTGCCAAAATTGTATGGAGACTTGTATGGGTGAACCAATGACACAACATAGCTTATTTGGTCATAGGGAAGGCCCCCACAAAGTTTGAGCCAAATCAAAAAATAGAAAAAATAAAAATGGTCGAAATCGGCCGATTTCGTAGAGAGTTGCTCAGTTTTAAAAGATTAATGAACAAATATTAAATTAAATTAAATTAAATATGAACAGTTATTGAAAATAAGCTATGAGTGCTAGAAGTATTTCTAAATTGTTACGATCATAGAAAAAAAAATGTTTTCAAAAAATGTAATCATTCTACAAACATTAAAGCCAAAATTATTATATTTGTACAATGATACAAATTAGTTAAAAATTAATGGGGAGGGGGGGGGGGGGCTGGGGGGAATGAAGTTCATGAAAATCAACCAATAAGGGAATGGATCGAAAAAGGTTGAGAATCACTGGTCTAGTAGGTCGAATTAGGAACTTTGGTTTTTCAAGTGATTTTATAAAGCTTTTCCTCAGCGAGGAATAAGAAATTTCGAGATAAACAAAATCAAAAACGTGTCGGGATCGTGAAGGCTGTTACGCCCTATTGCAAACTAACACGACCATTTTTTTTATCATTTGATGGATATCCATCCCATTTTCGAAGATTCAATGCCGATCTCGAGATCTGCCCTATTTCAGTCGATTGCGCTTGCGGGGAGAGATAAAAAAGCCGGCCGGGTGCATGAAAGAGTTCTGAAATAATATCAGTTGTTGGTGTAACTGTGAACTGTCCAAAGCTTAGCAAAATTTAATTTTGATTTAATGAAAAAAAAATTACGCATCAATCTGCTTGAATTATGCAAAACAATGTAAATGGGCGGATGTGAATTTGTAAACCAGTAGTATGTCCTGCTCATGAAAGGCTGGTACAAATTTTATTTAAAGTTTTTGTCTCCCCCCCCCCCCCCCCTTCAAAGTTGGTCCGATAAATTAGGGGGCAAAAAATATTTTTTCAAAAAACTTAAAACTTCAATAGAAATTTAAGTGCAATCAGCTGAAATCAATTTAAAATGTATTCCCCTGCGTTTACAATCATTTTTAGCATTTTTGGGTTGATTCAAAAATCCTTTAAATTTTTGAAAATGTTCGGTGTTCACTATCGCGTAACATTGAATGTTTGGCCCTTTTAAAATGTTAGTTTTGCTTTAAAAAAATTAAAATATTTTTTTTTCGAAGAGATCAGAAAATTTTACGAATGTTTCATATTTTAACATTGAAAATCGGACCATTAGTTGCTGAGATATCGACATTAGAAAATGGTGGATTGTTTGGGTGAGACTTGAAAAACATCAATTTTCCTGTTTTTAAAACCTTTGCATGGGAATATCTATGTTATAAGCAACAAAGTTCTAAAAAGCAAAATATAGCCAGCTTTTTAAGCGAAAATGGCGTTCGAATGGTGAACGTCCGAAATGTCAAAATCACCTTCGCTTAAAAACCTGGAGAGAATTTTCTCAGCTTTTCAAAAGTGAGCACATTTGTGGTGTGCACTAATTTAAAAAAAAATGAAAAACTGCGACTATTTTCAAAAAAGTTACCTAAAAATGTCCCGCCCGTGTGGATCAATCGGACCGCGCACTGGACTCCAATCCAGAGGTCGCCGGTTCGAATCCCGCGGCGGGCGCTCTAAAATTCTTTGTGTAAATATGGGTATTCGGCGCTGTCGCTCCGTGCCATACTTTCATACACTTAGGAGCCCAGGGCGGCGAAGTCCTTGTAGATTAAAAAAAAAAGAAAGACACTAGTGGTTGGTACTAGCAATGGTGGCCGACGGCTATAAAGTCAACTTCGTTTTTTTTTCGTTTACCTAAAAATGACTTAAACTTGAGAACGGTGGACTTTACCAAAATTTCACTAAAGTACTTTTTAATTGCAAATTTGATTTTACATCAAAAACCTTACTTAATCCACCTTTAGGTGGTTGGTGCCTTCCTCATATTCATAAAGTCAATACATTCAGTAAAAGTAGCAACATTCCCCCTTAACATGTTTAACAAATCAACTTTATTACTCATTTCTTTTGATATGGTTCGCAGACCATCAATATTTCTGGCTCATCGGCAAGGTCTGATAAAAAAAAACCTATCCAACGATAGTTCGCATGGAAGATTCAGACAATATTTTTATCACAATATCTGAAATCAAACCTCTAAAAAGTGTATAAATAACACTTAAGTGCCAATAACTTTTGATAGGATTGTCAGATCCTTGATGTTTTAGGCTCATTTGAAAGGTCTTTCGATTATCTAACTAATGATGGGTCGCATGATAGACCCGGACATCATTTTCATTGAAATATCTGAGATCCGGCCTCCAAAAAGTGTATAAATAACACTTAAGTGCTAATAACTTTTGATAGGGTTATCAGATCTTCAATAGAGTTATCTAAGTGCGCATGTATTGCGTGTACGTACACGAAAAAAAGTGAGGTTAAATTTTGTACCCGCCAGCAAAACAAATGGTGTGCTAGTGTGTGTGAGATCGGGCTTAGATAGCTCTATGTTTTGGGCTCATTGGAAAGGTATTTTTAATACCTTTCTGAAAATGTATAACATGACAGGGTTTCTTACAAAAACCACCCTTTTTACAATCTTCCGGACATACGCCAAAATCGTTTTTTTAGCATAACTTTTGAAGTACTTTACTAAACTTCATAATTTTCAATAGGGACTTATGGGACCCCAAGACGAATCGAATGAGACCAAAACGGTCCAAATCGGTTCAGCCAGTGCTGCGATAATCGAGTGCATATTTTTTGGTGCACAGACCCACATCCCTACACACACACACAGACATTTGCTCAGAATTTGATTCTGAGTCGATAGGTATACGTGAAGGTGGGTCTACGAGGTCAAATTAAGAAGTTCATTTTTCGAGTGATTTTATAGCCTTTCCTCAGTAAGGTGAGGAAGGCAAAAATGAAGTTGAAAACTTTTTCGAATTTTTGGAAAAAATCAGTATTGATTCAAAAATTCATAACTCGGTAAATGATTGTTTGCACAACCTGGACATTTCAGAAAAGCTGTCATTTTATGTCCCCTAAAACATATAAAAAAATGAAAAATAAAACTAAAAGTAGAGTTTTTTGCAAATCAGTTACCGCTCATCTGTTGAGCTGAGCAGACGTGCTTGTTGAAAAGGGCTGATCAAGTATTTTTCCTCAGTTTGTCCTTCAATAAGCAACCGCTAATCGCGGACACGCCGGTCCGGGATGGCCCGTCGGATCAATACTTTTCGGATCGACTATTCGATGATACCGAAAAAACCTAGTTTCGAAGAAGTGCACGAATTCATCGCGACGGTCATCGGTCTGAAACGCGAGGAGGTGGAACGCATTCAGTGCAGCCGTACACATGGTTGTGCTTTTGTGAAAACTACCGATCTTGCGATCGCACAACGAGTAGTGGAAGAAAACGACAACAAACACGAAATCGAAGTGGAAGACAAAATCTACAAGCTACGTATCGTGATGGAAGATGGAGCTGTGGAAGTAAAACTCCACGACCTTCCTGAAGACATCCAGGAGCAAGCGATCGTGGACTTCCTCTCGGCATACGGTGAAGTTTACGGACTTCGCGAGCTGATGTGGGGAGAAAAATTCGCGTACGATGGTTTTCCATCCGGAATCTGGGTGGCCAAGATGAAGGTCAAACAGAACATTCCATCGTATGTGGTAATCGACGGAGAACTTACTGCTTTGTCATACTATGGCCAGAAGCAGACATGTAAGCATTGCCAGGATTATGCTCACAACGGCATAAGCTGCGTCGAGAACAAGAAGCTTCTTGTTCAAAAAACCTACGCTGACGCGGCAAAACAAGTACCTTCAGCCAAGACTTCTTCAACGCGCGAGTCAAAGCAGAAGAAAACGAAGAAACCAATGCAGAAGTCGGTTTTCACCAAGCTCACCGACAGTAAGAAAACCCCTCCAGGGTCATCTCCCTTGGCCTTGACCCCCGCTGTCAAGCCAACCGCGCAGCTGGCCACCACCAGCAAGACAGATCTCACCAATATGTTGCCACCAAAGACCACACTAGTACTCACGAAGAAGACCGTATCTGAGGGATACGACACGGACACATCGACGACCTCCACCAACAGCAAACGCTCGCTACGTTCCGGCTCCGGGGCGAAGAAAGTGCGACCAAACGACGAGGACAACGATATGGGAGATGATGCGTTGTAAAATGGCTCAACACAGCTATAACATCGCTACTATCAATATAAACACCATCACTAACACTACCAAAATCAACGCACTGCGATCTTTTGCAAGAACGATGGAACTCGACATCATCTTCTTGCAAGAAGTAGAAAACGAGCAACTTGTGCTGCCTGGCTACAACCTTGTCTGCAATGTGGATCACGCGAGAAGAGGAACAGCGATCGCACTCAAGGACCACATCGTTTTCTCACACATCGAAAAAAGCCTTGACGGACGGCTAATAACCGTTCGTGTCCACAATACCACACTGTGCTGCATCTACGCTCCGTCCGGAACCGCTCTGCGAGCCGAACGGGAGCGTTTTTTCAACAACACTCTTGCGTACTATCTGCGACATCAAACCGAGCACGTGATAGTGTCAGGAGATTTTAACTGTGTGGTAAGACAATGTGATGCAACTGGTAACAACTACAGTCCCTCTCTCCACACCACCATACAACAACTACAGCTGCAAGATGTTTGGGTCAAGCTTCACCCGACCTCCCCTGGCCCTACCTATATTACCCACAACTCTCAGTCTAGACTTGACCGTATCTACGTCAGCCCTGGACTGAATGAAGGCCTAAGGACTATCGCCGCTCACGCATGCTCCTTCACGAACCACAAGGCGGTGACCGCCAGACTCTGCCTTCCCATTCTCGGTAGAGCACCTGGCCGTGGGTTTTGGTCTCTTCGTCCCCATCTTCTCTCTAGAGAACACCTTGAAGAGCTGCAGCTCAGCTGGCAGTTTTGGACCCGTCAACGGCGAAATTTCCCGAGCTGGATGATGTGGTGGCTCTCGTTTGCTAAGCCGAAACTTAAAAAGTTTTTCTGCTGGAAGTCAAAAATCATTTATGATGACTATCAGCGTAAACACCAACGACTCTATGCTGAGCTCCGGGTAGCATACGATGGCTATTACCAAAACCCCCGTATGCTGTCCAGGATCAACCGCATCAAAGCACAAATGCTGACTATGCAACGAGAGTTCACGCACATGTTTGTACACATCAACGCAACACACGTCGCCGGTGAGCCACTGTCAACCTTCCAGCTGGGAGAAAGAAGAAGGAAAAAAACAACAATAACCCGTGTACTCAACGACCGTGGAGAACACATCGACGGTAGCAGAGAAATCGAAGAGCACATGGTCAACCACTTCAGGGAGCTTTACGCGGTAGCAGAAGAGGCGGTGGATGCAGAGGATCGCTTCGAATGTAACCGTGTGATTCCCGCTGGAGACGAAGCGAGTGAGGCCTGTATGAGCGAGATAACAACAGCCGAAATATATTCGGCGATCAAAGCAAGTGCGTCAAAAAAAAGTCCTGGTCCCGATGGTCTGCCGAAGGAATTCTATCTTCGGGCCTTCGATATCATCCACAGAGAACTCAACTCTTCGAACTTTCCCCCAGAGTTCGTCGATGGTATAATTGTGTTGGTGAAGAAGAAAAACACCGACGAGTCCGCTCGCTCATACCGGCCAATCTCGCTGCTAAACTTCGACTATAAAACTCTCTCCCGCATCCTCAAGGGGAGGCTGGAGAACGTGATGAGGGCCCACAACATTCTCAGCGACGGCCAAAAATGCTCCAACTCCAACCGCAACATCTTTCAGGCCACTCTTTCTCTGAAAGACCGGATCGTACAGCTGAAACAACACAAAAAGAGAGCTAAACTTATCAGCTTTGATCTTGCCTCGGCATTTGATCTCGTATCGAGGAGTTTTCTGTTCTCCACGATGCGGTCGCTCGGGTTCAACACGAACTTGGTGGACCTGCTGAAGCGAATCGGCGATCTATCGTCATCTCGCTTGCTCGTCAACGGAAATCTCTCGGCAGCCTTCCCCATCCAGCGCTCCGTCCGACAAGGGGACCCCTTGTCCATGCACCTGTTTGTATTGTATCTTCACCCACTGCTGAGCTGACTGCAACAAGTCGCTGGGGACGATCTCGTAGTCGCGTACGCCGATGATGTCAGTGTTATCGCCACCTCCACACACAAAATAGAGATGATGAGAGAAACTTTCGATCGCTTTCGCACTGTGTCCGGTGCGATACTCAACACCAGAAAAACCATCTCTATAGACGTTGGCTTTATCAATGGGAACCCCCTACACGTTCCATGGTTGCAAACTGTAGACACGGTTAAAATTCTGGGAGTGATTTTTGCTAATTGCGTCCGACAAATGGTCCAAATCAACTGGGACGCTCTGGTGACAAAATTCGGACAGCAGGTGTGGATGCATTCTATGCGCAGTTTGACCTTACACCAAAAGGTAACACTACTGAACACCTTCATCAGCAGTAAAATCTGGTATCTCTCCTCAACCATACCACCGAACGCTGCACACACAGCAAAAATCACATCTACAATGGGTAGCTTTCTCTGGAGACGGTTACCAGCTCGCATCCCAATTCAACAGCTCGCACGACACATCGAAAAAGGGGGATTAAAACTACAACTGCCGGCGATGAAATGTAAGGCGCTGCTCATCAATCGTCATCTCAACGAGATTGACTGCATGCCGTTCTACAAATCGATCGTGTTCCCAGAAAACCCAACGCAACCACGTCCCGTTGTGCCTGACTGCTCATGCCTTAAATCGCTGCTCCAGAACCTCCCACGGTTACCTGCTCAACTTCAAGATCGTCCCTCTTCTGACCTCATCCACCAACATTATCTGGAGTTGACCGATCGACCAAGGGTTGAGCGGAACACCCCGACAGCTGACTGGCAGAGAATCTGGAGAAACATCGCCTCGAAACGGCTCTCTTCCTCTCAGCGAAGCGAGCTTTACCGTTTCGTAAATGAGAAGACCGAGCACCGACGTCTACTACATGTGATGCAGCGAGTAGACGGAGGATACTGCACACATTGCAATTCGCCAGTGGAGACTCTTCAACACAAGTTTAGCGAATGTAATCGTGTTCGTGCAGCGTGGCAGCTTCTACAGCAGAATGTTGCCGCGGTTCTCAATGGATGGCGACGATTAACCTTCGAAGAACTTTTGCGACCAGCGCTGAGAAACATCGGACCAGTGATTAGAAACAAGATTCTTAAATTATTTGTGACGTACATTAGTTTCATCAATAATGCAGAAGGTAGAATCGATATTAGTGGACTTGAATTTGCCATGATCACTGAAACGTGAATCAATAATGTAAATATTTTATAAATTCAACAAAATAAAACCAAGACTAAAAAAAAAAAAAAAAAATCAAGTTTTATTGACAAAGAGTTATATTACTGCGGGCGTCAATAATTAGAGTTCACGCGCGGTGATACGACCGCAAGATAATGGTCGCATGACAGCCGCATGACAACCGCAGAACAAAATTTTGGCTGTTGTCAAAGGTTGCCTTGAGTTTTCAGCTGACTTTTTGGAAAATATTCAAAACATACCCAGTTGACAACCAAATAAACGCAGAATTTCAGTTCAACTTGCAGTTTTATACACTGCGGTAGTTAGGCGGTAATAATCTCCTGTCACTCACAGCGAAGGAGAAACGTGATTTTATCTCGCAATAAGCAATATTAAAAATCACAATTTTTTACCGTGTATCACTTTTTTTCAGTGTAGTCCTTATCCATACCTGTAACTTTGCCCAAGACACCAAATCGATCTAAAAATTCCTTCATAAGATACAGATTTTTGAATTTTCATACATCATTTTTGTATAGAGAACTGCCAAATTTGTAAGGAAAATTATATGAACAAACTAATGATGCAAAATGACCGAAATCTGAGAGAATTGCTTTTTTATTGTTTGAAAAAATTGCTTTGACGTTTAGCGTTGATTCAAAAAATTATGTTTGTCGAATGAACAAAATATTTTGTTGATTCAAACATACCTAAATACATGCCTTATTTTTCTGCGGGTACAAAAAAAATCTTTTCTATATTATTTTAAAAACACCGCCGACTGGGTCAGTTTAACACAAAACTCCAAACAGGCCAGTTCAAAATGACACAAACTGCTGTGTTTAGTTTTCTCCTCTGTCGCTTGGCAGCGCTGTTCTCTGCCGACGTCGTCGAGCTGTCAAACCAGACATCAGACAGAGAGCAAAGAGAACGCGAATTTGCTTTTGAAAAATAGTTGGAACTGTTTTTCGGGTTGTTTATTCCGGGTTAAATCGCACCAAAGCACCACAATTTAGCGTTAAAAGTGTTCGCTTGACCATCCCTCAAGGAAACCAATCAGTATTGCCGCAGGAAAGGTGTTAATTCCGGTCGAATTGGGTGGATTTTGTTTGGGTGAGTTTGATCGGCTTAGGTTTTTCGACGATGGCCGACCGACGACGAATTTTATTCTAACCAAAAACAAAAGAAGAAGAAGCTCGAGAGTGGTTCCGGAACGCGGATTTAACCGGATCTTTTACTCGTTTTAGAAATTGCACCGGTGGAACGTATCAACTAACGAACCAGATTTTGATAAGCAAGAAAGGGAAAGTAAACAAGATGTCGCACACGATTCTGCTCGTTCAGCCGGCCCGGAATCCGGAGACGCGAACGTACAGCGACTACGAGAGCGTAAACGAGTGCATGGAGGGCGTGTGCAAGATCTACGAGGAGCACCTGAAGCGGCGCAACCCGAACACGCCCACCATCACCTACGACATTAGCCAGCTGTTTGATTTTGTTGATCAGGTGAGGAGGGTGGTGTGGGGTTTTAGGATAACAACAACAACACAGGTCGATTTCGTAAAGATACTACGAAAAACACACAGAGTGTCTTCTCAATTCAATCAGGATAATTAATGCAAATAGCTCTGCAACGCTTGAACAGGGAACAAACAAAAAAATCGATTGGCTTTTTGCTTGCCGTCATCTCGGGCGAATCGCGACACATGGGGCAAATTGAGTTTTAGTCTTGTTGCTACAAAAAGCAAAGCAATCACCGGGTCTTTTGTGGTCTCTGTTGCAAGTTTCTGCTCATTTCTAGGAATCCGAAGGTTATGTGTGGTGAGTTACCCAAAACGCTAGATTGGCCGCTTCTGAGAGCGATATTCCTCCAGGACGAGCTGACGTTACCTTTAACTCCTTCTGGAGAGATGCCACAGCGTTTCCTTCCGTTCCTGTCGGAACAAGGTAGAAAAATTCAAGCTCTCAGTGAGCTGATGATGAAGTACATCTACAAGTTATCAGCTGACGCGAGTGTGTGCAACGAAGGTTGTTGAGACGTTTTTCCCTCCTTTTGCACAACTCGTTGCTAGAATATCCATTAGACTTTAAAGGAATTCTAAAACTCGAAAAACGTTTTTTTTTTGTTAAATTTCAAGAAAAAATTAAAGGAAGTATGCCCAAATAAGCTCTGGGCACAAATTTAAGTAACTTTTTTTTTATGTTACCGAATAAGTACTGTATAATTTAAGTTATTCCTTTAATGATTTTTAATTACCTGTTCTTCTGCTGTTACACTTGAGACCCAGAGAAGTCAAAAAACTGAATATTTGACGATTTTTTAAAGTTTGGGCCAATACCTTATGCTGGGTGGCCACTCAAGTCGAGAAATCGGGAAAATTCGGGAATTTGTCTTTTTTTTTTACAAAAATTGAGGATAAGTCGGGAATACCAAGCATACCTGCTAGAAAAATTATGTTTTATCTCTTGAATTATTTTGTAATATTTTGTGCAATTTTCAAATAAGTTTAAGCTTCCTTTCACTAATTCAGTAACAACTTTTCAATAGGGCGAAACCCTCAGATGTAAACAAACTGAGTTTTTGTCAGAATCATATAAAGCGAACAACACTGATCCTAAAACACCCTCCATCATCACAAAATTCCGAAAATACGTAGTTTTACAAGCAAAAACCTTACTTAATCCACCTTAAGGTGGTTGGTGCCTTCCTCATGTTCATAAAGTCAATACGTTCAGTAAAAATAGCAACATTCCCCCTTAATATGTTTAACAAATCAACTTTATCACTCATTTCTTTTGATAGGGTTCGCAGACCTTCAATATTTCTGGCTCATCGGCAAGGTCTGATAAAAAACGTATCCAACAATATAAATAACACTTAAGTGCTAATAATTTTTGATAGGGTTGTCAGATTCTCGATGTTTTGAAGACCTTTCGATTATCTAACTAACGACAGGTCGCATGATGTACCCGGAAATCATTTTCATTGAAATACATACATGAGATCCGGCCTCCAAAAAGTGTATAAATAACACTTAAGTGCTAGTAACTTTTGATAGGGTTGTCAGATCCTCGATGTTTTAGGTTAATTTGAAAGGTCTTTCGATTATCTAACTAACGACAGGTCGCATGATGGACCCGGAAATCATTTTCATTGAAATATCTGAGATCCGGCCTCCAAAAAGTGTATAAATAATACTTAAGTGCTAATAACTTTTGATAGGGTTGTCAGATCCTCGATGTTTTAGGCTCATTTGAAAGGTCTTCCGATTATCTAACTAACGATGGGTCGCATGATGGACCCGGACATTGTTTTTATTGAAATATCTGAGATCCGGCCTCCAAAATGTGTATAAATAACACTTAAGTGCTAATAACTTTTGATAGGGTTGTCAGATCTTCAATGTTTTGGGCTCATTGCAAAGGTCTTTTCAATACCTTTCTGAAAATGTATAACATCATAGGTTTTCTTGCAAAAACCACCCTTTTTACAATCTTCCGGACATACGCCAAAATTGTTTTTTTAGCATAACTTTTGAAGTACTTTACTAAACTTGCTGATTTTAAATAGAGACCTATGGGACCCCAAGACGGATCGAATGAGACTAATACGGTCAAAATCCGTTCATCCAGTCCGGAGATAATCGAGTGACAATTTTTTGTCCACCCACCTACACACATCCACACAGACATTTGCCCAGAACATGATTCTGAGTCAATATGTATACGTGAAGGTGGGTCTAGGTTGTCAAATTAAGAAGTTCATTTTTCGAGTGATTTTATAGCCTTTCCTCAGTAAGGTGAGGAAGGCAAAAACAAAAGGTCTAATCAACAACATCAATCAAAACAAACCAAATTGAGTTTCCGCCCTTGTGTTTTCATCCAATCACGAGGGGCGAATGTAGTGTTTTCTGCAAGTTCCGACGTATATTTAGAAACACCAAATTTTCGTTATAATTTAGTGAATTTTAACCTGACAATCCTCAAAATGGATCAAAATGTATGTTTCTGATGTCTCTGACCACAATTCCACAACAAACACAGATTTGTATGATCCTAAATACATAACTTTTAAATTTCAATTATTGTAGTATCGGATCTGGTCTGGATTCACAATCTAGATATGAAGGTCCATAATTTACCGGTTCTTGGAACATCCGGGGATTCTGGGTCTAGCAGTTGCAGGACAAAAAGTTAGTGTAGGGAGGTTTAGGAGGAATGCCGTACAAAATCATCGCCTCCGTAACCATTGAAGCTATGCAAAGATAGAGAAGGCAGGATGGTGTCGCAGGGTGGCCTAGTCGTCAGGTGCCATGTCTCCCACTTCCGGCGGGGACACCCCAAGGAACGTCACTTCAATATAGACCACATCGTCAAACCAACTTGCTACTTACGGTGTATCCTGGCTCAACGATTCTTGGCCTGAATCGGACTCCTTCTGAAGGCTTTCTAGACCAATTTTTTTTATTACTGAGGTTGCAAATATCACTGTATTATCACTGACTGTAACGTTTCACAATGATTAAATAGTTGTTTCACCACTTTTTTTCTTAAAAAACCCGAAAAATGAACAAAAAACAAAAGGGCGAATCTGTTGTTTACTTTTGCTTTGCGGCGTAACCTGACGGGCTAAACCGTTGTTTTGGTTGAGTGGGTGGCGAATACGGTGGGGCTAAAATGGAGGCACGCTCTTCAAAAAGGCGTAATTTGTTTTTCTCAATTTTTAATAGCAAAAACACCTTAATTAATTTCAAATTGCTCTCTATGATGAAATTATTGCTATTTTCTATTACGTTTTGACGATCGAGCTGGTAACACTGCAGCTACCAACAGCAAGTGTTTTGGTGCTCCGCGAATATCGTTCGTTTTCACGGTTAAAGTGTAACATATTACCCGCGAGTTAACTTCCCCGCGATGGGAAAGAACGGTCGTGGCCGTGGCAACTCGAGTTCACTTCGGGGACGCGGCCAGAATGGTTCTTTACACCGCACCAAGAAGTCCTCCTCGCCCGACCCAAGACGCCCCAGCATCGTACTTACGGCGACAGTTGATTCGAGTAAGTCAACTTCGAGCGTCACCGTTCCGAGCTCGATCGTGACCAGGCAGATGGCCAACCGGAACAAGCAGCAGCAGCAATCTGGAGGTGGTCAATCCACCAGCAACCCGGGAACTTCCACGTTAACAGTTCCAACCTCAAACGATTTCGAGCTATTGTCCGACAACGATGACGACGATGAAGGAGACGATGATAAACAATCGTCAACTAACACACCAATACCAGCGCAAGGTAAAACCACGCCGAAGCTAAAGCGCAACCCACCCATCAGTGTTCTCGACCTTCCTGCTGCAAAAATTGATAAAGTTTTGATGGATGGTGATTGCGAATTTGCGATGCGAATTCTCAGAACGTCGGTCAAGGTTTACACCTTTGGTCGACCAATGTTTGAGAAATCGATGGAAGCGTTGGCGAAAGCTGGCATTCCTTACTACACGCACGAGCCGGCTGACCAATCGGCAGTCAAAGTAGTGCTGAGCGGGTACAACATACCAAGCACGCCGGAGGAGCTCAAAAAGTCCCTCAAAGAGCAAAACGTTAACCCTCGAGAGGCCAAGGTGCTCTCGCGCAAGAAAACAGTCACAGGGAATCATTTCCTGTGGCTGTTGTACTTCGACCGGGGATCGGTGAAAATCCAAGATCTCCGCAAAGTGAAGGCTGTTGAAGGTTTTCTGGTCGGGTGGAGGTACTTCACCAAGCGGCCGACTGACGCAGCACAATGCCACCGGTGTCAACGCTTCGGACACGGGTCCCGGTTTTGTACCTTGGCGCCAAAATGCGTCAAGTGTGGTGACGCTCACCTCACGGCGAGCTGTGCGCTTCCCCGGAAGGAGTTCCTGGGCAAGGATAAGACCGCTGAGCAGCAGAAGGAAAAAGTAAAGTGTGCGAACTGCGATGGCAATCACACGGCAAACTACCGCGGGTGCACCGCGCGGAAGACGTACCTTGAGGCGCTGGAGAAGCGGAAAACCCCAGCGACGCAACAGCCTCTTAGGACTTCGACTGGTCGTCCCTCGACCGGTAACCCGAACCCGCCAGGATTTAGCCGCACTTACGCCAGCGTGGCGGCCAACGGAAACGGTCCGGCTCCGGACAACACGAGTGATGGTGGCCTCTTCACCCTCACAGAATTTCTCTCGCTGGCGAGGGATATGTTTAGCCGTCTCAGTTCCTGCCAATCTAAGCTTGAGCAGTTCTGTGCGCTGCAAGAGCTGATGGCGAAGTACCTGGGGACTGCCTAGGTCTGAAAACCACGATGTGAGCTAGATTTTCGACGTCCGAATAAATCTGACATTTATCCCTCTGTGATATAGCTCTAAGTTTCTCTTCCATCTATCCACCTATTAGCAATTTTAGCAGTTTTTTTGTAGTTGAATTTTTCTGCTTTCGTTAAATCTCACCAAGTAAAACAAATTAGTTTAATCCAATGATTACTGATAATGCTGTAGCTGCAAGGATCTCCATAACTCTACACTAGTTTATAAGTTAAAACAAAATGTATTATGCTAAGTACAAGAAATAAACATGAATTGAATTGAAAAATTACGTTTTGACAAAATTGATGGTTTTCATGCTTTTTTGTGGAAATAGGAATTGATCGGAATTGCAAAATTAAGAATGTTGATTTTCCCGAAATGGCAGGATCGTGGGTTTCGCCCTTTTGAAATGTTGTTACTGAATTCAATCTATTTGAGAATGAAAGATTAAAAAAAGACTTTAAAAATCCTAATAAATATTGGATGCTTATGATAGCATACATTTGATTCAGATTTTCATAATATTTTTTAAAGAATCAAAAGATTTTTATTTACGTTTGCGTTTAATTTCAAAATAATTGGCCAGCGCTACGATTCCTTTTCATTTTGTCACATAGCTTGAATATTTCTGGAGTTGTTTTTGAAAAGGTCCAATAAGCTTTTGTGTTTCATATATGTATAGGACCTATTTAAAAAAAGTCTAGATTCGAAAAAAAAAGATTGTTGTAAATATTGTTCAATGTTTAAACCATTAAGTCGTATCAAATATACACATTTTTTGATTCACTTAAACTTTTTTGTGAGTATGGGTTAAATATCGTATAAAATCAATTTTTTTATGATAAAAGAAAACGTTTTGAAAACTTGGAAGAATATAGATTCATCAAACCATTTATGAATAAATAGGGGTAATCAGTCTTATCAAACTAGATTTTTAATTGATAAACAAAAATATAAAATTAGGAATACAATATTAAATCCAGTTATCTTTACATTTTTACCATCCGCTTTTTCTTTTTAAGTTTAAACGATGTAAAAGTGCTTTCATTTTTGATGTTTTTTTTTCGAATACATTCTTTAGATTCTATTGTTACTAAAACTGTCATTAGCTAGATTTAATTATTTCCAGAGTTTTTTTGATTAGGTCCAGAAACATATAAAAGACAATAGCTTATAAGTCCTTTTCAAAAAAAAAAACTCTGGATTTAGATATTATGTTCGTTATATTGTCGTTTGATCGTTTGATATTGGCTTCAAAGAGTTTTTTTTTTTTAATTTGAGATCATTCAATAGATAAGAAATACATTTTACTGAGGATCCAGAAAAGTCTGAAAAAAGTCTGAAATTTGAAAACGGGATTCGAGTGGTCACCCTGCTTATGGTTAATTTATTTTAAAACCAAGGAAGGTTAAAAATAACAGGTTGCAGCTTGAAAATCGAATTTAATTTTAATAAATATATTTTGCATATTTTTATTAGATCGTTTTTGGTGCTGGGACCGTTGGGACCTGTTTAGGAACCATCCATAAACTACGTGGTGATTTTTTTTTTCAAAATTCTGGAGGACATTTTTTTAAACACAATCTAAGGTTGTTGCAAATATGTTGGACAGTTTGCGCGCCCTCCAGGGTTGTCGGTCCGAGCAGACGGAAATAACTTGGGAATATATTGATATTTGAAAATACTAGGCCAATAACATTTTATGTTATTTATAACAAGATTTGTTATTCGTCGTTATGATTTTTTTTTGTTATTGGATTGTTATTGTTATAACAGACTTATAACATTTTTAGTTATTGTTCGAAAAAAATCTTTGTTATTATTTTATCCAAGGTGGTGTGGCTGCCAATCCCCCGCGTGGTCAGACCATGATCCAGCATAAAGCTGTCAGACCAAAGCGGGTTTGGCTGCCAATCCCCCTGTCAGACCAAAGAGCAAAAGATACACTAACTCAAGACACTGATATTGGTAAACACAAATTAGGCAAGACATGTATATTTTTATCAACAAAAAATATCTATCGACTATAAAATGATTCAATTATTCGGCTTCTTATCGAAAACAGATAAAATAAAAAGATTTACGGCATTTTTTGTTTATTTAAAATTTCAACCAAATTTTCGGTGTTTGCTTAAAGCATCTTGCAATAAAGTATGCGGAATTGTGAATGTTCTTCTTACATCATCCCCTTGATTTTAACACTTATTCCAACCATCCCAATAACAGTTGGAGGTATTCTTCCATAACAAAAAATGTTATTCCTAAGTTTTTTTGGCTCTAAACCAATATCAGACCAAATAACAAATTGTGAAATGATAACATAAACTGTTATTAAACTCTTATGCAGCCAACCTCTTGTGGCCGAATGGTAACGGGTTTCGCCTCATAAGCGGAAAGTCATGGGTTCTTCTCAGGGTGGCAGCCTTAGGTTTAAGTTCAGAGGTAGCAGCAACCGTATGAGTATAAAACGGTTGCTTCACGTGCTCTTCTAGCATGTGATCAATCTTGGGATATTCCTTTGCGCCTCTTCCCAAAATACTTTCCTCGTGTCTTCGCATGTAAATAATGCCCAGCCGATCGGTATTGCACTGCAGTCCAGTTGCATTGTCCAGATCAGAGCAAAGGGAACACCGCAAAAGTAGCGCCGCAAAAAGACAATTGTCTTTACAAGACCCCGCGCGGCAAATAATAGCTGCTGGGAAGAGCTTGAAAAATGACATGAAAAAAATCACCGCGGTTCTAGCGATACATAGCGCATAAGGCACAAGGAATGGAGTTTACAGCATCTGGATGGAACAGCACTTTTCCTCTCAATAGGAACTGTGTTATAGATCTAAAAATGCTTAATAACAGTAAAAATGGGTAACACGCTACAATAGTCCTTGTAATCAGGATTCCATGTCTTAATACTCAAACAGAAAAAAAAACTCTTATGAAAAAATGGTTTTGTTTTTTCTAGAAGATTCCATAACACTTTTTGTTATTTTAACAGTATTTGTTATTGAAATGGCATGAATTTTGTTATTCCCGACTGCCCGGGTCCTCGAAAAATCAGGTGGCAAGAAAAAATATTATGGAAATGGAAATCAAATCAACTAAAAACAATTTAAAATGCATTTTCCTGTGTTTTTGCCTTCCTCACCTCACTGAGGCAAGGCTATAAAATCACTCAGAAATTAAACTTTTTAAATAAGCCTCCAAGATATACCTTTACGTATACATATCGGCTCAGAATCAAATTCTGAGCAAATGTCTGTGCGTGTGGATGGACGTAGAATTTTTTTTTCTCACTCACTTTTCTCGGAACTGGCTTGACCGATTTTGTCCGGGTTTTTGTTTTTAGATTCATCTTCAGGTTCTTTAAGACTTTTTTAAATTTCATCCGGTTTGGTGCAGTACATTAAAAGTTATGTTCGAAAAACTGTTTTGGTTGATAATAAAAAGGGTCATTATTTACATAATTTGAAAGCTCCGGCGAAAGGCTGTCGGAACTTTCCGCTCAGTGCACGCACACAAACACTGCGCTTTCAAATCGTTCAATAAATTTATCATAGATGGCAGCACTCAGATGTATAATGTCTTTACTAAGTACGTTAGCCAAAACTTTCGTAGTGTGTGGTTGCAAGGCTTTTAGGAGGAAGGCAGCAACCACCTTCTGGTGGATTAAGTAACGTTTTTTTTATCATATGAAAGACGATACACAACGTGAAAAGGTTCAAAAACGTAAAAAATCTTAAAAAGTCTGTAAGGCCGTTGCAAATATTTTTTGTCCCTCGACTCTGACTAAAGTCTCGAGTTTTTTCTCAAAATTTATTTTCCCTAGCTAGTCCGTCCCATATGTAATTTCGTCAATTTTGAGGTAATGATGCAGTTTGGTTCGAAATCATGTAATCTATCAGAAAAACCAATAAAATTTAGTACTTTCTTCTAGAAAACTGCAGGAAATACACTTTTTCGTGAAATTCTAACACGAAGCCTTATGGGTAGGACAAATTTGACATGCGGCAGTGCAGAACTATTAAATTCTAATAAACACCAATTGATTTGAATTGAAAAAATGCATTTTACACCTGCCCAGTTGTTTTGCAATCATTAGTTTCCAAAATACCAAAGTATTGACGAAAATTTTGTTTTTTTACAAAAAAAAAAAGTTTTTGCGGTGCTGAACATTGTAATTTCATAAAAGATCAAAATATTTTTAATCCGGCCCAAACATGCTAAATATGATTATCAATGCAGAAAAATGCATTTTAGATGGTTTTCAGTTGATTTGACTTTTATTTTCATTAAAATTTTGTTTTTTTTTTAGAAAAGACATTTTTTTTCCCCTGATTTTTTGGACCAAATTTTAAAGGAGGGGGCGGGCCAAATTTATCTTAAATTTCAAAATTCAAAACACATCTGTGGTACAGTTTGCAAATTTAAGTGAAAAGTGGATTTTCCGAAAAGTTTAGGGTTTAGGGGATTTTTTTGTTTTGTAGAAAGCTGTTGGGTTTGCCAATTTAAGCAACTTTGTCGAAGACACAAACATTTTATATCGCAATCTACGCCTTCTACGACCAAGTTTAGAAAAAGCATCTGAGCAAACCTTTAAAAATCTGTTGTTTTTTTTTTCTAACATAGCAATTCAGGGTTAAGGGGTGGAAATATAAAACCCCATTCTGCTACGTTTCAATTTGGAGGATCATCCACAACGATCAACTCCTCATGTTGCGAATCAAAACAATACCTTCTGTGTTGCATAATCGAAACTGACTCCCCCACTTCTACTGAAACATTCTCCCTTTCTTTCCTTCTTTCCAGCTCGCGGACCTGAGCTGCCTCGTGTACCAAAAGTCGACCAACACGTACGCGCCGTACAACAAGGAGTGGATAAAGGAGAAGATTTACGTGCTGCTGCGGCAAGCGGCCGGAACCACCCCGTAAATCCGCCCACCTACCAACAAACCAACCTACACACACTCTCAAATCTACTACTAAACGGACGAATAGACGACGACGAGGACGACAAACCGACAAGATTTTTTTTTTCAATTGTCTTTCAATTAACTTTGAATCTTCTACTCATACAACAAAGAAATAATGCTATCCTGTTTTTGTTTCTTTTAATTCTGAGTAAAAATAAATGAAATGAGAGAGGGGGGAAATGGAGCCAGAATTCTTCTAATTGAAACATTACAAACTACGAAACCGCGACTTGGGGGAAAGGAAGAAGAGTGCGAAAGACAGACGCTTTTGTGTATTTAATTTACAGATTAATTTTAAATGATAAGATTTTCCCGCCATGAAGTGTAAGGCGAGCCAGCGAAAACAAAGTAATAAAATCAAATAAAAATAATGATCGATAAAACAAACTTCTGTAATTGGTCGTTGACGCGATTTCAATTTGCTGCAATATCACTACCGTTTTAACCTTAGAGAAGATTTGAAGACAGATGATGACAAAGCTAAACATGTTCTAAACTGAAAAGTTGACGAGCACACGCGAAAAGTAAACGCTAAACGTGACTTGTTGGAAATTGATTACGGAGTTGATTGCCTCAAAGCGAACGTTGAAGTCACTGAAAATTGAGCTGTTTTTGTGGTTTCAAATTCAAGGGACAAGAAAAATCTCAAACAAAATAAATTTGTGCTTTTTTAAATCTGTATTCGTTCTAATCGTAGAATAATTTTCAACCATTTTTTCTTTCAGCACTTGATGCAACACTTTTTAACAGTGTTCTCTTGAAAAAAAAATCTAAGAATCCTTCCTTAAATCGTAACATTCCCGGTACCTCACTGATGTACCCGACTCCGCGCTGGCCCGGTTTCCACCTCATACTCGATCTCGAGGTGGGGCTTGCGGAGCTTCTTCGGTTTCGATTTCTTGGTGCTGGTGCTGGTGGATGGCTTCGCGGTGTCCTTGGCGGCCTTCGGCTTCTTCGGAAGGCGGGGCGTGACCTTGGGAGCGATGTCCTGGGAAGAGAGGGAGTAAAAACAGAGAAAGAATGTTAATTTCGTTGAGAAATAGAAAGAACAAATAGATCATTTTTGAAAAAACATTTAAAGTCCACTTTTGGCACCGTTGAAGGATGAGTAAAAAAAACGTCGTTTCTGCATAATTTGTTCAAAGATACGAGGTGCTGTATGGAGTGTGGCAGAATTGACCATTATAATGCATAGTACTGAATTATCAAGTCCACTCCACAGCACTGATGCTCGAACGGCACGTCGGCGAATTACACTGACCAACAAAAATTGTCGCCGAGAATGGACAACTCATTTTTTAAATCTTTAATCGACTTAATTTAACCTTATCATGTTAAATTTTTAATGCTTTCCCTAAGAATATATTTTTTTAAATGTAGTAAGGCCGTTGCAAATATTTTTCAAAGCTTATGTCGCCCCCCCCCCCCTTCAAAATCGGTCTGAAAAATCAGGGGGCAAAAAAAATATTTTTTCAAAAAACTTCAAAATTTCAAAGGAAATAGAAGTCTAACCAACTGAAAACAATTAGAAATGCATTTTTCTGCATTCAAAATCATATTTAGCATGTCTGGGATCGATCAAAAATATTTTCAATTTTTGCGAAAAAAAAATCTCTTCAATACTTTCATATTTTGAACACTAATGATTGCAAAACAACTGGGCAGGTGTAAAATGCATTTTAAAACACTTTTTTCATTCAAATGTTGAGACCATGGCTTGTAATTTCAATTTTTATATTTTTTTATTTTTTTGCCCCCCCCCCCTCGACCCCGACCAGAGTCGAGGGACATAAACTTCAAAAAATATTTGCAACGGCCTAAGTTTCAAATTATAAATACTCAAAATTGTTCACAAATTACCGTATTTTTCGAAAGTACTTAAATTTGCATATTTTGCAATATGGGTATCAAACAAAGCGAAGTTTTCAATGCATTTTTTTTAAACGCTAAAATTTTCAAAATTTGCCATTTGAAGCGAATGAAGCGAATTATGTTACACATTTCCACATTATTGAACTTTTTTCATAGAAAAAAACTCGAATTTTCACAAAATTCCGTAGTTTTCAAAATAATTAAAATTATCATATTCCTCAATATGGTTATTAAACAAAGCGAAATTTTCAATGCATTTCCACTTTTTTTTACAAAACACTAAAATTTTCACATAATATAGTAATTTTTTGATAATTCTCAAATTTCAATAATTTGTAACATGGGTATCAAAAAAATTTTTTAGTATTTTCAAAAAATACGGCATCTTGTGATAATTTTAGTATTTTCCAAAAAAAAACTTAAACACTTGTAGCCCCAACGGGGTCAAAAAAGTTGGAAATGCAACTTCAACCGGCTGTATTTCGGCGAAAACTCAACCGATTTGGATGATTCTTGTTGCATTCGATCCGGAAGAATGTCAAGAATCACCTCCAACAAGGTAGATCCAAAACAGATGCTAGACGTTATAAGTTATAATAAAAAAGGCATTTCCAACTTTTTTTCCAAGGGTTGTATGAGCCGGTGAAAATGCATTTCCAACTTTTTTGACCCCGTTGGGGCTACAAGTGTTAATAAAGCGTAAAAGCATACAAAATAGGGACGTGGCGTTACATCGTGCTGCCACCTGGTTTTTTTAAGTGCAAGAGTGGAAAAGTGCTGAGTCATCGTCTAAAAATAGACGGCGTCCTATCTCGCCCAGCAAAATGAAGTCGATAAAGTAGTCGGTTTCGATGAGAAAAAGTGGAAAACGTGTTCTAAAAATAGCGACGCCATCCCCATATTTCGCTTCGTTAGATACCCATAATGCAAATGATGAACATTTGAGTACTTTCGAAAACATACGGTACAGTCCAGACTCGATTATCCGAAGGTTAATATGGGACTTCGGATAGTCGAATCACGAACCAAAAAATTTTTGTTTCGTTTTTTTTCAATTTTCTTGTTTTTACCATCAAATCCAAATTCAACGACCTAGTTTTAGTGAAATTTGAATGTTTGATTGCCTATTAAATTAAAAAAAATGCATCTATCATCGCCATTTTGACCGCCATCTTGGATTTAAAAATTCGGAATCACTTTAGAATAGTTTAGGGGTCTTCTTCAAGCTCAACAATCATAAATAAGACAACGAAAAAAAAATGGTGATTCGATTATCCGAAGTGAAATTTTGCCAAGGCCATCGGATAATCGAGTCTGGACTGTACTTTGTGATTTTTTTTTACTTGAGAAAGCATTAAAAATTGAACAGGATATGGTTGAATTAGTCTATTTTAGAAAGATTTTAAAATTGAGCTGTCGTCTGTTATTGGCGATAAGATTATCGCCGATAGATTTATCGAAATAACGATAACGATAGATTATCGTTATCGTCCCGACGATTTATATGAAGTTTATATGAAATTTCAAAACCGCGTGTCGTGAATTTCGATGAAAATGACTTAAAATACTATCCTAAAATAATTAATGTATAATTTCAAAAAAAATACAAAAATATATTAGAAAAATCCCCACTTTATAGCAGTGCTGATTTGGCTCAAACTTTGTGGGGGCCTTCCCTATGACCAAAAAAGCCATTTTGTGTCATTGGTTCACCCATACAAGTCTCCATACAATGTTGGCAGCTGTCAATACAGAAATGGTAAGTAATTATTTTTTAGAAAATCTGTACATTTTGAAGGAATTTACTGATCGGTTTGGTGTTTTTGGCAAAGTTATCGGTATTGATGAGGACTATTCAGAAAATAAAATGATAGGTACACTAATTTTTTGCCGATTTTTAAATTATTTTCTTATAACAAGAAATCAATTTCCAGAAAAAGGCAACTTTGGTTTGGTTCAAAATTAGGGTGGTTCACGAATAGGCTGATTTTGAAAATCTAACTTTTAAGGAGTATTTTTGGGAATTATTTCGTCATCTAAAAAGTTGTTGGGCTTGCCAATCCAAGCAACTTTGTCGAAGACAACAACTCTTCTGAAGACACCAAAGCTCCAAAACTTAACCATTGTTCGGAAAATCAATTTTCCATTTAATTTTGTGATTTAGACTACTGTGCATTGTTAACATGATTGAAACAGTATTTTAAATATTTTGAATGCTTGTGAAATGTACAGTAAAACAAAACATTTGAAAAAAATAGTATAAAAACACAAAATGGCGTTTTGACCAAAGAGCCTTTGTCTGAAAATATTTTTATCGAATTCCTCGGGAAATTTTACGTAACATACTCAAAAATGGGAGGAGTTCATTAACAGGATTCCGAGATATGATTTTTTTGAAATTAAAAACCAGGTTTTTCGACGCGCCTCGCGCATGAACCGGAATATTACAAAAAACGGGAAGAAATAATCTTTTTTTACGTTATTGAAAAGCGCAATTGACCGATTCTTAGCACTTGTTTACCAAGTAGTCATTTTTTCAAGTTAAACTTTGGATGGTTCTGATAATTTTCCATGTTTTCCAACAATTTGAACCAAACAAAAAACATATTTCCACACCAAAGTTCCTATTCTAAATATATCTGTGAGCAGATGTTGTAAAATGTATAAACGCTGGAATTTTTTAATTTTCCCAACTTTTTTAAATAATAGCTCAAATTAATGAAAGGACTGCAGATATTTAATCAATCTAAACGGTATTTTATAGTGAAATGACCCTTTTATAAGCCCTCTTATTGACAAAAGCTGATTCTGTAGGTATAAAATTATACAGGACATTTGAAAAGGGGGTATATGGAAGCGTTGTCCCGTCACGAAAAATGACAATAGTTTAATTTGCAATAGTTCGTGAAATCGGTTTTGCATCATATTCTGGATTCTCTTCGTACTCAAAAAACCCTTTAAAATGCTTATTAGAAATCGAAAATTGGTCAAAAGGAACCAGAGTTACGACTGACGCAAGTTTGCGTTGTCCCGTCACGCTAATTTTTTGGTCAAGGCACGAATTCAAAAAAGGTGCTCATTTCTCGTGTCTAGAAGCAAATCGTGTAACAGGCCAGTTTTTGATCGATCTAGACTAAATCGACCCTCCAGAATCCAAATTTGCCTGTTGATTTTCCTGAGTCTCAAAGGGAAGCGAGATATTCAAGATGGCGTCTAATATGGCGGCAGAATGGAAGAAACCACCATAAAAGGATTTTTAAGTTCAATCAACTAGTCAAATTTAACTAATTTGGGGTCGCTGAACTCGAATATGAGCCATATAATACTCCAAAGTACTCAGAGAATGTGCTATCCAAGATGGTGGCCAAGATGGCGAACCTAAAATATTGGATTTTTTTTATACAGAAATGTAACAGGCAGTCAACAGGTCAAATTTAATTAATTTGGGGATGCTGAACTCGAATATAACCCTTAGAATATTCTAAAGTCCTTAGAACAGTCTGTGCGGCATAATGCCGAATACGGTGACAAATAAATAAATAAGTACTCAGAGAATGCATTTCAATTTTCTAGCTTCGCCATATTGGCCGCCATCTTGGATTGCACACTCCCTGAGTACTTTGGAGTATAATATGGCTCATATTCGAGTTCAGCGACTCCAAGTTAGTTAAATTTGACCCGTTTATTGCCTGTTACAACCCTGAAAAAAAATATCAAATTTTCTGGCTTCGCCATATTGGCCGCCATCTTGGATTGCACATTACCTTAGTACTTTGTAGTATTATACGGCTCATATTCAAGTTCAGCGATCCCAAATTAGATAAATTTGATCCGTTGATTGCCTGTTACACATCTGAAAAAAATCAAAATTTTCAGCTTCGCCATATTGGCCGCCATGTTGGATTGCACATTCCCTGAGTACTTTGGAGTATTCTATGGCACATATTCAAGTTCAGCGACCCCAAATTAGTTGAATTTGACCCGTTGATTGCCTACATCTAAAAAAAAACAAATTTTCTAGCTTCGCCATATTGGCCGCCATCTTGGATTGCACATTTTTAGTATTTTGAAATATTCTAAAGCTCATATTTGAGTTCAGCAACCCTTTGTTAAATTTGACCTGTTCATTGCCGATTACATTTCTTTATAAAATATCGAATATTATAGCACCGCCATATTGGCCGCCATTTTGGATTGCACATTCCCTGAATACTTTGGAGTATTCTAGGAGTCATATTTGAGCTCAGCGACCCCAAATTAGTCAAAGTTGACTAGTCAGTAGAGATTTTCACAATTGCTTCATTTCGTGACGGGACAACGCGAGCAAAACCCTCTTTTGCAAAATGTCTGCGTTGTCCCGTCACGAAACGAAGTACCTGTCAAATCCACAAAATTTGACGAAATTAGGTGATCTAGGAAGCAAAATCTTCGTTTTTCATTTTAGAAACAACTGTAGAAAAGGGTTTTTCCAAAAACTTACTAGGAGAGCAGAGTTCTTCACTTTTGTGTATAAAAATCAAAATGATCCAATTGTACGATGTTGTCCCGTCACGCTACATATGTATCTCACTTGACTCAAACTTTTTGTTTTTAAATGTCTGCTGGAGTGAATCTTATAGGAAATTTAATGTACTTTCCAAATTTGTATAAATATTGGTACCATTTCCCACAGATTTTAAAGTTATCAGCAAAAAACTGAAAACATATGCGTACAAACGTTGTCCCGTCACGAAAGAATCGGTCAATTTGCTCTATTCCAGTGACATACTTTTTCAATCTATATTTAATTAAGGGGTTACATACACACATCGGCAAAAATGTCAGAGGTTGGTTTGAGCACACACTTAAACTTTTTTCAAAATCTGTTTTCAGGGCATTAACATATACATTTTTATCTATTAACTAAACCAATTTGAAGACATTTGGTTATATCATTGCCAGGGATGGAATTATCGCAAAAAAAAATCAATTTCGCTGACGAACTTTCTTCACCCGCGAAAAAGAGAGGAGGCAAATCATGCAAAAGAAAATCGCTCCCGAAATTCTCCAAGGAAATCAATCTGCTGATGATTTTTTGTGAATTTCCTTGTCAGCACCACTTAATAATTTTTATTTCGCTTTGTTTACAATCATTGTCAATCTACAAATTCGACGTGTGACGTTACACTTGCAAGTGTAGTAGTGACAAGGATATTCCACCGAATAATCAAGATGATGATTTTTTTTTTGGATTCTTTTTACCGATCTTTAGTGCGCGAGAGAGGAGAGCCATGCTCCCTTCAGATTTTTTCTCTTGATGAACGTCCAGAGATTTTCTTTTGATGATGATTATTCCATCGCTGATCATTTTTTTTTTTTTTTTTTTTTTTTTTTTTTTTTTTTTTTTTTTTTTTTTTTGGGAGGGTGGTCCAGCCGCACATCGTTGATGTTGAAACCTCTAAACTGGGCCCTCGTCCTGTCACGTCCGTCAGTAGTCTTGTCGTACATTACAACTAGAATCAGATCTGCCAATGAATTAGTACACTTCGACCAAATAAACACTGACGCTGTATGGATCTGACTCTAGAATAAATGCACAGTTGTGTGTTATTCATAAGTCCAACTTATTCAATTATTCATTTAAGTCCAAATATTCATTTGCTAACTACTTTGGATTGGAAATCTAAATTTTAATCTAAAATCCTCTAAACTTAATGTTCAAAACTAAACGTTCCTTTAACTGTTGCAGTACTACTTCTATCAAAAAACAATAAAAATTTGTGAACTGATATACAAATAGGATAGAAATCGCGAATTTAAAAAGAAATGACCATTTACGTCAAAAGATCCGTAGTTCCTCGATTCGCAACAATGGTCAATACAACCATAATCCGAAAACCGTTAGTTCAACAGATCAACGAATTTTGTCCGATATCATTACATTATTGATTGATCGAGACTCTATGGACAATTTGACATAAAAGAATGCCTAGTATTCTACATCAATCAAAGTTTATTGACAGCATTACTCTAACTTAACAATTGCAACTAACTTTAACATCAAATAGATTTGGAAAGGATGCATGTTTATTTTAAATGCTAATGCTAAGCAACAAATCAATTGTACTATCCTGAAGTCCCAACCTAAATCCCACATTGTGATAGTGAAAAAGTCACAGGAGCAGCGGTGTCTTGTGCAATTGTGATATTTTCACTATCGGAGAACTACCTAGTTCACGAAGACAGCTTATCGGTCAACGCTTAAGCCCTGGGGCTGCGGCAAAGCGAGTTCTCGTAGCATGAAGTGGTGTCCATAGTGCTTATAAAAAAGAATGTATACCCAAATTTTAACTAATGCACTAGGATCAAATCATGCCCCTTGACTTTACAAGGCCCAGGGATTATTCCATCGCTGATCATTGCCGAGATATAACTATTTAAAGTTAGCAGTTTCAAAAATCGGGTGCCACGATATCTCAACACTGCCTTGACCAAATCGGCTCAAAATTTAGGTGAAGACTCGTTAAACCGGTCTCGTGTGCATGACGAAGGCCGATTTTCAAAAAGTTTATTTAAAAAAAAGATAAAAATATTTTTGTGTTTTTCATATAAAAAATCGCCAGTTTATGATTTTTGTATTGTTTGAAAATTCAGAAATTCAAAATCGGACTTCGTCATGCACACAGGATATGTCTTGGGAGTCTTTACCCAAAGTTTCAGCCAATTTGGTCCGTCCCATCTCGAGATATCGTGGCACCCGTAAATCAACTTGGTGTTCAGAGAAAAACGCTCGGAAAGTTAGAAAGTTTGCTTTGCACATGGCAAAATTCTGAGCTTAAATCGTCTCTAACTCAGTTAAATCATGGAATATCTTCATGAAACTTTCAGCAGTTATTGAAAATCATCTTTTAAGTGGAATTAATAAATTTTCTGTAATATGAAATTTTGTGATTTTCTACATGTATGTAACCCCTTAAACAACTTTTAACTGTGCTGATAGAAATTTCAAACAGCCACTATTTTTGCTACATTAAATATAACGATCACTTGTTTTGATTAAATCATCTATAATAAGTAAGCATTCAATGCATTCACACTTTAAAATGTTTTTTTTAACTCTCGCCATCTAAAAAAATGTGCTTATGATCTGGCAACCCTGACAACATCTACAATCACTTTAGTGAAGTTTGACTTTTAATTCAATTTTGACGAAAATAACTTCAGAAAATGTCTAAAATATATACAGTTGCTAAAGTTTTTTATTTGCAAGGCTCCTCATTTTTAAGAAAACAGTCTGCAAATTGCACACGCTCCAAGCTTAGCCAAACCGTACCCTGAACTTCTAAACCAGAACGTTCAGATCATATCTCTAAGGACAAACGTTTGCACAAATACAGCAGTTCGTTCGTGCAACCCACAAACTTTACGAAACCTTCCTCGAATCGTGCAATTAATCCCGGCCGAGAGTTCTTCATGCAAGAAGCCAAGTATTTATAGCTCAGAGGGCAGCTCGGTTAAGGTGAGCTCACGAGCTTCGAAATTTAAATAAAACATTCAACTGCAGAAGTTCGAAACTAAACTAAGGATTTTTAATAAAATAAAAATCTTTTTTAAAAATAAACATTGCCAAACTACCCCACCGGTACAAGCTGATTACTTGTTCTTACAACCTGCGTTCACACTTCCTCAAAAGTACACATTGGCAAATGCAAAGCCAACCGGCATCATCATCGTCTCTACCAGGCCGAATCCAGTCGAGTTTGTTGCTGCTGCTGCGGCTGCTCTAGAAGGCCACCAAACGACACCCGGTTGACGACGACGACAAACGACGAGATATCTCTCGGATTTGCATTTGATTGGGTTGCACGTGTTTTTTTCCGCTGTTGGGTGATTTATACTAATTTTAACAAAAACAGTAAAAAATGCGTGGAAAAAGTTTTTTTTATAAAAAAATAAAAGTATTTTTTTTAACTTTTTAATGCTTTTTGAATAATTTTAAAAATAATCAAACTTTTTTGAACAAATGTGATATTTGTTCTAACATAAGCCAATCTTAACTTGTCTTTTGTGCAATAAAGAATCCAATCTACAGTCGTTTATGTGATTCGTTGCCAGAACAGTAGGCACAATTTGTACAACCATAACTATTTACTACTAACTGTTGTAAGTTAGGGGCCATCCATAAACCATGAAACACTTAAGGGAGGACAATTGTTCTCAAACGAATGTAATGTAAAAAGAATCCACTTTGTTTATGGGTGACCCCTTACCAGAATTGTTGACTATTTCAACAATTCCACGAAACCATGAATGACACCAGGTCGTCGCAACCAGTTTCGAAACCTTATTTGTCTGCAACTGCTGACGACGACTCCAGTTCTGATCTCAGCCCAGCATCATCACCTGAGAACGTGATGTGCAGTAAAAATGTGACGTCAGAAAACGAAAACAGAAAATTTCCAGCAATTTATTCTGGTGTGTCTGCAGAAAACAACATTCTTGGGTGGATGAAAAAATGCAATTGACCCTGTAACTGCCAGTTTTTCTTTTTTGACAATTAATGCATTTATACAATTTAGTAAACCACACAAAATTTTTAGCAGGATCAAACATATTGCACTAATTGGGTCCTAAAATGAAGCTTAGATTGCTGATATTAATTTTTACAGCGATAAAGCTTATTTTTCTGAGTACATTGACCCTTTGTACAACCACAAAGAGTTTAATGTGGATTTTTAAATCATTTTTTTTAAATTAACCTCGCGGTCCTTCTTGACAGAAAAGTTCCTACTTGACAGCTCGTTCCAAGGGGAGCATAGTTGATCCATCGAAAAAATGTTGTCTTGTCATTATTATTTTTTGCATTAAAATGAAAAAAAGTTATCAGAAATGGTTTTTGATCGTGTTTTTTTTACCGTTGTACATAAAAATTTACATATGGCTTTAGTACCCAATTCCAAGAAATACCTACTCCTTTACGATATTAAGTCCAATACAGTTTTTATTTAGAGTATTTGTCTTCCGCTCATCGAAAAAAAAATGTATGAAGGGCTAACACAGGGGTGCCCAACGTTTTGGCCCTTTGGGCCATATCTGATTTTTCTGAAGCAGTGGCAGGCCGGATCTAACTTTTGATAAATTTTAATAATGAAACACAAAGATAACTTTCAAAAATGTGTTAATCTGACATATTTTAATTTTTGTTCGTTTAAAATTGTATAGTTATTGTTTTTGACCAGGGGTGACCAAAGTATGGCCCGCGGGCCAAACGTGGCCCGCGAGGTGATTTTTTATGGCCCGCGAACTCATTTTGAGTGTTTATGTAAATTGGCCCTTTGATCATTTGTAAAATGATTTATTTATATTTATTTTTTTAAATGAAAGTTTATTCAAAACCTTTTCATGCCATTTAATTTTATTTTTGTTTATCTTAAACTAATGGTTTGTCCATATTGTGATCCCTTTTATACGAAACAATTATTTTCTTCAAAAACCTTCTTATAGAAGAGTTACAATGTGAGCGAAAATATTTTGTGAAATTCAAGAAAATTTTAATCAAACATTTCGGGAAATGATTTATGAAACGTTCAAACTGACTTACTTTGTACACGGAGAACAAAGAGTTTTCAAAATCGTGAACAAGCGTTCATGAAAATGGGAACCACGAACAAAGTGTTTAAATCACATGGTACGATTTTGAAAATCGTACCATGGTATTTGAACACTTTGTTCGTGGTTCCCATTTTCTTGAACGCTTGTTCACGATTTTGAAAACTCTTTTTTCTCCGTGTACTTAGAATCCTTTTTTCCAACTTGGGATTCAAACTCATGAAAGTTGGACAACGATCTGATTCAGGCAGCCAAATATTGTTAAAATCGAAGGATTGAGGCTGATGTCTTTCAATTGTTTTGTTTTTTTTCGTTAATATTGAATTTGAATTGTTGAAATTCTGGCATATATTTTCAATTTCTCTTTGCTTTTATTTTGCGCTCCCAAAATCTATTATAAATATTTGCAGATGACTAATGAATTTGCAGATGAATAATCCATTTGCATGATTCATTATTGTGTAACTTGTCCCGCCCGTGTGGATCAATCGGACCGCGCACTGGACTCACAATCCAGAGGTCGCTGGTTCGAATCCCGCGGCGGGCGCTCTAAAATTCTTTGTGTAAATATGGGTATTCGGCGCCGTCGCTCCGTACCATACTTTCATACACTTAGGAGCCCAGGGCGGCGAAGTCCTTGTAGATAAAAAGGAAGACACTAGTGGTTGGTACTAGCAATGGTGGCCGACAGCTATAAAGTCAACTTCGTTTTAGATGACTTATGGTTGGAAAATAATTTCGTAACGATTTTTCATTTGTTACACTTAATTTAAAGATAAACATATTTTGTTCAGATTTTGACGTAGACTTACGTCTTACTCGAAGGTACTGGGGTGCCATTCCAAAAAACCCGGGCCGAAGTCCCTGGAATATTGCGTCATCCGTCAATCGCTTATATCTTCCTTCCCTCTAATCGAATCGGCACGATTTTGGTTCCATTGGATTCGAAAATTATTCAGCAATTTGCTATTAAATTTTCACTGTTGGCAAAATAGTTTTACTATTATAACAACTCAATGTTTTAAAATGTTTTCAAAATGCAGAGATTTTGCAAGCAAAATGAGCGCTTCCCACTCACGGACGGGAAGGTCAAGTACCTATTTTGAGGGGAAAATCACACAAGCAGCGCGACCGGTAACGGTCGCGAAAAAGGAGGGGAAGTAGCGAGCCGAAAACATATATAAGAAACTGCGCCAGATTTCAGACCATCATTCACGTCTCAGACGTCGGACCGGCAGCAGCAGCAGGAAAGCTCAGCCCAGAGCAGCAGGAGAGAGAGGGACCAGAACTGCAAAAGAAGCGCGCATCGCCTTCTCGTCGTCATCGTCACCGTCAGCCAGTTGCCTCTCGATGGCCGGACCGCGTTTGGATCTTTCGTGGTAGGGGGTGAGGATTTCCCAACCCTTCGGAGTTGCCTCACTCCCCGTCCCTCGTCCCACCCGGGACGAGGCAGCAACAAGATGAGGCACGCGCCTGCTGCCGTCTCGCCGAACAGTTGCCTCTCGTGGGTCAAGCCGTGGTTGTGAAACTATCAGGAAGGGGCTGAAGACTTCCCAACTCTTCGGAGTTGCCTCACTCCCCGTCTCTCGTCCCACCCGTGATGAGTCGGTGAAATAGTGTTGGTCTTCGGGGGTGACGGATTGCAAAGCTTTCTGAGGCTGCTCCCCCCCAACCCCTCTCTCTCCCCCACATTATGCTACCAAACTTTCATTTGGTTCGCGAAAAAATCGTTTTTCGTTCTTCTCTCCTACATTCGATGTTTCCATTGTTTAAATAAGGCTTTCTAGTCAAAGATTTACCAACACATTCAAAGTATGGTTACATGGCAGTTGCAGTCCGATTGAGTTGACTGAAGTGTGTAAGTTCTGTCTTTTTGGGGTGTCCATCTCCCATTTACGATCTTATTCCGTTAATGTATTTCAAGTATCTAGCTAATTCTTCAAAATTAAGATATGGAAAACTCTATGTCCACATCTCAAAACTTTACGTAGTCTACGCCATTCCGGTTATGTCTGTGATATAACTACTTAGACTTTTATGTCACTATTTTCAATAGAAAACATGAAATTTCCATAAATACACAAGCACATTCAACTAATTCCCATTCTTTACCAAAACAATAATATCAATAAAACAATAAAATATCAGAAATTTCAATAAACTTATTGATGTAATTTTTAGTCATTTTAATTAAAATAACGTAATTAACTTTTTTTTTAATCACCTATATTGTACATTTGGCCCGCAAGCTAATTTGAGTTTCAAATTTGGCCCGGCATCAAAAAACTTTGAGCACCCCTGTTTTTGACGATTGCAATTAAATACCTCGATATAAATAAAAAAAAAACATTCAAATTTCATTGGTCGTTGCAATTTTTTCAAGTTTTATTCCTCAACACTACAATATAAAAAAATCAATGAGACATGATAAAATTTATTCAAACGAAATTTGGATTCGAATATCTTTTACAAAAAAAACTTGTAGTACACCTTTATTCAAATATTTTGAAAAAATATTTTAAAATTAAAAAAAATCGTTATTCTTCAAAATCAAAATTTTATGGAAAAATATTTTTTTGCTTCCTAATTTCTTGACTCATTTTGAGACATTTTTTAATATTTTTAAAATATTTGCAGCGATCAGTACGAATAATTAGCTTTCAAAAAAAACTTGAAGAATATTGAAGAATATTGTTATGTTATGTTAAAATTTGGTCTCAAGCTTACTTTTTGTTATTTCAGACAATCGAGAACAGCCGGTCATAGAACTTTTTTGAAAAGCCGTTGCGGGCCGGATGAAATGGCTTCACGGGCCGGACGTTGGGCAGGCCTGGGCTAACAGATAAACTATTACAAAAATCAGAAATTATCAGAGGCGACTCGTGCCCGAATGAAGCACCTGTTCAATGTTAAAAAATGTTTTTAAAGTTTGTTTTTTCCTATGGTTTTTATTTTCACGTTTTAATATTTTTATATTATTATAATTTTCTGTTCATGCAAATAATATATTAAAATTATGAATAAGACTTTTTTCTCGTTAAAATGTATTTATAAGACATAATCATTAGCGTGGCGTAGGGAATGTGGAATAATAAGGCAATTGCTTCGCCTTCCTTATCAAAATTCAAGGGAATTTATTGAATATTGTACTGAATTATAAAATATTCATCAGGATGTTCAGAAAAAATACCACATCCTTCAGAATAGAAATGTGTTTGTTCGGCTTTTTTAAGCCCAACTAATTTTGAGTTAATTT
Source organism: Culex pipiens pallens (assembly GCF_016801865.2). Lineage (NCBI taxonomy): Eukaryota > Metazoa > Arthropoda > Insecta > Diptera > Culicidae > Culex > Culex pipiens. The sequence goes on along the minus strand of NC_068937.1, from coordinate 50,658,983 downwards.
GGTTACTTGAGGGCAAAAATATTTAAAAACTAAATTTGCATTCGGAAATGATTTTTTAATCTCATTTTACTTTTTACTTTTTAGAACCAGGTCGTATCGCTTTTGGTCCTTTGTCAATTTATTAGAGAATTGAATTTACTCACTATCCTGCCACAGAGAATTTCCACTGCCTGTAATGTCCTCATGTTTTCGGAATTCAATTTCCGAATAAAAAGAAGGGCTTTTGACGTGAAAAATAAAATTATATTGATCTGAATCCGAAATAATGAAAATATTTGTTTTTAGCATCAGTGAAAAAATTATTTCAGAGCAAATTCCTGCTACAATATATATTCAACTAGAGTGAACCGGGACTACAGTCTGGATAGACACAGTCGTTTTTGAAGCATTTAATAGCACCAAATCATAAGCGAATTTACACATTTTTCAGGACTGCATCCACTTTAAATAAAACCATAAAAAAAGTACGATCAATATTATGGTTGAATCTACAGCCATAATTCTTCACATGTGTCCCGATTCTCCCCAGATGACAGTGATGTTGGAAAAAGCATCCAACGTTTTTGTTTCAATTGTCTCAATTCAATCTATCAATCACACTATCTAAACTTAACATTACATCACTTTCCAGTAGGGCAGGAATCTACTAGTAACCAAGAAGAACGAAGACGCGCGCAGTTGAATATTCCAGTTTTAAAACGAGCCTTCGCCAGTCTGCGCAAAACAGCCTGATGCCTAAAAGTGCGCCAAATATAGAGCATTATCTGTGGTGCTCTCGCGCTCTCTCATTTATTCACGCTATCAACGTGCTGTCACCGGGCTGACTTGTTTACCTTTTGCATGCAACTCCCTGCTGAGCTGAGTCAGCTGAGTCGGCAGGGGCCTGGGGGTGGCATTTCGCTCTCTCCCAAAAAATGCTGTCAGTTTACGCTCTCAGGTTGAACCAGATTTACCAACACATCGATACCGCCGCTGCGTATGAATAGGAAGCTCTTTACATGTGTTGAAGTTTTTCTGTATGGAGATTTTTTTCCCGAGTTTCAGAGGGTCGGTGTTGAACGCGACGAGCATTTGCGCGTGGCCCGCAGGGCTGCTCGCATTTTTGCTTTTGTATTGGTGGGTTGAAAAGAGTAAAGGGTGGCGGGCCCAACCTTTTTCGGTGCATGTAGCGCTGCTGAACATAGAGCGTTGATTTTGTTAACGTGAGCTTATATTCAAACAAAAAGCTCCGCGATATTTAAATAAAAAATATTCGCTTGAAATCGGCTACCTGTTCAATGAACAGGTTGAACAGGTGGACGAGTCGCCTCTGGAAATTATAAATTTTCTTGGCTAACGTAATAATTTTTATCTATTTTTGTCATAATTATAAAAGGCATTAAAGATAATTTTGCCATTCCAAGATCTGTTGTAAAGAACACAAAAACTGAAAAAAAAAATATTTCAAAAATGTTTTAAGCGGTTATTTTTTTTTTTCAAAGAAACTACTCATGTAAAAAAATCAAAAACATTTAAAACTTATTAAAAATTTCTTTTAATTATTCACAGAATTTTCCATGTAAATGGCCCTTTTTAACATTATTTAAAAAATCGAAAACGGGAATTTTTCAGTTGAAAATAAACAATAACGATGCACTTTATAAAAAAAGGAAAGATAAGGAAAAAGAATTGCTCAATGCAAAAACTACATATTTTTTTTTTCGAGAAACCAATTTATTTTTGAAGCACTGGGCTTGTTTAAAATAATACAACAACTTCCAGAAATGTATAAAATCATATCTTTAATAGTAAAAAGAACTAGAACCTGGAAAAAAAAATATATAAAAAAAACTCGAGCAAACATTTTTGTATTTTTAACACGTATTCTGCTATTTTTGTTTTCAAAACGACTTAAGGCGAAATGTCCCGCACCCACTCAAAAACGAAAATAGAATCGAAAAGTATTTCTCTTCGATACAAGCGCTGAAAGTTGACCTTTAAGCACTCAAATGAGTTCTATAATGAACTTTTCAGCACTCAAATGAGTTCTATATTGCACGTTTTAGTACTGATTTATGGTGATGATTTTGGTAGCCCATTTTATCACTATAGAATGACATGAAAGGTAAGTATTTTGAAGATGGAATGCCAAAACAATATTTATAAACATAATTTTTATAAACATAACCTTATCTCAATTTTTTTCAATTCAAATCTTTCAAACATAACAATCAGCGACCAGCCAAAGGGTTCCAGATTGGTCTGCATCCTGTGCGAAAATAAAAACCGGTTCGCGATTCACGTCCAAGTCCAACTATGAATCGGCATTCACGTAGCTCCCCCGCCCGCCGACAGACTTCTTGACCAAGTGATTACCCCCTTCTTCATCCCGTCCACAATTACTCGCGCTCGCGCGCGCAATTTGTCCAGTAACTCGCTCAGCGTGTACGTACTCTCCCAAGGTCACTTGGTCACAGTTTCATGATTTTTCGCGAGCCCTGCCAGTGATGTACTTGATCGCTGAACGGGTGATTCATAAATGATGTTGATCTTTGCTCTTAATTTAAAATCTTAAGCGTAGAAACAGATTCTTTTTGGCAAACTGTTACGTAACTTACGAACAGACCCCACGCAAAAATTGGCGACTGTGTAAACAACGCGTAAACTGCCGCGAGTTCATGTGGGCAAGAGTCGCACACTGCCTACTGCGCCAGAGACAGGTAGTCTAATGAGCGTTCAAAAGCTTCTTGAACTTGACAGTGAATTAGCGCGCGAGAGCAAAGCCGACTTTGACCTTAGCGCGGCGCGACAGTTGAGACTTTAGAGGCAGTGCTGAATAGCTAAACTTGTTGCACTGACCTGGTGGAACGGTTTGGGGGCTTCTTCCGGGTTTGTTTTTATTTTAAATAGAAGATGCACATTTTTTTGCAAAATGAACATTTGGCGAGTTGGCAACCCCAAAACCAAAAGATGGGATATTTCGAGATAAATTTGTATAATTTTCCAAGACTAGTTGTTCTAAATTTCCAATAAAATTAGAATCGGAACAAAAACAAAAGAATAACAAAGTTGAAGCATTTTGGGAACACTGTTAAAATCAATGCTTATCCTTCCAATTATTACAAATAATGCTATTCAAAAATGAGAAGTCAACAACCTATTACAAGGAGAATTAAGTAACGTTATTTTATACGAATAAACACTTTTAAAAAGGATTAATGAACTTCCAATGTCTATAAACTTCATTTTACATTCTTTCATTCACGTCACGTCCCATGTGGACATATTTTTTTCCTGTACTGACAATGCGAGGCGTGAAACCGATTAGGCTTCACTTGTTGATTGGCACGTACGGTACTCAAATCGATCGGCGTGCGATCTAATTAGTACACATCAAAAGTTATTGCTGACGGAATTTTAAAGTGCTTCAATTTATTTCCTTTCATTCATACAAAGCATAACGTAAAACTGTCAATTAATGATTTTTCTACGAAAAAATTACAGCTTGGTTAAAAAAAATCTTTCCTTTTACAAGTAGTTGTGCTTTCAAGCTTTTTTATTTTCATTGAGAAATTGATACTTTAGATTTCTGGCAACCCTGTCGTTGGATACCGTAACTTAAGTGAGATTTATCATCAAATTATGTAAAAATTGATGAGAATGTTTAATGCGATTACTTGTCAATAGTCAATACAACAGTGCAATGAGAATATTCGAAAATTTGTGTTTGTGTTTCTTCTGTATTGTTTTCCTAACGTAGATTAACCCTCTAATGCCCAATTTAATTTTTCCGTAGATTTTTATTTTTCCCGTGTTCAGGTCATTTTGAGCAACTTTTGTTCTACGAAAAACTTTACTTCTTTTGTTTTTTTTGTTTTTCTCAAGTTTTTCTAGTTCCATTTTTATTATGTTTATTTGCATTTATCTTGTTTAGATGATGTTTGTTTTTGATAGTGTTTAGCTTATTGTACCATTCCTTATCATTACTTTTTTTGCCTATTTAATTTTATTTTCATGTTTTTGCAGCCACTTTTTCAAGTTTTTGCTTGTTTGCACATTTTATTCCATAAAATAATACCATTATCATTTAAATTGTAAAAAAAAAGCATTGAGGCATACTTTTGGACTTTAAGGGGCAATTGCAGCATACTTATTTTTACAGAAAATATAGGAAATGTTAGTCAAAAACACCGCCAAAGTTGACCCCAAAAAAAAGCAAAATTTAAACATTGGCAAGGTCGGCAAACATGTTGGAGGTTGGTATGAGCACACACTTAAACTTTTTTAAATCTGTTTTCAGGGCATTAAAATATACATTTTTACTAATAATAAAATAAATTTGAAATCATTTGGTTGCATCATTGCCGAGATATTGCTATTTGAAGTCAGCAGTTCCCCAAAAACTGGTACCACGATATCTCAATACCAAATAGGCTCCGAATTTTGGTGAAGGCCAAAAATAAAAATATTTTTTTCGTTTTTCATATAAAAAATTGTCAGTTTTTGATTTCGGTATTTTTTTTAAAAGCCAAATTTAAAAATCGGGCTTCGTCATGCACACGGGATATGTCTTGGCAGTCTTCACCCCAAATTTCAGCAAATTTGGTCCATTCCATCTCGAGATATCGTGGCACCCGTAGATCAACTCGGTGTTTAAAGAAAATCGCAGAGGAACTGGCTAGGCTAGGTTCACCTATAAACTTGGTTCGGCTTAAACCTCCGTTTGTGGTTCAATCCTGGTTCAGTGAACCATGAACCATGGCTTAAGCCAGGCTAACCAGGCTAATGAAAACCATAGCAATAATGCTACTGTGTAACATATATTATTATGTAACAATGTTACAATGTAACATTCATTACACCGTAACATTCGTTACAACGTAACATTCGTTACACCGTTATATGGATACACCGTAACATTGTTACACCGCATCATTCGTTACACCGCAACATTCATTACACCGTAATATTGTTACCCGGCAACATTCGTTAAGCCGTAATATTGTTACACCACAACATACGTTACATCGTATCATTGTTACACCGCAACATTCATTACACCGTAACATTCGTTACACCGTAACATTCGTTACACCGTTATATGGTTCACCGTAACATTGTTACACCGCATCATTCGTTACACCGTAACATTCGTTACACCGTAATAATGTTACGGTGTAACAAATATTACAGAGTAGTAGATTTAGGGTTGAACAGTATCACGGTGTAACAAAGCTTGCCGTTTAGCCTAACATTCTTTGATCAGGTTCAAGCCAGATTCAAGCCAATGGTTCATTTTGGCTAGCCTCGCCTGGTTTGAACCAAATGAACCATGGCTCACGGCACTCAGTGAGCCTGAGCCGACGATGCTTGCCGACGTGTGGTGTGAACCTGAACCAGAAAAATTAACCTAGCCTAGCCGATGGCTTACGCTCGTGGGAACACTGGAAAAACGTTCACAAAGTTTGACAGTTCGCTTTGCGCATGGCAAAATTGGTAATTTAAATCATGTCTTACTCAGTTTAGTCACGAGAAATCTTCATAAAACTTTCAGGAGTGATTGAAATTAATCTTTTTACTGGATTTAGTGGATTTTCTGTAATATAAAATTTTCCGATTTACTACATGTATGTAACCCCTTAAGCTTATATCTTAAAGATCATACATCCAATTGAAATGCTGTCAAAGGCAAACTTTTGGGAAATTGGACGAGCTTTCAGTTAAAATCAGCGCTCTGAAAATTCTTTGTGTAAATATGGGTATTCGGCGCCGTCGCTCCGTGCCATACTCTCGTCAACTTAGGAGCTCAGGGCGGCGGAGTCCTTGTAGATAAAAAGGAAGACACTAGTGGTTGGTACTAGCAATGGTGGCCGACAGATATATAATGTCAACTTCGTTCAGTTAAAATATTTTCGAGACTGAAAAATCAAGTGTGTCATATAAAAATTGCCAAAAAACCACTAAAAATACTATTTTTTCAAAAAAAAATCCGCTGTATCTTTACAAGGACTGAACATAGGAAAGTGGTCAATATGAAGACTTTTATGTAAAATTGTCTGCAGAATCGATTCCCACTATCGGTTTTTGAAAATATGACGTTTAAATCACTTTTCTAAAAAAAACAGTTTTAGTAAATGATTTTTGTATTTTTTTTTAGGAGAAACATACCATCCTGCATTTTTCGTGAGTCTTTTGTAACATTTTTGGGAGCGTTCTTTTATTACGTAACGCAAAAAATCGGATTTTTAGACCCCCTCAACAAAAATTCCATACAAATTTTAAAAAATTTGTATAGAGCGTAACACAGCCTCCGAAACCCCCCCCCCCTCCTCCCCCCAACTGTATTACGTAATAAAAGAACGCTCCCTTTGGCTGTTTCCTCAAAAATTTTGAGCGAAAAAAAATCGTGACATCCCCTTAAAATTTAACTTTTAAGCTTAAAAAATCGGAAATCTGATAGAAGTGGCGTGTATTTTTCTTTCACTGCATTTTTTTAGAAAGCCCGTCCAATTTCCTACAAGTTTGTCTTTGAACACTTTTTGATATAATGTAACGGCTTCGAGATACCGTAAACCGGGGTGACTTTGATAGGATTTCAATTTATTTTTAGAATATTTTCCAACAGGTAAGGGTTTTCTCAAGATTATTATTTTTAAAACATGTACTGGGGTAGGCCACACAAAGTCCATGCACTATTTTGGAAAAAAAGTTTTTTCAATAATGTTTAGAAAAATAGTTACGTTAAAAATTCTTAGTTTTAATTCCGGGGTGACTTTGATAGTCATAGTTTTTCTTGTTAAAATCATATTTAAGATGTTCAAACTTTATTTGTACATTAAATGTACCATCACTAAAGTAGCTGATATAGTTTGTAAAAAAAAAATCAATGTTTATGTTAAGTTAACTAAGTTTATAAGCTTTTTAACAAAATACATATAAACTTAAGGTAAAATTGTTAAAAAGTCGGAATTTTGCCTGAAATTTGTTAAAACTAGTTTTGTTTATAAAATTATCGATTTATATTGCATTTTATACTGAATTCGAAGCACGAATCACAAGTTTTCCCTTTTTACATGAAATGTGTTCAACTGAATTTGCCTATAAATTTGGAGATTTTTTTAAATTGTGTTTCAAAAACACATATTATTTATTATTTACAAACTTATTTAACCTTCTCCTAGTGGAAAATTGTCCAAAGAATCCGAAAATGCATTCCGTTTTCCGATTAAAAATCATGTTCATTGACAAAATCATGACACTTTGAGAAGTTTAAAATAATGACTTAAATCAACATTTTCTTAACTATTGTTAACTAACTTTATAAACCTTTCAAAAATTTATGAAAAGTTCTTGTTGAGGTACTTTGAACACTTCTCTACCACGGTCAGTATGTTTCTAAACCATTCCTTACGTATTTTAATTGTACTCTTCATTTTGCGGAAAAATCGCAAACCTATCAAAGTCACCACGGCTATCAAAGTCACCCCGTTTTACGGTACATTAATTTTAAATTACAAAACACAAAAATATTTAAATAACTTTATGCCCTTCTCAAATGTCATTCTCGAGTGCAACTGGCTCCATATACAATGTATGTTATACATATATACAAAAAATATAAGATATTAAAATACAGAACGGAATTAAAAGTTTGTACAGTCCAGACTCGATTATTCGAAGGTTTGTTTGAGCCTTCGAAAAATCAAATCACGAACAAAAAGCTTTTTTTCGTATTTATCATAAAATTCGGGTTCTGCGATCCCATTTTAGTAAAACTTGACATCAATAGTCAATTAAATTTTAGCCGCCATCTTTGATGTCAAAAAATCCTAAATTACTTGAGCGTAGTTTACGGGTCATACTTATGCTCGACAACCAAAAATAAGACAACAACAAAAAATCTTGTGATTCGATTATCGATTATCCGAACATTGTTAGGGCCTTTGTGTTCACATCTATTTACAGTTTTCCACTATCAAAACACAATTTGCAGAGAAAACAAAGGAGAGTTGTCCGCTAACATTTAAACTATTTATTACGTTGAAATAGTTAAAAAAAAACTTCATGTAACCTGTAACCTGATGTCAAAGTGCGATGAGAAAGGGTATATTTCTGACTATCTTGTTTTCTTCCTGAACCTTCTGCTTGTACGACAGAAGCCCAAGATTATTGTTTAACCATCCCTCAAAATAATATGTATTTTTGTACGAACGAATAAAAAATCAAATTGTTATCCTACAGTTATTGCATTCGGCCTTCTGTTTCGGTCTATGCAAAAACAATATCTGGCAATAGTTCAAAACGATTACTAAAGACAAAAAAAAACATCACTTTTTTCTTCCCTCAACTAACCTGTTCGAAGTTGCTTGTTTCACACTTGTAGCGACAAACACACAAAAAAATCTCAATGATTTGTTTACATTTGATAAACACCGGCAAGAGATTTCAACACATTCGATGGTATTTTTTTTATATTTCGATTTTTTAAAGCTCTTCAATGCTCAAGGACGGATTTAACGACCACTTTGAATATAATTTCACTTTTTACAGATTTATTTCCACTTTTTTTCTCTTTCTTTTTGCTTTCAATCACTCAGACAGAAAACCACTCACATCAATCGACCTTCCCCAGACAGATCAATTTTCTTCACTTCTCTCACTTAGAACCCACCGAAATCAAACACGTGCACAATTTTGCACACACACGCACAATCCCATCACACATTCAAAAGAGCGCAACGAAGCAACACGCGACGAACCGGCCCGCGGCGAAGGCTCAATGAACGCTCAACCATCCATGAATCAATCATCATCGGAAGAAAAAGAACAAGTCTGATTCTTGGTCAGACCAATTTTGAGAAGACTAAATAAAAATCTCGCAAAAATCTTATTCTTTTAACCTTTAACACTTGATTAATTCAATCGATCGCAAAAAAAAAATCACATCGAAATAATGTAAACAAAAACAAAACAACACGCGGAAATGCTCGTTTCAAGTCACGTCGAAATCGTGTTCGCGCGCGCGCAAATTGCACTACTGAAACTGGCGATTCTCAAACTTAAGCCAAAAGCCACACTTTTGCATTTTATCAGAAGCCATATGGTCCGCTCTCAGAAATCCGAAACCTCTCTCAGCAAAAAATCTCTCTCTCTCATATTACAACAAAACGCAAGAACAAAAACAAAAAGCCGGTTTCGCCTCGTTGACGTCAAAAGTGATGGAAATTATCACCGCCAGTTCAGGATTCTTCTGAAAAGTTTGACCTTCACCCATGGAACGAAAACTGGTTATCATCAACAACATTGAAACGATATAAAACAAACAAGAAGCATCGTCTGAGTTCTACCGTGATAAACAGAAAAAAGAGTGAGAGAATCAATTCAGAGAATTGCGCTCATTTTTCGCTCTTCTCTCGCTCGCGAATTAAGTTTTTGCTAAATATTAGCGGAAGATAGCGCACGCTGAGTAAACACAGACACACTAACGCACGTTTTTCTGATTAGTGGCTCAAACAAATGCTTGGAATCGGGGTGTGTAAAAAAGGTATTTTTTCCGTAACGTGCACCGTAAAAAGTTGTGTGAAATTTTAGAGTTTTTTTTAAGGTCCAATGAATAAGTTTTTTTTTGCTTTTTGGCTGTTTCAAGGCGGTTTCAAAAACACCCAAAACGCAAAAAAAAAGTTTGTAATTTTAGAACGCCAACTGTCTAAAATAAAATTTTAAACAATTTAAATTAACATTTTTTTTTTTGTTGTTGCTGTGCTCATAATCGGGTAGTGTGCGGAACAAATAGTTTGACTCGGTTTTCTGTACAAGTGAACGTGCCGGTCTGGCTGTCTGCTTGAAGGGGTTGTAAGAAAAATGGGGATTGCCTCAAAAGGCCGGAACTCAAAAGGCAGAATCTCAGAAGGCCGAAATTCAAAAGGCCGAATTTTGTCTTTTGCTCAGAAGGCAAAACGTCTCAAAAGGCCGAATGTCTCGAAAGGCAGAATGATTATGGAATTCAGAATTTTGTTCATATTTTCACGATTTTCATTGATCATGATGTTCAAAGATACAGTAAACTAATGAACTGGGTTCTTTTTTTTAATTTTAGCGAAATAAGTACATAATGAGTACATTCTGTTTATCTTTACCGATCATATTGTTACTATGCATACAAATGAGTAGATTAGAATGAATTAAAGCATTTCAAAATTGTTTCTATCTTGTTGTTGATTGAATTATGGTGACGATAACCGAAATTTGATCATTGTCACCAAGTACATAAATGAATTCAAATAAATACAATTTTTTTTTGCGGCAAATAAATAGAATATTTGAATATTTAGTTAGATATTTTTTAACTGAAAAATTGTGCAGGAAAACAAAATTATCCATTTCGTAAAATTGTGAAATTTATGAAAAAACTTGGACTGTTGTCTTAAAATTTACAAAAAGAGAATAAATGTTATTTCACAGTCAAAACTGTGTAAATTTCAATTTGTAGTTTTTTTCTAATTTCTTTTTTTTAATAAATAAGTAAGCAAAACTAATGTATTTTTCCAGAACAACTTTTTAGTGATAATAAGCTTAAAAATCAAATTATTCATATTGAAAATAGATCGCTGGAAATATTTTTCAAATATTGAAAAATGTAACAAAAACTTCAAAAAATTGCAACGATCATTGAAATTTGAATGTTTTTTTTTATAAAAAAATATCAAGGTAATTAATTGCAATCGTCAAAAACAATATCTATCCAGGTTTTTAAGCGAAGATGGCGTTCAAATGGTGAACGTCCGAAATGTCAAAATCACGCAGTGGTACCAATATTCCGAAAAAAGTGTTCCATGGCATGACAGCCACATTTGTTTTCTAATGTTGGTGTTACTGCGCGTTTTTGACAATTCGGATGTTCACCATTCGAACGCCATCTTCGCTTAAAAACCTGGATACAATTTTAAACAAGCAAAAATTAAAATAAGTCAAATAAGCACATTTTTTAATAATATATTTGTTTTTCATTTTTAAAATCAAGGTATCATATTTGCAACACTAGTTCTTTTATGTATTTGCTTTGAAAGACCCCAATCATAAGTAAATTGAAAAATGTGTTTACTTTTTCAACTTTTATCAAATATTAATTCCGGCCCGCCACTGCTTCAGAAAAAATCAGATCTGGCCCGCAGGGCCAAAAGGTTGGGCACCCCTGGTTTATTACATAAAACTATGGTTTAAAAAAATTATAAAAGCAAACCGCGCCCAAAAAGGCGGAACTTCGTTTGTAATGCGTTTCCGCCTTTTTGGGCGCGGTTTGCCTTATGAGATTCGGCCTTTTGAGCATTCGGCCTTTTGGGATTCGGCCTTATGAGAATTCTGCCTTTCGAGTAATTTGGCCTTTTGAATTTCGGCCTTGCGGGGTTCGGCCTTTTGAGATTCTGCCTTTCGTAGGAGACCCGAAAAATGTTTATTGTGTTGTGTTGGCTGGTAGTTTGATACGGATTTTGCTCTAAAGCCACCACAAGTCCTCATCCATTGAATAAGGGAAGGGTCAACGGAGTGGGTGTAATTTGTTGAGAAGGGGGTTTATACAAAAAAGAAGGGATTTGATTCGGTTTATATTTAACATAATTTACGATGTGAAGGTCAAATGTTACCTTTGACTAAATTTGTGATTTTTTAACATTGTATTTGAATTTTGTGAGAATTTTTTTCGAAAAATCGGATCAAGAAAAAAAAGTCTTGTCTTATTTTCATTTGTTGAGCTTAAGGGGTTACATACATGTAAAATATCACAAAAATTCATAATTCCGATTATGCATTAAATACTTTCAAAACATTATTTCCAATCACTCCTGAAAGTTTCTTAAGGGGAGTTTCTAGAAAATCACAAAATTTCATATTACAGAAAATTAATTGAATCCACTAAAAAGATGATTTTCAATCACTTCTGAAAGTTTCATGAAGATATTACATGATTAAAATGGAGTTAGAGACGATTTTAAGCTCAATATTTTGCCGTGCGCAAAGCGGACTGTCAAACTTTCTGAGCGTTTATCTCGAAACACCGAGTTGATTTACGGGTGCCACGATATCTCGAGATGGGATGGACGAGATTGGCTGAAATTTGAGGTGAAGACTCTCAAGACATATCCCGTGTGCATGACAAATCCCGATTTTTAAATTTTGCTTTTTTTAAAAAATACAAAAATCAAATACTGACGTTTTTTTATATGAAAAACATAAAAGTATTTTTATCTTTTTTAAAATAAACTTTTTGAAAATCGGCCTTCGTCATGCACACGGGAATTATTTGACGAGTCTACACCAAAATTTCGAGCCGATTTGGTCAAGGCAGTGTTGAGATATCGTGGCACCCGTTTTTTTTAAACTGCTAACTTAAAATAGCATTATCTCGGCAATGGTACATCCAAATGTCATGTCCAAATGACTTTTGGTCATAGATGAAAATGTATATTTTAATGCTCTGAAAACAAATTTTTAAAAAATATTTAGTGTGTGGTCATACCAACCCTTGACATTTTTGCCAATTTACATGTATGTAACCCCTAAATCTAAGGCGGCCAGAATGGCGGTGATTAAATATTGAAAAAAAAATGCAATTTGTGTTGCAGAATTCGAATTAACTTCGGACAATCGAGTCTGGAATGTATTGGCAAATTTATCTGTTTTGGGAGAAAAAAAATTAAAACATCGGAAAAATTCACAAAACTGTAATTTTGACAAAATCAGTGATAGTGAAGCAAAATTTTGATTTGGAAGTCGGCAATTGTTGATGTTTCACTTTTTTAAGGGGATAGGGGAAACTCTCTTTACGTTATCCCCAAGTAAGTTACGGTTGGTCCTTAGCCAGCTGAACCTCGTGGTTTATTTCGGCAATTGGTCCCAGTACCGAGGGCGGCATGTGAAAATAAATGTTCTGCATTCCATGTTAAACCTTTACAATTTTACCACTTTTCTGGTATAATATCAATTTTTTAGCCTAAATTAAGGTAAAATTACTTCAAACAAGAGGTAACCTTTAACCTTCCAAATTTACAAAAAATTTTACTGTGCTCCTTATCAGTACAAAACCGAGATTTTTTAAGTTGCGTTGTTACTAGAAACTGCTCTGAATTGACCAAATCGAATGCAATTTTAATGGTTGACAGACAACATTCTACATAAAGGTTAGGGCAGCGAATGACCAAGATGGTTAAAGCCGCCAAAAAACAATGAGTTAACAACAACAACATAAAGGGATCATCCATAAACCACGTGGACACTTTTTTGAGAACCCGGCAATATATACACTGCCGCTCTAATCTAGTCCGTCCCATATGTATTTTTGTCAAAATTGAGATAAACTTGACAAAAGTTTTAATTTTACATGTACATTAAGCCTATTTAATAAAAAAGTAGTGTTTGTTGGTGTCTTGCGAACCTTCGAGGTGAACGGACACTAGAGCTGCGGTATTTTTTACTACCTAAGCTCAGAGTTATTTCAAACAAAATTCACAGTCTTTTTAAAGACTACCTGAGTTACTTTCCAAAATTCTAAACAGTCTTTTCAAGACTAACCCCACCTGACATTTTGTTGTATTTTACAAACGAAGCCATCTTTTTAAGAGAACTTTGCTTGCAAAATGCGTCAAAACAAAGGTAAACGCAAATCTTCTGAAGATTTGATCGTTACGTCGGTGAAGCGTTTGAACGCTAAACCGGCTAACGGAAACAGAAAAAGAAAACAGCCTCTTCTGAGGTCGGATTCTGATTCTGAAAGTGAGGTCAATCCTCCAATTCCATTGACAAACAGTTTCGGTGTTTTATCCGAAACTGTTGACAAGGATCCTTCTCCTCGTACTGAGCCTTCTGCCGTCGAGAAACGAGTAAAGGCTCCGCCAATTGTAGTGACTTCCGTCTCCGATTTGGCCAGCTTTCGAACGCAACTGAAGAATTGCAAGGATACTTGCAATTTGAAGGTTTCGTTCCAGCTTGGTCGAAGAGGAGAATGTCGCTTGTTGACGGAATCTTTACAAGATCACCAAATTTTTGTTGGTTATTTGAAAAACCACAAACACAATTTCTACACGTATGAGACCAAGAATGCTCGTCCATTCAAGGCGGTCCTGAAAGGTCTCTCCAACGACTTGTCGGTGGATGAGATCAAAAACGAACTTAAGGTGTTGCTTGGCTTTGTCCCATCCCAAGTAATACCAATGAAGAAAAAATCAAACGGGAATATTTCTCGCTTTGGTTTGACTTCACAATTTTATCTGATTCATTTCAACAGAAATGAAATCAACAATTTGAAACTTTTGGACAAAGTACAGTTTTTGTTCCATGTACGGGTAAAGTGGGAGCATTTTAAGAAACATGGCGGTAATGGCCAGAATCTGACCCAGTGCCGGCGTTGCCAGGCATTCGGGCACGGTACTGATCATTGCGCCATGGTTCCAAAATGCATGGTTTGCGGGGATTCTTCTCACGACAAGGACAATTGTCCCGTGAAAGAAGTCACCCAATTTAAATGTGCAAATTGTGGTGGAAATCACAAATCAAATTTCTGGGATTGCCCCATCAGAAAAAAGGTTTTGGATTCTCGTGCTAAGCATCAGCCGAAATCCAAACCGAAATTTTCTCAAAGTCAGGTTGTACCTGCATCTTTAAATCAAACGTTCGTGCTGTCTCACTCGAACAATGCTAGAAATACCCCTACCGTGGAAAAGTTAGGTAACAGCAATGGCATTTCATATGCCAACGTCGTTTCGGGTTCGGGTTCATCCACGAATTTTAAATCCTCTACCAATCTTCCTGAAATTGGGCAGGTACCTCAAATTTCATTTGAAAATTTTTCTTCTGGCAACGCTTTGGGATCTTCTGATCTCGGCGATGTTACGTTTGAAAAAATGACTTTTTTGCAAAACTCACTGTTTGGTTTGATTCAAACAATGAGTAATGCTACATCCATGATGGAAGCAATCCAGATTGGATTAAAATTTGCGAATGATGTTGTTCTTACCCTGAAGTTTAATCATGGATCTAAGTAATTCCATCAATATTATGAATTTTAATGCTCGCTCTTTAAAAGCGAAAGAAAATGAATTTTTCAACTTTTTACGAGTTCATAACGTGCATGTTGCTGTTATAACCGAAACATTTTTAAAAACTGGCACTTATTTGAAAAGTGATCCAGATTATAAAGTTATAACCAATAACAGAATGAATCGAAATGGCGGTGGAGTTGCAATAGTTATCCACCGTAGTATGACTTATAGCACGTTACGTGACTTTAAGTTAAAAGTTATTGAAAGTTTGGGTATTGAACTTGAAACTTCTTTTGGGAAAATTATGATTGCAGCTGCATATTTGCCTTTCCAATGTACTGGGGAAAATAAAAATTATTTCAAAGGGGATTTGAATAAACTTACTCGGCATAGATCTCGATTTTTGATCATCGGTGATTTTAATGCCAAACACCAATCTTGGAATAATTCAAAAGTAAATTCCAATGGTAAAATTCTATTCAGAGATTGCACTTCTGGTCTTTATTCGGTTTTATATCCGAATGGGCCAACTTGCTTTTCTTCTGTTAGAAATCCATCAACAATTGATTTGGTTTTGACAAATCAAAGTCAGTATTGTGGTCCTTTAGTGACTCATGCTGATTTTGATTCTGATCATCTTCCAGTAACTTTTTCACTTTCTCATGAAGCAGTTACCAGACCCAATAGTTCTGTGTTTAATTACCACAAAGCTAATTGGGACAGGTATCAGCATCATATTGAGAACAATTTAAATCATGATTTTGTTTTAGAAACCAAAGCTGATATTGATTCAGCCTTGGAATCTTTAACTAATGCAATTTTGGATGCTAGGAATATTGCTATTCCTAAAGTCCAAGTCAAATTTGATTCTCCCATTATTGATGACGATCTTCAGCTTCTGATTCGTCTGAAAAATGTTCGTCGAAGACAGTATCAACGTTCTCGTGATCCTGCACTGAAGCGAATTCAAAAAGATTTGCAAAAGGTTATTGACCACAGATTCACTCTCCTGCGAAATGAAAAGTTCGCAAGAGATGTCGAACAAATTAAACCTTATTCCAAACCTTTTTGGAAACTTTCAAAGGTTCTTAAGAAACCCCAAAAACCAATCCCTTCTTTAAAAGATGGTGATAATATTCTATTAACTAATGGGGAAAAAGCTCAAAAACTTGCTCAGCAGTTTGAGAGTGCTCATAATTTCAACTTAAATGTTTTGAGTCCTATTGAAGATCAAATTTCAATAGAGAGTCAGATTTGCGATTCCTTTCCGTAGGGTCGTAGAATTTTCGCGTCCGCCGTCGGTGTGTTTTTCGTTTTTTTGGCGTGCGTGTGTGCGTGTGAAGGTGCGGCTGGCTTTGGCTGTCTCGATGACAGTTGAGCCAGTCAGATTTGCGATTCCTTTCCGTAGGGTCGTAAGATTTTTCGCGTCCGCCGTCGGTGTGTTTTTTCGTTTTTTTTTTTTTTTTTTTCGTTTTTCTCGCGTGCGTGTGAAGGTGCGGCTGGCTTTGGCTGTCCCGATGACAGCTAGCCAGTTTGATTTGACCCTATCAACACCCTATCATACCATTTCAGCTCGATACACATCGAAACTCGTCGTTCGCACCGTTAATCAGTACCTCACTAAACATCAATCATTTAAAACTCGTAAAATCATCTCAAGTTAAAAGTTACATTGTTTAATCCTTCATTCTTTAATTACAAATGATTTTTGTTCTATCTTTCCACAGCCGGCTGTCTAAGACTAGACCATTTCATTTAAAATTTAACAACCGATAAACGGGAAATGTCTCATCCGCAGCATCCGATTGTTTGCCTTGAGAATAATATATAACATCTTTTAACAAACGCTATGATTTTGGGTCGCATCATCATCTTCTATGATGAATCCTGACCAAACACCCTATCCTACTAACAAGTTTTCAGGTTCCTGGCGCTCGTGGGGTGTAAGCACAGAGTAAATCAGCTGCCCTAGTAGCAACCTGCGCTAACTAACATTCCCGTCCCTTAAAATCGAGGTCTACAAACTGACATGGCGGGCGCCGTTGGTGGCCAATGACTGTTACCTATTCGCAACTGATCTAGCTTTAGCAATCATGGTGTTTTATCTTTTCAGCGCATTCATACATGCTGTTGATAAGGGAAACACCACTAGATCGTCGAAGCCTATAATCAGTAGTGCTGAAAGGATATTACGGTTCTGTTCAGCAACGGAGGGGCAACCATGGGTGATCTCTCATGCTCATGCTCATGCTCATGCTCATGCTCATTGAAGATCAAATTTCAATAGAATTTCAGAATATTGTTGAACAAGAATTTTCATCAGATGAAGTTTTTAATACGGATCTGAATGAAATAAAATCTATTATCAAAAAAATTAAAAATATGAAAGCCCCTGGTGAGGATGGCATTTTTTACATTTTAATTAAAAAATTACCTGAAGCAACTTTAAGTAGCTTGGTCAAAATTTGCAACAAATGTTTTGATTTGGCATATTTTCCCAGTAGTTGGAAAAATGCCAAAGTAGTTCCGATTTTGAAACCGGATAAAAATCCTGCTGAAGCCTCAAGCTATCGGCCCATTAGTTTGCTTTCATCTATTAGTAAATTATTCGAAAGAATAATTCTTAATAGAATGATGACGCACATTAATGAAAATTCAATTTTCGCTGATGAGCAGTTTGGATTTCGCCTTGGGCATTCAACTACCCATCAGTTGTTGAGAGTTTCAAATTTAATTCGAAGCAACAAATCTGAGGGCTATTCTACTGGCGCTGCTCTTCTAGACATAGAAAAAGCATTTGACAGTGTTTGGCATAAAGGTTTGATTGCGAAATTGAAAAGGTTTAATTTTCCGATTTATATCGTGAAAATTATCCAAAATTATTTGACGGATCGTACTCTGCAGGTATGTTATCAGAATAGCAAATCTGATCAACTACCTGTACGTGCCGGCGTCCCTCAAGGAAGCATTTTGGGTCCAATTTTATACAATATTTTTACTTCTGACTTGCCTGATTTGCCCCCAGGATGTCAGAAATCACTTTTTGCTGATGATACAAGCATCTCCGCCAAAGGTAGAAGCCTTCGTGTCATCACAAGAAGATTACAAAAAAGCTTGGATATTTTCAATTCTTATTTGAAAGAATGGAAAATTACTCCAAATGCTGCAAAAACTCAACTTATTATTTTCCCTCACAAACCAAGGGCTGATTTTCTTAAACCAAAAAGTCATCACATTATAAAGATGAATGAGGTAAATTTAAAGTGGGAGGATCAAGTGAAATATCTTGGACTTGCTTTTGACAAAAACCTTACTTACAAGGATCACATTGAAAGTATCCAGGTTAAATGTAACAAATATATTAAATGTTTGTATCCACTTATAAACAGGAATTCTAGACTTTGTCTCAAGAATAAACTGTTAATTTATAAACAAATTTTCAGACCTGCCATGCTTTATGCTGTGCCGATCTGGACAAGCTGTTGCTTAACCAGGAAGAAAAAACTTCAGAGGATTCAGAACAAAATTCTGAAAATGATTCTGAAACTTCCTCCCTGGTTCAGCACCAGTGAACTTCATCAATTAGCCGAAGTTGACACTTTGGATGTTATGTCCAATAAGATAATTGATGCATTTCGACAAAAATCATTGCAGTCTTCAGCTGCATTGATCCGCTCTTTATATAGTTTATAAGTTAGTTTTAAGTCATCCCTTTTCCCTTTTGTACATGTAGGACCTCCTACATTTGAAATCACTGAATAGCGAAAGCTACAATATTTCATGAATAAATGAAAGTTGCTAGTATTTAAAATTGAGGTGAAAAGTCATCGATTGTGATTGGACACTCAATAATATTTTAACTGAATGAATGTACATGGAAGAAAAAATCAAAATAAATATAAATTAAAAAAAAAAAAAAAAAAAAAAAAAAAGTAGTGTTTGTTATAAAAAATCCAAAATAAATATGACTTTCGTGCTGTCCCATATGCAAAATAAAGGCAAGTCAGTCCCTCATATCGAAATGTCTCGCAAATCGTTTAAATGGCTGCGAAATCATTTGAAATCTACAGAGTATATTTTTAAGAGTACGTATAACTTGAAAATATCATTAATTGTTCATTTCTGAAGAAATATTTGAAGATTTAAAAACAAGATACTCCAAACCTTTAGTGACTTTTTTCTTTTGAAATGTACAACCACGGAAAGAAAATATAAAATACATACCGTTATGGCTAATATCTAAACCATAAAATTAGTTATATTTTTTCTTGAATGAATAAGGTTGATCCTGGTTCTGAAAGAGACTCCACCAACGATAAGCGTAGTTTTTTTTTTAATATTTTCAGGGTCTTAGCAGTTGAGAATTTGCCTCTGTTATATATTTCCAATTTCCTGGTGTCGTTGCAGATCACATTTTCATATCCAGGAACTTAATTAAATACATTATTTAAAGCAAATAAATCTGAAATAAACATTTTTTTATAATTATTTACTTAGAAAACTACCAAAACAAACCTGGAAATGACAGTTGAACCAGGTTGAAACTGTGTTGTAAATGTTCAAGCCTACCTTGATATCATAACTGACTTGCCTTTATTTATGGACAAATAAAGTCAAGTTGGTCTCTTGCTGTCAATTTCTCAAATTTACCTCCAAATTGTTAATTTTTTTAATCAAATTTATGGTACTTGCGTCTTAAGACTGATATTGAAATAACTGTATAAATAATTATATAGAAATATTTAGTTTAGAACGGGAAAAATGGTGAAACTTTTTTTGGGTTTCTCACAGCGTTATCTCAGCACTCACTTTTTACATATGGGACGGACCAGATTAGAGCGGCAGTACAGTAATGCTTTAAAGTAATTCTGATTTAAAAAAAAAGCAAAATATTAATAAATTTATGAAAATACTTTTTTTTACAAGCGTTTGAAATTTGCAAATAGAGCCCAATTTGATTTAAAAATACAAGAACAAACGTTATACAATGTTTTTTAAATAGTATACAATCAACTGTAAAAGTGTTTTTTAATGATAATTTAAATTTTCAGGCAAAATTATATTTTAGTTTCCTGATTTTTTGGAAAAAAATGAAGGGGTGCATTTAAACAGTTTTTGAAAAGCGTTTTCGCTTCGCTTGGAGACGGTGATTTTAGCGGATTGCATACTGGATATTGCTATGTTTATGCGAAAAAATAGTTATATAAGTTACCAAGTTACCTAAGAATTCATAATTGGAATTAGAAAAGAGAGACACGAAAAATTGAAAATTTTGGAAAATCTCAGAGTCTCGGCCCGAAACTTCAAACACGAACTAAAGCAGCGAACCGAAGATAGGCAATGACGTTTTGGAATTTTGACAGTCTAGAACGCATGAATTAGCCCATTATTGGTTTCCCACACGTGAAGTGGAAATTGTTGCACATGGCTGAAGTTGGAAATTTTGCAACTTATTGTAATATATGTGCTGTCTTGTGACAATAACCATTTAGTACGATTTGAGAAAATCGATTTTTTAAGTTTGGTAATAAATATTTTCAAAACTATGAATGATAGAGCCAAACTTGGTGAAGCAATCGGTTCGTATACTATCACTTAACAAACGCTCCAAGTTTCAACTAATTTGGTTACACCAGTTAAAAGATACAGTAAATTATGTAAACAAAAATCTGAAAAGCACGTGTCACAAGTGTGCTTCGAAAGTAAAATTGTACTACGTGTCACAAGTGTGCACAGAATTCCCATACAAACTAAAATAAGCTCAAATCAATGGTTTAACCGACTTAATCAGTATATTTTCAAAAACAAAAGATTGCATTGCCTTCAGAAAATGTGTATCAACATAAATTTGAGAAAAACAAGAAATTTTTTTCACATTTTCCAACAACATGTATGACGTGTCACAAGTGTGCACGATCATTTTGATGATAAATTGGTCTATGTCACAAGTGTGTATTGCGATATCCGGGAAACGGAAGCGAGTTTCTAAAATCGGGTTAAAGCATCTTGTAGTGTTTGTTAAGTATAGCAAAACGTCATCATTAACTCATTTTCGACCAAAATGGTCTATGTCACAAGATAGCACACAGCTGACGATATGCTGAATTTTAAAATTTGAACACGAATCCACAGCAAACCGATTTGAAAACTAAAGGAGCACTAAAGGCACGATGATTTGATGTGTAATATTGATCAGAACTGCGATAAAAATGAAAAAAAAAACCTCTTCTAGAAGAGCAACTCTCTACGAAATCGATCTTTTTTATTAATTTTAATTTTTGTACCTTTTAATCCGGCTGAAACTTTTTCGGTGCTTTCGGTAATGCCCAAAAAAGCCATTTTGCATCGTTAGTTTGTCCATTTAATTTTCCATACAAATTTGGCAACTTGAACTACAGTGAAAATAAAATGATTCACGATAAAAAAGTTGGTGATTTTTAATTTCACTTTTTGTCACTAAAACTTGATTTGTAAAAAAAACACATTTTAGGGTTGATGTCCCCTGCCAACTTTTCAAAAATTTCCAGAACAGGCAAAAAATCTTTGGCCGAGTTATGATTTCTTAAATCAATATTGATTTAAAAAAAAATATCGAAATATTAGTCGAAAAAAAATTCAACTTCATTTTTAGATGTAAAATCGAATTTGCAATCAAAAAGAACTTTAGTGAAATTTTCATAAAGTGCACCGTTTTCATGTTTAGGTAATTTTATTCAAAATAGTCGCAGTTAATCATTTTTTTTAAATTAGTGCCTTAGTAGCTGAGATATGGCCATGCAAAGATTTAAAAACAGGAAAATTGATGTTTTCTAAGTCTCAGCCAAACAACCCTCCATTTTCTAATGTCGATATCTCAGCAGCTAATGGTCCGATTTTCAAGGTTAAAATATGAAACATTCGTGAAATTGTCCGATCTTTCCGAAAACAACATTTTCATTTTTTTTTTTAATCAAGACTAACATTTCAAAAAGGACAAACATTCAATATTTCCTGTGATGGATAATAGCCATGATCTTGATCAATATTTTGATTGGTTACATTTAGAGCGCATTCCAAGCAGCAAAAAATGTTTTTAATTCTCAGTTTGTTGCTGATCAAATATTTTTTATTACCCTATCAATTTTTTTTAATATTGATTTTTTCAGCATCGATTCGAGTGCTGAGTTTAATTTTTCATTTGATTAGAAGAAATTTATAAAAAAGTTGCCTAAAAACAGGTGGGACAACTTTGTTTATATGGGCAGTAAATGAGTGAAAAGGAATCTTGTAATAATTTCAGAAACTTTCGAGTATGTCAAGATAAAAACACTCACCTCAATATCATCCTCGTCGGACGACTCGAAATCGCTGTCCACCTCGACGCGCTCCTTTACACCGGAATCACTTTCCGCATCCGACACATCATCCTCGTCCATCTCCTCATCCGAACCATCCTCATCGTCATCATCATCATCATCATCCGAATCTCCCTCCACAAACTCCTCCCCGTCGTCCGCGTCCAACTCGCGCTGCACCTCGTCATCGATTTCCATCTCTTTCTCCAGCTCCTGCTCCGTCTCGCTTTCCGCCTCGTCCTCTTCATCTTCAATTTCTTCCGCCTCCAGCGCCTTGTTGAACACCGTCTGGGGGAAGTTGTAAATGTCCTCGTACGTGCCCTTCTTCAACCGCTCCATCAGTTCCTTCTCGATCGCGTTATCGATCTTGGCCGCCACCAGCGCTTTCTCCTCACGGCGTCGTTCCCGCCGCTCAATCTTCGTGGCCAACGGAACCAGCATCTTCTGTCGTCGGAGCTTCAACTTTCGCATCCGGATCAGATACTGGGTAATCTTTGTGAACCGCTGCTTGCACTTGAGCCGCACGAACCGGTCCCAGTACAGCAGATTCTCGTTGATTTGATAAATCGCCTTCTCAAAGTTCCTCGACAGTTTCACCTTTTCCCAGTGCTTGGACGGGAAGGCGTTCCGCTCGGCCGTCTTCATGTACAGGTACGCGATTCCGTTCTCCTCCCGGATCGTGGCATACTTGCTGTTGGCAATCGGGCAGGCCTTCCGGGAGCACAAACCCGTCAAGCTGTACTCGTTGCGGCAAAAGTTTTGCGTTTGCGTTTTCACCTGGTACGAGCAAAACTGCCGGCTGATGATGCTCCAGACAATCTGCAAGACGGACCCGGATTCCGGGTCAACGGAAAAGAATAAGGTTAAGGTGGGTGGAAAACCCAAAACAAAGCCGAATCTTACCTCGTCCTGTTGCATTTTGAACGGATTTTAAACGAAACTTGACACAATTCACACTTTACTATCAACTTGAACCACTTTCAAGATTTTATTGCAGGATATTTATTCGAAAACGTGCCGGAATGAACGGAAAATCAGCGACTTGATTTTGAAAACCGGGCCATGGACAGCATGCACGCGAGAAACCAAAACACGCGCTGTTTGACGTTTCGTTGGATTGACGTTTCGCGTTTCGCAGATTATGCTGTCAGTTTGGTCGAGGGGAGCCTCGATGGTGATGCGAGTTTGGATTTGTTTTGTAATTGGGTCCTAAAATGAAGCTTAGATTGCTGATATTGTTGTTTACAGCGATAAAGCTTATTTTTCTGAGTACAATGAACCTTTGTACGACCACAAAGAGTTTAAAATGGATTTTTAAATCAATTTTGAAAAATTAACCTCGCGGTCCTTCTTGACAGAAAAGTTCCTACTTGACAGCTCGTTCCAAGGGGACCATAGTTGATCCATCGAAAAAATGTTGTCTAGTCAAAAAAAAATTTTGCATTAAAATGAAAAAAAGTGATCAGAAATTGTTTTTAATCGTGTTATTTACCGTTGTACATAAAAATTGACATAGGGCTTTAGTACCCAATTTCGGTGGGTGGCACGCAGAGAAAACAGTTTGTAGCAATTGGGTACTAAAGCCCTATGTCAATTTTTATGTAAAACGGTAAAAAACACGATTAAAAACCATTTCTGAACACTTTTTTTCATTTTAACGCAACAAATTTTTTTTGACAAGACAACATTTTTTCGATGGATCAACTATGGTCCCCTTGGAACGAGCTGTCAAGTAGGAGCTTTTCTGTCAAGAAGGACCGCGAGGTTAATTTTTCAAAATTGATTTAAAAATCCATTTTAAACTCTTTGTGGTTGAACAAAGGGTCATTGTACTCAGAAAAATAAGCTTTATCGCTGTAAACAATAATATCAGCAATCTAAGCTTCATTTTAGGACCCAATTGCCCAGTCACGAAATATTCTAGCAGAGCTGATTCTGCCAGAATCCTGCTAGAACGGTAGAACATTTCTGCCAGAATTCTGTAAGAATATCCAGCTCTGTAAGGACTCTGATAGAATCCTGCTAGAATGTCCTTACTGGGTGCTTGTTCATAAATGATCAAAAGTCGAGGCAGAATGAATTGGGTTCTAAAATGAAGCTTCAATTGCTGATATTAGAAGAAAGAATTTAAAATTGATTTTAAAATCAATTAAAAAAAACTAACTCCACGGCCCTTCTTGACAGAAAAGTTCCTACTTGACAGCTTGTTTGGACCAAAATGATCCATAAAAAAACGCAACAAAAATAAAATGACAAGACAACTTTTTTTTGCGTTAAAATGAAAAAAGAAGTGATCAGAAATGGTTTTCAACTTGGGTGCTGCACTTTGACGTACTAAAAGGCTTTCTTGTCAGAAATTTACCAACACATTCAAAGTGTGTTTACATGGCAGCTGCCCAGTCACGGCGTTCTAGCAGGATTCTAGCAGAGTTCTAACAGAGCTGGATATTCTTACAGAATTCTAGCAGAAATGTTCCACCGTTCTAGCAGGATTCTGATAGAACCAGCTCTGCTAGAATATTTCGTGACTGGGTGGGCGTTTTTTGCAAAAGATTTCCTATCTTTTTCTAGCAAAAGTTTTTTGTCAGGTGATTTCAAGCTGGATGTTTTGACTGATTGTAAAATTTGCACCATAACAGTATTTTTTGTTATTTGGAGGTTAAGAATACAGCTGAATAGTATCAGGATCACCAGAAATGATAATTAGGTTCTAAAATGAAGCTTAGATTCCTGATATTATTATTTACAGCGATAAAGCTTTTTTTTCTGAGTACAATGACCCTTTGTACGACTACAAAGAGTTTAAAATGGATTTTTAAATCTATTTTGAAAAATTAACCTCGCGGTCCTTCTTGACAGAAAAGCCCCTACTTGACAGCTCGTTCCAAGGGGACCCTACAGGGACCATAAGGCTTTCTAGTCAGAAATTTACCAACACATTCAAAGTATGTTTACATGACAGCTGGACGTTTGTTTGCATCAGGTTTCCTATCTCTTTCTAGCAAAAAAAATTTGTCAGGCGACTTCTAGCTGGTTTTTTTGACTGACTGCCCGATATGTCAGCCAACATACTTCGCAGGGCTGTGACAGCTACAGCTCGATGATTGTTTGCATCAGGACACTGTGACGAGGAGTTCGTCATTTTTGAGTTAAATTATATTTTTTTCACTGGGCCTAGAAAGCCTTATAGTTGATCCATCGAAAAAATGTTGTCTAGGTAAAAAAAAATGTTTGCATTAAAATGAAAAAAAAGTGATCAGAAATGGTTTTTAATCGTGTTTTTACCGTTGTACATAAAAATTGACATAGGGCTTTAGTACCTAATTGGGTCCTAAAATGAAGCTTAGATTAAATTAAATTTTCAAAAGGCCCTATCTGCATAGGAAACCCATGAGGGATAGGTTGTTTTTAAAATTTAATCTAGATATTATTGTTTCCAGCGATAAAGCTTATTTTTCTGCGTACAATGACCCTTTGTACGACCACAAAGAAATTAAAATGGAAATACCGAGTTGCCAAACATGACCAAAAACTGCTCGACGGCAAGGTTGCAAGATAGATTTCCCTGGCTCAAAAGTCGAGCAGACGCTGATCGCTTTAACTCGCTTTAACGCGCGTTAACTTGCGATAACTTGCTTTAGATTTATTTTAATTTTAGAAATGTCTTGTATGGCTTCGAATCTGACATGATACATATAAAATACAGATTTATTTTCAGGAAAATACAGATCTCCCATACAATAATCTGGCATCGTTGGCTTTGGGGAAAATCCGGAAAATCGTTGGTTCTGAAAGCCGAGATGTATTGCCGTTGAACCCGAACGAATCGACCTGGTTTCTCCGGGAAAGTTGTTCTCCGGAAGTTTCCGCTCATTTTTGGCTATCCTAAAAGTACCCACCCAAAAAAAAAAAAAACTCAGAAAGGTTCAATTCATGCGTTTTAGACTGTCAAAATTCCAAAACGTCACTGCTAATCTTCGGTTTGCAGCTTTTGATCGTGGTTGGAAATCGCGACTCTTGTGCGACGGTGTTATCAAAACTGACAGCATTTTGTTTTTGTTGATCTTTTTTCTGCAACAACGCTGACAGGGTTGACAGACGATGCAGAATGCAGTTAAATTCAAGTTGTGCAGCTCATTATTTTGCAAATAAATATTGAACAATTGTGTTATCACTTCGTAATGCAGTAAATCATGTTCAGCCTTTAATTACACCGATAATCAATAACTTTTACAGATTGTTACTCATTCAGAGAGAATTTGTTTAAGGAATTTGTCTACCCAACTCAAAGACTGCTATTTTCCGTAGAACAAGTCAGGATAGTCGACTTTCTTATCTTCAGTCAGCTTATCAACTCTACAAACAATTCAGTATTCAACGAATCGCTTCGAAGTGATTTTTAAGCCAGTTATCTCAGTCGAAGACAACCCCCTGAGCTGGTAAGTTAATTGTGTGTTACGAATCATTTAATGATAATTTATTTACTAAGTACACCCAACAGCCGTTATTCGGCTACATCGAAGATCAGTAGCTTCGGTCTACGACTACCTTTGAGTTGATGGTCTCAGCCCTGAAAAACGAACGAGCTAACCCTCCTTGATAACTGAGAAAGTCTGTCCCTGTGAGAATTGTGAGATCCGATCAGTCCTTTCTTGGGGCTAAGAACCGAGGCAGTCAGACAAATGGGGTGAATCAAGACTGCTTGTTAGATCTTGTATTTCTTCAATTCTTTAATTTTTTTTAATGATGCGAGTTGGATTAGATTCTGTGCAACATTTTACAAATTTGATTCGTTTCTGTTTTCTAGAAACTAATGTCCCTATCATACAAATCTGACGCCGGTACTTTAAGTTAATGGTCCTACTACCTCCGCGTAGGTACTCAACTACAAGTTCAAGTTCAACCGCCCAGATCATTCCATTCCGCGAACGTTTTGTATTCCAATTAGTACGAATTTCGCACCAATTGAATGATCCCATCCGCAGCTTCCAGTTCCATTCAGTCTTCCTCGCGAGAATCACGCCTTCTGCGAAATGTCCTCTAAAACGTTCCCATTCCTAATCGTGTCGCTTCTTCTCATAACCACAGCTCACTCCGACCCCCGGCACCGCTCTATGAACGCACTCCTCAGGATGGGCAAGCGACAGATCTTTCTGATGTCCTCGTCGGCCGTGCACGGGTACGAGTATCTGCAGCACGCCGAGTCCGACCTGCGGGCGTATTTTGGCAAGTAAGTATTACACGGTGAAGAGTTTTTAACCTGGAGTTTGAGTTTGAGCTGCTTTTGCTGCATGGGTTCGACAACAATCGTGATTTTTATATTCCAGGAACAACGTCAAGAAGGTGCTCTTCATTCCGTACGCCCTGTCGAACCACGACGCGTACACCGAAAAGGTCGGAACCGTCCTGAAGCGGTGGGGCTTCGACTGCGAGGGCATCCACCGTCAGTCGGACCCGGTCCAGGCCGTGAACGAGGCCCAAGCGATCTACATCGGCGGCGGCAACACCTTCCTCCTGCTCAAGTCCCTGTACGACAACGCACTGGTGGAACCGATCCGGGACCGTGTCCTGAACGGGTCCGTCCCATACGTGGGCAGTTCGGCCGGAACGAACGTCGCGACGCGCTCGATCCAGACGACCAACGACATGCCGATCATCTTCCCGCCGACCTTTGACGCGCTCGCGCTGGTGCCGTTCAACATCAACCCGCACTATCTGGACCCGGAGGTGGGCGGAACGCACAAGGGAGAAACGCGCGAGGAACGGATCGTGCAGTTTCACGAGTTGAACGAAGCGCCGGTGTTGGGGCTGCGCGAGGGATCGACCCTGCTGGTGGACGGCGATCGGGCGACGCTCATTGGTGTTAATAAGGCGCGCCTGTTTCGACGCGGCCAGGAACCGCAGGAGTTTGAGAGTGGATCCGATTTTAGCTTTTTGATGAAGTAGGAAAGAGGTCTTTTCCTGGTTATGAAATTATGTGGCTTTTGGATGAATTAATTGCGATATAATTGTAATATTAAAGAAATATATTGAAAAGTTTAAAAGAAGCGTCTTAAATTTTATTGATGGGAAATACCATTTATTTAATTGACGACACTTTAGAGTGTAACACAACAATAATCCCTGCGTATTACCTAAATGTCAATGGACCTTGATTATAGAGCTTTATGACGTTTCGCGTACACACACTAGCGCACCATTTGATTTTGCTGGGCGGACAAAATTTAACCTCAATCTTTTTCGTGTACGTACACGCAATACATGCGCACGTAGATAACTCTATTGTGTTTGACAGTTGACTCGCCAGGTAAACAAAGGCAAAGTACATGCAGAACGGGACAGAAGAAAAGCAGAAATGGGCCTATGGTCAACAGGCGGGTTGGAGGATTTGTTCCGGAAGCAACGGAGTATAATTTACGAACGACTGCATCTCTACAAATACAGTCGACTCTCTGGTCGCCGATCTTCTAGATCTCTATATTGATCCATCTACCGATAAATGCTTCAATCCCTTCAAACCGCATACTTCGATTCTTTTCATTCCTCGATATTGTCTCTTACTTGAAGGATCTCTTCCTCGACGGTCTCTTGTATTCTATTTGCTTACGAATCTCTTCCGGTTGCCAATAATTTCACGTTCCCATGGCTTTCATAGACATTTTTCTAATTTTCTTTGCGAAACGAATCTCCACACAGATGTTTGACATTTCTTTGTTTTTTGTTTGCTCAGCGTTACCAAATATTCAATCGAGTCGATCTGTGATTCTCTTCTTCGATGGTCCCATCAATATTGACAACCGGAGAGTCGACTTTTTCGATTGACAATTATGAGTTTGAACCTACAGATTGTCAAGGGAGACAGAGTGGTCGATGCAAAATAAATTGGCACTGGCAACGTATGTTTTGCGCTTGCAACACTGCCAGTTTTGCTGGGCGTAAAGGGCGGTTGGTGTCCAGCGCGTTTGGATCTGTCAAACATTGGACAATCTGTTAGCCTTTTGAAAAGGACCAATAAACTATTGTCTTTCATATGTTTATAGGACCTAATCAAAAAAAACTCTAGATTTGAACCCCGTACGACAAAGTCAAACTACACGCACGTTCAAATTCACTCAGTTTTCGTCAAACCCGAACCTACTCAGAAATGAGTAATTGGGCAACTGTCAGATTTGAGTGAATTTCTCTCAGAACTCAACGAAAACTGATTGAAATCTGACAAATGCCCCATTTTCTCATTTCTGAGTAGGTTCTGTTTTGAAACTGAGTGATTTTGAAAGTGCGTGTAGAACATGAAGAACTGTCACTTTACACACGGCATTCACACAAACGTTCGGTAATGTGTAAAAAAGATGTCAAACAAAAATTGGACCCCGATGGTTAGACAATTAGGTTTTACAGCGTGACGTCATGAGCGCACACGCACACACATTTTTACTGAGACACACGTGCAAAAATGTAAACAGTGCAGCCAAGCTGTCAAATTTCTAACCTAAAAACCGAGTCGGCGTAAAACCTAATAGTCGTAGTTTGCATTTGCACAAAGATGAAACTGTTTTTGAATACGGATATTTTCGGACACGTTTCAGCATCTAAAAAAAATCATCGCACAACTATTTTTTCATGAATTTTTACCATTTATTCAACTCATTTTTATCGATCGAGCCCCAAACAGAGGGCGCACAAATTATGACTTTAGGTTTCTTTTTTTTCACTTTACATACGGGTTTGTTTTTGTTTTTGTTGTTTGCCTGTGTCATAACTCAATTTCTGTTTGTTTTTAATAATCGTGTGGCTGGTTCCTCATCAATTTTCTTACTTACTTAGCTAGATTTTTTTTATTCTGTATTTTTCTGGTTTTTACTTGTTTCCTTTCATAATTTATGGGTTTGCTTGTGTTTTGTGTGTGTACTTTTTATAATCATAATTTGATTCTGTTTATTTTTAATTGATATTTGCTCTGATTAGGATTTTTTTAATGTGTGATTTCGTGTGTTCTGGTGTAAATGTGTTTGCTTCAACATAAGTGTGTGAAAGTTTTGCTTCTGCTGCTGTTTGATATCTGTTACTGAAGGACTCATCAGCTTATTTCCGCGTCTGCTTTCTGTTTCTTACTTAAACTGAACATGATTTAATGTCTATTGCTGCACGTACTTGTAGTATTAATATATTGTAATTGTTTACTTGATTTTTTATTAGTGTGAAACAGGCATTACAGAATATTCACAGTAATGTTTTACTTCTGTGTTTACCTCTCCGCCGCTCAAAAAACCATTGATGAGAAACAAATTTTACATAGCTCAAAAACAAACAAAATGAAAGATTTTTTGTATGTTTTTATTTTACTGTTTAAGCTTAAACATTAGCTAAAAAGTTTCTTTTTCGTCTTACTTAAATGAACAGTTTTTCCTTTTTTTATATTTTCTGTTTTTATTCCACAATTTTTTCAACTATTTACACTGATTTCCAACTTTCACTTAAGATTTCTTTTTTTGCTTTAAATTTAGGTATTCTTCTGTGTTTCTTAATTTTGTTAGTCATTCCGTCCTCTCTTGCCTGTATTGCTTTGCGCTCTCAATTTCAACTGTTTTTTTCTCTTCTCTTTTGGACCTCATTCTTCACAGAAGATGAAGCTCTTTCGGTTGCGTTTTGTTTACTTGTTTGTGTGTTATGTTTTTTTTTCTTTCTTGGGTTTATGAGTGTATGAGTGCATTTGTTTTTCTCTCTCGTCATGATTTCAAACACTCGCGTTCTGCGTGGTTTCATAAACGTTTCGATTGTAATTATTTGTCTCGATTACTTTGCATTTTGTTTCAATAGTTCCGCTTTCTCTTCTTCTGCTGATTGTTTGCTTGTTTTTTTTTTTAAATAGTACGAACAAAAGAAGCACGAGCGCGTCGTTTGCCACTCTTCCGGTTATAATAATGCATTTGACTATCTAGGAGATCAAAATGAATTATCATTTAAAGATATTTTCAATATATAAAAAAAACTTTACCTCTGAATTCTACTACCTCGAAATATAAGAAAATAAAAGTTCCCTCTCTCTTTCTCTAAGTGTGTGTGTTTTCTGTGTGTGTATATCAATTATAATATCTCGGATTTGCAGCTGCTTTCAACCTTCAAATTAGACGTTTAAAGAAAAGGGGGGCAAAACAACAAAAAAATCTCTCTCTTTTTACAAGCTACTGATTACGATTTAAAATAAATAAACTGAATAAAAATAAAGAAATCAATTTGCTTCCTCTCCGCGTCTGGCGCCATTTTCTAGTTGTCTGTCAGTGTGAGAGTGTGCTGTCTCTTTCACGCACGCACGCGCCTCGCACAATGATCTCTCTCGCTCTGTTTGAGTTTTCTCTTAATTCTGTGTTTTTTTCTTTACTCGCTAAGTATTGGCATTTTTCTTATCTTTTACTTTTAAATCGCATACCGTGTTTATGTTTTTTTCATTTTGCGCTGCACTTTCAATTGATTTAAAAATAAACTCTTTTTTCCCTTTGTCTAGTTACAGTTTTCTTCTTTAAGATTTAGTTTGTTTTGTACAGGTTAAATTTCCATTGTTTCGCTCTTCTTTATAGTTTCTTTTCTTCTTTTTTTAACTTCAGCTGAGACTCGTTTAATTTTCACAATTTGATTTCGCAATAAATTACAACTAAAAAGCATGTTTCATAAACAAAAAAATGGCGCTCGATTACTTGTGTTTCGTTTCGTGCATTTTTATTTTAAAGTACGTGTTTGTTTGGAGGGGAATCGTTGGGTTAAATTGGGATTTGAAGAAAGAAATAAAATTTACGCGCTTCTTCGGGCACGCTTAAGCAAAATAACTCAGTTTGAGGTTAAATAATATCTTCGATTGAGTTAAATTCAGTCAAAATCAAACCTAAGCCGGAATTTAAATTTTGAAAATACTAAATTTTGGTAGAGTTTCCCTGGGAGTTGAACTTAAATAATGTTTGAAATTATTCTTTCAAAAAAATAATCACTAATATGTTTACTTCATTTTAAGTTGATGCTGCTGTCAGATTTTTACACACTCATCCAATATTAGACAAATCTACTCAGAAAAAGGTCATGGGTTTTTAATTTCATTTTTGGATGAAATTTGCTCAAAGCATGTGATTTTGGGTGAAAATAAACACAAATTTAAGTGGAAATAAATATTTCAAATATCACAGTTTTGAAAAAATCGGTGAAACATTACCCGCAAATTTGTTATTCTCAATGAGCGTGTTCAATCGCTCCCACTCCGGTCAAGCTGGATCTACTCAGAAATGTGTGTCTT
The DNA here is from genome assembly GCF_016801865.2 of Culex pipiens pallens. Classification (NCBI taxonomy): domain Eukaryota; kingdom Metazoa; phylum Arthropoda; class Insecta; order Diptera; family Culicidae; genus Culex; species Culex pipiens. The sequence continues at coordinate 50,626,362 of NC_068937.1, read as the reverse complement.
ACGAAATTAAACATTCGCTTGAATTCACGCAAAATTCGGGTTGAAATCAAATTCACCTTAAATGTCACATAAGCCTTCTGACTCAATTCTGAGTAGATTTGTTTTGATAAACAGAGCAACATTAATAATGATTAAATTTTGGATTGATCGTCAACCTCAACAACCTCAAAAAGCATTTACACTCTCAATTAAAGCTAGTGCGATTAGCTTAGCAATTTAGATTGTTCGACCAAAATGTTGAAAAAAATAGGAAGCAGAATAACGTTTAGGATATTCTTGAAATACGTCCAAAATAATGCGATAAGAAAACATTGGTTAAGCTTCGAAAAAAGGCCTTTAATATTAAATTTTAAACGGATTGGAATATTTGCAAAAATGGACAAAATATTGTTTTATTGCTGAAACAAATATTCGAAACTAGGTAAAAATTGCACAAATAAAAATGTTTGAAGTTATTTTGATTTTCAAATTTCATTTTAAGACAAAGCAGGGCGTCCTTGCCTACTGAGATCATTGCTGATTGTAGTGTTTACATTTTTTTTAAGTGAGTCCCTGTTTGCGAGCGCAGGGAGAAAGTAATCAAAAACAGACTGAAATCCACACTCTCCGAAGCTGTCAAAAGTTCGCAAAGTTTGAGTGCTTTTTTAAAAGATGCTTTTTACACAGTTTACTTCATTTCTCGACTTGTTTTCACTTTTTTTTCTCGTAATATAGGCACTGTTTTTTTTATTTCTTAAAATTTAGTTTCACGATTTTTCTCTGTTTTTGTTTTAGTTTTTTGCTCTAAACTATAAAATTAAAAAGAGATAACCTCGAAAGGAAAACGGAAAACGAAGTTTTGTTTAAAAACACTATTCAGAAATAGTTTATAGCTTACACACGATTAGAGACGTTTAGAAATGTGTGTGTGTTTGTGTTTTCTGTGTACAAATCCCACCTAGCTTTCAATTCCCAGCGCCAGATGGCGCGGCGTCGTTCGGTCGATCGCCGCCGCCACCGCCAACGGCGAGAAACTCCTGCTTTACCGACTTGCGCACGGCTGCAGCGGCAGCGACGGCGGCCGCCGCCATCAAGCTGTTGTACGAGTCGACGGGCGAGGTGGCGTCCGCGACCGCGGCCACAATTTGCGACAGCTGGTGCTGCTGCTCCAGCCCGAGCGCCGTCGTATCCTCGGTTGATAAAGCAGCTGCACTGCCCTCGACGGCGCCCACCGCCGCAGCCGAAACTGCGCTACCGACTATTGCTCCTCGATTATCGTTAAGATTACTGCTAGCGTTATTGTTATTGTTACTATCGTTACCGTTATTGTAGCTATGATTACTTAACATTAGACTGCTACCGCTGCTGTCAACTGCTGCTGCCTGTTGATGGTGAAGCTGGTGCTGATGGGCGGCGGCGACTGCGGTGGCGGTGCTGGTGGTCGTGGTCGCATGGCTAGCGCCGCTATTGATCTCATGCTATTCCTTCACCAGGCGGTAGATGTGGTGCTGGGCGCCGTGCTCCGACGTCGACACCTCGAACACGAACGCCACGCACAGCAACGTTTCGTCCGTTTCCTTGTTGGAGATGACCTGCGGAAAAGAGTTGAGAGGATTAGGTGGTGCGGTAGGAAATGGGCAACATTTGCTGTGATCAAGAATTTTTTCACTAAATTTTGCGTAAATTTCGATCATGTTTGGGTAAATTTAAGCAAAAATCAACCAGACTCGTTTAAATTCAACCTACACACAATGTCATCACCCTTTAAAAGGGTATCAAAAATGTACTGATTTTGACATCCCTTTTGAAAAGGGTGAACTTGAAAGAAGGATAGAAAGTTTTTTTTTTTAGAAAGTATCCGAAAGTATCGAAAAACGGCTTTAGGATCTTTTGAAAAACAGCCCGAGACATCTAAAAAACTTAAAAAATGGCACATTTTATTAAAATTCTAAGTACACTCAAACCCCGATGGTTTGACACCAACTGTTGTCAAACGAACGGGGTTACTTTTTAGTTTGACACCCCTTTTACACGGAGTTCACACACACTTTCAAACGTTTGTTTTGATCGTGTGCGTGAGCGCCGTGTAAAAAGTGACAGTTCGTCACTTTTTAGTTTGACTTTGACCAACCAACGGGGTACAAACTAAAAAAGTGTCAAACGAAAAAGTGACCAACCACCGGGGGTTGAGTGTAATAAATTTTTCAATGATTTGACGCCGTTGTTAACATTTTGAGTCTTAGCTGAACTTATAATGACTCATATATTTCACAAACATTATAAAAAATATCGAAAAGCTTTCAACATTTTATGTGTTTGCTTAAAATGAAAATTGTGGCGTTTTTCCAAAGCGTAGAAATAAAACTTTTTTGTAGTTAGAAGTAGAATACCTTTTTACTCAATTTTGAACAATAAGTAATTCTGTTCAAAACCGACCCTACTCAAAAATGAGTAAAAGGAGCATCTGTCACATTTAGATAAATAAGGCTTTCTAGACACAAATTTACCAACACATTCAAAGTATGTTTACATGACAGCTGGACGTTTGTTTGCATCAGCTTTCCTATCTCTTTCTAGCAAAAGTTTTTTGTCAGGCGACTTCTAGCTGGTTTTTTTGACTGGCTGCCCGATATGTCAGCCAACATACTTCGCAGGGCTGTGACAGCTACAGCTCGATCATAGTTTGCATCAGGACACTGTGACGAGGAGTTCGTCATTTTTTAATTAAATTATATTTTTTTTCACTGGGCCTAGAAAGCCTTATTTCACTTGGAAATCGATGAAAATTGAGTGAAATTCAACCAGATCTAGATGAAATTCTCTTAAATCCGACAGATGCTCCATTTACTCATTTTTGGTTGGGATCGGTTTTAACGAAACCGGAGTGATTAGAAATTAGGGTTGTTTTTGCTTGTTCTAAATCAATCCGTTTTCGTCAACACCGAACCCTACTCAGAATTATGTTAATAAGGCTTCTGTCCAAATTGGGTGAATTTCACTCTGAGTGATTTTCATTCAATTTTCGTTGAGTTTTGAGAGAAATTCACTCAAGTCTGACAGAAGCCTTATTTATTTACAGTCGACTCTCTGGCTGTCGATCTTCTCGATATCAATATTGCTCCATCTATCGATGAATTCTTCAGTCCCTTCAAATTGCATACTTCGATTGGCTTTATTCCTCGATATTTTTTCTTGCTTGAAGGATCTCTTCCTCGACGGTCCCTTGGATTCTGTTTGCTTTAAAAATCTCTTCCGGTTGTCAATATTGTCACTATCTCATGGCTTGCATAGACATTTTTCTTTGCGAAACGAAGCTTTGAAGGATGTTTGACATTAGTTTGTTTTTGTTTGCTGGACGTTGCCATGATTCTCTCCCATAGCTGGGTACAGGGGATGCGAAGAAACCACCATCTTGGAAGTTCAGATAACAAACACTAAGAATCAGTATTATACATATTACTTTGGTAATACGAAGTGTATTTTCCTGGTTAAACTCAAAAGTACCATGCAAATGTGTAAAACCAAACTGAAAAATGTGTAATGCCGTTTCTTAGTGTACGGGTGCGCTGTTTGATCGACCCAAAGAGAAAAAGCAAAAAACAAAAACCCAAAGAGAAAAAGCAAAAAAAAAGGTAAACAGAAAAATCACTTTTTTCGATATAAATTTGCAGCCAATATTGGGATGGAATCTCCAAGGATATGATAGAATTTACCATCAGCAACACAATTCACGTGTTTTTTCAGATATTTATCGTTTGAATTGCGGGAAATTTTAAAATCAAAAACCCAAACAATGATTTGTTATGGGCTACCATTTGATAGTTAGTGCTTTTGTTGTGGGCTCTCATTTGATAACCGTGCTAATGTCGACTGTTGTCAGTTTGCTTAGGTCGGAATATGGTTGCCATCCCCCCGGCTGGGTACCAAGAAAAACACATTTTCAATCGAGTCTTCATTTTGCATCGTTCTGTAAACCGATGATTCTCTTCCTCGGCGGTCCCTTGGATATTGACAACCAGAGAGTCGACTGTATTACTGAGTAGGTTCGGTTTTAACGAAAACTGAGTGAGTTTACACCTGCGTGTAGAGTTAGATGGATGACAGTAGAGAACATGGAGTTAAACTGAAATCCCGATGGTTTAACACCAATTGTTGTCAAACTAACGGGGTCACTTTTTAATTTGACACCCTCTTTACACGGAGGTTTGATAAGTGTGTGTCCCATGTCAAAACTGACAATTCGTAACTTTTTAGTTTGACTTTATCCAACTAACGGGGTACAAACTAAAAAGTGTCAGACGAGAAAGTGACCAACCACCGGGGGTTGAGTGTATAGCGGTATACGCACTTCGGAAGGAACCGGTCAAGAAAAAAATCAAATGGGTAGTAGCGGCAGCGCAAGCAAGTCAGAGAGGGTGAAGAAAAGCCTCAAGAAATCGCTCCCTCTCCTTTGTTCTGCTGTTCGTAAAGCTGTTTCTTGACCCCTTTCCTTCCGATCTGCATACTAGCCTTATAAGATAACAGCCATCTCAAATCAAAAGTACCAACCGAAGCACGAAAACTGTCAAACTTGGACTTTAAACTTCAATCTCCGTTTTACCCCATATTTGGCATGAGTTCATCTCATGTATAGACAAACAAACGCCGAAAGTTTCACCTAAATTGGAGCACCTCGATACTAGAGACCCTAAATAGGGAGACTGGTCTAAGCTGGCTAAATCGATCTGGCAACGTATGTTTTGAGCTTGGCAACACTGATAAGTTCTGCTGGGCGTAAAGGCAAATGCTCGTTTGGATACGTCAAACTCGTGTCTGTTTGGGTACGTCAAATTCACTTCGACCAGTCTCCCTATTAAGGATCTCTACTCGATACGACCTCTAGAACAAATCGAGCAGCTCAAGTCGTCGCCATCGTGCTAACTTGTCGTACGTGCATTTTGGGCCAAATTGAGTTAAGAACGCCATTTTGTGCAGCTCACAATGCCTCACCTTTTGACCTTCACAGATCCCCAAAATTCGATTTCAATCCTGAGATATTCAACAAAAACCGAAAAAACTCCGTGCATTTTTGTCACTTTACATATGAAAGTAGTTTCAATCTTGTCGTGCTATCTTGTCACTCCATGAAAATTGATGTAAGTGCGACAAAAGGCCAAAGGGATTTCAGGCCAGGAAAGTCAGGATGCGTTTATCGCACGTACAAGCTAGACTGCCGTAAACATTTGTAATTATAACTCGGGACTCCAGCAACCAACTTCAACCAAACTTTGGGACAATGCACAGAATGGTGAGCCAAACAAAACGTGTTTGTTATTGTTTACATTTCGTGCTCTCGTTTTTGAATATTCAAGGTCAAACATTAAAACGCGTTTTTCTCGGAACGTCAAAATGGCGGGTGCGACAAGATAGCACGACGACGTCGAAGTGTCGTTAGCAGGACTTACTTTTTGATTACAAACTCACTTTGGCCAATTACAATATTTTGTATGATTTTAAATAACCAAGAGCAATCTTGATTGTTTCAACATACAAATAAAGCATAATAAGGGTGTAGCTTGAATCAAGTTATCAAAAGCAAAGGTAGCGAAATGTCACTTTGACAAATCCCCGGTAACACGCTGACAAAAGAATACCCAATTCAGCGTTTTCCCCATAGCCTGATTCTTCACTTACCTGCAGGATGGTAAAGTTCTCCAGCACGCTGTTCATCATGTACTTCTCGGGCAGGTGCTTCAGCTTGTTGATAAAGTTGATCATGTAGTCGCACATGGGCGACCGGCTGATCCGGTACACGTACCGGCCGTTCTCGAAGCGGGAGTACTCGGTTTCGACCTTTTCCACCACCTGTTTGCCGAAGGAGCACACCTTGGTGGAGCAGGTAATCACCATGTTGTCGTTGCTTTCGTAGCTGCGGGGAGGACAAGTTTGGGGGTTAGGTTTGAGATTGGGATCTTCCGGGCTATCGGATACTCACTGACTACTGACACCGTAGAAGGCGCCGGCGTCGCTCGCAATGTTGGTATTCAGGTCGGCCCAGAACTTGACCAGGAAGAACGAGTTGCTGGGGCCCTTCTCGTACAGCTCCTTGAGGCCGCCGGCCTTTTGCGGGAATTTGTCGTAGATCTCCTTCACCTCGACCGACTCCAGCAGTGGGTGGGCTGGCTGGTCGCCTATATGTACAAACAAGTGCTTGTGGTACTGCGGAAGTGGGAGAGAGGAAATTTGGTTAGAAACACTGTTGCCAACCTGAAACCCGTTCAAAAACTTACAGATTCCTCCACGCGCAGCTCCAGGTAGGCGCTGTACTCGACGAGCCGGAACTTGTGGGTCGCTATCGCTCGGCCTTCCCAGGGGTGGGCCGCCTGCAGGCCACTGTCGGACACGGCCGTGGCCGTCTTGCCCATCGGGCCGTACGCGGCCTGGGCGAACGGTTTCACGTCCTGGGAGGTGCTGGGCTGCAGTCCGGGCTGCCAGAATTGCTGTTTGGAGGGGAGAAAAGCAAGATGGCGTTAATGGCGAAAAATTGACAGCTCTCCGTTTTTTGAGGTTAGGATGTTAGCAAGGCGCGCGCACAAACAAAAGGGTGAAAGGTTAGTTGTTTTGTTGGTGTTCTGTGGGTAGAGATATAGATCGTCACAGTTTGCATCATGAGTTGGTTTTAGTCTCTGTTGATTGTTTGTTTACAGTGGTGGCGGCAGTAGCAGCGCAGCGCAGGTTAAACAATGAGCACGCGAGCGAGCACATGGGGAGAAGGATGCAACTCGGGACAGGACACTTGAGAGGAGTTCGATGGAGATTTCATAGACCAAGATTGAAGACATGTGGCGCTGGCAACGCGGCAAACGTCAAACGAGCTGTCACTTTTGACAGTTAGCTGTGAACAAACGCATGGCTTGTCTTAAAAATCAGTCTATGGACAGACACATAATTATGATTAATTCGAGCCCATATGTTCGATTGTTTATAATAACACACTTTTGTCGAGTGAGGGGGTTTGCGCAAAGTGCGATTATTATGAGATGATGGTGATTGACTCAACGACGATGATGTTGGATGCGGCTGCTGCGGTGATGAATCAGCGCGACCGAGCGAGCAAGCATATGATGCTGACACACAAAACTGTGCTGTGAGACAGAAACGAGTTTTTGACGAACAGGTTTTTTTTTCTCCTGCTGCTACCGAGCAGAAATCTCGAACTTTTTTGCGCCAACATTTTCCAGATGACTGGCTCTCGATGGTGACGGCGGTTATGATGAGTGTGCCTGAGGAGGTTAGGTTAATGTATGTGCGATCGTGACAGAAACGGCAGAAAAATCGTTCGTCATCGTTCTATTTGTCACTGGATTGACGTGCAATCGAATGGTGGTGAATGGTCAACTGGATGGGTTTGTAGAATGGCAACACTGTTTTTAAGTAGGTTAGATTTGTCTACTTTTTTACAAAATTTTCTCACATTGGAACAAGGAACAATATGATCGAATGTGAGTAACATTCTATCAGCGTGTTAGGAAGTCTCGCTAGTTCGAACAACAAATCTATTGCCGAAATTTGAATTTTCATTGAAAAAACTTGAACAATTGAGTGTAAACCAGCTTTCTGTTGGTATTCAACTCAAACAAAATGCTTTAAAAAGTTTACTTACGTTGCGGCCATAAAAGCTTAGGCTAACGAACTTGGTGAAATTGAAGTTTGAAATTTGAAGAATCATCTCAGAAAAGCTCTACGATCAGCCTTTTGCAATTTTTACCCAATTTGTATTCATCAAAATTTTGTTTTAGCATTACTTTTGAAGTACTTCATTAAACATGTGAGCAAGTAAACACTAATTTCAGTAGTGCAGTTTTCAGTAAATATTAACTGAAAACGAACATCAGAATTTGCTGTGTACGCAGGCTAGCCGTGCGCGAGGTACCTCAGCTTGAATCGACAAGCCCCGCCCTGAAGAACGTTTGCATCAATCGTATTCGAACGTTATCGAACCCCGGCTTGAGCAACTTTAATTATTTATAAAATTTTCAAATATTATTACAAAAAAATAGGAATATTCAATTATTTTTATTGAGGTTTTGCAGCACGACTGTTTTTCAAAAGTAGGTGGCGCCAAAATGAGGTTACTTGCCTAAAATTGTATGCCTTTCTGCCGGATTGAAGAACAAAATCGCTTATTTCTCAAGACTCCCTGCATCAATCTTAATGAAACTGGTTGCAAATAACGAGAAAATTTTTTTGCTTTAAAACAATGAACATCAATTTTTTAGGCGCGCATAAATTTGTGAACTTTTTCTTCAAAATCATGTTTCGGAACACGAAAAAATGAGTTTCCTTGTATATATCAATGAAATAAACCGTTGTTTAGTTGATAACAGATGTGTTAATGTAAATTCAACAATTTTTATTGATTTTTGACAGACTTTCTTGCCAAATAGTCCAAATTACTAGTTTTTTTTTCTAAATTTACAGTTTTCTCATAGTAAAATCAAACAAATATTGGAAAGTTGTACATCAAATTGTTGTAAATATTTTTTCTCATCCGGATCCGGCATAAGTTTTATAAAAATGTTAATTATGAAGGAAAAAACATTTTTTTTTCTTCAAAAAATCATAAGTTTACGCTATTTGTTCATATCTTTGCTGCAAATCCTCTATCGATTTTGCAAACAAAATCGCTAATTCAACTTATCGTTTGAATTTTTACTATGGTGTTTTTTTTAATGTCTTTGTCTCAAATCATTTTTTTTTTATTTTTGAATGAAATTCTTATCATTTTTATATTGATATTTTTATGGCAAGAAAACAAAATTATCCGTTTCTTAAAATTTTGAAATATATGAATAAAATTGGATTGATGTCTAAAAATGTACAAAAATCCACTAAATTTAAATGTCTTACAGTTTTAACTGTGTTTACTTTAAATTGAAGTGAATATATTTTTCCAGAACAACTTTTCAGTGATAAAGCTTTATTCGAAGCCAATTTTTGTTTGAATAAATTTGATCTGGTCTCATTGATACTTTTCTATTGTTGTGTTGAGGAAATTAAACTTTAAAAAATTGCAACGACCAATGAATTTTGAATGTCTTTTTTGATAAAAAAAGATATCAGAGTACATATTTAATTGCAATCGACAAAAGCTATACAATTTCAAACAAATAAAAATTAAAATAAATTGAATAATCACATTTTTGAATGTTATCTTTTTTGCATTCTTTAAATCAAGATACATGAATTTTATTTGCAATACCAGTTCATTTATTTGTGTATATAACATATATAACATAAAAAAACCTGCAGGGCCAAAACGTTGGGCATTTCGCAGAGACAGTGACAGCTCGAGCTCGATCTTTGATTGCATCAGGATAATGCTACGGGGATTTATTAATTTTTGAGTTAAATCATTGTTTTTGCACTCGATCTTATAATCTTATAAGGCTTTCTAGGCCCAGTGAAAGAAATATAATTTAACCAAAAAATGACGAACTTCTCGTCACAGTGTCCTGATGCAAACAATGATCAAGCTCGTGCTGTCACAACCCTGCGAAGTTTGTTGGCTGACATATCGGGCGGTCAGTCAAAAAAACCAACTAGAAGTCGCCTGACAAAAAACTTTTGCAGAAAGAGATAGGAAATCTGATGCAAACAATCGTCCAGCTGCCTTGTAAACATACTTTGAATGTGTTAGTAAATTTCTGACTAGAAAGCCTTGTACTAGTGAAAAATTAAATTCAAAAATGCTTGTATTTTTGTATTTTTTTCTCCAATTTTACACGTTAATTACTCATTGAATAATTACTTTGACCATGAAAAGTATGGTTATGTCGACATAAATTGAACACGGTGCTTTTCAATCAAACGAAATCCACTCAAACTTTATCGAAAACGAAGTTTTCGTTTTTTCCTTCTCCAAGTTGCTAAATTCGGACAAAGATTCATCGCGAAACAGGTTTTTTCCCCTCTCGGTCCAACACCGCGCGAGATGTTACCATACAAAGTGGAGACATTTGACCCATTAATCAGGTTGGTCGGTCGGTCTCGAGCGATGTCTATCGCGCATTTTTAAAGACCCTATTCGCGGGGGGGAGACGAAGAAAACCACAACCGAAAAGAGACCCCTTCGGGCAAGTTTCTCCACGTGCGGGATTGTCAAACTTTTGTGGTTTCTCTCCGCCCGGTGCGGGGTCAGTTTTCTTTCTGATATGCGGGATGACGGTGATCGGAGGGCTCGAGAGAGTTTTATTGTTATTGCTTGATTTTTTCTGGTGAAGCTGACTTTTGATTAGCATATCTGATTGGGCGCTCTGTGACAGAGGTTTTTTTTCTTTTTGTGTGATGAAACAGGGTGTGTTTTAATTTTGAGACGCCGTTCAACCCACTTTAAGCGTGTAGAAATTTGACGTTTTCAAATTTGACGCTTACTTTTAGCTCTGCTTCACTTTGTAACATGTTATGGTAGGTTATTTTTCGGTACGGGACAAATTGTTTCCGCCGGTCACTGATAACCCCTGTCTGTTATCTGGCTAATTGAAACAGTCAACGACTTGCGGGGTTATATCAGCTGCAGACAATCGTGTCGTCTTGTAATTCACCAAACATTTAGTGAGATAATGAGTAGGTACGGGAAAAGGTGTTTAACTACCGCTGCAAATTTGGCAGCACTGCTTTAAATTTTAAAAATGTTAATTCATCTACATTCGTTCAAATTGAAACTCTAATCCAAATTAACAAAATTTTTATGAGAAGATCTGATTTTTACAAAAGTGAGTTCTAACTTAGAAAAGTGTGTAAAATAATTAAATATGTTTCAGAGACATACCGTTTCAAAAATCGGTATGATCTTTTTTTCCCACACATCCAGCACCACTCAGATTTCGTCAACCGAACTTACTCAGTTTTGTTGCTTTTCGAAGTCAGTTTACGATTTGAGTGGAGTTAGCCCAAATCCTTTGAAAATACTTCTGAAATAGTATTTTCGAAAATACTAGAATACTCATAATTTGCATTATGGGAAAAGCGAAATTTGTTAGGCTTTTTTACTTTTATAAGGCTTTCTAGTTAGAAATTTACCAATACATTCAAAGTATGTTTACATTACAGCTGGACGATTGTTTGCATCAGGTTTCCTATCTCTTTCTAGCAAAAGTTTTTTGTCAGGCAACTTCTAGCTGGTTTTTTTGACTGACCGCCCGATATGTCAGCCAACATACTTCGCAGGGCTGTGACAGCTCGAGCTCGATCATTGTTTGCATCAGGACACAGTGACGAGAAGTTCGTAATAGGGACGTGGCGTTACATCGTGCTGCCACCTGGTTTTTTTAAGCGCAAGAGTGGAAAAGTGCTGAGTCATCGTCTAAAAATAGACGGCGTCCTATCTCGCCCAGCAAAATGAAGTCGATAAAGTAGTCGGTTTCGATGAGAAAAAGTGGAAAACGTGGTCTAAAAATAGCGACGCCATCCCCCTATTTTTGGGTTAAAATATATTTTTTTCACTGGGCCTAGAAAGCCTTATTGGAAATTTTAAAGTGCTTAATTTTGTTAAATACTTTTTTTTGTGTTAGATTAGATTAGATTCTAAAATTTTCACAAAATACCGATTTTTTTTCGAAAAATCTCAATTTTTTAAAATTTGCAAAATGGGCTTTGAATTTTTAACTGTTCTTAGGTGAAAAGCATGCAAATTTCGCTTCGAAGGGGAAACAAATTTCGTTTGATATAGCAACTTATAGAAATTTGAGTATTTAAAAAAATATGGTATTTTGTAAAAAAAAAAAACTCTAATAAAAGTGAAAAAGCATACAAAATTTCGCTTCGTGTGCTACCCATATCGTAAATTATCAATATTAGGATATTTTCGAAAAACTACGGTATTTTGTGAAAATTTTAGTATTTTACAAAAAAAAAACATAAAACAAGTGAAAAAGCATAGACAATTTCGCTTCGTTTGATATTTTTATCGTAAATTATGAAAATTTTAGTAATTTCGAATAATACGTTATTTTGTGAAAATTTGAGTATTTTACAAAAAAAAACTTTAATAAATGTGAAAAATCATACAAAATTTTGCTTCGATTGATACTCATATCGTAAATTATGAAAATTTCTAGTATTTTCGAAAAAATACGTTATTTTGTGAAAATTTGAGTATTTTACAAAAAAAAACTCAAAAAAAAACGAAAAAAAATACAAAATTTCGCTTCGCTCGATACTCATATAGTTAATTATGATTTATTTTAGTATTTTCGGAAAATACGGTATTTCGTAAATTTTTTAGGATTTTACAAAAACAAACAAAAACTAAACAAGTGAAAAAGCATACAAAATTTGGCTTCGTTTGATATTTTTATCATAATTATGAAAATTTTAGTATTTTTGAAAAAATACGGTATTTTTGTGAAAATTTGAGTATTTTACAAAAAAAAACTCATCATACAAATTTTTGTTCCGATTTATACTCAAATCGTTAATCATGAACAAATTTAGTATTTTCGAATAATACGGTATTTTGTGAAAATTTGAGTATATTACAAAAAAACTCTAATAAATAAAAAAAAACATACAAAATTTTGCTTCATTTGATACCTAGGGGTTAATCACTTCGAGTATACTGCATACGCGTATCATACGCACATAATATTCTCATTGTCTGCATGCCGTATTGACGATATAGACCCCGTATTCGTCGCATATGAGGTCATATCTACCCAAATATTAGCGTGAATATCATACGCGCATAATACTCGCGCAGTATTCCTAGGTTGCATACCGTATCGACTCCAATATTGGCTTCATATTGGTGCAGTATCAGAAGTGAATTGCCCTTTGTTTGATACTCATAACGTAAATGATGAAATATTGGGAATTTTGAAAAAAAAAACGGTATTTTGTGAAAATTTTAATATTTTACAATAAAAAACTTTATTAAAGTAAAAAAGCATACAAAATTTCGTATCGTTTGATATTTATATCGTAAATTATGAAAATCTGAGATTTTTCGAAAAATACGGTATTTTGTCAAAATTTTAGTTTTTTACAAAAAACTCTAATGAAGGTGAAAAAACATACAAAATATCGCTTCGTTTGATCTAATGAATCTAATGAAGGTGAAAAAACATACAAAATATCGCTTCGTTTGATACTTCTATCGTAAATTATGAAAAATTTGAGTATTATCAAAAAATACGGTATTTTGTAAAAAAAAAAAATGAAAAATGTGCAAACAAATTTAGCTTCGTTTGATATTTTTATCGTTAATTATGAATAAATAAGTATTTTCAAAAATACGGATTTTATGAAAATTTGAGTATTTACAAAAAAAAACTCATCATACACGATTTCGCTTCGATTGATATCATATCATAAATTATGAAAATTTTAGTATTTTCGAAAAAATACGGTATTTTGTGAAAATTTTAGTATTTTACAAAAATACTCTAATAAGAGTGAAAAAGGCAAACAAAATTTTGCTTCATTGTATTGTAATTTATGAAAATTTGAGTTTTTTCGAAAAGAATAGGTTTTTTCGTTTAAATTTGAGGATTTTACAAAAAAACCCTAATAAAAGTGAAAAAGCAAGCAAAATTTTGCTTCGTTTGATACCCATATTGTAAATTATGAAAATTTGAGTATTTTCGAAAAAATACGTTTTTTGAGAAAATTTGAGGATTTTGCAAAAAAAAAAACTCTAATGAAAGTGAAAAAGCATACACAATTTCGCTTCGTTTGATACCCATATCATAAATTATATAAAATTTGAGTATTTTCGAAAAAAATTACGAGTATTTTGTGAAAATTTGTGTAGTTACAAAAAAACCAATAAAAGTGAAAAAGCATGCAAAATTTCGCTTCGTTTGATACCTATATCGTAAATTATGAAAATTTGAATATTTTCGAAAAAATATGGTTTTTTTGTGAAAATTTGAGTATTTTACAAAAAAAACTCTAATCAAAGTGAAAAAGCATACAAAATTTTAACTTTGTTCGATATTGGTATTGAACGTTAATTGTGATAATTGAAGTATTTTCGAAAAAATAAGGTATTTTGTGAAAATTTGAAGATTTTCCTAAAAACCCCTAATAAAAGAGCAATTCTCTACGAAATCGGTCTTTTTTCTTCAATTTTAATTTTTGTATTTTTTAATCCGACTGAAACTTTTTTGGTGCCTTCGGTATGCCCAAAGAAGCCATTTTGCATCATTAGTTTGTCCATATAATTTTCCATACAAATTTGGCAGCTGTCCATACAAAAATGATGTATGAAAATTCAAAAATCTGTATCTTTTGAAGGAATTTTTTGATCGATTTGGTGTCTTCGGCAAAGTTGTAGGTATGGATACGGACTACACTGGAAAAAAATAATACACGGTAAAAAAAATTTGGTGATTTTTTTATTTAACTTTTTATCACTAAAACTTGATTTACAAAAAAACACTATTTTTAATTTTTTTTATTTTTTGATATGTTTTAGAGGACATAAAATGCCAACTTTTCAGAAATTTCCAGGTTGTGCAAAAAATCATTGACCGAGTTATGAATTTTTTAATCAATACTGATTTTTTCAAAAAATCGAAATTTTGGTCGTAAAATTTTTTAACTTCATTTTTCGATGTAAAATCAAATTTGCAATCAAAAAGTACTTTAGTGAAATTTTGATAAAGTGCACCGTTTTCAAGTTATAGCCATATTTAAGTGACTTTTTTGAAAATAGTCGCAGTTTTTTATTTTTTAAAATTAGTGCACATGTTTGCCCAGTTTTGAAAAAAATATTTTTGAAAAGCTGAGAAAATTCTCTATATTTTGCTTATTCGGACTTTGTTGATACGACCTTTAGTTGCTGAGATATTGCAATGCAAAGGTTTAAAAACAGGAAAATTGATGTTTTCTAAGTTTCACCCAAACAACCCACCATTTTCTATCGTCAATATCTCAGCAACTAATGGTCCGATTTTCATTGTTAATATATGAAACAATTGTGAAATTCTCCGATCTTTTCGAAAAAAATATTTTCAAAATTTTCAAATCAAGACTAACATTTTAAAAGGGCGTAATATTGAATGTTTGGCCTTTTTGAAATGTTAGTCTTGATTTGAAAATTTTGAAAATATTTTTTTCGAAAAGATCGGAAAATTTCACAAATGTTTCATATATTAACATTGAAAATCGGACCATTAGTTGCTAAGATATTGACGATAGAAAATGGTGGGTTGTTTGGGTGAGACTTAGAAATCATCAATTTTCCTGTTTTTAAACCTTTGCATTGCAATATCTCAGCAACTAAAGGTCGTATCAACAAAGTCCGAATAAGCAAAACATAGAGAATTTTCTCAGCTTTTCAAAAATATTTTTTTCAAAACTGGGCAAACATGTGCACTAATTTTAAAAAATGAAAAACTGCGACTATTTTCAAAAAAGTCACTTAAATATGGCTATAACTTGAAAACGGTGCACTTTATCAAAATTTCACTAAAGTACTTTTTGATTGCAAATTTAATTTTACATCGAAAAATGAAGTTGAAAAATTTTTACGACCAAAATTTCGATTTTTTGAAAAAATAAGTATTGATTAAAAAATTCATAACTCGGTCAATGATTTTTTGCACAACCTGGAAATTTCTGAAAAGTTGGCATTTTATGTCCTCTAAAACATATCAAAAAATAAAAAAAATTAAAAATAGTGTTTTTTTGTAAATCAAGTTTTAGTGACAAAAAGTTAAATAAAAAAATCACCAAATTTTTTTTACCGTGTATTATTTTTTTCTAGTGTAGTCCGTATCCATACCTACAACTTTGCCGAAGACACCAAATCGATCAAAAAATTCCTTCAAAAGATACAGATTTTTGAATTTTCATACATCATTTTTGTATGGACAGCTGCCAAATTTGTATGGAAAATTATATGGACAAACTAATGATGCAAAATGGCTTCTTTGGGCATACCGAAGGCACCAAAAAAGTTTCAGTCGGATTAAAAAATACAAAAAAAATCGAATGACCGAAATCCTAGAGAACTGCTCAAAAGTGAAAAATCATACAAAATTTCGCTTCGATTGATACCCATATCGTAAATTATGAAAAATTGTGTATTTCTGGAAAAATACACCCAGAACTGGGCATCGGCATAGGAGAGGATAAAGAGCACGATTCGGTAGTAAAATGGTACTGTGCGCGGACTGAGAGGATAAATCCCGAAATTACCGAGAGCACTTTACTCATGGGTTCATCTTCAAAAAAAGTTCATCCATAAAAAAAAGTATCGGTACCGAGACTCGAACCCAAGACCTTCGGCATATTGAACCGTGCCTTTGCCTTATAGGCCACATGGTTCGGTTACTAAGTGGCGGTCATTTGTCCATATAAGCCACTCAATAGGATGAACTGTTTCAATGAACGAATGAACACGCGAGAGGACTATACTCTCGAAAAATAGCACTTTCCTCACGTTTCTTTTCGTGAGGACTATCCCCTCGTTCTTTAACTTTGGGTGTACGGTATTATGGCGTTTGTCCACGCTCCATACAAAAAAGTTGTTTTTTGTATGGACAATTATCCACGAGGGGAAGGGGGGTTTGGGATTTCAAAAACAGTGTCCACGTGGTTTTTGGATGATCCCTATACAATATTTTCGGATTGTTTTCTGAAAGAACAGACACAAAACAACCATTTTAGTACATCGATTTCCAAACATAAAGCAATAATAATGGAATAAATGGAATGATTTTTTTGGCAAATGTCAGATTCCATAAAAAATCAATCAATGACTCAATAAAAAATAGCAAAATTAACCCCCTTTATAACTCAATTTTGAGTAAGTTCGGTTTCAGTGAAATCTGAGTGGTTTTGGGCGAGGATGCACAAGTTTGTCTTAATGAATAATGTTGAATGAATGAATAATGATGAATGTTATACTTAATTTTGAGACAGAACGTGCACTGAAATGTCACTAAGCGGTAGCAACAACGTCATTTTCGGCCTTAAATCCACCTCAAATGCACATTTACAGCTGTATTAGTGCTTCACAGACGCAGGACAACAAGGCAGGACCACAAACAAAGGAGGACAACAAAACTCGACCAATGTCGGGCTTACACTAGAGTGTGTCGCCGTCGGTGGAGGCGGCGGCGGGACGGCCCCGCCCCCCGTCCCGGACGGATGATGAAGGTGGTGGAGGTGGTGGTGGTGGGAGGTACTAGCATGGTGATGGTGCACCGGATGGTGAGGATGGTGGTGGTGCGGGTGGTGGTGGTACGGAAGACAGGAGGCAGGACTCGCTAGGCTCAACCCTTTGGCGGCCGCTGCTGCCGCTACCGTGACGATCTGGGCGCTGGTCATGCCGGCCATCGGCCCCGCAAACATCTTCTCCTTGACGGCTGAAACTCCGCCGAGCATGGTGTGGTCCTTCGGAGGTCGGAGTTGAATGGTCAGTCAGGGTGTCGCGAGGGGGTTTGGGGGCAAGGGACAGAGACACAGTTAACCGTAAGAAGACGGAAGCACTTACCACTTTCATTTTGGCCTGGAACTCGCGCAGTTTCCGTCTCGCCAGGACCTGTATGTGAGAGCTGACCTGTTTCCGCGTTCGCGTCTTGCCGGTTCGCAGCTTGATGTAGCGGGCTATCAGTTCGTTGCGTCCTGTGAAGAGGAAAAAAACGGAAAATTTGAGGTTAGAATCGACGGAAAACTGTTTTTTAAGCTGAACATTTCATTCGTATTGATCAATTTCCCGTCAGCGTGCATTTATCCGTTGCGTTTGACAGCTCAAACGGTACACGTTGTCGTAGGTTAAGTCATTTTTTAAAGTGTTTAGTCTTATTCGTTACCAGATTGGTGAAAACCGACTTTCGGCTCATTTCCTAAACGTTCTTCCGTCTCGCCGTTCCCAAGATACATAAACAAAGCAAGATATGCAAAGGACATCCGTTCCTGGCTACATTCTTCCCATCTGCCCGGACACACTTTTCCTTCACTAATTAATTTCTTCCAATCCAAAATGAACGATAGCGTGACAAAAGATGAGGAAAATTCCTTCCCCCTCCAACGCTCATTGTGTTGTGTTCCTCCTATCATTAAGGCGTCTTCCTGAAAGCTAAAATAAGGACGTTCCTTAAAAAGACAAAAAAAGCCCAGTTCTCGAATCCTTGAAGGAAACCCCGGGCGCAAATGGCTGTAATTTGCTTCCCGTATTTTTTTTTCATTCTTATTTTGTTCCCGAGCCCGTTTTCTTTTTAAAGTCTTCTCAAGAGCTTCAAGATTTATTGCCGTCATCCTTTTCGGAGGGCCCCCGTAAATATTCTGCTCCGAGGCCTGAGGACACTTTCGCGTTCCGTCGTCACACCAATTGTGCCGAGCGCCCGGAAGTGACGGTGGCGAGATTAAGTATTCTAATTTTAATTATTGTCCTGTGCGCTTTGGGGTTGGCTTTCGTTTTGCGTCGGTTGCTGGAGGTTTATCCTCCGTGCGGAGGTCAAATTGAGGCAGATCAATGGGTAAATATTAGTTATGTGGTGATTAGGGTGGTGACAAATGGGCGTTTGAGGATGTGAGCGTCATTATTGATGATAGAAAGCGATTTTAGCGAGATTAAGAGTGAAGATTTGCTTTGCGCAAAATTTTGAAATCTGGAATTATTTTCGCAAAATACTAAAAAGATATTTTAAAACTGATTTAAATCTTGTAAGGAGAATAGAGAGAAGAATTTTTTGAAAGAGAGTAAATAATAATAATCGGAACTATGACAAAAATTGATTCACAACACAATAATGAGCACTGAAACATAAACTATAAGCATAATAAGCAAAATTAATGAAACATAGGAGGCTTCAGAAGAAATGCAAATAAAAAACTTCTATGAATTCGTGCTTGCCATTTCATTAGGGCACATAACTTTTTTAGGCTATAGTGTGTCCCTTTCACACCTTATGTTAACTGTCATTTGAGTGAAAGGGATACACTATTGTTTACAAAAGTTATGTGCCCTTTTGAAAAAAAGAGTGTTGAAACAACGAAAGAACACATTAAAATAGGTAAATTAAAAAAAACGAGGGAAAATTACGCACATGTTAACCACAATTGAGGCAAAAGTCAAATATAAGTAAATATTAGATGGTGCACCGATTAGATTGATGTTAAACTTGAAAACTGATACTTGCCTTAAGGGGGTAATAGATTATGACAAACAAACAAACAATCTCTCACTGTCGCTAAAACGTCAACTTGCATACATTTTGTCTTGTTTGCGGGTTTGGCAAACTTTCAAACACTAAAAAATGCGAGATTATTTGTGTGTCACAGTCTAATTTCTATTTTGCTTCTTTTTAGATAGGGAGCGTTCTTTTATTACGTAACACAAAAAATGAGTTTTAGATCAACTCCCCCTGCCTCGTAACAAAATTTCCATACAAATTTTTAAAATGTGGCATGGAGCGTAACATGGCCTCCGATCCCCTCCCCCCTACTGCGTTGCGTAATAAAAGAACGTTCTCAATAATAGTGATTTTTGATTTTTATGTAAAAACTAAACAGTAAAAACAAAATCAAGGCGATACAACATCTGGCAACTTTGATAGATTTTGATTCAGAAAAAAATGCGTTAACCTTTACAAATAAGTAAATTCTTATATTTTCATGTGTAATTTTCAAGTATTTCAGGTATAATCAAGTACCGTTGGAATAACTGAGAGAAGTTTCATTTAGAATTTTATCAACTTTTTTCAACACTGAGTTTTTAGAAAAACTGTGGATTTGGGAGCTTTTCATCCAGATATGTGTAAACTCAGTGAAGTTCTAAAGTTTTCTTTTAATTTTCAGTTTTACGTGTTGTGTGTTTTTGAATACCACGTTTTTTTTTTACTGTGAACAGACACGGACCACTGCGACACTTGCGTATCTATTGTAGTATGATCTGTTCTCAGGTTTTCTGTTTTGCTGCTATACACAGCCTGCCGAACGATCGTCTTCCGTACACTCAAAGTCAGAATAATCCTTCAAAAGGGTACTTTCAATCCTCAAAACGACGGGTGAACTTGAAAAAGGATACTTTTTACTTTGAGTGTAGCGCTATTGTTTGAGCGAGACAGTATTTGACGAATTATTATGAATGAATGAATACCACGTACTCAAAGCGTTTTCAAAAACACTCAAGGCGAAATCCATAAAGTAGGGGAAATTCTCGTATGTTTGGCAGGTTAAGCACTCGCTCCTAACTCCATCCAATTTGCTGATTTTCACTATTTAAACAACTAATTTTGCAAAACTTTTGATAGAATCTTGCTTGCTCACTTCTTATTGAGCTATTTATCACTCGAGTTCAGTTGAAAACGCTTTTAATTAGCTAAAATCACGCTAAAATCGGCAAAAATTTACAACAATGTGTGTCAAACCAGGGTGATGAATAGAGAGAATGCGTAACGTGATTTTCGAATGATCCCACTATGTTTACATCTACAAAGTAGGAGGCTGTTCAAGCATAAGCATGACTTTTTTTTCTTACTGGTAAATGAGCTGTTTTATAATCAGTAGTATGTGTTTTATTTGGTCTAGTTTTTGACAATTTTTGCTGGAAAACTGTCGCGTTTCGACCGGTTAGAAGAAATTTTGCTTTTTTACGGGTGACGAATACCTGCGGCGAAAATGTCATTTTGCGATGTCGCAGATAAATTCCCTGGCTGATTTTGGAATCCTGCAGCTCTTCCTGGTCCAGCGAAAAAACATAGCTGATTCTAGCGAAGCTGATCCAACAAACAGAGAAGAATTTCAATAAACCAGGTTTTCAAACGGAATCAAACAATAAAGACAGTTTCTGGATGGATACAATCTCATCGACTTCAGAAATAACACCCATTCGTAATTATGTAAAATAAAGATCTCTCCTTTAATATTCATAAGATTTCTTGACTTCAACTTCAACAAAAGCCACACATTTTTCAATCTTAAAAAAACAATACTCTCTTCTTTTAACGAACAGTAAATTGGTTCCTTTTTGAAAGTTCAAAATTAAGGCCGTTTTGCCACTATTCAGTGTCAAACCATTCAGTGTATAAGTTAAGTTACGAAACATAAAAAAACAATAACTTATTTTAAAATTGAATTTCCAGTATTCAAGAAATAATCAAGCATGATGTCACGGTCACACGGACTTCTCCTCCCCCCCCCCTCCTTGTCACACTTTGTCACGCTTGCAACCCCCCCCCCCCCCCTAGAGCGTGACGTACTTTGTCGATGAAGCCCAAGAATTTTTTTTTGTTGAAGTCCTTATAAAATTAAAAAAAAAAACTAGAATTGACCTTAATCTGTTATTTGCCTTAAATGTCAATTCCTTCCAATTATCCTGACGAATATCAAGTCAGGAATGGAGCTGAAAACTCCATGTTTGACGAGTCTACAAATTCAAGTATTGTACTACCATCCCTACCATTGTTGAAATGAAGGCTTCTTGGGAGGGCGCCGGTAATGACTCAACTGTAAACGGTGAACTGTGAACGGATGGTTGGCTCCCGCTAATCATTTTTTACTCATTGTTTATGTGGCTGACAACTCTACACGCATGTTCAAAATCACTCAGTTTTCGTGAAAGCCGAAATGAGTAAAGGTGGCATCTGTCAGATTTGAGTGAATTTTTCCTCAGAATTCAACGATAATTGGGTGAAAATTATCTAGATCTGAGTGAAATTCGCTTTACTCATTTCTAAGTAGGTTCGGCTTTCACGAAAACTGAGTAATTTTGAACGTGCGTGTATGTTACCTTCCAGAATGGCGTACACGCTGATTGTGTTTAAAATAAGAGTCATTATTTGTTGTTTGTTAGTTGGACAAAATTAGATTCGAAACCGGAAAAAACACAGCCCAGAAACCAAAATGACAAACTTTTCCTTGATCCCAAAATACAAAAAAGGCCTCTTCGTAAAACCTTTCCAACTGCTCTCGAAAAGGAGGCCTTCTCCACTTTCTGGTGGTGAATGTTTGCAATTTGCTGCTTAGAATTCGATATTAATTGAAATAGCTTTCAGGCCATGCGCCTTTCCCTGCAAAGGAAGAGTTCTGCTCACCATGAAGAAAGAGGGAGGAGGGGTGGGGGCACTTTGGAATTCACTTTTCTGCATCTGCAAAGTCGTGCATCGAACGCCCCAGCAGCTGGACACCGAGTTGCGGCTGAGGACAAAACGCAAAGGCCAGCAGAGCCAACCAAGACCCCTACACAATCCCCCTTCCCTTCCCACGCCTCGTCTTTAACATCAATCCCTTCCCTACTAACCCCGAGTAGGCCGCGGGTAATCGGCTCCCCTCCCACTAACATTTACACACAAGATCCTCTGTAATTATTAAGTTTTTTGTAATTACAAAAGCCGACTCGGTCCTAACCAGGTCCCAGTACCGAAAAGGACCTAATAAAAATAATTTTATGAAAAAAAAAAAAAAAAAGTCGTGCATCATCGGACTCAAACACACACACACAAGAACGGATGTGGAACGCACAAAATGTTCGCAATCAAAGAAAGTTTCGGTTTTCCGGCCGACCGATGCTCTCTTCTTCTTTTCAAACAAGCCTGATGGCGCAATTGGTGCGGTTCAGCTAGGAAGAAGCAAAACGGGTGGGGGGGTTCCGGGAAAAATTGGAGAGTGTCCCCCTCCCCCTTTTCCACAGAAGAGGACCCTTGATTGTGTGCCTCAAAGAGGTGTCAGACGTCAGGCTCTCGCTCTCGGCTGCACACAGAAAAGGCAGAAAGGCATAAATTTTAATGAACAAAACATGCATTTTCAAAGTCAGCGAAGAAGATTTATACCGGGGGCCGCTACTTGCCATGAATATGGTTCCGAGTTTTGCCGGCGAAAGGAAGGACCTCTTGCCTTCCTGATGTAGCGCAGGTCTTGACTCTCGATGAATGGACATTCCATTCTGCGTCCGACCTCCTGGTCCACCTGCCCCCTGCAGCCTGGCAGGACCCGGTTGTTGTTGTTTGCATCAAATTTGCGACGAAGAAAGCCGGCTAGGGCCACTTCTAGGACACAGGAGGGAGCTGGAGTTATTGTCCGGTTGCCTGGCAGGCAGGCTTCTTGCTGGTGCTTCCGGAATAAACGAAAGGAGATTGGTTTGGTGGACGCTGGGCACTGTAAAGAACTTTCTATTTTGAAATTTTCCAGCAGATGACACTGGCTAATGCGCCAGAAGGTAGACTAAACAAATTCATACTTTGTAAAAATAAATCAAATTTTGAGCAAAATCTTCCATTCAAAATAACTCATTTGAGAATTACATATTTTTACTCGGATATGGTCTCAAAATAATCCTTAAATCTTGTGAAAATTTTGAGATTTTTTACAAATGTTTAATATTACCTCAATTTTGACTGAAAAAGTGATATTTTTACACATTTTTAGAGGTAAATTTACACATTTTTCTGACATAAAAAAATGAACTCATTCTCAAAATGTACTCATTCCCATATGATTTTTTTTTTGCATGGCCCATTTGACCCTCTGAAAAAGTACTTTAAAATTGTTATGAAAATCAATGCTGAAAATCTCTTCGATATTGTGATGATGTGGATATCAATCTCAAACAGTATTTGGATAAGAATTTTGAAAATTAGAGTTTTAGAAATAACAAAAATATACAAAAGTAAAATTCTTTTTAAATGATGTGGTATTTTAAAATTTCGCTTATTTTACAACCGTTAAACATTTTGAAAACATTTTAAGGATTTTGTTATTTTTTTCAACAAAAAAAAACTTTGTTATGCACGTTTTTGAAAACAAAAATATTTTCTTTTTGCTAAAATTCAGATAAAATTTGTGTAATAATTCAAGTGAATATTAATAGATTTTTTTAGTATATTATTTGCAAACAGTCCATTATAATGAAAATCTACTTAAACTTAAAAAATCTGAACGAAAAACACAAAAAATCTTATTCCGAGAATGATTTACAACAGGGGTGCTCAAAGTTTTAGAATAACGGGCCAAATTTGAAGATCACATGAGCTTGCGGGTCATATGAGAATAATTTTGAAAAATATCAATCTTTTAAACTGAAAAATCATATATCGTTTGATTATTATTAAATTACGGTATTTTTAGAACATTTTTGTCACTTAAATATGAGAAAAAATATAGTGGATTATTTGATGATACAAACATTGTAAAAGTACGTAATTTTATTTTTAGATAATGTGTAACTTTAATGATAAATCGTTGCTTATGGATTTTATAAAAATATTCCTTCAATTTTAATAAAATTTCAACAAATATCATTCTGCCTTAATCAGATGTTAGAGTTATGACTCATATTACACGTGTTATGATTTATTGGAAGATTTATCAGTGCAAATTAAGTTTGAGTCCTCCATAATAAAAAAAATTATTTAATGTTTTGTGAATTATTATTTACTTATAAAGCAATATTTATAGTTTTCTGCTTTAATCACACTCATTTCAAAACAATATGATGAAAATTTTGACTATATTTAACGTGTTACCTACACAGAAAAAAAAAATCATGGTAATATTACATCTGGAATGGGGTACATCTTTTATGTCAAAAAAAGTGTAATTTTACCTCTGAAAATGTGTAATTTTACCACTGTTCTGGTGTAGTGTCACTTTTTCAGTCTAAATTGAGGTAAAATTACACCATAAAAGAGATAATATTCAACCTTCTAAAATTACACCTTCCAAATTTACACAATTTTTTGCTGTGTACATTGTTTCAATAAGATAGATTTTTTAACACAATGTTTGTTCCATATAATTTTGATCAAAGTACCGTAAAACGGGATGACTTTGATAGTTTCGCGATTTTTCCGCAAAATGAAGAGTACAACTAAAATACGTACGGAATGGTTTGGAATCATACTGACCGTGGTAGAGAAGTGTTCAAAGTACCTCAAGAAAAACTTTTCATAAAATTTTGAAAAGTTAGTTAACTATAGTTAAGAAAATGATGATGAAAGTCATCATTCTCAAAGTGTCATAATTTTCTCAATGAACATGATTTTGAATCGGTAAACGGAATGCATTTTCGGATTCATTGGATACTTTTCCTCAAGGAGAAAGTTAAATAAGTTTATAAATAATAAATATATGTGTTTTTGAAACACAATTTAAAAAAATCTCAAAATTTTTAGACAATTTCAGTTGAACAAATTTCATGTAAAATGTGAAAACTTGTGATTCGTGCTTCGAATTCAGTATAAAATGCAATATAAATCGATAATTTAATAAACAAAACGAGTTTTAAAAAAATCAGGCAAAATTCCGACTTTTTGACAATTTAACCTAAAATTTAAATTTCAATTCAATTCAATTGGTGTTCATTAGAATGTAACAGTTTTGCCCCACATTTGCAATTCAGAGATTTGGAAAACCTTTCAACTGAGATCAATTCATAAGCCTTTACAGGGAGGGTACATTTTTCTAAGTTTAGATTTTGCTAGCTGCGTGCTCTTTTAGGGAAAATAAATTTTGAGAAAAAACCCTAGATCTATGAAAAAAATTTAATGTATTTTGTTAAAAAGCTTATAAACTTAGTTGACTCAATATAAACATTGATTTTTTTTTCTTTAAAACTATATCAGCTGCTTTAGTGATGGTACACTCAAACAACGATGGTTTGACACCAACTGTTGTCAAACAAACGGGATCACTTTTTAGTTTGACACCCCTTTTACACGGAGTTCATACACACTAACAAGCGTTTGTTTTGATAGTGTGCGTGAGCGCCGTGTAAAAAGTGACAGTTCGTCACTTTTTAGTTTGACTTTGACCAACCAACGGGGTACAAACTAAAAAAGTGTCAAACGAAAAAGTGACCAACCACCGGGGGTTGAGTGTACATTTAACGTACAAATAAAGTTTGAACATCTAAAATATGATTTTTAAAAGAAAATAGTAATCCAAAAAAAAGTCACTCCGGAATTTAACCTAAGAATTTTTAACGTAACCGTTTTTCTAAACACTATTAAAAAAACTTTGTTTCCCAAAATAGTGCATGGACTTTGTGTGGCCTACCCCAGTACATGTTTTAAAAATAAAAATCTTGAGAAAAACTTTACCTGTTGGAAAATTTTCCAAAAGCAAATTGAAATCCTCTCAAAGTCACCCCGGTTTACGGTATAGGAAAATTTTTATTTTTATAGTAACAAAAAAAAGGTCCACAAAAAAGCAAAAACTTTACCTTACTTTTGGGCCATTTTACATGATTTTTCAAAATGGATCCGCGGGCCACAATAAATCACCTCGCTGGCCACGTTTGGATCGCGGGCCATTTTTTGGTCACCCCTGATTAAAAAAAAAATGAAGACGAAAAATTAACCAAAAGATTGCTAGATGCTGTTTACTAAACTTTTATTTTTTTTGTTGCGTTTATAAAAACACAATTTGAGCTTTTGTAAACAAGACTAAGAAACTGACTTTCATTAAATAACAAGAGATGTTTTATTATTTGATTAAAAAAGTTTTTTTAAAGGATTCATGGATTATCGTAGATTATTGCCGGATTGTGGATTAATAACATTAAAAATGCTTAGATAAGTAATCTTCTTGAAATGAAAAAAATAAAAATAAGTGCAAAAATAAGTTTTATGTGCGTTTCAAAACGAGTTTGGTTTGAACAATCTCATATTGCGAGGTAAAAAAAAGTAAAAAAAAACCTTATTATTTTTTCCATTTCTTAAATTGCATGTTTAATTTTCAATACCCCTATTAACAAAAAGTACTATAATGCTTTATTCATCATTACTGTTATGCTTCTGTGAAACAGCAAAATGTCAAAACGTCATGGATCATTAAATGAAATTTGCACTGGTCAATAAAATTCCAACTGTCTTTTTTAAACTTATATTATCCATAAAACAAGTGTCAGAAAAAATTGTGTGATTATTTTTTTGGGTTCTTCAATCAATAAACATTGTTTAAGCCTACTTAAGGGCAATTTTGTAAGCAATTTTTCTTTTACAGTGCCACCTACCGGCTAAACAGCCCAGCACTACGATTCTTGCTCGTGGTGTGTGTGTGTGTGTGTGTTCATATTCATCGCCTTCCCAAGTAAATCTCCCCATGAAAACAAAAGGGCCCAAGGAAAGCCCAGCTCCAGCTTGACCATGCTTACAAAGCGCGCGCCATCTATCGCCAGAATCCGAGAACGCTCAACCTTCCAGAGAGAGGCTAGAGAAGCCAACTCGATGATTACCCTTCGCTTCAAAAGCGGACGGACTCTGTTTGTCTGTGTAACTTCAACAATAACTCTGGTCCCGAACGAACGAAAGACCATGACGCGCTGCTTCTCTAAAGTCTCGTGGGGGGTCTTTGGTCCTCGAAAGGGGGTGACGGTCGTCCAGGACTACGTCGTCCTTTCCCAGCAGCTGATGCTGCTGCGTTGTATTCTCTGTGTATTAATATATGGGTCTGTCGGTGTGTGTGTGTGTGTGTGTGTGTGTGTGTGTGTGTTTGTATTCGCTCACTAATTGCACATTCTTGGCATAGTTTTGCCGGCTACCTCTTCCGTTCCGATGACCTCCCCCCTTAAGGCCTGGACCGTAGTCCGAACCAACGACGCAAGGGCTGTATATTGGATAGAGCGTAGACAACAATATGTTTATATCGTAGTCTAGTGTAGACGACGACGACTTTTGTTGATGTTGGCTGGCGTTTAGTCCCTGGTCCCTGGATATCCGTCGTTTTGTCGGCAAAAGTTAGGGATCAAGCATCGTCGTCACTTCTTGTGGGGAAGAGCTTTGGACAGAGCAGGTCCACCACGCTGGTTGTCTTGGCCCCTGTTGAAGAAGTGGCTCTCGAGAAGGTACAGTAGAGTCCTAGTAATCTGATGGATTCTAAGATTTTTATTATTTCAAAGAGAAATTTCTAAAGAGAAATTTATTCCACCCAATTGATTCTGTTTTATGAACTATGCTTTTCTTTCTTTTTGTGTGATCTTTATTTGGTTAAATTTGCAACTTTTCTTTTCATCATGTCAAAAAAATATTTTTGTCTCACTAGTTTTGTACAATTTTGTCTCTCTGGCAATATTTGTGTGTATGCTAATGCACACTTTTTTCAAAGTTTAACAACTCTTCATATCAAAAGAGTAAAGTCAACTCTCGAGTTTTATGTCATTTTATCACATCAAATATTCTCTTTAAACTTTATGTACCGTAAACTGGGGTCAATCGGGACACATGGGGCGAATTGGGACAGCAGTTTTAACTATGTAAGAGCACAATATTTTGATTTTTCTGGTTGGTTTTGGTTAGAACAGACTCTGGCCAACAAGATGTGTACATACATTTCCAAATTTAAAAGCTTTAGGTGCTAATTTTGTCCCAAATTAGACAATTCTCTTCTCCATTGCAAAAGAGCAATTTCTCCCACTGATTTTTTGCATTAAGATTATTTTTCTCTCTATTATTTTAAACATTGAGGCAAAATCGCTCATTTTGTCCCAAATTTGAACTCTCTAGTTTTATGAAATTGGTACATAAAATCAACATTTTTATTCTTTATTTATGTCAAATTTATCATCACAATTAAGAAATTATTAAAAAATATTTAAATATTAAAGATTAAAAAAAAAATAGCTTTGGCTCATATAAAAATTGATCTTTGCCAGTTGTTTTTTTTTTATTTTTTATTTTAAAACTTAAACGGAAGCTCTTGTTTATTTGAATGGTTTCGTCCTTTTGAAAAGTTTGATTTGGCATCGTTTTTGAGCACTGATCAATTTTATCATTTTATTTCAAAATCAGCTCGTTTTTCAGCGGTTTTAAAATTTCCAAAAAATAGCTTAACATTTTTACTAGAGACTTTATTTCTAAAAATGACCTACAAAAGAATCGAGTGATTAAAATGGTTTTTTTTAATGCAAAAAAAAAACTCCAAACTTGTTTTGTATTTTTTCACAAGAGCAAAGATCAAACAATAAATAAAATCGATAGCAAGGATACCCCCTGATTCGATCCTTCTTGCAAAAATAAGTAGCGGTGATAATTTTGAGTTTCGCTTTTTTTCGTTAAAGTTGAAGAAAAAATCTTTTCATGCAAAAACGTTTTCTTTAAATCGTTTATAACTCCTCTGGAATAACTCGTATCGTTTTGCGGTCTTCGACAAAGTTGTTTGTCATAAAAGTTTACATTAGAATCTCACACTTGACAATGATTCGACACATTTAGTGCCACCTTTTGGCGGAATTTGAAAATGCTTGATTTTCCTCACACATTTTTTCGATTTTTTCTATACAAACTTCAACGATAAAAAGCGACCCTTATCCCTTAACCGATTTGGCTCAAAATTGACACAGTTACTTATTTTTATATAAAGAATCAAGCCAGGGGGTATCTCTTATAATTTCCCAAAATTTTCATATTTTCTTGTCACTCTAATGATCATGCAAGTCGGGGAAAAGTCTGTTATTCGCCAAAAGCCGTAAAAAGTTGGGAAAAAGTTGGGAATTTGTGTTTTTTTTTGTAAAAAAATCGGAAAAAGTAATAAATTCTAAGCAAATGTTTTCTAATTCTTGAATAAATTTGAAATATCTTGTAAAATATTTAAATTTAAGTTCTATTCATTATCAAAGGACTATCAAAGACTTAAAAAATCCATTACTCTTAGCAGCGATGGAAGAATCATCATCAAAAGAAAATGTGTGAACGTTCATCAAGAGAAAAAAAACTGAAAGGAACATGACTCCTCTCTCTCGCGCACGAATGATCGGTAAAAGGAATCTAAAAATATCATCTTGATTATTCGGCAGAACATCTTTTTCACTACTACACTTGCAAGTGTAACGTCACACATCGAAAAATGACTTGTCACTTTTTGTAGATGGATAATGTGTGTAAACAAAGCGAAATAAATCATTTTAAGTAGTGCTGACAAGGAAATTCACAAAAAATCATCAACAGTTAACGTCATGATTCGAAATCCGGACACTTAGTAGCATATCATTTTTGTTACAGCTGGCATAAAATCATGTTATAAGTTGGAAATGTCGAAACATCATCAGGATGTAGTATAAACAGTCAGTTTCAAGAAAATGCATGCAAAATATGTCTTATCTAACAATTTTTCATCAGAATTTTAAAATTAAAATGACTTGTTGTGCTTCGAATCCCGGACACTGATAAAAGCTGATTCGAATTCCGGACACTTTTGCTTCGAATTCCGGACACTCGATTTTACTTATGAATCGCACAAATTTGGACTGAAATGTTAGTGAATGGCATTCTTTAGGTCTCAAATAAGCTGTTAACATCAAAACAATCGATAGTTTATGTAAAAATTTGCTAGAATTTAAGGAAATCGAAACCATAAATTTCTACTTTGCCTTCCCGGTGCTTCGAACGCC
The DNA here is from genome assembly GCF_016801865.2 of Culex pipiens pallens. NCBI lineage: Eukaryota > Metazoa > Arthropoda > Insecta > Diptera > Culicidae > Culex > Culex pipiens. Next base: position 50,596,067 of record NC_068937.1, on the reverse strand, counting down.
TATGAAATATTTCAAGCGAAATGTTTCGCATTTTTGGTAAACTTATAATTTAATTTTATTTGACTGTTTTGGCATTAACTACAGCGTTCAAACAAACTATAAATGAAAGTTGATGTTGGAATTCATCAAATAAAACAGTTTTGACATTCATAATGCGAACTTATATCCAAATAATTGATAAAACAGGATGATGTGTCCGGGTTTCGAAGCGTCCGGGAATTCGAATCATGACGTTAGATAGTTTTGGAAAAGTTCGGGAGCGATTTTCTTTTGCGTGATTTGGAATCCCGTTGTTGTTAATATAAATAATTGAGAAGTTCATTTTTCAAGTGATTTTATAGCCTTTTCGCAGTAACGTGAGGAAGGCAAAAAGACACGTCATTAGAAATCACAAAATCTGCCTTAAAATTACACAAACTCAAATTTAGTGCCCATACCTCATGGCAGTGTTGCCATACATGTTTATGAGTCTTGATTTGACTGTAAAAAAAAAATTCAAGGCAGGGTTGCCAGACCTCCGCAACATTATCCTTGCTTATGAAGTCACTTTTTCAACTGTGAATACAAAGAGACGAGTTGTTCCTTTTAATTCCGCTATATATTTTTAATATCTTGAGAGATACGTATTTCGTCTACTACTTGCAGACTTCATCAGTGTTCTGTTCTCGACTCGACGACTCGACTAGTCGAGAACAGAACACTGATGAAGTCTGCAAGTAGTAGACGAAATACGTATCTATTCACAGTAATGCATTCTGCTAAAACGCTCAACCAAACCACAATCACTTTTTCAAGATAAATTTGATTTTTCAACACTTTTTAGTACTTCTTCAAATAATCGAGATATCCCGACTCCACTGTACCCTTAGCAGGGATAGTAAGCCAACTATACTTTCGCTTCTCCATCCCCGGTCTAAAGTCAAACGACGACGTCGACCGTCATCCCAGAGAACGAGGGCGCACCCGGACTTTACATCCTTAGACGATGCTCCTGAAACTGGACAAGGACTCGACGCCCTTGCTTCCTTCCTTCTCTTTATTCCGGTCCAAACAAAAGAAAGAGGCGGAACCCACTATAATATGATTGCGGTAATCCTCCCTATTATTATTCAGAAATTTTATTATTTTCCACACCCTCCGGGTGACGTCCTCTCGACTCTTCTAATCTGCTCCCTTTCGAGCGAAGAACCAGAAGTTGATCGGTTTTAATTTTGACACTCCTTCCACAACCCTCACCTTCTTTGTAGGTTAAGTGAAATTTCCAAATTCTTGTAACTTTGGCCACGGCGCGCAATAGTGGGACAAAGTTTGCCATGCCCTCTCCTTGAAACCGGAAAAGGGGGGTTCCTACCTGTATATAGTAGGCGTCCAACTTTTGCCAACTTTTCCAATCGATTTTCGTCGCCGGCTGCTGCGATTCTTGCGAAGCGGTTGAAAATGGCTTTGCAAAATTTTAGGGTTATGTTTTGAAGTGAAAACCGTAAATTTTGTGCCATTTTCGAATGCTAATCGAGACATCAACAGGCCAGAATCTTATTGCGCGATCAAACTGCAATAAAACTGTCGAACCATAAATCATTGAACCGGGTGCCGGGAAAGTTGCTTCTTGGTCGTGCTGTTTGGGGTGGCCAACTTTGAATTCAATTAAGTGTCCAAATAGTGGGTGGGAGGTGACGCGCGACTGGTTTATGGAAAACTAGAACTGAACGACTGACTTTTTGTAGGTTCTTGACATTTTTGGGTAAATTAAACGAAATTGTGACTGACATCTCACAAGTGTGTAAATTTGACAAAACTGTTTTGCATCAAGCAGTTTTAAATTTTATTCAAATCTTGGCAGTCTGTCAATTCTACACGCTCGTGAAAGATCACTCACATGTTATGCGAGTTTAGTTGAAAACAAAAGACTTCTGTCAATCTAACACGCTCACAAAAAGCAAATTAAAACTTCATTTTTAACCCAACCGGTTCAAAGCGGTCCCATAAAACAAACTCCCACCCACGTGCCACAAGTTACACGCAATTCCACGCGTGGCCATGTGTCCCTTCCGGGTCATAGTTTACCTGGCCAATTGACCTCTTACGCAGGCACTCACTCCAAAAAAGGCGTGCACACGTTAAACTGGAACCATCCACGTGCGTCCACGCTCCACGATGTAGCAGGCCCAATTAAAATAGCCAAAATAGCCCAATAAATTCCCGCGAGCTCTCGCTCGTCCGTTGGACCGTTGGATGACCAAGCGAGCCGCGGCCATCGCACGGCCGAGGTCCATCAAAATAATTTCACACTTGTTCGCGGCTTGTTCGACCGTACGTACTGCCACGTGGTCCCGGGCCACTACTCACGCTTGGAGGACATCATCATTGCGCCAATAATTGACAATAATTATCTGGACGTTGTTGGGGCGCGGCCCTCGCTGGTGGATCCGCGGTTTCGCCGTCGTTCCGAGGACGATGCGATGCGGCCTCAGCCTCCCGTTTGGGAAGAGGATTTTTCGAATACGTCAGACGCAAGAGTGTGCGCTGGCTACCGGGTAACGGATGCCGTCGTTCTGACGGAAGGTGGCCACCGTAGAGCATGTTTTATTGCCCTGTAGAACACTCGAATAATGAACCGGAACGATCGGAGTGAGGTGTGAAACGAACTAAAACTTGTGATTTGAGTTGCATTTGCAAGACTCGACACGAGTTAAGATTGACAGATCTAGATTAGGCGTGTAAAAGTGACAGTTTTTCAGAAAACAACACTCTTGTTCGAAATCACTCAGTTTCCGTCAACACTGATCCTATTTTAAAAAGAATGTTGAGGCTGTTCGTCAGATTTGAGTAAAGATTACTCAGATCTAATTGATCATCACTAAGATAAATTCTGAGTGAAATTAACCAAACACTCACAGTTAACCACTCAGATTTTGTCAAAACTAAATCTAATTAGAAACGAGTAAATGGGATATCTGCTAGATTTGAGTAAACTTCTCTCAGGATCTGGTTAAATTCCACTGATTTTGAATTAAATTCTGAGTGAAATTCACTCAAATCTTACAGATGTCCTATTTACTCATTTCTGAGTAGGAGAGCGTTTTTTTTATTACGTAACGTGAAAAATGTAAAATGGTCGATGTGAATCTGTAAACAAACCGGTTATCATGCTCAATTGAGTTAATCTTAACATCTCAAAAAACGGGGTGCATCATTTGTTTACATACCTTCTACGGATTGTTCACATTGTTTTGTTCGAATTCAGCAAAAACATGTTAAAGATCTTTTAAACGATTCGTAAAAAAGGCGTGATACGTAAGTCATGGTTTACATTAGTATCGAACACAAACCATTGTTTGTTTACATGTTATTTAAGTCTTTTGACATTGATACGTCTGTAATATTCAATAATGAATTTGGGTCAGATTTAGGTATGCTTTATCTTAGTTTGCATCATCCCATACCACTAAAATCAAAACAATAACAAAAGAACATTGGACCGTGCTAGTAAAACCAAAACATAAGCATAGAAAAAACCGTCATTGGAGTGACAGAGCCATAGATAACGATTATTGAACGATGCTTGAAATGATTTGTTTACCTTTTGCCTTTCTTACTAAAGAAAGGTATAGGTTTTACTTTAAGCCAGGACGTCATTTCCAGCTTCGTTAATATGTCGATTCAGCATGAATTTTAAACCGAAAAATCGCTAAAAAATCACACTGCATCGATTTTCGACGCTCTATCGATTCACCTTGACAGAACTCGTCTATCTCGAACCCTCGAATTTTGAGAAAATAAATTCCGTGGAGGTCGAGTGATGTTCGTATGTGGTAAAATTTTGCAAAATTTTGTGTCGCTCCGTTCTTTTTTTTTTTTTTTTTTTTTCATTTTCTTTGAATTTATTGGTTTTTTTTTTTGTATAAAATCTTTGTTTTATTTATTTTATAAGAAAATCGTCAAGTAACTTCTTAGGTTTCTAACACTTCTTTGCTCAATTGATGTTTCTTCGCAATACATTATGTACCGGATGAAAATTTTCAAAATCCTCCCGATTCTTCCTCTGTCCACGTTCAGGAGATCCGGAAACTGGAGATCATCGAAAGATAACCCTCGGCCGCTGGTTGCCAAGATCTGCCTTGTCGCTTCCTGCCAGAGCACCGCTACTGTTCTGCATTCAGCAAACTTATGCTTGATGGTTTCTTGTTGTTGACACTCTGCGCAGTTGGGATCCGGCCACCGGTTGTCGTCCATCCTGTGTCGCAAATCCTTGTGCTCCAGTTTACCGTTTATCAGCCGATAAAACATAGACTTCTCCTCCGACGTGAGTGTTCGATGTTCAGCGTGCTTCCATATTCTCCTCCAGTTCCGGTTGATTTGCTGTGTCAGTGGGATGGGTGGAAGTTGACTCAGCATATGCAAGTAAATACTGTTGGATTGAGGGCCATCCAGAAGATTTTGCGGCAGTCGCTCTCGAACATCTTTTATTTGTTGTAGGTGTGGCAACTCGCGGGGGCAGGTGTCTCTTGATATCAAACGTTCGATCTCTGGTAGCTGGGGCTGCGTTTTTAGAAACCGATTAACCAAAAGCGACTGTGCTTTAGTTTTTGGACAGTGTAGGCCTAGTCCTCCTTTATCCTTGCTTCTAATAATTTGGTTGAATCGCACTCTATGGGGAATCCCAGACCATAGATAGAACCCGATGTATTTCGTAAATTCTGCTGCATATTTGTTGTTGAGGGGGAGCACTGATGCAGTATACCAAATCTTGGAGCAGACAAACACATTTAGAAGGACTACTTTTTGTTTGATATTGAGAACACGAGGGCGGTTTTTGGCGAGCATTCCCACCAGACTTCGTCTAAGCTCGTGCCAGTTTTTCTCGATGGTCGCTTTAAGGTTGTTTCTGAAAGTGATCCCCAAGACTTTCACTTCCTCCTTGACGGTGAGCTCTGCTGGTACGTCAACTTCACCCATTTTCAAGGCCACAGTTTTCTGTAGATTCAGCACTGCCCCGGAGGACGCCCCGAACTCCCGGAAGCACTGCAGCACCAGGTTCGCCTTCGTCGCATCCCTCAGGATCACTGTAACGTCGTCTGCATACGCCACTACTGCTTCTCCCGGCCCGTTGCAGATTTGCACCAGCTTCTCCAGTAACGGCTGGAGGTATACGACGAACAACAGCATGCTGAGTGGATCTCTTTGGCGCACTGACCGGCGGACGTTGAAAGCTCCAGAAAGTTGACCGTTGATCAGGATTCTAGTTGAGGCCGACTGCATCCCTTGAGCGAGCCACTGCACGAAGCGGTCGTTGAACCCCATTGCTGATAGGGTGGAGAGTAAGAATTCGTGATCAACTCTGTCGAAAGCACTAGAGAGATCGCACGCAATTATCAAACCACTGCTTCCCTGCTGGTGCATGATTCCAATACGGTCTCGAATCAGATTGACTGCTTCGAAAATGGTTTGCTTTCCTTTGCTGCACTTTTGGTTCTCGCTTAGGACCATGGGAATGAGATCGCTCATCCGACACTTCAACACTCTACTCAAAATTTTGTAATCGACATTAAGCAGTGTGATGGGTCGATAAGCGCTTATGCTGTCTCCAGCATGTTTCTTTTTTATAAGAACCATTACCCCTTCCGTGCAGTCCTCTCTCATTCTCCCATTTTTCATCTCGTTGAGGATTGCTGTTATTTCGATCCGGATTGTTGGCCACATTTTGAGATAAAACTCTCTGGTAAGACCGTCTCTCCCAGGGGATTTGTTTGGTGCAGAGGCTCGGATAGCCGCCAGAATCTCTTGCTCTCCAATGTCGTCCATCAGCTGATCGTTGGTCCTCGAATTTGTGATCCTTCTCTCCGGCACGAAGTTTGTGTGTTGATCGACTTCTTCTCTGGCGAATAGACGGCCAAAATGCTGCTGCACGTGCTCCACGATTTGTGCTGGTTCAGTGAGCTGTTGATCTTCGTGCTGCATCTGGCGGATTGTGGTTTCCGATCGCCGCCGGAGATCTTCTTCCAGCTGAAAGATCGAGACGTTCTCCCCGCACAAGAAACGTTCGTTTCTCGGTCGGCGGGAGGTCGAGAACTGTTTCTGTGTTTGTAGCATAACAGCTTTTATCCTGTTGATCTCTGCTGTGCAGTCCGTCGCTAGGTGTTGCTGATACGCCCTCCTCAAGCAAGCATACTGGAACCCCATCGTGGCTTGGAATCTCCGTGTGACAATGCCCTGCTTCCATTTGAAAAATCTGGCCAGCTTTTCCTTCACAAAGAGTACCCACCATTCCAGCCACGAGTCGTAGTTTTGCTTGAACCGCTTCCAGTACGCCCACTTCTGGCTCAGCTCAAGCATGTTTTCCTCAGTCAGCAGGGTGTTGTTGAGTCTCCATATGGGTCTGCTGCACAAACGAGAGCTAGCTGGTAGAACCACTCTCGTAATGACCGTCTTGTGGTCACTAAAACAATTGGCTTGAATGGTTGCAGATCGGATGTTTCGTACCTGGCTTTTAGAAACATAGATCTTGTCTATTCTGGACATGGATCGCCCTCTAACAAAAGTGTAGTCGACCACTGTGTGGTTCATGTGCTTCCACGAGTCAACCAGATCCAGCCCAGACGTTAACCGTTTAAGTGCAGCACTCATGTTGGAGCTACCCGTTGAGTCCACAGCATCAGTTACTGCATTACAGTCTCCAGCTAGAATAAGGACCTCCGCGTGTCCTTGCAGGTGGAAAGGGACCGATTCAGAGAAGAATCTTTCTCTTGCTGCTCTGTTGTTCGAACCAGATGGTGCATACAGGTTCAAAACAGTAACTGCATTCTCCACCAATACGCAGATGATTCTCGAGTCAACGCTTTTCCGGATTTGTGTTATTCTAATTCCATTTTTTGTTGCAACAGCTGTTCCTCTTCGATTCTCGTCAATATTGAACACTATAGTATACCCTGGTATACTAATATCATCAGCCACCACCTCTTGCATGCATACGACATCAAGATCGTGAGAGTGTACGAATGATGCAAGCGCTTGTAGTTTTGTTTGGTTGTGTATACCATTAAGGTTAATGGTAGCGATCGTGTAAGAGTGTGGTACGTTATCAGGCATGATGGTGTGTTAGTTGAGAGGGTACTTTACTTGCTTGTTTTTCGAGATCGAAGCCGTTTCTCCAAACCAGCATCGCTCTCTTCGTCGATTTCCATCTGCCTCTGCTTCGTCTGTCTCTCTTCTCGTGGAATGGTGTGGATGCTGGATGAACTTGATGTCTTAGTCTCGATCGGGATCTGCAGTTGATTGTTTGCTTCGGTTTGTGTCTGTGGTGTTGCTTTTTTCGCCGGTTCAGTTTCGCCATCGGTCGGTGCTGGTCTTTTGTTTTCGGTTGAATTGAGGTTATGACCATCCCTGCTAAGTGCCGGAATTTTCGGGACTTCGATTCCCGATGCTCCCGATCTAGACGACGTTACGGAACCAGAGGCGATGTCGGCGTACGATATTTGTGCTCGTCCAGTAGCTGCCTTGTTGACACGGATCTCTCCGCAGCTTGTACCGTAGTGAACACAATCACCACAGTGTTTACACGTCTGGATCTGATTGGAGTAGGTTACGTACGTGCTGTAACCCTTCACCGAGATAAAAGACGGGATCTGCTTCCGTAGACGGATCCGGACCATTCGTACGCCGTTCGGTGTGTTAGCGAACCGCTTAGACTTGCATGTCTCGTTCCTGATGCTCAGGATTTCTCCATAACTCTCCATGAATCGGGTGATCTCCTCATTCGGCATCCGTGGAGGCAAATGGTAAATTTTCACCTCCGTGGCACCGTCTTCCATCTGCAGCTTGATCTTGTGCACCTCACCGTTGTTGACCAGCTCCTGGCTTCCATCGAATCTGCGGACGACTTCTTCTGCTTTCTCCAGAGAGTGGCATTCGACGTACACTTTGCTTTCGGCGAGATCCGGCTGGATTGCTGCTACGTCGGCTTCGGTGAGTAACAGCTTATCGGCAATGAAGTCGTAGACATTCTCCAGCTTCAGCTTCTTTATTCCCCGGATGTCGAGGTAAAAAGTGTGGACCCGTAGCGAATCCATTTTGGTCGGAATTTACCGGCCAATTTGGCAAAAAGTTCCAAAATATTGTCCTCTACTATGCAAAGCGTCTTGTTACTTTGACGTTAGCCAGACAACTGCCGTTCTCAGCTTCCATAAATCAGATTTCGATTCTCCTAAATGCAGATGAAAGCTAGTGTGCTGAACCTGGGCGAGTTGCCGCGCAAATTTCGAAATATCCATCTGTTTTCGGATGCGGCCAGACTTTTCCAGAAAATACACAGTTTTCAAATGAAAATATGGTCCAATTTTTTCATTTTCATATCTTTTATTTATCTCAAAAATTGCATTTTTTGAGCTCTACAACCTCCCAAATTTTCATCCAGATTCATAATATGGTTCTGGAGTTAGAGCCGTTTGATTGACCTACCATAAGAAAAAAAATCCCTAAAAAAAGGTAAAAGCCCACCTGGTGACATTCGCCAACATTTTTCATTTCTGATTTTATCCAAAATTTCTTCCTACATTCATAGTACAGACCATGAGTGAGCATCTGAAACAAATTCGACATCGATCGGCAATCCCGATCAAGTTTTAGAACGATTTACTTTTTGCCTTTCTTACTAAAGAAAGGTATAGGTTTTACTTTAAGCCAGGACGTCATTTCCAGCTTCGTTAATATGTCGATTCAGCATGAATTTTAAACCGAAAAATCGCTAAAAAATCACACTGCATCGATTTTCGACGCTCTATCGATTCACCTTGACAGAACTCGTCTATCTCGAACCCTCGAATTTTGAGAAAATAAATTCCGTGGAGGTCGAGTGATGTTCGTATGTGGTAAAATTTTGCAAAATTTTGTGTCGCGCCGTTCTCAGCTTCCATAAATCCGATTTCGATTCTCCTAAATGCAGATGAAAGCTAGTGTGCTGAACCTGGGCGAGTTGCCGCGCAAATTTCGAAATATCCATCTGTTTTCGGATGCGGCCAGACTTTTCCAGAAAATACACAGTTTTCAAATGAAAATATGGTCCAATTTTTTCATTTTCATATCTTTTATTTATCTCAAAAATTGCATTTTTTGAGCTCTACAACCTCCCAAATTTTCATCCAGATTCATAATATGGTTCTGGAGTTAGAGCCGTTTGATTGACCTACCATAAGAAAAAAAATCCCTAAAAAAAGGTAAAAGCCCACCTGGTGACATTCGCCAACATTTTTCATTTCTGATTTTATCCAAAATTTCTTCCTACATTCATAGTACAGACCATGAGTGAGCATCTGAAACAAATTCGACATCGATCGGCAATCCCGATCAAGTTTTAGAACGATTTACTTTTTGCCTTTCTTACTAAAGAAAGGTATAGGTTTTACTTTAAGCCAGGACGTCATTTCCAGCTTCGTTAATATGTCGATTCAGCATGAATTTTAAACCGAAAAATCGCTAAAAAATCACACTGCATCGATTTTCGACGCTCTATCGATTCACCTTGACAGAACTCGTCTATCTCGAACCCTCGAATTTTGAGAAAATAAATTCCGTGGAGGTCGAGTGATGTTCGTATGTGGTAAAATTTTGCAAAATTTTGTGTCGCGCCGTTCTCAGCTTCCATAAATCCGATTTCGATTCTCCTAAATGCAGATGAAAGCTAGTGTGCTGAACCTGGGCGAGTTGCCGCGCAAATTTCGAAATATCCATCTGTTTTCGGATGCGGCCAGACTTTTCCAGAAAATACACAGTTTTCAAATGAAAATATGGTCCAATTTTTTCATTTTCATATCTTTTATTTATCTCAAAAATTGCATTTTTTGAGCTCTACAGCCTCCCAAATTTTCATCCAGATTCATAATATGGTTCTGGAGTTAGAGCCGTTTGATTGACCTACCATAAGAAAAAAAATCCCTAAAAAAAGGTAAAAGCCCACCTGGTGACATTCGCCAACATTTTTCATTTCTGATTTTATCCAAAATTTCTTCCTACATTCATAGTACAGACCATGAGTGAGCATCTGAAACAAATTCGACATCGATCGGCAATCCCGATCAAGTTTTAGAACGATTTACTTTTTGCCTTTCTTACTAAAGAAAGGTATAGGTTTTACTTTAAGCCAGGACGTCATTTCCAGCTTCGTTAATATGTCGATTCAGCATGAATTTTAAACCGAAAAATCGCTAAAAAATCACACTGCATCGATTTTCGACGCTCTATCGATTCACCTTGACAGAACTCGTCTATCTCGAACCCTCGAATTTTGAGAAAATAAATTCCGTGGAGGTCGAGTGATGTTCGTATGTGGTAAAATTTTGCAAAATTTTGTGTCGCGCCGTTCTCAGCTTCCATAAATCCGATTTCGATTCTCCTAAATGCAGATGAAAGCTAGTGTGCTGAACCTGGGCGAGTTGCCGCGCAAATTTCGAAATATCCATCTGTTTTCGGATGCGGCCAGACTTTTCCAGAAAATACACAGTTTTCAAATGAAAATATGGTCCAATTTTTTCATTTTCATATCTTTTATTTATCTCAAAAATTGCATTTTTTGAGCTCTACAGCCTCCCAAATTTTCATCCAGATTCATAATATGGTTCTGGAGTTAGAGCCGTTTGATTGACCTACCATAAGAAAAAAAATCCCTAAAAAAAGGTAAAAGCCCACCTGGTGACATTCGCCAACATTTTTCATTTCTGATTTTATCCAAAATTTCTTCCTACATTCATAGTACAGACCATGAGTGAGCATCTGAAACAAATTCGACATCGATCGGCAATCCCGATCAAGTTTTAGAACGATTTACTTTTTGCCTTTCTTACTAAAGAAAGGTATAGGTTTTACTTTAAGCCAGGACGTCATTTCCAGCTTCGTTAATATGTCGATTCAGCATGAATTTTAAACCGAAAAATCGCTAAAAAATCACACTGCGCTTCGTCGCCAAGTCGACAAGTTGTCAAGTTGAGCTTCGAATACTGGCGCGAGAATGCTGGCGCATATGTTTCGGCTCGACTTATACTCGTTCGTAGTAGCTTATCTACCGATGTTTCCTTCAACATGTAAGATATCGTAACTTTTCGGTTTCTTTTGCTCTGTCCGTTTTTGCATAACTGTCCAATGTTTATGCAAAAACTTTTTTGACATAGGACATTCATCCGGGTACAATCAATTTGTTTCCCGTGTGCTCCTAAAATCGCCTTTAAGTAGGCTTCATTTGTCGTGTCGTTTTATTAAACAGAGTTCATTGGATTCCAATAGGAGCTTTCGAAGCTTCTAAGCTTTATATCGTTTTCAAAGTTTTCAATGCTCGCGACGCCAATGGCTATCTACCTAAGGTATTGCGATTGAGTGTGTAGTGGTGCGGTTGTAAAAATATCTATCTCTGACTCTCTCACTTTCGTAGACGCTGAATGGCAAGCTTCCCACTGTGCGGTTAACTCGGTTTTGCTTTGCGCCTGCTTTGTTCGGTTTTTGGGCTCGTACCAAAACTAGAAAACCAAAACCGCGGTGTGTGTCGTCACTTGCGCATGGGAAGCTAAGAATTTGTACGATTAAAAATATTCTATAGGTGAAAATTGCGTTTTCAATTTCTTTTAGAAAACACATCATTAATAATACCTTGCTTTCATCATAAGATTTTTTGTATCAAGTCGATGTTGTGAATTGAGAGAAGTTATATTCTTTAGTAAGAAAGGCTCTTTCTCACCCCTGGTGGGATTAAATCGGGTTTTTGGTACCCTCCGCAAACGTCAACCATACAAAATTACTGCCGGATCTTTTCCGGGAGAGATCCAGAAAAAGATCCGGCAGCAATTTGTATTGATTTAAAATTTGCTGAGGGTGCCGAACAGTTTTGTTATGTTCTGCTTGCAAAAGACAATGACAACCGCACCACTACATACTCAAACGCAAGAACCCTTTTACCTAGTTTTGGGTAGAGTTTAGACGTTTTCAGTTATGTTCCTGTCAGATCTCTAAAAAACATAAATAGATTAAAAAGTTTAAAAAGGACTCTTGAGAAGGTTTGGATTTGCTTATAATTTGTTAAAAATTACTCAAAATTGAGATATTTCGGATGCGTAAGGCTATTTTCCAATCCGAGTGACGCGAGCTGTTAGTTTTGTTTTGGTTTTTGTTAAAGATCCTAAATTGAGAGACTGTCCGAATTGAATTTGACGTACCCAAATAGACACGAGTTTGACGTATCCAAACGAGCATTTGCCTTTTCGCCCAGTAAAACTTATCAGTGTTGCCAAGCTCAAAACATACGTTGCCAGATCGATTTAGCAAACTTAGACCAGTCTCCCTATTTAGGGTCTTTAGTTTTTGTCAGGATAGTAAGCTCAAATCTGGCATGATTACAATCTTCATATATTATTTACATAATATTTTTGAAATCATATTAAAGGTGAAAAATATCAATATATTTACCAAAGTTTGTTTCAAAAGCATTTAAACCAGGCCTGCCCAACGTCCGGCCCGCGGGCCGGATCCGGCCCGTGAAGCCATTTCATCCGGCCCGCGACGGATTTTCAAAATAGTTTTATTAGCGGCCCTTGAGGCTGCTCTTGAAATATTAAATAAATAAATTGATTGTCTGAGTTAAAAAAAGTAAACTTGTGATCAAATTTTAACATAATATAACAACATTCTTCATGTTTGAATTTAATTCTTCTAATTTCTAAATTGATATTTTTAAACTGAAAAATGGTGCACGGAAACAAAATTATCCATTTCGCAAAATTGTGAAATTTATGAAAAAAATTTGAATTGTTGTCTAAAAATGTACAAAATGACTCTAAATTTAAATTTCTTTCAGTTTTAACACATTGAAGTTTTTTTTATCTAATTTTATTTTTTTTAAATAACTTAGCAAAAACTTATGTATTTTTTTCAACACTTCTATAATAAAATTTTTTTTTTGAAAAAAGCTTCAAAAAGCAAATTATTCGTACTGTTCGCTGCAAATATTTTAAAAATATTAAAATTTTTTTGAAACATTGAGACAATGAGTTTAGAAATTTGAGAGCAAATCAATTAAAAATGATTTAATATATATTTTTTATACTTTTAAATTTTCTGTGTTTGAAATCTTTATAAAATATTTTTTTCAAAATATTTGAATAAAGGTGTACAACAAGGTTTTTTTTGTAAAAGATATTCGAATCCAAATTTCGTTGGAATAAATTTTATCATGTCTCATTGATTTTTTTATATTGTAGTGTTGAGGAAATTAAACTTAAAAAATGGCAACGACCATTGAAATTTGAATGTTTTTTTTTTTAATTTTATCGAGGTATTTGATTGCAATCGTCAAAAACAATAACTATACAATTTTAAACAAACAAAAATTAGAATATGTCAGATAAACACATTTTTTTTTATACACGCAGAAAAAAGTTTTGTAGAATCAGCCTGTACGAGATTTGAATCAACAAAATTTTTGTTGAATATAATCATTGCCGATTTTGCGTTGAAACAAACCTTGATTTTATCGATTCCACAAAAGTCTTTTGTTGTTTTGAAAAAGCTGCTTTGACGTTTAGCGTTGATTCAACAAAAAATTTGATTTTCAAATCAACAAAACGTTTTGTTGATTCAAATATGCCTTATTTTTCTGCGTGTACTTAAAATCAAGTTTTACTTTTTTCAACTTTTATCAAATGTTAGTTCCGGCCCGCCACTGCTTCAGAAAAATGAGATATGGCCCGCAGGGCCAAAAGGTTGGGCACCCCTGATTTAAACAAATCTCAGATTGTGAATAAAATTCACAGTTTTTGGATCTCAAATCTGGCAAACCTTGAGTTTTAAGAGGCTGGAAACGCTGGTGCAATTTTGATAGTTCGAGCTGGTGTGAAAAAACGACAAACAGGTTCCATATGTCCTATATTAGGTGCGTTGCCTCATTACGCGTAATAATTAAACAAAATCAAGCAAAACAATGTAAATGGGGCCAATGTGGATGTATTAACAAGCTGTCTTTCATACACGAACGTTCAAAATCACTCAGATTTCGTCAAAACCGAACCTACTCGGAAATGAGTAAATAAGACTTCTGTCAGATTTAATTTACAAATCTATACATTGGCCCAACTGAAACGTAGCAAAAACGTCATCTTCCTCCACCCTCTAAACTGCGTAACGTAATAAAAGGGCGTTCTTTTAACTGATTCCGTTTAGTCTTGGGAAGAACTGTCACTTATACACTCTTAATTTTAAAAATAAGCCTGCAATTATGACAGTCCTCGACTCAAAGGAAGCATCGCAAACGTCAAATAAACAGTAAACAAAGGCAGCCTTCTCATAATCACTCATTTTCCACCACTCCTAATTGAAGCATCTAGATCTGGAGGGGGAGATTCGCACCCTCGCAAGCTCCGGAACCATGTTCCGACAACAAGTGTTTAGTGCTGGAGGATAAAAACACCATAAGATGTCATCCGTCCGTGACGACACACTCGAGGGTGATCCTCCTCCTCCTCGGAAGTTTGAAGATGTGGGTTTATTAAATTTATTACACGTAATAATTTGCCAGAAAGGATGTTCCCTTTTATATCCATTATTGCCTGGTGGCGGCACAGGTCCTGTCTCACATTTTTTTTTTCTCTCCTTTTTCTCTCTTTTTAGATTGATGGTGGTGGTGTCGTCGGTTGAATAGAAAGAGTTTTCCACCCTCGATGGGTTATGATTTATAATTAAATTTTATATTAATTTTCCGGGTGCGCGGGCTCTGGATTAAAGCGGCAGGATAAGGGACTCGGAAAGTGGCTTGAGGTTGACAAAAAGGGAAGTGAACAATTTAGGATTTTGGGTTTGGAATTGATTTTTTGGGAGGGAAAAGTCGCTTCTGAACTGTCACTTTTGCACGCTTAATCCGGAGGATCAAATGTGAGTGTTTTCTTAACCAAATGTTTCATCTTTTCAAAGAAAGCTTGACTTTTTACATTACAGTCGTAACGGTGACTGTATCAAGAGCTGTCAAATTTCACACGCTTATTTAGAAGCGTGCAGATTTGACCTCAATCTTTAACGTTACGTAATATACGAATACACGCTTACACAGACAACTGTCAGAGTTGCACGCTCAACTCCAAACACTCATATTTATGAACTGTTTAGTAAAATTTGAATTAGTTATTGAAGTATTGAACTGTATTATTTTTTCTGTTTTATTTAGGAATTTCAAAATAACATTTTGCGAAACTGGCGATGAAAACTGCGCACAAAAGAAGACTCAATCGTGGCATACTTTTGAAATATATTCATTTAGTCGCTCGTCGTAACATTTCGCGCGCAAACTTCCTCCTCCCATCCCCATCCCTTCGACAGCCTTCAATAATTTAATAAAACATACATCATACAAGCCAGAATGTCATCCCACACTTTCTGTTCCTCGATTAACTAGCGAGCCCCCCCCCCCCTCCTTTCAGGTGGCTCCCCCTGGAAAACGATGGTGGCAAAAATGTCGCTCATATTGCACCGAGAGGGAGAGAAACAGAGGTATATAAATTTTATTATAAATAATACCGTGAAGCTCAACTCAACCCCCTCCCCCCTCATGCTAGGTGAGGTCACACAGGGTTGAAGCTGAAAAGGGAGGGGGGGGGGAGCTACCCCTCAGCAAGTATTCCAGGGCGAAAAGAATGCCGAGAATTCATAGGAGAACAATTTTTCCGCGACTCTTGTCGGGGCGCGGTGGGTTGACGATGAGCGCAAAAGTTCCATCTCCATTCGGGGTCCCCCCCCTCCCATCCTAGCTTCACCTTTAAACAGGCGGTAGGATAGCACATGCATGTCATCATTTTTCACCGTCTGACGCGCGCTCGGTTGTTGGTGCTCAAGGAGCTTTTAGAGCTCGATGAATGTAATTTTCAGGTTAAAATCGTTGAGATATTATCCTATCAGTAACTTGTACCGCTGTAAATAAATATCAGTGCGGTTCATGAAAATCGTACAAGGACAACAAAACCTTGAGGGAGCATTTTGATAGTTCTAGTTCCATTTAACGGGGAATTGGACTTGAACTGTTCTCTACCGTACCGCTGTAAACAGATATCGATGCGGTACATAATCAAGATGTGAGGGCATTTTCACCTTGAGTGAGCACTTCGGTAGTTCTTGTTTTATGTCAACGAACCACCACCCAAGGTGAAAAGGCTCGTCAAGAAAGACGCGGACACCTCCAAGCTGTCCGTCGTGTCGTTCCGGGTTCTGCTTCCCGATGACTTACGGGACACTGCACTTCAACCGGACACCTGGCCGACTGGAGTGACGGTTCGCGAGTTCGACTTCGATCTGCGACCCTCACCTAGATTTCGACAGTTGTGAGCATCACCTCATCTATGTTGCTGACCTGGGACGTTATCACGAAAGCCGTTTGGAAGTGCCCCGTGCCCCCGTCACAGCTGTGCCACACCATTCTTCATCACCAAGCTATTGTTCCTGCTATTGTATGCGTCCCGGCCCTGTGTACGGCCACGGCAACGGGGCCTTCCAAGCCGCTCTAGCAGGCAAGTACATTCATTCGACAAGAACCAATCCGCGCCTTGATGCGTCGCTACATTACAGTGAGCTGCCAACCGCCGACAAAGTTATGCCGAGTCCAGAGTTTGACGCAGATATTGGTCTGGGACGCATGTACCGAGGCATTAAGGTTGATCCCCGCTTCCCCGTCACAACTGAGCCCCTCACCGCTTCCGTCGCTTCGAGCTCCAGCCATCTCAGTCGTCCCGGCCTTGTGAACGGGACCAGAAGCGGGGTCAACTACAGCCTGCTCTCAGGCAAGTACTTGCACTTTCCCAGTACAATTCCGCCCCCTGATGATCCTTTGGTTTCCAGCCATTTCCACCCATCTCATGCCGAGCACGATCAACCGTTGCCGCTCATCGGTCCTCGCCAGCAAAATCTTCTCAGTGCTGTCGCTGAAGTTGCTGATCATCCGGGACGCACGTACCACGGCAATGTGGAATGCCCCCGCTCCCCCGTCACAGTCGCGCCATCCGTCAGTTCCGGTGAATATGTCTGTTCGAGCTCACCTAGTCGTCCCGGCGCTGTGTGCGGTCAAGGATGCGGGGGCTTCCGGCCTGCCAGCTCAGGCGAGTACACATGCATTGATCCCAACTCTCCCGCACTCAATGATTGCACTTTGCAGCGGCCTGCTGTTCCGAATGGCGTAATCAGCGTTTATTACCAAAACGTAAGAGGCCTCAGAACGAAAATTGATGACATGTACTTAGCATCGCAAGATTGTGGGCACGATGTAATCATTCTGACGGAGACGAATTTGAAAGACGACATCACATCACTGCAACTCTTCGGATCAGCATTCAACGTGTTTCGTTGCGACCGGAGCCGGAAGAACAGCGAGAAGCAGAGCTTTGGCGGAGTCTTGATCGCAGTATCTAAACACTACAGCAATGCACACGAAGTCGAAACAGCTCGGGGCAATGAACTTGAGCAATTGTGTGTAGCAGCGAGCATTCAGGGCGAAAATTTTCTATTCTGTGCCATTTATGTTCCACCTGAGAAGAGATCTGATGTCAATCTTATCAATGAGCACATTGCGACCATCGATGAGTTGCGAGGTACGAAGTGCGCAGATCACACAACCGTTGTCTGTGGCGACTATAATCAATCCCATGTCCAATGGTCGCTGATTGGCAGCATAGCTCGCCCCACGAGCCCCCTGACTGCCGCATCCACCATGGCTTTGGTCGATGGAATGGATTATCTCAACCTGTGTCAAACTAATCTGGTACATAATTGCTTTGGGCGGATTCTAGACCTCGTCTTTTGCTCGTCGCAGAGATCCGTCGCTGTGGATGTTGCTGCATCTGCTCTGGCGCTACCGGTTGATTCGCATCATCCTCCCCTAGTCTGCCACTTTCCCATCTTCAAGCGACCTCAGGAACGCAGAGGCAACTCGGCGAACCCAGCGCTGCGTCTGCTAAATTTCCGCAAAATCGATTTCGCCGCTATGACGACATTCTAGCTCAGCGTAGATTGGAGTCTATGTTTGACAAACCTTGGCGTTGATGAGATGGCTAACACGTTTTGCAGCATTATTCGGAACTGGATGAATCAACACGTGCCTACAGTAAAGCCCCGCGTGTCCCCCGCTTGGAGCAACAGCCGTCTGAGGCAAATGAAACGACTTAAAAATGCATGTCAGCGAGCGCTGCGCCGTCGTCGCTCTGTTGTCAACAAGATGAAGTTTAGGAGATCAAGCGATGCATACAGGAAACTCAACTCTACACTGTACAAGTCGTACGTGTTGCGTGTCCAGACGAACCTTCGGCGTAATCCCCGCGGGTTTTGGAGCTTTGTGAACGCGAAAAGAAAGAGCAAAGACATCCCTGACAGTGTCTTTCTTGACCAACACGAGTCCGGATCTCCAGAGATGTCCTGTGATCTGTTTGCACAGCATTTCAAAAGTGTTTTTGCTGCAGGTTGCGCCACTGACGAAGAAGCTGCGGTTGCTGCAAACAACGTTCCCGAGAACCTTCTTGACCTTTCAACATTCGACGTGTCGGCTGATATGGTAAAGCAAGCGCTAGCAAAGCTAAAGTCGTCCTTCTCCCCAGGGCCAGATGGTATCCCTTCTGTGGTCTACCGCCGATGTGCTGATGCGTTGGTTGCTCCTCTTTTAGTCATTTTCAACAAGTCATTTTCCCAGCAAACGTTCCCGTCCACTTGGAAGCAGTCATTCATCGTGCCTGTGCACAAGAGTGGTGACAAAAGAAACGTCAGAAACTATCGAGGAGTGACGAACCTGTCCGCAGCATCCAAATTGTTCGAGATCATCGTCAGCAAAGTGATCCAGCGTCAAGCTATGCGCTACCTGTCTGATGATCAGCATGGTTTCATCCCGAAGCGTTCGGTGACCACGAATCTTTTGGAATTCACCTCAACATGCATCGGCCACTTGGAGAACAAAGCGCAAGTCGACGTGATATACACCGATCTCAAGGCCGCTTTTGACCGCATCGACCACAACGTCCTGCTTCGTAAGCTTTCTCGCCTAGGCCTGTCTGTACAACTGGTAAACTGGCTACGGTCTTACTTGGTGGGTCGTTCGCTTCGGGTTCGACTAGGGACGAGTGTTTCAGCTGTTTTTGTGAACAATTCGGGAGTACCGCAAGGAAGCAATTTGGGACCACTTCTATTTATCCTGTTTTTCAATGACGTGCTGTTTTTGCTAGGACCAGGTTGCGCCCTTGTGTACGCTGATGACCTGAAGCTATTCCTGCCGATCAAAGCAACAGATGATTGCTGTCGACTGCAAGCTCTTCTGGACATTTTCGTCTCCTGGTGTCGGCGCAACAAGCTCGTCGTAAACATTTCCAAGTGCTTGGTCATGTCATTCACACGTAGCAAACGGATGATCTCGTTTGACTACAGCATCGATGGAGTCGTCCTGCAAAAGGTTGACCAAGTTAGAGATCTTGGGGTTCTGATGGATCCTAAGCTGACATTTGACCTCCAACGAGTTTCGGTGATTGCCAAGGCCAATCGGCAGCTTGGATTCATCTCCAAAATTTCGAAGGACTTTCGAGACCCGTACTGTTGGAAATCCCTGTACTGTTCCCTCGTTCGGCCCATCCTTGAGTACGCTGCCATTGTGTGGTTGCCCTACCAGCTAACGTGGATTTTGCGAATCGAACGTGTGCAGAAGCGGTTCATCCGGAGAGCCCTGAGAAGCTTGCCCTGGAGGGATCCAGTTAATTTGCCTCCGTATCCAGCTCGATGTCGGCTGCTGAACATCCAACCCCTTCAGTCCAGGCGTACAACGCAGCAGGCAACTTTTGTTGCTAAGTTGTTGAATGGAGAAGTCGACTCTCCAAATCTGCTCTCTCTTATCAACTTCCGCACACCGCAAAGAACGCTTCGTGACTCAACGCTACTAGCCCGCAGATTCCACCGTACAGCCTATGGTTTCAACGAACCAGTTTCCAGCATGATCCGAGCCTTCACAGCAGTAGAAGATTTGATTGAATTTGGTGAATCGTCTGTCCGTTTTCGTGATAAAATCAACCGTACTCAAACTTTTATTCATTAAGACAAACATTGTCAGATGAATGTAAATAAACAATTAAACAATTAAACGAGGAGTTGGTCTTGAACTGTTCATTATCCGTACCGCTGTAAACAAAATCAATGCGGCACATATGCTTTGTGTCCAGTCATCTTCACCTCGAGCACTTAGTTGTGTTACACTCAATCATTAAATATGCCTTGAAGGGCTCACTGATCGATACCGCTGTAAACAAAAAAATTACTCGT
The DNA here is from genome assembly GCF_016801865.2 of Culex pipiens pallens. Taxonomy (NCBI): domain Eukaryota; kingdom Metazoa; phylum Arthropoda; class Insecta; order Diptera; family Culicidae; genus Culex; species Culex pipiens. The sequence continues at coordinate 50,575,775 of NC_068937.1, read as the reverse complement.
GAGAGAACATTGAGTTTTGAGCTTTACTCAAGTACATGTTTTACAAACTAGGCTTAACAAAAATCTAAATCTTTGAAATTAATAAAAAGTACCGCTGTAAAGTGTATCAATCTGATCAAATAATTGTAAGGATATCTCCATCGTGAAAATATATGGAGTAGGTCTCCATCTCATATCTCATATCTCCATCGTGAAAATATATGAAGTAGGTCGTGAACTGTCTGTTAAGCACTTTTACCGTACCGCAGTAAACAAAAATAAATGCGGTATGATAACAATATGTTAGAATTGCTGTAAACAAGTTAATCATTTTTTTTAGCTTTTTCGATCTTGTTTATCTAGTACGTGCCGCTGAAAACTAAACTCATGTGGCACTTTGGGCCTTTAGGTCATTTCCACCGTCAGAGACCAAAGCAGGCGTCTAATTTGCTCCGATAAACTCTAAAAGAGCACTCTTTACCTAATTGGTCAACCAAATTCCGCCAACGACTCCCCACTCTCAACGACCAGGTCGTGCCACGTGTCAAAATCCCGTTCAACAACATTGGCATGCCACGAGACCGTTTTAACCTCTCTCTCTCTCTCTCTCTCTCTCTCTCCGGGGAGGACAACAAAGAGTTGATTCTTCTCCGCGCCATCCGAGATTCGCGGGGTTCTGGGCGCACGATTCGCGTGTGGCATGCGCTGACGGGCCCCGTTGAACGCACTGCCGGGGCAAGCAATTATCATCATCTGTTTACTGTTATCACGGGAGGTGTTTGTGTGTGTGGGAAAGAGGGACATCGGGGTGAAAGGAGCCTTTTAAAGTCGTACGAGGATGGTGAAGCGGACAGAGCTGTGAAAAGTTTACTTGAAACCTACGGGCAAAAGTTACAATGATTTCACATCCCTGTGCGCGCGCGAATGCAACAGGCCGTCCCACTCTTCGCGGCCATAATGGATCGTTAAGGTGAAGTGCAGGAAAAAATCATCGAAAAGTGCCATATTTATACACGACGCGCGCCTACGTGAGGGAAGCCCCACACGATGATAAGAGTGACGACGTCGGTTCTACTCAACGACGGTGATGATGATGAGGCTTGTTTATTAGCATAATTGATTTAATTAGGCAGAAAAGGGTGCCACATGAAGACCTTTTTGTACTCTGAAAAGGATACGATGATTAACGTCCCTTTAGGCGATTTTTCATTAGTTCAAAGTATTCAGCAAGCATATTAACCTAGTCCATAATTGTCAGCACTGATTCCTCATGAAAAAGCTCATTGCTTTTATCATTTTTTCAATTCAGCAAGAGTTAAAGTTATTCAGCAAGTGGTTAAACTTAGTTCAAAATTGTCAGCACTGGTTTCTCTCAATTTGACACATTACTATTCACATGTAAGCGCTGTGCTGACATTTATTTTCATGGACGTATTAAATCTCCAAGACTGACGTCACTTTCGACGATTTTTCTAAGATTCAGCAAAGAAAAACGCTAAAATTGTCAGCACCAATTCCTAATGATATAGATCATCGCTTTTCGTCATTTGTTTCAGATCAGCGCAAAACAGTCTATTCAGCAAGCCCTTTAACCTAGTTCAAAATTGTCAGCACTGGTTTCGCCCGATTCCACACATCACTCTTCACCTCTCGGCACTAGTGCTGACATTTATTTTCACGCGCCAGCGAAATGAATGTCATTGCCACTAAATCTCCAAGACCAAATCTGTGACGCCCAGTCCCGTTGTTGTAATCCACTCTGTTTCAAATCAGAGTCCCTGCCGGTCTCCAAAGTCGTTTCAAGGTACAAGCTTTTTATAATTGCGTCCCCAAATAGCGCGTCATGCCGCCGGCCCGAGAATGCCAGACGTTGAAAAATCCCAAAAATGTTTTGGTCCGTTTCGACTCCGGTACGCCGCGTGTGTCGTTTTGGTGTTGACAAAATTAGACTCGGTCGCGATTTATGCCTCAATTGGCGGCGGCGCGGCAGCCCCGGGTTGCATCCATTAATCTTGTCAGAGTGCTGTGCATATTCAGTTGCAACGCAACAAGGCAAACGAAACTAGAGCGAAAAAAACAGTTACGTTTATGCCTAAATTAGCAACTGATCCACAGCCCGGTGGCGAACGGTTGCGAATCCTGCTGGATGGACGTTTAATGGCCAGTCGGTTTGATCTATGGGGCAACCTTTCCCGTGGTAAACCCCAAATGGGTCGTAAAACTCGTGTCAAACTATCCGACGACGATTCTGCCGGGTTGAAACGATGGAGTGACTGCGCCCGACCGGCCTGATTGACGATTGCGAGCTCATAAAATCTTCTGAAAATTGCTTCTTAATGGGCTTGAATTGTGCGAGGGAGGAACGGAGGTCGCGTCATAAACGACGACGTTGAGTGCATTCAGATGCAGTTTTTCAAAGAGCTCAGCAGTGGCGGTTTCGTGGCTAAAAATTGTCAGTATGGAGTTTGGCAAGATGGACGAAGTTTCAAAAGTGTGATGATTGCAGTGCTGACAAAACATTTCAACTTGGAGGTGGTCAGCACTCATTTAGTAAAAAGTTGTCAGCACCAAGTCCAGAGGGAAAAACAAGGATCACCAAAAATTATATCCATAGTGCTGACAAAAATATCTTTAAACTATTCAGCGCGGGTTACACTAGAATTAAAAATTGTCAGCACGAAGTCTAAACAGCATAAGAGAACATCAAAAATTCGATAATGACATCGCTGACAAAAAATAAAAATAGGTAACCAGTTAAACAACATAGTATTTTTTAGTAATAAAACAATAACAAATATGTGATTGGTGAGTTTTAAAATGTTAAGCGCTAATAAAACTTAAGCGGATGTCAGTTATCAACAATAAGTCTAATACAAATAACGATAAAAAAGTATGACATCAAATAACAAGTATTCAGCACTCTTGATTACATGAACAAAATTTGTCAGCACTAAGTATGTAACGTAGCATTTAACTCAAGAAAAACTATGACGTTTGTGCTGACAAAAAAAAGTTACAAACTATTGAAAACAAATAAATATTTTGTAAGCAATACATATTCCTGAAACAAGGCATACCTTGAACCCCTTCCACCTAGTTGCTTACAATTAAATCCTGCAAAAACAGTCCTGCTGACAAAGTCTGCACGCATCCAATTATGCCCACCTGATTATCCCGAAAGGGGATAAAATTAATTAAAAACCCACCTTCCGGGGACACGGGAATTTCGATCCCACTCACACACACACACACGACACAATAGGACACGACACTCATTATTGAGGGTGCACACCGAAGAATTCACCTCTCGGTGATCCCGCTGACAATTTTCAATCACCGAACGGCACCCCCAGCGCTTCAGCCTGGGGGTCTTTAGATTGAAATGCCATTCCGTCTACTGCCTGCCGACGAATCCTTCGAAGGAGATGCCGTGTCTTCTGTCTGGATCTGCTCCGACACGAGCTGAAAATGATACGATAACAAGCAGGATCCGTTCGAGGGGCAGAGAGAGTGTGTGGAAAAACCCCGGAAAATGAAGAATCTAATGAATTTTGTTTTGATTTTCTGCTAAGAAATATTTCGCCTTGCGGCTAGGGGGTTTCTTTTATCCTTGCCGGTGCTTCGGTTGAGATGAGTTCTAAGATTTTCAACTTTTACGAACCCCTTTTCCTGACACGCATGCAAGTCCTTGAAGGAGCAGCGTTTGATCCAAACCACTCGAGAGGTAAAGTTTTGGAACCTTCTTGAGTGTTCCCAGCTCGGAAAATATTCCAAGAATGCGAGCTTCAAATGAAAATTGCCTTCGAGTTTGTTTTAAATTTTATTGCAATTTTTGAAAAAGATTTTCAAATTTAAAAATTAGAATTAAAAAAATCTCCAACTAATCAGGCTCGAACCTTTTTCCGACCAATTGCGTAATTCAGCAATTACTCACAGCTCGATTGAGCAATTCTGGAAAGCTCACACTATGGTTATTCATCGCACCTTTGCGCGCGGTGCAATATTGCACCGCACTCTGGTGAACACTTGAACTTGACTTTGCACAATTTGTATGCACCGATCAATCAAAACGCGATCGTAAAACTGGTGCGTTCTTCTGTGCCGGCAGCTCGTAAAACCAGTTGCGCAGCACTCGATTGAATGGAAGAAGTCACCTAACTCTGGAGCTTTTATATTGTGTTTGCCACTTCTTGGAAGACAAGTGGACAAATCGTAATAAAAACCCCCGCCAACTTTACGAGCCTCTTATGCCGCAACAAATTGGTCAATTTTCCCACACTTGAGTGTTTTCGAACGAAAGGAGCGACATTGTCGTATAAATGTGTGTTTGGTAGTAAAAGGTACAACGCAGGAAGCGATTGGTTTGCAATAGAACTGCGTGCTGACAAGTTTTTCGGGCGGTTTTGGGGTTAGATTTGTCAAAGCTGTTGAGAAAATATGTCAGCACATGTTACCGAGCAGTGCTGACAACCGTTTTATGGTAGTTGTTTGACAAAGTCGGGAGTTAGCTTTTCAATGATTGAAAAATACATTATTTCAGATGTAGACATTGATTGTAGTCAGCTTTGAATTTTTAGATTTTTAGATTCGCTTTACACACCTTAAATATGTTGCAAAATGAATTTAATAAATTTTTGTCAGCACTATGGATAAACATTACAAATTTTGTAAGCACAGAATTCAAAAGCATCCTAATAATCTTCCACCCATTCTCTCAGACTGCTGACAATTTTCGCCCTTAACGATTCCCGTAAGAAGCATTTCAAGTCGTGACTTCCTTCGGGTATATGCGACAAACCCGGCTCTTCTCTGCAACCAACTTCTTTTTGGAAAGATAACTAGATATTGTTTCATTATATTTATTTATTAAACTATATTTCATTCATTTCTATTTATAAAGTTTTTCAATACAAATATATGTCAGCTCTATATACAAACATTTAAAATTTTGTAAGCACATAATCCACCACTTTCCTAACAATCTTCCGCTCAATTCCCTCCCACTGCTGACAATTTTCGCACTATACGACTCCGGGTGGAAGCCCTTCAAGTGGTGACTTCCTTCCGGGATATGCTCGACAAACCCGGCTCTTCTCTGCCACCAACTCCCACTCGGGAAGATTACTATTTACCATTTCATTCTATTTATAAATCAATATTTTGTCAATTTTCATTTATAACATATTTCAACACATTTTTTTTGTCAGCACCATCAACAAACATTTTAAATTTTGTAAGCACATAATCCACCACTTTCCTAACAATCCTCCGCTCAATTCCCTCCCACTGCTGACAATTTTCACACTAAACGATTCCGGTCGGATGCCCTTCAAGTGGTGACTTCCTTCCGGGATATGCTCGACAAACCCGGCTCTTCTCTGCCACCAACTCCCACTCGGAAGGATTATTATTTGTAATTTTCACTCGATAAACTCTTTCCAGTGGTACTTTTTTTCTGTCCCTTTTTCCCAGGTCTAGGAGCAGCATCTGTCCGGGAAAACCGCTTACCACCACCCACCTCCTCCTCTCGGAACAATCAATTGGAGGGAGAAAAAATCCAACTCGGAAAAAAGGAGCTTGTAAGCGCTTTGGTAAAGTGAAACAAACATACCCTAAATCCCCTGCCATCGCGTCGGTTTCGTTTCGTTTGTTGGCGCTTCTTTTTTTTTGCTCCAACCCTCCAGCCAAGGACCAGCAGTTGCAAAAGTCAGCTGAACGCCACAGAGCGGATAAAAGAGGATATCGTCGATGTCGTTCGCGCCACCAGCGGGAGGTTCAAGCTCCACTCCATTATTATCGGCTGGAAGCGGTTTTTTTTGCTCGCTCCCTCAGTTTTCCAACTTTTTATTTGGCTTGTGTGGTTTTTCCGACCATTTTTCCACCGCGACGTAAGTACATGTGAGCCGTCGTGGTTGTAGAATGTTATTTTATTTTCCTTGCTCGCGCGCTCTTTTTTTCCACCCAGTTTTCTTTATTTTACACACTCACTTGACACATCGTCGGCTCTGTTGGCGAATTGACCTCTCTTTCCACCCTTTATTTGTGGCATAGATAAGGTGGATGTAGAACTTTTCGATTTTTTAATTATTTTTTTGTCAGCAATTATTTAATGTGCGTGCTGACAAATTTTGAAGGTTACTTTAGTGCCCTTAAAATTAAATTTAAAGAAAAAAGTTGTCAGCAATTCATTTAAAATATTGCTGACAATACTTGAAGCTATTGTAATAACAATATTTGTAGTTGCTCCAAAAAATACTGTATGTAGTTTGTTTACTAAATGTTGAACCTATGAAAATTGTCTGCACAGTTTGAGCTACTCCTTTAAACTATACATGAATCTTTGTATGGAGTGATTCAAGTTTAAACAATATTAATTGTTGTCAGCACATGTTGTAAATGCTACAAAAATTGTAAGTACTCATAACAGCCTTCTGTAATCATGTTTTTTCGATTTTTTTTCAATCAGCTGATAAATTATTTGTCAGCACAGACATTTATAAACAAACATCTTGTCAGCGCTGCCACGATCCTATTTTAGACAATTCAACAATCTATTTTTGAAAACTGCTGACAATTTTTGTCACACAAAATCAACCATAATGCTTCACCGAATTTCCAAGTCCCCTTATCTGTGACCAGCGAGCCCCCGCTCCCGTCGGAAGTGGTTCGCTGGCTTGGCGAGTAATAATTTTTATCGGTTGACATATTTTATATCCTTTTACAAACACCCCGCCCGACCAGGGCGCCGCCGCCGTCCAGCAGCGCAGCGTTTTCCCTTCAAGTGGCACGCGAAGAGCCCCTCTCGCAAGAAGCTGAAAAGACGAGCAGCGAGGGTGGTTCAACTTTTGCACACATAAATTATCACCCCCAACCCCACCCCGGTGTCGAAGAAAACAGCTGACAGCTTCGATGGAAGGGGAGAAGAAGGTGGAAAACTCTGTGAATTTTCCGCACCAGTAGAGGGAAAATTTTGTCAGCACCGAGTTTGGCTGGTCGGGACAGGCTTAAGGGATCGCCGGATGGTAGGGCTTACAAAATTTGAGCAAGTGTTGCCGGGTTCAGGAGGTTGAGTACTTAGTGAGTCGATGAAAGTCATGTTCAGGGCGACGTTTACGATGAGAAATGGGTTTCGAAATTTGTCAGCACATACTTTTAGGGGTGGATTGAACGGCATAGAAATTGAAAATACTGATGCTTACAAAAGATGTTTAGAGAATTTGGTTTGCTGAATAATTTCAAAGTGAAAATTCTAAGCTTTTTCACAAACACCTGTTCTCTAATCCAATCAGCTAAACCAACAGCTTCTACAAGTCAATAAAGCCCGCCCTCTGCTGCCACCTAGCGGTCGAGGATGACACGGACCATAAAATCTGCCTCCACTACACGTGGTTCTACTAGAAAAGGTAGAATGTAGGGGGCGCAATAAAACGTTTCGGTCCGACACTTCCTGGATGTTGCTCGCGAAAAGTTGGGGCTTTTAAGCCAGCCACCTAATAGACGCGGAGGTCGATCCATATCTAGGTTTGTGAGCTCGTTGAAAACAAGCATTTTCAATTTGCGCGCACTTCGGAACAATTTTGTAGAGATGAGAGAGCCACTACCGGGAAAAAATAGTTTTAATTTAAAATAGATTTCTAGATTATGTAAAAAAATACAGAAACGCTTTTTGTTGCGAAATGACAAAAGTTTTCAATAAAGATCATCAAAAAATGGCAACTTACTAGAAAAGTGTTGCCAGATAGTGTCTACCACTGTCAACTTCACCTTATCTTTTCGTCATCCTCTGATAACTTCAAACTCTTCCACCAACCCCCTATCGCTACGCTATAGATTAATCCACTTTCCGTTATCGATTACCCGATCGGGGCATACTAACAATGCACTTGTGACAAGTGTGTGCCTGACTTAGTTACCCCAGCAACCGTCCGGCAAGTCTCCGTGTCGTGCCATGAATAATGAACACTGAGCTGAATCAGATATAATGCAGGCAGGCAGCGTGTTGTTTTGATTTTCCCACTAGACCGGTTCTTCGACTCTCCCTCAACTCGCTGAAGTAAGCCACTGGGACCAAAAGTAGCCAACTCAGCCAGCGGCGACGGTTCTGGGCCCGGGAACTGGACAAACCAGTTTGACGGAGTTGACGCAAAGAGAGTGTGTTTCTTTTCACGAAGGCGACGTTAGACATCTGCAGTTTCGCGTGAGTTGAGGCGTTCTGGACCATGGTTGTCAGCGTTGGAAGCTGAGTTTTGGATATTTGTTAACCAAATTAACGGGTTTAATGAGTGGTTGGTCGATTTCCGGAAACTTTCGGTTTGAGTCATACACAAAATTGGTTTGAAAAAGTTGTCAGCACATGATGCTGAATTGATTTACCCCTTTTAAAATGATATTTGCGAAATTGGAGTTCAAAAAAATATGCAAAAATTTATCAGCATGGTTTGCTGACAACATTTCAACCTTCCTGAAAGTTTCAATTAATTAAATATTGCAAGTGTTGAGAGTTTGCTAGTAATGTGATTGCAATTCGATTGTTAGCACTAATTTTTGACAAAATTGTTAACTAAAATTATAAAATTGTTAAACTAGAAGAACATATTAAATCAAAAAACTTGTCAGCAAGTGTTGCTGAATAGATTCGTGAACACCAAATTGAAGTTTAGTACAAGCAACGCTGAAATCAATCAAAAAAAATTGTAAGCACCGCTTGCTGACAAGTTTTAAGTCGTTTATTGTTTTCAGGAATGATTTTTTAAAAGAAAATTCACTCCACTGTTCCACTGTTCTCCATCAGAGGTAACTTTAAAAGAGACTAATTGGCAAATTCATTAAATTTTCGTCAAATTTACACTGACAGAATTAAAAACGAGATAATCGTCGGTACCGAGGGCTCATTTTCACCCGGCAGCAATCATTTATGTGTTTAAAAATTGCTATCGCCCCTCATCGCCATCAGCGATAAGCGCCCTTGCGCTTCAAAACAAACAAGAACCGACGGCAGGATTGCCAACTACAAGCAATTATGTTCGCTCTTGTCCATTTCTGCGCTTTTATGCATGCATGGGCTACAATTTAACAATCAAAAACAATTTCTTCTTCTCTCTCTATCTTTCTCTGGTGGAACCATTTCATCTGACCGAGGGGCGTTCAGGGGTAGGAGCGCAGAAGGGCGCGCATAAGTAGGGGCTAACTTTGCAGCGGACCGCGCCGAGTAATTACATCCAATAAAATTGCAACCATTTCGAATGAAGCTGGGCGAGAGGGGTCCCCCTATGGAAGGAACGGAGGGGTAGAAGTTGGCCGAACAAACACAACAGCATAGCACAGACGCAGGCGAGCATTAAGATTCATTAATTTTCAAATGATTTACGACGATCCCCTCGCAGGCCCTGTTCAAGTACCCCTCGGCAGGCCCCGTCCCCCCTCGCCCACCCTACTTTATCGACCGAAAGAAAGTCGCGACGTCTCGCGCGCGAAACTGCATCATCTCCACGCGTTACGCTCCGTTGGAGTGCCCCTCGAAACTCCGCGTTGAAGCGCCCCTCGCGCGACATCCCGCGCAGGAGGAAGTTGGAATGTTGCAAAAGAGTAAATTAATTTTAATTTCAGCTTAATGTAACTCTGGCGAACGCGCGCGACGTCCTCTTCCCTTAATTTCTTTTATTTCGCTTGCTGCAAGACGGTTTTCGCAGCTCGGCGAATTGCGCGAGTGATAATCGGGAAAGCTATTCGTTTGATGGTGGCGACCTAGTCAAAAGTTGTCCAATTTTGGGGGGAGCAAGATTCTCATTTTTCGGAAAATTGAGCTTCATTTTGGAAACTTTTTCGAATTAAAGCGAGCAGAGTTTAGAGTGCTTTGAAGTGTGGCAGCACAAATTCGCTGCTGAAAAAGTTTAATTTGAAGAAATGTCATGCCATTTTGAGAACTTTCAATTGAAGCGATGATCAAAACCATATTCAGCACAAGCTGCTGACGAAATGTTCCAGCTTAATCTTGCATTGAAATGATTCTCTCACATTAGAAGAAAGAAAAAAGTTGCCAGCATTGCGTGCTGACAACTTTTTCAGTTTGGTTTTTGCAATTTAAGGACGTTAAAATAAACTACCCATCTTTTTCATATTCAGCACAAGTTGCTGACAACTTTTTAACAACATTTCTTTAAAAATACATATTTGCAAATACAAACAGCACTAAACAACTTGTCAGCAACGAGTGCTTACAACTTTTTGCAAATATATCATACCTACCGAGTTCAAAGCATCAACCTTACACCCCCAGATCAATTCAGCACAACCTGCTGATATGTTTCCCCCCTGAGATTTCCTCCAGCGACCTGCAGGAATGGTCAATAAAATGCTCTCGCGTGTAATCTGTGACCAGACGCGACCGTCCGAGAAGACGTGCAAAAATTTCAATCGCTTATCTGCGCGCTCTGCGCCAGAGCACGTGATTAGTCGTACACTTTGGTGGCCAGAACGAGCCGCGGTACAAGTTATTGGAAACAAGTGTATTTACAAAACCTAGAGGCATGGGGTCTAAGCGAAACACATTACATCAACGATGGGCGGGGGGCTTTGTTTGGGCCAAACATGCTCGTTTGTTGACGAAAAACACGGTGTTAGAACATGCGACGCGTGCGACATCTAGCGCCAAGGTCGGTACTTTTTTTGCTGTTTTTAGATTAGGCTTGTACGCACATTTGCGACTCTCACCCAAGGAGATTCCGCGGTGGTGGCGAAGCCATAGATGCCAACAGGTAAAGCAGCAGCAGCGTCGTAGCGCGACTGCTTTTGTTATGATGTCAGCGAGTTGTAAACAAACGTGCTCCGCAGCCGTGCCATGTGCGCCGGACAACGGTTGGGTCCGCTACAATGTAAATATGGCTCAGCTGCGGTGTAACAAAGTTGCACGGATTGAATCTCATGAAGCGAGCTTAAACTGGCAGATTCCGGTTTTGTTTAATGGAAAATTAGTTTTGATCCAGCTATTCTGGACATAAATGAGTTGATTTCGACAGAAATTTAGTTTTTGTAAATTTAAAACGTTATATAAACTAGTCGGCAAAGGATGCTGACAAGCTTATTTGATAGATTTCTACCTAGAGACATTGTTTTTACAATCTACCATTCAGAAATCAATTCAGCACCGACTGCTGACAAGTTTCTTGTATCAATTTTGTAACCGAAAAGGCACAAGAATGATTTAGTCCAACGAAATTTCGTCAGCAAATGTTGCTGACAAAAAATAGCCATTGATTTTCGATGAAAGACATTATTGCTTCACAGTATTGTTCAAAAATGTATTCAGCAACACTTGCTGACAACTTTTTTATTTCAATTTCGGTATAAGATAATATTGCGGTTGTTTTTCGGGAATTATATATTGTCAGCAACATGTGCTGACAAGTTTTTCTGTCTCAATTATGCTATCGTTCTCTCAATAAAACATCCAATCCACTTACCATACATTTTCCCCTCCTCGGAGAGGATAATTTTTCGCCTGCCGCAAGGTGGGTAGATGGCGAGCGCCTCCTGGAAGCTCTGCTCGATGTCCGGACTCCAAACACCTTCGGCATCGGCCGACGAGAGGTCCTGGTCGTCCTAACCGGAGCGGGCACAGGGGTGGGGGGTTTGCCAGTTTCGAGAATTTCGGAGGGAAAGGATCATCGGGAAAGGGCAGAGAAGAGAAAGAAAAGATATATTTGAGCGCTTCGAGCAGCTTTTCGAGAGGCGAAAAGAACAAACAAAAAATGGTTTAATGGTTAGAAACAAGACAATTTTTAGATACTTTAACCGTAATTTGGAACAGTTACAAACACACGCTCAGGAGTACAGAGAGAGTTACAACGGAGGTCACTTACGTCCTAGAAGAGAGAAGGAAAAAATAACAAAATCAAATTTGTGAACAACTTTGTAAGAAACAATATTTATAGTTTTTTAGCATTTCAAAACATCAAACAACAGAAACAAAAAAAAACAAACTTACATCGCTCATGTCCCCGACGTCCAGGTGTTTGTTGCCATCGACACCGGACCCATTCGTGTCGTCCGGGACCAACGAACCAGCCGTTGGTCCTGGACCCATCGGTGTCCACCTTGTCGTAATGGTGCCGGCTCCCAGTCCACTATCTGCAAAGGAGATAAAAAAATAGAATGTTAGATATCATGAATTTTTAGTTTTCATTGATATAAGGAGTCTATCTCTGGAAAAATCTATTCAGCACAATGTGCTGACAAGTTTAATTTGAAGTTTTTGTAGGATATGTCACATACTTGCTCGACAAACGACAAAAAACTTGTCAGCAAAGGTTGCTGACAATGCTGATCTTCTGATTTCTACTCAAAAATCTTTGTTCTACCGTGTGCTGCGCTTAAACCAATTCAGCGCCAACTGCTGACAAGTTTTTTTTTTCAAATCATCAAACTATGTGTCTAAAATGTATCTCAAGCGACTTCCCTCAGAACCCGTACAAGGAAGTCCTCATAATTGGCGAATAAACAAGTTTTAGCTCAAAGTGTCCGAAAAGGTGCGTGGGAGGTGCACGTTTGATTTGCTTGCTTCTTTGAGCTATGGTTCAAGTTTCAGAGAGGGTATCCATGAGCTGACGAGACGAACCCCTAAATGGGGTAATAAATCTAAATTTGTCAGGCGGCGGCGGTCTCGGAGCAGGCTTCTTTATTACTCCGCTAATGTTCCGGGAGGTGAACGGGGCTAATTCGAGTGTTAGAGAGGGGTGTGTGTGTAAAACGATAAAATTGTTTGTTTGATTGAGAGTATTTAGAAAAACGTTACTTAATCCACCCTTAGGTGGTTGGCGCCTTCCTCACATTTAAAGGGTACTATCCAAAATAGACACAAAACAGTCCAATTCGTGCTCGTTGAAAAGATTTTTTAATTACCTATCCAAAGATAGGTCGCATAAATGTTATGAGATAAGATGAGATGATCATGCGATCCGGTCTCCAAAAAGTGCGTAAATAACACTTAAGTGCTTATAACTTTTGATAGGGTTGTCAAATCTTCAATGTCTTGGACGCGTTTGAAAGGTCTTTTGATTACCTATCCAACGAAAGGTTGCATGAGAGATCCGGACAACGTTTTCATCAAAATATCTGAGATCCGACCTCCAAAAAGTGCATAAAAAACACTTAAGTGCTTATAACTTTTGATAGGGTTGTCAGATCTTCAATGTCTTGGACGCGTTTGAAAGGTCTTTTAAATACCTTTCTGAAAATGTATAATATGCCAGGTTTTCTTACAAAAACCACCCTTTTTACAATCTTCCGGACTTTGGTCAAAATCGTTTTTTTAGCATAACTTTTGAAGTACTTTACTAAACTTCATAAT